>NC_045673.1:26649329-27324329 GCF_003331165.1 Xiphophorus hellerii | reverse complement strand
GTTTGAAGTTGAAACAATTCAGTCTGATCAGCTGTTATTTTAGCAGTCTAGTCAGAACTGACCAGCTGGGACAATGCAACCCCACAGTGCCCCAAATAGTCCATCTGGTTGGTGACTGCCAGCTCTGGATAAATGTAGATTTTCAGTGGTGCTACCCTCAAAGACTCTGACTCTATCAGTAACACAAATCTACATTTTTATGAGACTTCACGTAATAATGAGCAAATTTAATCCAAAATCACTATGTTCAGTTCAGGAGACTGGCGGTGTCTCTAAGAGTCCACACCAGATCGTGTTACCCAAGTTATTTTTCTAAAATAGGTAACTTTATTTTAATATTAAATATCGACTCTATTGTTGCACGAAGTGCTGAACCTCTTCCAACAAACTTCCTACTCGGAGAAGTTTACACCTAACCAGCCGTCTGGTTTTTATTGAAAAACGTGTTTGTTTTTTTCTCGAAATTGACATGTTACCATTGAGCAAATTTTTTTTGTCTTTCCAATTTGCGCATTTATACGTTCATTGGAAACGCAGCTAGAGACTGGATGTCTCCCCTAAAATTGTATGCTTCTTTAAACAGTGTGTTTATCAAGGGTCAGTACAGCTTGATTAAATTGCACAGAATATTAAAACACCAAAGCATCTAACCTATATTTCCTTTGATGTATTTAACTTTGATTATAGTGTTTATGACACATTGCAACTTATAGCATTAAAAATACAAAGCTCTACATTTTGCTGCGTTCTTGGTTTTCAGGTGTCTTTGTGTCTCATCAAAACTCCTTGTAAAGTTTGGGCGACTTCCAAAGAAAATATCTGAGAAGTGACTCCTGTTTTTATGTGATATGCAAAAAGACCCCCAAAAAAACCCCCTAACTCCCTGTCATGAAGAAAAAGAACATTCTCCATTCAAAAAATTCTCATAATGCGAAACCATTCTTGCACCGGGACACCTACTGTCTCCCAACAGAAAAACAAAAAGAGCTTTCTGTCACCAAATCCTTTTTAAACAGTTGGAATTTAATTAAAGTTACTATTCAGGTGAACTCAGCACTGTTCCTGTAAACTACATGCAAATTTTTTCCTCCATTTCAACACAGTAGTGAATACGATGCGTCATCCTGCGCTATGAAATTTTGCACAATTACACACAGGCTCTCGGGGATCTCTGTTTCTTTTCTTAGGTAATTCAATTGCTTGAATGTGGAGCATGTCAGCAGAGACGTGTTGCTGAACCCGTGGCAGCAAAACAAACATTGAGCAACTACCGATTATCATTTTGTCGGGTTTCTTCTTTGTCCACAAATTCTCCCTGGAAACGCTCACGTTTGTGTTTATTTTAAAACATTAGGACAATATTTAAAAAAAAAAGAATCCTGCGTCAGATGTTTATCCCCCTCGGACCTGAATATACAAGCCTGGTTTTGCTGGGTGGAACTAATATATAGCATCAAATTGAACAAACAGACAAGAGCTGGGTGTTAGGCCTGTCACAATAAATAATAAATCAATTAATTGCATGATAAGTAATAATAACGATAATAATAATAATTTTCATTGCTTGATTTATTGTTTTCTCTTTTTTGTCTCTTTTTACCAAAAACCGAATGAAACAAGTCTTCAGTCTGGCGTTTTGATCTCAACTATCCCTTTTTTTTTATTGTTTCTGTTGTTTTCTTTATTTATTTTGGACATTCCAAATGTCTTCCAGTTCCAGTGTTTAAATGTCCATTAGAATTGAAAGTTTATTGATCTTAGAGAATGTGTTCTTGCATTTTTATGCCATAATTACTACTATATTACTTGAAAATGTTCTCAAAACAACAATGTAATCAATTATTGAAATAAGTTCTGGGGCAATTTATCGTTCGTCAAAATTTGTTATTGTGTCAGGCCTAATGGGTGTGTAGGTTTGAAATTACTTAACTATACTTTACCGCTAATCCACACGGGGTCCAAACTGCACATCAAATGCTGAGTACTGTCCTTACAGATTCCTTAAGTTTTTGTCACAATAACATGGTCAACAAACAGAAGCTATCAAAGATAATCTGAAAAAATGTCTGACACACTATAAAAATGTGGCATGAAGAAGTAAAAAAGAAAAAACACATAGTAAACCCCTTTCTCCCATGTTGCCTAACTCTAGAGTTCAGTCTGCTGTTAACCTTGTGTTTACTGGACCCAAACATTATACAGCATAAATGTGGTGAAAAACTAAAAGAGCGTTTAAAAGAAAAAGAACCAAGGCCAGGAGGGTTCAGGTTAACAAAAAGCCATTAACTGCTTTAATGTAAACTTTTCTTTCCTTCTTTTGTGAACTTTGAAACCCGGTCAAACAGCTCAAAACGTCACAGGACCTTCAACGAACCACCAAAAAGATTTTAGTCAGCAAAACGGACCGTGCCTTTAAGAGAAAATGTGTATTTGACTGTATTTGTTTTATGTTTTATTCAGCAGAAAACATTTTTAAAAAGCACGGCTGTCTGGAAGGAGGCTTTGCTATTTATTTGAGGCAAACCTTTTACTGACACACTTGGTATTTCTCATCTCATTATTGGAGCTGATTATAATTCATACGCTATATTAAATGTCAGAGAAAGGCCAGGGATTGTTATGCAAATGTTAAGAATAAATGTGTTCTTTCATTCACATTGAATTTTTTTCTCCCGCTCTCTGCAGCTGACTGAAAAGAAATACAAATAACAATTGAATACTGTTATTAAAAATATGAAGAGATTCCCAGGACCTAATTATCTTTTAAATTGTCCAAATATGGCACAGTGGGACAAAACTGTACAGCCAATCTGCCACTCAGAATGTGAAGCAAGCTGCTTCGTCTCCGCTCTATAAATCAGCTAGGAGTGCTTTTTACCAGTCACGTGTGGTCAGGGGAGTCATCACGGAAAAATAATATATAATGATAATTTATATTTCTATATCCACCCGGTGATTTGTACTATCAAGTAGTTAATTTTTATATTTAGCTTAAACAGTTTTGATGATTTTTTCTTCAAAATCGCAGAATTCTCACAATTTCCCATTCAAATGCTCAAAAGTGAGCTGAGCCTCACCTGGGATTGATCAACCTCTCTAACTGCACTGGCTGCCATTCTATGGGAGCAAGTTCCTCCTGTCTGTAGGTCGTCAATAAAATGGCTAAAAAAACATTTATTGTATGAACTGATTTTCCATAATTTAGCTTATGTATATAATATACAGTGTTTTTTGTCACCAACTGCGTGTGTAACGTGTTTCGTGTGCTGAGGAGCGATCAGAAACCAGAGAACAGATTCGAGGCGAGGCAGGCAGTTCTCTTGCCTCATGGCAGGGGGCGCTCATGATCCCAGACATTGGTCTTTGTGAGTGACAGCATCTTTGCTCCTCATCTCCTCCCTTCCGATGTCAACATGGATGACTACATTTCTACACTTAAAAAGCTTTCTGTTTAAGTCTTTAAAAACCTTAAACAGTTTTTCTAAAGTGGCTTCTCAATCGAATCAGGAAATAATAAGACCAACACCGGCGCTGAAAGGTTTGCAGCAAACTGGGAGACAGACGGGTACTCGCTCTTCTCAAACAGAAGGAAAAGACAGGTTTTGTGGGTGTCCTGCTAGAAATCGCTTTTTATGCTTTCCTTGCCATCTTTTCTCAACTTGTGTTGAGGATAGACTTGGCTTTGAATGAGCTAATATTTTTATGCAGAATGTGCGGCACATGGACTTAATTTATAAATAAAAGTAAGACGTCAATAACATTTTTTGTTTAGCTTTTTTTAAATGAAATGTGCATGTTGTGAGCTACAGTTTATGTGTAAAGAATGCAGAAGAAGCATGGCCCTCAAACTGCTGCGTTAGATTAGCTACTAGCAGCGGTAGCTATAATCTGCCACAGCCATCACTTATTAATAATCGCAAAATAAACATAAAACTATACCAAGGCAACAGACTGAATGTTCTGTTCTTTGTGTGGAAAGTATTTGAGTGGGTTTTTTTTGGTGCTGAATCCTGAAACGTAGTGGCGTTGTTGTCCGTTGCTATGGCAACGAGTCTGGGCAAGAAAGAAGTGGTTTTGAGTTGTACTTCGGTTTTTCCCTTTAGTGTGGAGCACAGCACTAAATTAATAATACCTACATTTCCAAGTTTGATTGAGTTAACAGAATTATTCTACCGCAGCAACGCGGCTATGCATGACATATAACAGAATAGTCTCTTTGCGTGGTGCGCGAAATTTCCGTATGTCAACAATACCATGCAAGGGGTCTATATCTGTAAATGTGATTAGGATTAAGTCAGTGCCTCACCAGCTATGAACCTCACCGCACGTCACAGATTTTTACCTTTAACAAAATGCAACACAGGAATGAGGGAAGAGCTACTATACAAAGTGTGATCTCATGAATTCATGATATCTGCCGTGAAGGGTCAAGGAGGAGCATGCTGGGAGTCTGACGGACCGCTGCTCTCAGCCGTATGGGCATCCCGTCCTGAAAGAGCTCTGGTTACAGCTATCCATCTGTGAGAAGCATTTATCACGTTCTGCTCCACCAGTGAGTCCAGAGAATAATAATAATAATAATAATACATTTTATTTGTAACGCACCTTACATTTCAAAGAAATCTCAAAGTGCTACAGAGACGAAAATAGATTATAAAACTTATAATAAAACATACAATAATACATCTCACACCAAATGGTAACAAATTAAAACTTACAATTTAAAAAAACTAATAGATCTAAAAAGCCTGTTTAAAAAGGTGTGTCTTAAGACCTTTTTTGAAGGCCTCCACACCTTGTGGGGCTCTCAGAGACTCTGGGAGGACATTCCAAAGCCGCAGAGCTACTGCCTGAAAGGCCCTGTCTCCCATGGTGGCAAGCTTGGTCAAGGTTTATTTCAAAGAAAGAAAAATAAACACGTTTTACAAAAAGATAGCAAAGAACTGATGAATGATATTTAGAACAAGAAGAGCAATGCAGGATCAGTCTAAAACATGTAATACAGCAGCAAACAAAAACTATGCACACATTTGAATTTCATTACCAATTTTAGCAATTTTTTCTGTTATTGATTTTGGTCCAAATCAATAAAAGCTATTTGTATAATACATTTCAGCAGCAAAGCAAAGTGCTTTACATGATGAAAGGTTTAACATTATGTTGCTCAAGACGTCCCAGTTATAATTATTATTATTATTATTATTATTATTATTATAAGTCAACTCTAAATGGATGTTTTTTTAGCCTTGATTTAAAGGAACTGAGTGTTTTAGCATGTTTGCAGTTTTCTGGATGTTTATTCCAGATTAGAGTGGCATAAAAAAACTCAATGCTGCTTCTCCATGTTTAGATCTGATTCTAGGGATGCAGAGTAATTGAACCAGAAGACTTGAGTGATCTGGAAAGTTTGTAAGATGACAACCACAGGTAAACAACAACAGATAAACGTTTAGTTTCTCAAGATCATGCTTGGACAGTCGTCCTAAGATCTTGAAAATGTCCTTGAAGTGATAGAAGGCCCACTTGGTAACTGCCTTTATGAGTCTGAAGGTTCAGGTCAGAGTCCATCACTACACCCAGATTTCAGCTTCTGTCTGCAACATATAAAGCTAAAAGCTTACTCTAGATCGTTCCACTTTAGGTCCAACAATAATTAATTCAGTTTCTGTTCAGCAAAAGAAAGTTACGGCACATCCACGCATAAGCTTGACCTAAGAATCTGCTCAATTCCTGAATGGGTTCATAGTCACCTGGTGACATGATAAAGTAGAGCTGTGTATCATCTGCATAGTTATGGGACCTTATATTTTTGCTTGTTTTAATCTGAGCTAGCAGGAGCATTTAGATACTAAACAAGAGGGACACCAAGATGGAGCCTTGGGGTACCCCGCATGTGATTTTTGTCACCTATTGAAATGAAGAAGTTCCTGTTCTTTAGGCAAGTCTTGTACCGGTACTGTGGTTGAGAAAATAAAGAGAAGATATTCATTGTATGCTAAAGTGATTAACTGTTATATATGGTTAATATTTTCTCTCAGTAGCTATGAACAGAACTCCAAACATAGTTGTAAAAAGGGACGTCACTCTGTCTGCTGTCCCCAGCCAACAAAAATACCCCCTTTATCAGATAGTTAGCCAAATATTGATTTCTTTGAGCTTACATATTATCCTCTCCCTCCCTCATTAAATACGTTGTATAAATATGTAAATTCAGACGCTGTTGATTATCAGAACATCTTTTAAAGTAGGCATTACATGACTTTTCCTACAAATGCATCGCCTGTTAATTTGGATGCTTTGAAAGGAGCACAGATCACCAGCTGAACAAAGTTCTCAATAATTAAACCTGTGAAAATTGAAGAGGCAGTGATGAGCAATCTGCGGCTGATCTGGCACTTAATTAAAGGCAGAGTGGGAGCTAACTCCGTGGCCTGTGATTCCGGTGGCGAGATCATTACCCTTAAAGAAGGCAGAAAGAAGTCGCGCTTTACAAGCATTGTTAGGTTTCCAAGGTGAGGCAGCAAAGAATAAAATGTCCCTGTAATTTTAATATTATTATATTTTGTTTCCCACCCCGCAATCATTATGCATGCTAAATAGATCCCTGTTGTACGCTGAGCACTTTGGGGGATTTCCATTAGGTGTAGTCATTATAAAAGTTCTTATTTCTTTCTTTCTTTCTTTATTTATTTTCTGCTTTATGGAACCCACTGCCACACAGTAATACCTAGGTGGAGATAAACAGCAACACAAAGCTCTTAGAAAATTTTTTTTATGTCTTCATAGAAGGATTTAGCTGTGAGTACTGATGTAAAAATGCAATACATAAACAGGAAGACAGAAATTAGCATGAAGTATATTATAGCAATATGTAGCTTATTTAGGACCCTAACCCTGGTTGTTGATGATCAATTTTGTATATAAAAATGAATTAAAAGTGATTTTTATTAACTTAAGACTGTTCAAAAATCAAGTCTTGAATGCCAGCACAGTCATAGGTCGTATTAAAATGTATCTTATAGTCAGCTGACAACAAAAACTCATTTACAGAAGTACTGTGGTGGGAGAATTTAAAAAAAAAAAAAAAATATTAAATAGCAGTTGGATTTAGTGGAAACCTTGTGCTTATTGCACAGGATAATGGAATAACACTGAAAGCTCTTATTAGTTGACTTATGATCCAGGCTTGGTTCTCTAGCCTGCGTTCTCCTAGAAAAGACAAACTGTGAAACACTTTTCCAGCGTTGTGTGTGATGAGCTGGCGACCTTCAAAGTGCTGATGTGAAAATGCTGAAGGAAAAGCACTCTGACACGGACTTTGCTGAACAAAGGAGGATTTTATTTCCACCGAGCCCACATCAGACAGTACAGATCAGTGCATTGAACTGGAGGAATCTTATGCCAAATGTCGAAGAATCGCTATTGAGCTTCTGTACCTGTATGGTACCGTTTCTGGCATTCCCTAACACATGACTCTAACTCTAAGAACAGTCAAGTATGAAACATATAAATATGGTTCACCACACACTTATCTTAAAAATGTATGCACGAACAAACAAAAAATTCACTCAGTAGTAACTTTTAGCTGACCTCTGACGACAAAATTAGAAGACAAAAAGAATTGTCATGTAGATTATCATCCATGCTTTGCGTAATTCATTTTTAGACATTTCTGCTACAACCTGCAGGTTTTTCCACTCCCACTGACGGTCCAAAATGAATGATTTCAAAAGATAATGTCATTTAAGTTGCTTAGTTGGAGTCAAAGTTGAAACAATGTGTTTCTGGTAAATTGAGGTCATCTAAATTGCCATAGCTGATTTTTGTACCAGAATGTTGTTTGGATTCCAAAGAGTGCAGTTTTAACCACCATTTATTTACTTTTATTTTTTTAATGCCGACTTGTGTGGTTGCTGGTTTTTGAAATTGCTTGAATTTTTATTTTTTTATTTTAATAATTCATGGTATTTATTTTTACACCTGACCAATCTGAGTTCAGTCAGATTTAACTCAAGATTGTGGAGCCACTGGGGACATCATTAATTTGTGACTCAGTTGACAATATTACATGCCGTTTATATTTTTCTCGTAATTTTCTATTTTTGTTTATCTATTTTTTTTTACTATGGACCTTCTTATGTGTCTGGAATAAAAATGTGATGATGATGATAAATTTCTAAGTGCCATGAAGAGACCTCTGACTGAAGATAGTTGCTGACGGCCTCAGGACTGTCAAAACATGCTGACGTGTCCTGGATGACTCCATCAGGTGTTGGCAATCACTGCTAATCCGCCTCTTTAGCTTTTGCCTCTCTTCTTTAGATCTCTGGTGAACTCTGGAGTCAGGGATATAATCTTTGCCTATCATGATGGAAATAGGAGCTGGTTTGAATGTCCTGCTTCTTTTTCTCTCTCGTAAACTACCAAATGTAGATGTCTTAACATTTTAAACCTCTTGGTTTTATAGCCAGGCGCGTTACTTCGCAGCTGTAAAACTCTGCCGGTCCAACCCGGGGAATGCGGGGAAACGAGATACACAAATGGACACACAAATAAGTGTAGAAGTCTACATACATAGTTGCCTCATGCAAATAAAATGGCAGATTAATGCTTCATAAAATGCTGTTTGGAATTTATACAAAATGGTAGAAATATGTTTTGGCCTTGGCCCCCGCCCCCCTCAGGCAAGTTGTTAGCTTCAACCTGCAGGGAACAGAAATCGATTTAATATTTATTCCAAATGAGGATATGAAGAGAATTAGCTACTATAAGTCAGTTACTAAGTGATCATTATCTTTTAACAGAACCACCACATTAAAAAAAATTCAGGAATGACTCTTTTTGAAAACCCCATCCTTTATGCTCAAAGTAAAACTCCCCTTCTTGTTATCTGCTTGTAAAAGATCTAACACTAAATCTGAACAGAAATATAGGCCCTCAACTGTATATCATCTGAAATTATTTAGAGACCATTAATCTGACGCCCTAAACCATACCTTGTACTTTTCACTTCGTATGACTCTGATGCCACGTAACACTAATTTTACAGCTGTCGTATCTTTAAATGACTGTTAAGAGTCGTGATGATGACAGCAATTAGCACACGGCACAGATGCCGAGTCGTGTACACTAGGCCTAAATTTAAAAGCATTATCAACCGTCCTCTTCGACCAGATGTTTGCTTCTCGAACAGTAGAGGAAGAGCTCGTTTAGTCCTGAGAGCAGTGCGATCATCAGTGGCTCTCGACAGACGAGTGCAAAAAGAATTGGCTCACAAGAAGCAGAATCTATGACGATTTGAACACCAGTGCAATTTTTTAAAATTATTGTTGAGGACCGTTACTACAAATGTTTAAATGTTTATTTTCCAATGCAGAACTAGTTGATGAAAATTAACATTTTCAGCTCGTCTATTTTCCATACACATAATTAAATGAGCAAACCCTTGAATTATTAGCTTTTATATTACATTAGCTAGCTGCTGATTTGGATGACATCGTTTACAAAACAATTAGTAATCCTGCCAAATAAAGGAAACTAGCGCAAAAAAATAAAAATAAAATCTTAAACAATAAAAAAATAAGCACTATAAAAACCAACATAGTATGTAGCCTATTGCAACAAAACATTTGCAAATTACATTTGGAACAAAATGACTTCTTTTAAACTGAGAAGTTTATTTTGAGAGAATAAAATATTTTCCAAAAAATTTTTGAAGACGTGCTTCAAGCTTACAAAGTAAGAGTAAATTTTTTAATCGACTGACAGCACTAGTTCCTACATAAGAGACAAATGAAGTTTGAAGTAGAATCGTCTACTGCGGGACGTTTTGTCCTGACCATGTGTCAGTTCTTGCCCAGCGAAGAGACATTTCGTCACTCTTTCAGTCCTCATCTTTACATGATCTAAGTTTTCAAAGCAGAGCTGCACTACACACACTACTGTGGCTTTCAAAGGAGAGCCTACTTGTAATTTCAAAAGTGCCAAAATAATACTACAAAAATAAAAGTTTATTGAGGATTATGTCTTTTTGTTGGGAATCAATCTACAATAATTTCTCGCCACGCAAAGTTGTGACACTCAGGACCAATTGGGATGCATAAATGATTGGATTGAATTGAATTGACTTTTCTTTTTTTGTAAAGTGAATTGAGAGGACATCTCTTTTGCACTGGCGCTTTATGAAAAAACTGAACTGAAATAAACCAAAATCCCAAACTTGTCTCACCACAACACACTTTTTCAGTCCTTGATTTCTCTCTTAATGCTTAGTATTACATGCACCTTTTCAATTCTGTGCGGATGAGGTTAAACAACTGCTTGGCGCGCTGAACTGTGCCTTAACCTCCCTCTGAGAGACCAAGGTAAAGATGCGCTGACTGCTTACATGCCTTTAGTGTCCTCTCTGGCATAATGAGCTCTGACATTTAACGCTCCCTCAACTAGCATAGCTGCGTCACTGTAATTAGCCCTGACCTTCCGTCTCCGAGACCAGAGCGGTTCTGACCCAATGTAGGAACTGGTAATGAGAAGCAGAACCTCGGCTGTGATGGTGTACCATACGGGTCAGATTAAAGGCAAATCAACCAATCAGACACACGAGCACTGGGACTGCCTTCGTTTGAATGCACAGGTAAAGCAGAGCTAGCTTGCTAGCTTACAAGCAAGACTGAAACACTCCTAGCTTTGTTTCATAAGCTAGCTTCACAACCTAGCCTGTAAAGCAAGCTAGGTTTTTGAATTAATCTTCTAATTAATTCATAAAGGGTCAAAGAGGATCATTCAATTAACCCTGAGAACACGATCTTGAAAGGGCATGATGTTGTTTATCAGGCCAATTTAGCTTCTACGTCGATGAACAAGTGGCGAGGTTGTGCAGTTTTCTGAATTTCTTTTTCAGGGTTTTGTTGTTACCCACAACTGGGTGATTTGAGGCTTGACCACAAGTGGTTCATGGCCAAACTTTGACGGTTTTTTTTGTTCCACTTTGCTGTTACGTTTCTCAATGTGTATTTTTTCATTTATGAAATCGTTTAACCAGGTGACGCTCTACAGCAAAACCAGGAACAATTTGCCAGAGCAGAAATAGAGAAGAACTTAAAAACCCCAACTATTTCTGAGAAAATAGTTTTTTTTAATAGTTGAAGTCTGAAAGAATGTGCCCCATGATCCAAATGGCAGTTTTGGACATTTTGAAATGGTACACTTCATGTTTACTAGAGTAAATGAGAGTCGAATATAAACTTCACAGTATGTTTCTCACCAAAGGGAGGATGTGTTCACTGCAGGCTGTAGACCAAAGAACTTTGGTCTGATCTGAAAGAGCAACTACTTCCACATTTGCTCTGTTATTTGGATTGTGTCAAAATTCAATTGGGAGCCTTTCTTCCAATAATGACTTTCTCTTGACTTACTTTCTAAAAACTTAATCTTTTGTTTTTTCCATTATAAAATGACTATATTTTTGAGACATTCAAGTGATATTGAATACTTTAATCTTCAATTTTGTCCATGACCTCTTTAATGCGTTCCATGGTGTTCTCTGTGCCCTTAAATCTGAAGGTAAATACTTACACTTAGCACAATCAAGTAATTATTTCACCTTCAATTATTATAAAAATGCTTTGTATATCAATTATGTCTTCATAAAAAGTTTACATTGTAAAATCTAAATCAGGCCTCTGTCTCTTTAAAAACTCCTGCTCTTTCTGAAACTTTGCCTTCAGGAAGTCATCACAAATTCGCTCCTCTATTAACCCTTTAGCAACTTTTTTTTTTTTACCAGCTTTGGACTGAGAAGTAGCTCGTATAATGAGCTCAGTAGATGTGCCGTTCCACCAGGTGATTGCTAATTGATGCTGGCTAGTCTGAAGGGTTTCAGCATCCAGAGTGGTTGCTACGGGAGATTAAAGGATTTTTCCAAACATATCCGAAAGAATCAAATCAACACTCAAGGTATGTTTATGATGAGGGAATAACATTATGACATTATGCAGAACTTTAAAAAGTTTTTTACATAATACTGCCTCTTTAGAGAAATGAAAATATATAGGGCTGAATATGTACTTCAGCTACATTTTTCATATTGACTGAAAATCATTTATTTCTGTTTCCCATCATAATGTGAAAAAGCTTTAAGTATGAACATTTTTGCCACTGTAAAAAAAAGTACAGCTGTTCTGCAATAATAAGGGTTTGCTATCAATTTTATTTCCTCCGTCTTAAAGTCGTATCCCCATTTCTTTCCGCTTTTTGTCGATAAACCATTTTTAAATATACATCTTTCCTGTGACTAGTTTGTTCGAGCTCCAGTTTCCTACTTTATTTATCACCATTTGCCAGCAAAACAAGTGCAACTTTAATCTTAAAAAAAATAAATAAAAAATAAAGTAAAATCCCCCACGGGCACCCCTGCTGTTCCAATGTGCTTCTGAATGATCATAAGAATTAAGCGTAATGGATTGCGGTGGAACCACGCCAGGATGGTTGTTGGTAGAGGGGCTGTATGGAGCCCATGCCATTAAAGCGCTTCACACATTAACTACTGTGCAGCTAATTAAGCCACACGGTCTCTTCCTAACCCACTGCCATTCTGCTAACCCGTCCCACATAGCAATAAAAAGATACGTAATGCATAATCTCAAATTGGGGAGCAACGTATTTACAGTCACCGCGGATCTCGGAGTCATTACATAAAGGCTAACGCCAAGTCGCCAGGTCACCTTCTCGGTATGAGATCCAATTTTGAAAGGTAAACAGTTAAGTTGTCGGAGCGTTTAGAGGCGAAGGGCATTCTGAAGGAACGAGTCGCCTTTCATATCCTACCTGGGAGTGGGGCTGTGACGCGCCTCGCTGTCAGTAACTAGCCATTAGCGCTTGGCAAGCTCGCCTTCAAGCATTTCAATGTAAAACTGACATTTAGAAGAGAGCAGATGACGGTATTGACACTTGGATAGGCGGTAATTAGTTACCCCTTTAGGTTCCATTGTGCGAGGCATTTCATCACTAAATGTCAATTATCATGGCAGCTCTATTCAGCGAGTAACCTTCAGTTATCACTGTAAGCATTAAAGAGAAAAAGGGATACCTTTAAGATTAAGCTGACTTTATCCCCATGCTGACAGGTCCCTTTGACTGCGCCTGGCGATACGGAATAATGTAGCGTTCAGATATCCGGGGGATCCACCTGCAGCAGGTGTCATCGCATGCTTGGAAAGGAAGTATATCTCGAATGTGCAACTTAATAGCAGCTGGAATACACTGACAGAAAGATTGAGTGTGTGTGTGCCTGTAGACTGTTCATACTTTTTAAAACAGCAATCTTTTTATGTTCTTTAACAGTTCTTAGTGGTTTTTGTCGGCAATTCAGGTTGACTGAATCTTTTTAGAGGTAATACCATTACAAGAATTTGGACTTAGATGAAAAAAACTCTTTTATCCTTTCAATAACTCCAACGTCAACCCATAATGCAAAAATCTGTCATACACTTCAAAAACACAAAATATATAGCAGTATATACAGTATAGGAGCTTGTTTTAAGTCAATCATCCCTAACATTGACGAAAAAGTACCAGCTCCACTGGCAGATAATTTGACTTATAACATGGGAAAACATTTTTATTTCTTTATTTTTTTTATCAAAATAAAGGAATTGTTTTCCTAAAACAAGCTCTTGCTAAAAAGTTACTCATACATTAGTGTGCCACGATAATTGCACTGTAAACCATACCAAAAATACTTATTATGACTTTTTATAGTTTAGTTGAAGTAACCTTCTGAGAACCAACACTCGCCCTCTCATAGAATGAGGTATTTATAGCTGGCTTTAGAAAAAAATACTTCAATCATAATATATATATATGTAGGAGATTGAATTGATATATGAACAACATTTTCCTTTGCTGCTTTAAGGTCAGCAGACAGTAACAGGTAATGCTCCATTCAAGTTCACATCTGAATCATCACTTTACAACATTCACACAGACGTTCCTTTTTATTTGTCTACTTGAAAAAATATGACTTAATATCTTTAATGAAACATTTTAGAGAGTTGGGATGAAATGTACCGTTTAAGTCTAAATGCAATGAGATGCTTACATTTTTAACTAGGGATGCTCTAATCGGGGGGGGCAGTCGAGTCAATTGTGGGTCAATTGTACTGAGCTCATCATAGAACCTGGCCCTTCAAATTAAAATTATGGTCTGGAGTTTTATTTTCTTTTTTAATAGGCATGTTTCTACAGAGCCCCTAATAGGACACCGAAGGATAAATAAACACTCATGCGCACCACAAACATATCTTTTCATCAATTATTAGCAATATATTGATACATATGGTACAAAACCATGCATAGTAATCACATTCTAACAGATTTTAACCCACAAATAAATCCCCAGGCAGCAGACACGCCCTCGCAAAACTAAAGTAGGGTAAAATAAATGTTCTTTGCACAAAGGAGAAAAAAGATACAAACGATTAATGCCATTTAAGATCACCCTATGACGATAAAATATAATATCCACAAATATGTATGGAAATAAAAAAAAATGAAAACAGGAGTGTTGTGGGAAAATACTCATAGACAATAGCAGTGGATTTCTCATAAATAGCTTAGAAATGGTGCCAAACTTTATAAAATCTGTTTTCATCTGAAGATGTATTTGTCAAATAAATCAAAAAATCTTTTTGTTTTTTCACTAAATAAATATATGCGAAAATGATTATTTTTAGCTAAGTCATTATTAATCATTTGATAAATATTTAAGTTCATGTAATATATTTTATTTATTCACCTCAAACATCACAATGACTCAGTGTGGCGAGCTGTAGTCTGAAAAAAGTGAGTGGTCTGCAGCTGTGAGAGCCCACGGACCCAGAGGCAGTCAGTCCGTGTGTTTCCATGGCAGTGTAACACACACATGGACACACACACCAACATGGGATGGGAGGGTATGGCTTTAGGATTTGAGGCTATTTCTCTCACACACACACACCCCCCCCAACACACGCCCACACACACACACACACACACGCCGACATTTTCTTGTACTTCTATGCAAACTGGGGACTTTGTATTTACTAACATTCATTTTATTATCTACATTGGCGCCTAATTTAGACATCTCCTGTTACTCTTACCACTACTAGTCAATGCTTAACCATAACCAAAATGTAATTCACATCTGACCTCTAAATCTAACTAGTAGAGCACAGTAGAAGTGCAAAAGAAATCCTCCCTTTCCACTCTCTTTGTTGGGAAATTTAGTGAAAATGGTCCTCTTGATGTAGTATATAGAAGTACACACACACCCACACACACACATTTACCCTTAAAGGTTGACACGGCTGTGGTGTGGTGCAGCAGAATGAACATTGGCACCGTTTTGACCAGCCCCTTTGGGAAAGCACTCTGTGTGACCTTCTTCCTCCGGTAAAATACAAAATCCAGCTCTATCAGACGTTCTGCTGCACTCAGTGTGATGATTCTACTTTAGACAAGCTCTGAGTCAAGTCTGGCCTCAGCACTTTATGGAATGTAAACACAACTGGACCTCAAACTGAAATCAAAGGCTCGACCGCCTCAGACTCTTTTCATTCTCAAGCCTATTTTTGGATTTATTTGACGCGAATATGAGTATATAAAAAAAGAACAGAATAGACTTTCATTTTTTTAGCTGTTAATGTCATCACAATGAAAAATACAAAAAGACTAACTCTGACAGTTTTTTTTATGTGTGTGTGATCATTAGACTGTAAAATCCACAGAAGAGACACTATGTGAAAGTGAGGTGATGAGACCAAAGGAATGACTGACAATGGCGTCACCATCAGACTGTCAGAGGAAGCAATAAAAAACAGGCTTCAATAATTATCCTAGTTAGCATGATGTAGCACTCTGTTATATTCTAGCTGGTTTGGTTTTATTAGGCTTGTTGCTTTTTGTAGTGCTCCTTTGTTGGACTTTAATGCTCCGTCAGGTGAGTCCTAAGTGTCCCAGGGGACATTTGTGGCTCTTAGACTGACTTTGTGCAGCCTCCCCAAATGCAGTTTAAAAATGACATGTTGCTATTTTTAAAATGCAAAAAAACCCCACCCCCAAAAAAACCAGCTCACCAATGATGACTACCAGTGGTTTTAGCCGTCAACATAACGATTCAAATCTTACATGTAGGTGTGAAATTTTAAAGGTAAAGGCTTTGCTATCAATAGGACAACTAGGAAACAAATTCCAAACGTATCACATTTCACCGGCCAATAGAAAGTTTTAATTAAAATCGCGAGGGAGATGGAAGTAGGTCAGTTAAGCTAGCTTGACTTGAAGAACCTGATCATATCTGCATGTAAAGTAGTTGACACAGAGAGTGAGTAAACAGAAGAGCACAAGTTGTTTTGAGTTCCTTAGTTTTCCCTTTGCTGTGATGCTCTGCACTAAATGAATCAATCAAATCAAATTTTATTTGTATAGCACATTTCAGCAGCAAGGCATTTCAAAGTGCTTTCCATCATATCAAACACAGAAACACAATGCAACATAGAATCAACAATCAAAACACGACATTAAGTAAAGTTCCATCAATAAATTTGTAATTGATTACGTTTCAAATACAATCCTAAACAGGTGAGTTTTTAGTCGAGTTTGCATCCATAGAAGGTTTACCTGTTACACTCCTACTGTGTTATATGGAACAAAATACCTGTTGCTATTTTTATTCCCACTCACGCTCACAATCACACAGTTTAAAACGATGTAAACAGCATTTAATGGGCTTCTGGCACAAGGCTCCGTACACATCTTTCGCTGAATTTCGAGCAGGGACTCCATCGTCCCTCACGGATTTTTGTGCAATTCTATGGTACCTGTTAGTGTCTAGGATTTACAGGGTTTGTGCTACGCGCAGTGACCCTCAGTCACTCGCCGGTTTTCTTCCGGCACTAGGCTCCATACACCTCTCATGGAATTTCGCTCTGGGACTCTGTCGTCCCTCACGGATTTTTGTGCAATTTCAACATAGAATCAACAATCAGACCATGACATTAAGTCAAGTTCCATCATTAAATGTGTAATTGATTACATTTCAAATACAATCCTGAATGTCACCTACAGTTCCATGTTTCATTTTAATAGTATTGTTCTACCGCCGCAGTGCAGAAACAATAATCTTTTTGCCCTCAAGTGTTGTAGGATGTAAACAATAACATTCAAATGTTAATATTGTAAAATTGACCCCCAAAAGAAACTGATGCATTTTTTTAATACATCAAAGGTGCAATGAATAACATCCATTTTGAAAAAAAAAAAGTACTTTATTAGCTTGATTTTATTTATTTTCTTGACCTGTGAGTTATTTTAACTCTATAACTTTGGCCCACATGACAAAACATTTGGACATTCCTGCTCCATTTTGCAGCGTTAGGTTATCAAGCAACATTCCAAGCTTCCAACACCAGGTTTTCCCCCAGGAATATCGGAGACGGCAGAAAATGAATGCTGCACATCTTTCTGAACACAGCATGGTGCTGTCGTGATGCTGCTTTCCTTCATCAGTTAGTGAATTAGTGAACTTTCGTTCTGGGAAAATCCTAAAGGTGCAGATGCTAAGTGGGAGGAAGATTTAAGTTTACAACCTCTTCAATATTTTCTTCCTTTTTCGTTTGCATTAGTCAGAGAGGTGACTAGAAATCACCCAACCTGACGTCCACAGGAAGATTGTAGAAAAATTTCCTCACTGATCCCCGTCCGGTCCCTAAAGGACGACACCTCAAATGAGTCTGTGGACACTGCTAGCTGGCAGACGGGGCAAAAATGGCTTTTTGCGCAGCATGACACCTTTACTTATTTTTTTCTTCTTTTTCCCTCGATGGTTGAGTTTTTTTCCAAGACGTTGAACTGATTGATTTTGTTGTGTTACCACAGAAATGCTATTCACAGACCAAATGCTGTGACACTTGACCATATTCTGAGGGGAAATGATGGGCAAGCCGACAGTCTAGATATTCACTAGCAATTGAAGACTTGCCTGAACGAGATGTAGTTAATAAAAGCAACTGCTTGATTGTGCTATTCACACAATTGTGCGTATGATGGGAAAGGAGATAGATTCTGTGTACTGCAGTCTAATATGTTCTGGTCTGAAATGTACAAATCGATTCAAGAACAAAAACCAAAAGATCTTAAGATGCTGGAGGAAGCTGGTAAGACAACGTCATTAACCAGGCTGGAACTTTCTGTATGAACATGGGCTGAGCGAGGGGGAAGACATTACTCTCAAAAAAAAAAAAAAATGAAAAACCCAGATTGCAGTTTGCAAATGCATACCAACACATTTCTTCAAAACAATGATAATTTTTTAAATCTTGCTGCCAGAATCCTGATTTAAATCTCATAGAGATGAATGATGACAAACCTTAAGGTGACAACAAAGAGGGTTTGTAAATTTCAAAGACTTGGCGCTCATCTCCAAAGATAAATAAACAGAATACCAGAGGAAATATGTGAAAAGCTGGTCAGTGTTAACAAGTATGTAATTCCAGTAAATTGTTTTTCCATTGTTTATTATTATTATGATGTACTTAAATTCCAGTTATTTAAAAGAAATTGTTTAAAATTGTTAATCTGCAGTTTAATTTTTTTTCCAGTAATAAAAAACTTTTTTTTTTCCAACATCAGTGCTTGCTCTACATCTTTTATTGCTTTTATTATGAATCCAAATCTGTCCGCTGTGAAGAGCTTTCATCTTTCCTGTAGGTCTGGGAACAGAAGGTCAATGTCAAATTTATTCAGATAGCACATTTCCAACAGTTCGAACTGCACAAAGTGCTTCACAAGTTAAAAAGCAAATGAGAATGAGTAAAAGTTCATAACAGTGGTATACATAAAAAAGATGTTAAAGGCAATAAGACAATAATAAATAATAAGCCGTTTGGGTTAACATGTACGGAAAGCCAGTTCATAAAAGCAAGTCTTTAAGAGTGATTGCAGCTTCTGTATGTTATGGTCATGTAACAGGTTATATCATCTGTCTGACGATCATTTCTGGGATTATTCAACCGTGGATGTTGGCCAAAAGACTCGGCAATGACCTCGGTGCTTCAGGTGGAGTGCTTCGGACTTTTTATGCAGACTCCCTGGTATTTGTAAGAGCTTACAAAACGATGCACTCAAGGTTTCCAAGGCTTATGGAGCAGATCCTCCATTATATCACTTCTATCGTACCACAGCAAGTGAAAGTAAATCTTTATGCATCTTTACCAAAACATTCAGAATCAGGTATTTTTGTTGCTCAACAGTGACTGCCCCCAAAAAACAAAAGGGGATGCAGACACGATGCCATGAATCTACCAAAGCAGCTTTACTCTTCGCTATTTCTTTTGACAGTCCATGTAAATTAAAATTCAGAGCCCGACTCAACTTAGCTCCTCTTCGCTGTGGTAGGTGGAGATGACAACCTTGGTGTTAAAGTGAAGGTTAAAGCTCTAAAATAGCCATAATACCATCACTGTGTCGCCGAATGCACAATGTACCTTTTGTGTGCGACGCTGCCACTTTTCATTTAATCAGCACCTCTATTGTGAGGACGGAATTACCCTCGAGAGTTTTCCTGACAAAACCTTCATATTCCGGAGCAAATTAACAACAGAATCAATCCCTATTCTGAAGGCACCTGCTTTGGCGCACACACTGCAACTGCAGCGCACTTCAGGTACGGTAAGGCTGCTATGTTTTCAACTAGCAGAGAATAAGTCTATTTCTACTTGAAATTACAGTCAATGTGAATGGTCTGATGTTTTTACTATTAATTCACCAATTGGTCCATACAAAACAAACATTGGACTAACAAGCAGAGGTATTGATCTGAAAAATAACACATAATCAACCAGAGAAGAGAACCAACTCCAATAAAAAAAACATCATAAAATAAACAAAAAGAGCAGGTACACATTAAAATGGATAAAACACAAACCATAACCAAGTGTTGTCGCAACAAAAATGGAATTGTTTTCAGCACATGTGGGTTTGGATACTTTTTTATTTTTTTTTATCCTGGCAGTTTTTCTCTGATTTTTTTTATTATCCTCCTTTTCTCTTAATATTCCCTGCTGTAATCAACCTTGGGTTTCACAGATACTTTAGTGGGAAAAAGACCTAGAAGAAAACAAAAAACCACAAAAAATGGTCTGATGTTTACAGTACGTTTTAGTATTATTCTCGAGAGCAAAAATGTTTGGAGAATCTCTTTTGCAGAAATTTTAAGAAGAGTTTGAGGTTGTACAGTGACAAAATGTGCACAGAAAAATTAACATTTTTGGATGTTCTTACAAGGCTCTGTACCTAAAGGTCTGAAATGTGCAATTTTTCGGCCTGCGCTCGCGATTTTTCAGAGTGTTTAAAAAGTAAATTAGGTCCTTAGAACTCGGCTAATCTCAATCGCACAACCTGCAATATTGCCTTGTGCCCCCTTTCCTTTCTTTGCTTACTGTAACATTGTGCCGAGCTACTGGGCCAACTGTTGCATGGCCAGCTGAGGGAAATTAATTATACAGTAATAAAAATGCAAATGTTACGAACAGAAGCTCACAACAAAGGAACAACAACAAACATCCTGTCTTTGACTTTCAGTTAGCCAAAAGGAGAAGTGTTCAAAACTCCTCTTGAAACAAAACGTGCATAAAAAAAGCTGCAGTTATTGAAGTGAAAAGGAAGCAGGTTTGCAAAAACTGCCTTCCTTTGTCGAGAAGTAACATTGCTCCCGGCTTCCCTTCGCCAAAACAGTCTTCCTTCTGCTGCCAGTAGTCGCGTGAATCTTCACGATTCTTCTATCCGTCGTGCTCTTCTGGCTGCGTATTTATTGAAACATGTTGCTTGTTTATGAAAGTGCGCGGGCAGGTTCCAAGTGCCACCCATGATCCTCGCAATCCCCCAAAGTCTCGGCGGCTGCCAAGCTCATCCAGGCTGCGTCTGTCAGAAAACAGCCCTGTGGTGAAAAGGGGCCAAAACTCGCCCTCTAATGGGCCCCAGGATAATGACTACTTTGACTGATAGCATAATGAGGGCTTTATAAATATGCATGGGCCACAAGAGGTAATAATACTGTGGATTATTAAAACTTTGGGGTTAGAGGTCAGGCTAATGAGACGAGGCTGCAGGGAGAACCGCATCCGCCGACACGGGGGGACCAAGGTGGGCCGGGTGTTGGAAACACGGCTTGTTCTCACCGGCAGTAAACCGGTGGAGTCTTACGTCATGTGTGCATAAACTGAACAAAGGCATTTCTGTTATTGTTTTGAGTGTGTGCCTCAGACAGAATTTTTGTCCATCCATTATTGCAAGACTGGATGCAGAGTATAAGATCCCTTCTTTTGTCTTGACTTTTTTTTCCCCTACTTCCCTCTTTTTCTCTCCTCCTTGTTTTTTTACATCCCATGTGCCATTTTTTCTTCCCTTCATTGTTTTATTCTTTGTACCACTTTCTTTCTTTTATCCACCTTCCTTGAATTAGTTCTTTTGTCCTTTTATCGTTCCCTTGTGTCCTACCTGTCTTCCTTCCCTCTGTTTTTCTTTCTCCTTTCCTTTTTTTGTCTCTTTTCCCTTGCATACTTGTGTCCTGCATCCATTTTCCCTCTTCCTTCTGTTATTCCTTATTTATGTGCCGTTACCGATGTGTCATGTCTCTCCTCTGCTTTCCCTTAACTCTGGTGTTCTTTTTTTCACCTTGCCTTCCTCTTTTTTTTTTAGTGCACTGTCCTTTGTTGAATTTTAAATTAACTTTAAATTAAGTTATCTGTCCTTTAAGAATCTGGTACAAGATATATAGGAATCCTGTTTTACAATCAAGAACATTATGGACAACCCAGTCGACTTCATGAGACTGTCAGTAAAACAACTTCTTCAGATTTGCCGTAACACAGACTGCTACAGGAGATCCTTCTTGCCCATAGCCATCACTGTCTACAATAACTCTCTTAAGCATTTTGAATTAATGAAATAAAATATTTAATTTCCTTTTGGGATCAATAAGGTACCTTTGAATTTAGTTGAGTTAAATTTTGTATTCTAAAACCAATAGATAGAAATATGTAGAATTGCATAACTAGTATATAACCAGAGAAACCTGGAGCTGGTTAGCGTAACCTGAGGCTAATCTTCAATAAAAATAACTTCAGCCACAATGTATTAAATAAGATTAGCTTCTACCAATATTACTTTTAATGTCAACAGATGCAGTGTTTTGGACATTTTGACTTTCTGTTTAGCTGTTAACGCATTTTCTCTGCTGACACACACACCCCCACACACCCCCACACACACAATAGGTCCACAGTTCACGGGTTTGGGGATCTACTGGGAATTCAGTGACAGAACACTTCTGGTGGGTCAGAACGGTTTCTAGGGGGGAGGAAAGAGCTGTCATGCACCGAGCGACAATTTTGTGCCCACATTACCCCCGGGAACAACACTGCAAATGCTAAACAAGGACAAGAGCAAATGCCCGGATTGCAGTAAAAGCCAGGACTGTCTCGCATAAAAAAAAAAGGAAAAAAAAAAGAAGAAGAAAAGCCAGGGCTTGGCTAGAGGAGCTGTTTATTAATTCATGACCGAGTATGATTGGATACAAGGAACAACCTTTTTCCATAAGCCTGCAGAAGAGAGCCTGTTTACCTCTGATGGAGAAGGTTCTGGTGCAATATTTTTGTAATGTTGCTTTTTACATAAACTTCAGTAAAGGCAAAAGAGAAAGAAGGGGGAAAAATGCATGTGGGTGTAAAGGCAGTTATATATGTCGAGCCAGAGATGAATTCAATAACCCAGTTTAGGATGAGCTGTAAATATTGACTCCATGTCTGCTGGCTTTCACTTTGCACTGTTATTCAGAAGTACAAACTGTAAACCAAACCAAAAAACAACAAAACAAGCAAAAACAATACGCCTAATTGGTTCAAATCATTTGGTTATACAACAATAAAGCTGGGCGATAAATCAGTAGCGATATACAGTATATTGTGATAGACACTTTAAAATCAACACAATAAGCTGAGCTCTGTGAAGTGGCGTTCTGGTCCTTGTCACAATTCTTGCAGCTGAAGTAGAGTCACAGACGTGTCAAACTTGGACTGGACCACTACACATTATTAAAAAAAAAACAAAAAAAATGTGATGTGTGAAATCCTTTCCACATGAACTAAAACAGAAAATTACTTCTTAAGTTCCTCGCAAGTAACCCTCTAAGGTCTTCTCATCTTAACAGGTGAGTACGGAAGAGGTTAAGGACCACTGAAGAAAAAAAATCTGACTTTTTTCCACCAGAATTCTGAGTTTAATTTTCTGAGATTAAAGTCAAAAATTTTTTGTTGTTTTTAGTCGCCCTAATCTTTTTCTGTCGCTGAATGTATCATCACACTGGTAATAATTTGTGATCATTTGTGGTGTGCAGAAATAAAAAACAAAAATATTGCTGCAACGGTGTGTCCAACTTTAATTGGATCACACCCACATGCGCCACATCTCATATCATGCGCATGAAACGGCTTCTGCGTATGCTCTGCTGTCTCCAAATTTTCATAAAATCTGCTTAAACTAAAGGATCCCATGCCTCCACTTTGACTTTGCCTTTGCAGAAAGAGTAAGTCTTTCGCATTGTGTTAACTTTTTTCTTTTGCATAAAAAGACAGTCGTATTCATCCTGCAAGTTCAACCTCTGATTCTCTCTGACTGACATTGACGGTTTCACTGAGGGAAGCGATAACCAGAGACTTCTACCCACCACTACCACAGATTCCTAATCCTGTCTGTAAGCTCTTCACTGCGGGGTGTCCTGACCGCTTATGCCACCCATATTCTTAACCCCTGCCTCGAATTGTACACTGGTTTGGCGCATGAATCATCAGTGTAGGATTTATATGGAGTGAGTCATATCAGCAAAGGGATGCCCGCTGCACTTTGCAAAGGATGCGTCGGTGTAGATTATTGGCAATATATTCGGTAGTTTTTGGGAAAAAACCCCCCCAGAAGATGTAAGATTGCTGGAGCAGAGAGCAAAAGATTAAAGTTTTTATCTCATCATCTGGGGATAAAAGAAACAGAAAATATCCCCATCGTGATATTTTTGGATTGACCATTAGCTTTGAAATTGGAGGATGCGAAACATTTCTCATTGGCTGAATAACCCCAGCATTTTACAGCTTTATGTCTAGATGTAAACACAACATTTAAATATCACATTTGCATTTAAATATATTAATAAAATCCTTCAACTTTAGTGGATATATTTAACGGGAGGAAGTTCAGCATTCATCATCAGAGAGAGTTAAACTTGCATCGAAGCTTTTTCAAAGACATTTGAAAAAGCTTAACTAACTAGTAAAATAGTGTAACTTTAACTAGTAAAGTTACACTATTTTCAGTGTTTATGTTCTGAGATACAGATTAAAGTAATAAACAGCTGCCAAGGATTGTTGATCATTCAAAAATATTTTATTTAGACTTGAATAGACCAGACACTATGCAGCGTATGTGGGTACAAGTTTGTCTAGACACATTTCACAAGCATTAAATATTGAAGCTTTGTGGATTTTTGCAAAATTCGTCTTGAGTCAGAAGGCATTTTAATTCTGTTCCAGATCGCATAAATCGCATCGTCAGTCAGTTGTATTCTTCTTGTTCTGTTGACAGGATCGGCGAAGTTTCTTTGAAATTCATTGTAGCTCTGCATTTCCTCTCAGTTCAGCTTTTGATTTATAAACATGATGAAAGAACCTAATATTAATGCTGCTTTGGTCTACTTTTACCATTTTTGAAATAACAACCCACTTTCCCATCAATCTAGTAAGAGCCAAGAAAAATTCTTTAAAGAAATATGTTTGTGTGAATTTTGATATTTAAGGGTAGAACCTTTGGGGGTTAGATACACATTGTCTTCTAGGTGTGGAGAAGTCAATACATAATGCAGAAATGTGTTTCAACACTTAATTGCATGTCCGTCCGTCCGTTCGACTGTACCTTCACATATAGATCTGGCAAAATAATTAGATCATCTCTCTCTGTTAGGTTCAAACACTTTTATTTAGATCGACTGAAAAATAAGACAGAAAGGGTAGACTCTCCCTCCCTTCTCCCCATCTCTCATCATCTGCTGCTGCTCCAGCTCCTCCTCCTCCTCCCTCCACCTTTCTCTTTTCCGGATCAGCTGCGTTCTCCTCTGTGTCTCTCTTCCTTTTTTTGTCTTCCCCCTGCTGGTCTCCATCCCACTTTTCCTTCTCCCACCTCAGTCTCTCAGCCTGGATACACCCTCCCTCGCTAGTTCTCAGTGCGGACCGCATGTGTCAGCGCGTGTACACGTGTGGCTCCGCCGTTGACGGGAAACGGCCGTGGACTGGGTATCAGATCCCCTCCACCCCTTCCTTTTGCATACTTATCACTTTTCTTAACACCGCTGCAACATCGTTCCATTAAAGAAATCTCATTTTCCTCCTCTTGAGGCGGCATCTCAGATGGGATCTTCAATCCTTCCTCCAGCATATTGGATTTAATGAGCATCCGCCGTGAATGGAAACGAGCAATCTTTGGATTTCCTCTGTTACGGCGTTTGGTAAGTCTGTCTTTTCTCGCTTCTCTGCCTGCTTCTCTCGCACCTCCTACCCCCCAATTCACTTGTCATAACAAATTGACAGGTGAACGCAGAGCGCACGCTATCATATGAACTGAGCTGAGCTGGCCATTTTAAGTGGGACACAGACAGAGAGGGGGGTAACTGCCTTTGGGTTAGTGAAAAGAGTCAGGTAAAGACGTTTACTGTCCTCCCAACACTGGGAGCGTTGTTCACTGGCTCGCTGCTTCTACGCATTGATCTGCTGGTATTTTCAGCTTCCATCCCAGACAACTTTGCGATGCTCTACCTGCGCGACTCGGAGCAGTTTTGGCTGCGTGAGCGCTTGCGGGGGAGCTGCTTGGCCAGAACGAGTGGATGCAGATAGGTGGGCGTGCAGAGCTAAATCTGCCGAGGTGTGGGTGATATTTCCATCTTTATGAAACCATGGAGAGTCTATTTTTTGGAACAGTTTCTGCGTTTGGTGCAGCAGAGTTGTGCTCAAATCACTATATTTGATGCTTACTTCCTGTTCTGGCAGCCATTTTTGGAGAGGCAATGTTGCGTAGAGTTATGACCAATTCCCAAGAGATCTGCCTCAACTTATAAATCCATTACTAAGCACATGTTTATTTCATTTGTATATACCTTAGCTGATTTATTTTACTCAATCAAGAACATTTACTTCCCACTTATTTTCACTTTACCAGCCTAGCGAAGTTGAAGCAGCTATTTTGGGTTGGCCCGTGTCGGCTTTTATCTTGCCGGCTGTCTCTGCTAGTCGCTGTTCATCTTCCTCTCTCGTCTCTGAGCTCTTCAAGGAAAAAATGGATTGCTAGGAGGAAAGAAATGAGAGATCTTAGTTGCTAAAAGTAGTAATGGAAGCAAGAGAACAAAAGGATCAAGAAGTTTGGAATGACAGATTGACAGGAGACACGAGAACTGAAGTGAGCGAGAAGATGAGACGGCGTGTGTGTGTGTTTTAATACAGCTCAGTAAGAGCTTTTTAGACAGCCAAACCTCTTCTGATTTCCAGGCTTTTGGCAGCTGGGGGTCAGTTTACACACACACACACACCCCCACACACACACACATACACCTTCAGGTTCTCTCTGATGGGAGTAGGAAAGCGCTATAGATCACCAAAGACCTGCAACCTCGCGCCTAGCTGGCTGCATTTCTTGCAAGGGACATCAATATTTATCACATTTTCCATTTCAAAAGAGCAAACTGTGGTAACGGCAGGAGATGGGGAAAATAATAAAAGTTAAATCAAATTACCCCACCTCGGGTGGACCTTCTGCTGCTGTTTCATTTAGGATTCCTTCCTAGCACTTAGCCAATTTTAGCTGGATCCCACTGCATATTGAAATACAGGTGCAGCACGGCAACTCGTGTTCTCACCGGTTGTAGCGAGGAGCTGGAATTACATTTGCAATGATAATAGGAAGACACTGTATAGCAGCAAAGGGGACTGTTTTGTTCTTTCTTTTTTTGCATTAAAGGATTTCTTGGTCAACATATCTCAAAAGGTCTGTAGTATAAAGAACATAGGGTAGGTAGGACTCGAGGTAAAAAGGAAAATGATTTATTTATAAAAGGGAAGTGCAATAGATTTGGGGCTAGGACTTCTGGAACCAGTGTCTGTAAATTAAAGAATGCGCGAGACGGGTGATTATGTGCAGAATAAATAATGAGATGGAGGTTGAGGTCTAGTGAAGTGGCGTAGACATGGAGAAGCGTGGAAGGCAGAGATCCAAGTTGTGCAGAGTCTTTGTTGGAGTCTAGTCCAGAGGCACACAGGGTATATGGCCTGTGAGGGCTAAATCTGAACGGTGAAGGCGTTGGAGAGTGGGCAGGCAAATGGAATCGATGCTGGTGTCGTTAACCACGGTCTGGAAAAGACCTGGTACAAGGAGCTTTGGCGAGATTCAGCTTGTTAAGCAAGAGATCCAGGAAAGCAGAGGTCTCAAACTGCAATCCTCGAGAGCAAGAACCCAGTAACAAGATATGTTCCTTGTCTTCCATACTGGAATTAAATGGTGAAACTGCCTCACTAGCATGCAGTCAGAACTCTTCTAGTGAGATAATATTGGAGCCAGGTGTGCTGAAGCAGAGAGACACCTAAAGGTTGCAGGAGACTGGACCTTGAGGACTAGAGTTTGAGACCCCTGCAGTGAAAGGTTGAACCTGTAGGGCCCAGAATGTTATGCTGTTAGATTCTCAGGCCAGGCAGAATAGACAGGAGTCTAGAGATCCAAGTTCTCAGAACTTTATTAGAACACACAATGACGCTTTAAGGTCATACAATCCTGCCAGCTACCCCACATGAACATGGCTAGCTTCCTCTGCTATGCAAGATGCGAAGAAAACGTAGAAAAGTAGGAGTGGTAAGAAAAACTTTTGAGGTGTTCAGTTTCTAACCAACTGTAGGAAACTGCTTTAGCCAGACTGTTTGTTAATCCTATTTGAAATGTAGGTTGTTGTTTTTAGGTTCAATTTAGTCTAAGATATATAACTGCATAAAGACCATCCAAGTAGATAAATGTTATGTTGTTGGCTGTTCAATCTCGGATGAAGACTATCCTTTTTAAAGATCTTAGGGTAGGCTTTTTTTTTTGGTTTTGTTGGGTTGGGCACAGTTTACCCCAAACCCATGAAGAAAACACAAGTCAACAATGTTAATAAATATTATGCAGTACATGTACTCATAATGATGCCCCTTTCACATTTCTGCCTGCTTCAACTAGCTGCTAAAAACAAGCTTATTATTTGAACATAGGTATTATATCAGAGTTTTATTGATCTCTTGGATAACAGGCCACTTTTCTACGAGTTTTTGTACGACTTTTTTAATCCTTCCAGTTGTTTTTTGTCGTGTATCCGTGCCTAGAACCGGCCCTGTTTTGGGGCGACTATGGCACGCTGTTTATTTGATTTGGGTTTTCTCCTCTCACATGCCGATGTGCCTCTGGGTAAGCTACTTAACACCAGGTTTCCTACTGATTAGTGTGTGAATGTGTGGTTCGGATATAAAGTGTTTTCAGGGGTCAGTATGACTAGAAAAGCATTATAACTTTGGTTTATTTCTGAATTTAAACTGCCACACAGCATAAACATTTTGCTACCATGTGGCAGCAGCAAAATGTTTAAACCCTATCAGAGAACACTGACTGGATTTCCAAAAATAATAACAAAGTTGAGGACAAGGGCCGACTGGAGTAAAACTCAAATTCTTCAGAATTTATGTCAGAAACTCTTAAGTCTTTTTTCCACCAAAGCATTTACAAGCTGATCCGCTCCATTCTTGTGCAAACTTGCGATGTCAACGACCCAAATACACATGAAGCAGAATTATCTTTTAAATTTCAAAGCTCTCTTTTAAAAACTTTGTATTTTCTCAAATTCTCCAGTGGTAATCCATATTTTATAAACTGGTGGTTTCCTAGTAGCAGCTTGCATTTGTTAGAGCAAAAAATAACACACACTGCCGGATAGTATCCTTACTGTTTTAAATGTACATTTGGCAAACTGCAACAATATTTCTACACAGCTATACAAAGGGCTAGCTTGGCTAATTAACCACCTTGTTTTACCTGTGTTGTAGCACAGCACTTTAAAACCACCACACAATTTAGCTGATGTTCACTTTACAATTTAAATCCAGGGTGCTCCTGAAAAAATAGCCACCAAACAAAATGTCTTGTTTGATGGCTAAAAAGCTCTTTTTTTTATACTACAGTCACTTAAGAGACCTATTTCCCTGAAGTAATCTCCATTCCACTCATTGTGAGACGACTAGCACCAGTTGACTGGACCTTCATTAAATTAGGTCTGTCACTTTAAAGGTGTTAAATATTTATGCACTTATTTTATGTCTAATATTTTTATTTAGTTGTCATTATTTTGTAGAAATTTGTTGGGTTTTTTTCAAACGGTGAAAGTTTGTTGATCATATTTGATTTGTAAAAGCAATAAAAAGAGGGAAAACATCCAAGGGAGGGAATAGTTTTTAAAGGCACTGCATCTATCAAAAATAATAATCAATTGTAATAGAAGACATTGTAACTGTGATTAGTAGATTAATTTAGCAGCAGATTTTTCTCTTTTTTTCTTTAAAGTAAATTCAACCAGATTGTGTTTTACCTTTTCTTTGTATTTTGAAAATGTTGGTCTAAATACCTTAAAGCAAACTAAATCTGATCCCCCCCATAAGTTTTTATGTGGCCCTCTAGACTTTAGAGCCACATGAATAAAACGTTCAAGTTGTGTACTTTAATTTTATTGTATTAATCAACCCAAAGACGTTCTGCTGCCAAATTACATCAATGTGAGAAGATGTTCAGTATTACCCCAATTTAGGACGAACTCATTGAATGCAGAGTCAGTTACTTAGCAGTATTGTATCAGTTTCCTAATGAGTTTTATCAAGACATTCTGGCACAACTGGCCCTTTAAGGACATTCATGATCTTGATCTGGGCCAAGATGGAAACGAGTTTGCCAGCCCTGGCTTAATCTGTATTTTCACACCCCATTCTTACAGCTGAACATCTAATTTGGTGGGGTTTTTTTGTTTTTAAAGGTATGCATCCACTTTGTAAAATTCCAAAACACTCACACAAAACACAAGGCCCCTAGGAGGAGTCTTTTCTTTTTCTTTTTTTCTCCTCCTCGGCAGCGGTAAAAAGGCTTGCCATGCAGTAGGTGACTTGCATCCAAGAGTGACTCGCGCTGCCCGTGGATGCCCCTCCTCCCACAGCGAAGAAGCACTGATACCACCCATCACCAAATGAGAAATTAACAACCCCCCTCCACCCCCAAGCCCCCCGTTCCCTCAACTTCCACAGCAGCTTTTCTCATGGTCATTACAGCGAATAATGGTTATTACTGATGTGGCTTCATAATTTAGCATGATGCATGAAATGAAGTTGGCAAATTAGTTACAGCAATTGACAGCTAATGGTGTCCGTGGTGGCGTGCGCGAATCGAAAAGTTCTGTGGGATTTGGAGCCTCTCATCCGAGCGGGTTTTGGTCGGACGCGATTGGACACGCAGGACCTCTAAACAAAAGAGATTCGCTGCAACACAGTCGAGCTGCAAAGGAGCGGCGTTTCAAAATGTAATTTCGTGACGCCGGGTTATTAATGCACTTTACAATGACAGGAAGGATATAAAATACTTCAGAGTAATGTGCCAAAGATTAGAATATAATGTCTCTAAATCCTATTCTCTCACCGCTCAGCTATTTTTGAGTAAACAGTGTGGAGTTCTTCCATTATCTTCCCTCTGCGTATTGGCTGGCAAATAATTAACTTTGCTGATAATGTAAATAGGATATAATGGGCTCTAACAACAGTGTTAGGAATATTTAAATCTTGTTCCTTTTTTATCCTGGGTAGCAACCAGGGCCCTGGAAAAACATAATATTTAGCTTTTCTATTGTCAGAATGATATTCAGCTTTTTTGGCCTGGGCTGTGCACACAAACAAGAAATTTGACTTCAATTTTCCTTGCTCACATTGTACGAGCAGTAAAGCTGCTGTATGTAACTTTATCATGACAGTGTAACATGAGACAAATAATCTGTGAAAAAAATCAAGCTCCTCTGCTTTTTCTCAGTGCTTTAACCACAGAAACACACCGCTCAGTCAGAATCGACCAAACAGAACCAGGAGGAGGGTATTAGCGCCGTCAGTCACTCTAACGTACATGCTGCTCACACCCTTTGCCTTTCTCTGTGCTACGCTTCTGCTGATTCACCACAACATAGCCTGACGTGAATGCTAAGGCTAGTTAGCATGGCCACCAAAGACAGCGGATAAGAATTTTTCTTTAATGGTAACTTGCTTCTCCACCATTAGCACACTTTGAAGCGTACACTGGGTTGATTGACATTGCTAAGACCCTCTTCCTGTCTCTGATTGGTTGTTTTTGACCAGGTGCCGTGCTTTTTTTTTTTTTCAAATTTCAATAGCATCTCAGGGAGGAGGAGGAGCTCAATCTTTTCTCAGATTATTTGTCTTATATTCTGTCACGACATGGTGACAGTTTTAGAAAATGTGTAGAAAACATATTTTTGTAAAAGTTACATAATGTTGCTAAGTATAAATATATAAACTTTGAGGATATAAAATATGATACATGACTTCTCTTGTCTATAAAAAAAAAACAGGTTTGTTTAGATGCATAAGCACATACTAAACTCAAATGCGAATGAATATTAATGTGATTTCTGTATTCATACCACCATGGCAGAATTTAAGCAATCTTTTGTTTTGGGAAGACTGTATTTGTTGTTTGGGCATTTTAGAAGATTATAAAAATATTCCTGTTACACAATTTAATTAAACAAACCTCATATACGGTGTGTCCTTGTCCACAAGAGCACAGCAGAGACTGCGTCCATCTCTATAAAAATAAAAACCAGCGACAAGTGTCACAACCGCATCAATGACTTTTAATTTTTCCGTTCCTTTTCAAAACTTTTGGAACCCGGTCTGAAGCTAGGTATATTTTTCGCATTTCGTCGTCTGCTTGATGGGCTGAAAATGTCTCTTCAGAAATTTGTTGTGGAAAAATTTGTTTAAAATGAATAAAAATAAGTTCTATTGGGCAAAAATAACAAACGCCGCCAGGCGTGCATGCACGGGACTCTCTGGAATCGCTCGCACGTCTTACACGCAATGTAACCCGATACTCGGAACAGAAACCGCTCCGGAGCAGGTGAGGAGTTCAGCGTATGTTGCCGCGTTTGAATGGAGCCAACTTCAGGGCGCCGAAAACCTTCACATTTAGCCCAACAGAGCCGGCTAAGCCGTTAATCCCACTTCCTAGTACATCCTCCTGGCTGCTTCCTGAGCCCATGTTTGCATCCTCTCTGTCGCTTGCACATAACAGATATAGGACTTAACTTGTTCAGTTTTTTTTTTCCCCCATTAAATTATTTTATCACCCTGTTAATTAGTAATCACACTGATACACACAAAAAAAGTTTTTAAAGTTGTTTTGGGTAAAGCCCTTGTAATCCTCACACCTGCAAATACATTTGGGACTTATAGCTGGAGTCAGCTGGAACTGGGTTAGAGACATTAACCCTCCAGTTGTGAAGGATGAGATGGCTATTTTTGTTCTCTTCCCTTTTTGTTTCTTCTGGCTGGCTGAGTAAATGTAAATACTAATGTAAATGTAATGTAAATAAATGTAAAAAGAAATAGATTTTTTTTATTTTTTATAAATAAATAATACAGGAACTGCTTTCATCTCGTGCATTTGCGCCGCAGTGAATCACATGTGTTGCATTCTCAGGAAAAGAACAACCTTTCTGTGACCTTTTGTTTTTTGGCATGAATATGCCTCCTCGTGTGCCCTAGTTTTCACTCAGGACCCTCGGAGTCATTTCTTTTGTCACCGAGGCAATTTTGTTGTTGTTCTTCGTGAAATAAGCAAAGAACTGTGAATCTACAGCAACTCGTCTATTTAAACACCAGCAATATTGCTGTGTTAGTCTAAAGATTAAAGGATGTTTGCCCTATAAACGAAAGATTTTTTTTAAAGGGGCAGTATTATCTAAAATGTACTTTTTTGAGCTTGACATTGTGTTATTTCATCATTGTGTTATTTCGTCATTAAAACATACATGGAGTGTTGCTTTGGTTCTTCCATGCATGTTTGAGAATTTTTTTTAGTCTCCCATGGCAACCATTCAGCTGTGCGAGATTCAGCTCCTCCTCTGAGCTTCAGTTTCTAATCTTCCTCCTGAAAGAGCAGCCCTGCCCCGCGACTCCCTCAGCTCCTTCAGACTAGCCACAGCAATTAGCAAACACTTGGTGGAACTGAGCATCTGCTGAGATGCTAAAGGGTTAATAGAGGAACCATTGTGAAGACTTCCTGAAGGCAGAGTTTCAAAAAGAGCAGGAGATTTTAAAGAGACAGAGGCCTAATTTCAAGGCATTGACTACAAGGTCAATTTTTTTTTTTTATGTTATGCTTGATCTATAGAGGATTTTTATAACGACTGAAGGTAACATTGTTACTTAATTGTGCTATTAAATGGCACTAAGGGCCTGGAAAATATATAGTACTGCCCCTTTGATATTTTTGTAAGTAATTGCAGTAGAAAATTCATGCCACCAAGCCTGAGCACGAGAGAATAATTTCTGGGGGAAATTTTGATTAAATATTTTATGATTTTCTGGGCATTGTCAGTGTTTTCTAGATGACCTTCTGGCTAATTTTACCAAAGGCTGGAAATGATGAAGTACCTTCGGTAACACTGAAAATAGCATAATACAGTTATGGAACGATTATTGCTGTCCTCGTCATGAATACCTTCCTTTGAAAAGGCTGACATTGTTAAGAAAAAGGTCATCAAACATTTGAAACACCTTTAAACCTGGTTTTCTGAGCTATTTTCTAATTAGTAACTGAAACTGGGACTTCAATGAACATCGCTCTAGTGCAATTCCCAGAAAAGTGCTCTACAACTTCAGATCATTTACTTAGACACATTAGGTAATTTTTTTAATTACTTACTTTCTTATTATTTCAAACATGTGATTCTTTATTGTTGTTGTTTTCTTTGTACCTTGATAAGATCAAAACACTGATCAGGAGCATTTCAATTAGATCATTGCGGTTTTGTTTGTCAGTGGGCTTTCTGGAACAATCAGCATTGAGCACAGGTATTTATTTATTTAGTTGTTTTTGTTTTTTTTGTTTGTTTTTTTTTGAGGAAAAAACCCCACCAGGTTTGAGTTTGCAGAGATGAAGTGTGCCACAGTATCTGGCAGTACAGCAGAAAACCCTTCAGAAGATTCCAACAAAAACAAACACGGAGAAAGGCTTACGATTTTAAAAAGAAGGTGATTGCTAACAAGGACAAACAGAAATTACCCCCCCCCCAAGGTTTAACTAGGGGCAGATTGTGTTATTTCACAATGTTGGACCTGGCAAACTTTGAGTGGTGCACAAGGTCATGACCTTTACTTCTTTTTAAAAGAAATAGTTGTTTGAAATAAAGTACCAACATTTGTTTTATACATTCGATCCTCTTCGGAGGAGGATGTGTATCTGAAAAGTGTGACTGAGCATTTATTAAAGACTGAGGGTAAAAATGTTTGGCTGAACTATAAATTCAACACAACAATCTACACTGGCAATTATTTCACAATAAAGCTTTAAATGTTGCAATTTAATGTCAGTCAGTTATTATTTCTGATTGGTCTCATTTTTTTATTTTAACTAAAGATAATTATTTGTTAAAAATGTACTGCTTACAGCGTGAGAAATCTATACCACTGTTATTAACTCCACAACACTAAAGTCTGTTTTTTTAATCATTTTTAAAGTTTAGAGTATCATCAAGCTTAAACAGCATCTATTATTACGTAGATAACCCTATTACTAACCCTAACCCAAAACCTCTGAGCTGATGTTTTTATATTTTCTCAACATTTTGCAATCTTTTTCTGAACTCCTATGTTGAGCATCTTTTTATTTTTTATTTAATTTTTTTTTTTCTAAGCTACTCAAGGCTGAACTAAAATGGACATAAAAGCAAACGACTCTAGTCACTTTTTTCAATATGTGAAAGCACAAATCGATTTGCAGTAACCATCCTCCGTAGCTGTATCATTTCTGACCAATAGGAAAATTCAACTGCAGTAGCCAGCCTTAGACCAAAGAGGGCAGCACTAAGACGGTTTGAGGCCAAAGTATTGCTAAATTGCATGTTTCTATGAAAATGTCACAATTTGCACAGTAACAAATGATGGCAATCTTAAGGCCCAATTAATACAACTTATCTAAAAAAAAATGATTTGGAGTTTAGTTTCTCTTTAAAACTGACTTGCTATCCTGAATATTCAACCAATCCAAAATGCCCAGAACCTTCAGTTCATCAAAGGTACAATCTCCCTTACATGCTGTTTTCTGGAGTATGTTTTCAGTGAGGATTGTTAGTTTTGACGCTGAAACAGCCAACGACTATCGAATGGTTCCTGGAAAATGTTTATGAAGAGAATCCCTTTTTACTTGTTTTAAAATGATCTAAAATTGACTACAGGTATCGTAACTATTAGTTTGGTGGGTCTTAGCATTGCTAATGACGTTCATGTACTTGTTACTCAGTCTCCATCTTGCTCTCTGCTAGGCTACAGCTAGTTCCACCAATGCTAACTAGCCTTAGCATTAGTGACCACCGTTGATGGCAGTTTTTCTGTAACAGTAAATTGTTTCTCTGCCATTAGCTTACGTGCACTCTGATTGGTGGCTTCCAAACTGGGAGAGGTGTATTTCTGCAGATGGCTGTAGGACCACAGGAAAGCGGCAGAGGAGTTCGATTTATTTTTTTCTGTTTTTTATCTTTTTTCCCACAAAGTAAAAGTTAAAGTTTGGACAAATATGTAAAAAAAAAAAAAAAAAAGCACTGTTTATTGAAGTTACATAATGCAGCTTTAAGCCTCAGAACATTCTGATTTCTGTCTTTGGCATATTCATGACTGACTGAACATCCCTCCACATTTCCCTTTGGACTACAGACACAGCAAGGGGGGAAAAAAAGGCATCACCACTGAGAATAATCCAAGGCATAACTCATAAACAACATGGACAAACACATTTGCAACTATGACATGATGATCAGGTTTAATGCTGTTATGGATAATCTAATTTGTTCTCCCTAATGAAGTCTGGCCTCCATTAAAAAAAAACACACCCTGTACACAGTAATTACTGGAACACAACACTCTGCTGCATTTGTTGATCGTAATGTGGCGACTGTCTCTTGAAAAGGTGCTCTGATGCACTTGAATAACGGCTGTTTATGCTTCATGTGCTTCATGTACGCCTGGAAAATGGAGGCATGCAGGCTAACACTTACTGTTATGTCAGTTTATAATGGTAAACTACAGCAGAGTTATGTTGCTTAAAGAGGATATATATGATTAATGCAGTAAACAGTGTTGGTCAAGCTACTTGGAAATAGTAATTAGTTACTAATTACTGATTAATTCCCAAAGAAGGTATTCCAGTTACTTTACTAATTTATTTTCAAAAGTAATTTGTTTCTTAATTACTTAAAACGCACTACATGGATACGCAATAAAGCAATATACCTTTGAGCCTAATTCTATTCTTTCTGCATGTTCCATCATAAAATCTAATCGAATGAAACCGTCTCTTGTTAAAAATTGGTTTGTTTTGCTCTAATTTTATGCATATTGTGTTGCCAAAAGCTGAATGAAATGCAACAATGTCTCTTTTTTTAAGAAGAATTTTGTTAAATATTTAACTAATGTGGATCTAAATAATTATACTAAATAATAAGGACAGGGAAGCAAATCATAGCTGTGTGATCCACAGGAGGAGGAGGATGGATAACCCCATGTTCAGGTGAAGAGGTGAAGCGGCCATGTTTGCTTAATTTCTCCTCTTTTTTTAAAAGTTTTGACTAAATTTAACTGTGTACCCCTCCCACAGTCTCAGCGCGGCGTTCAGGAGGAGCGCGGTAGATGTCATAATCAGCCTGATATTGATTGGTATGCGTGGGACGTCACACTGATTCTAAAGGTTTGGCACCAATATAATATTAAAGCTCACACATTAATCTTTATTTTGATACCCATTTTGTGGGGTTTATTTTTTATAATTCATTCGGAGGTTTTTGATACTTTTATGATTTGCAAAAAAAACTAAAAAAATAACCTTTGACAAACCGGGTATGTCTAGAAAGCATATAGTTTAAGGTTTAATATGACATCACTGTTGGCTCATTTGGTCATTTGTTCGCGACGCCCGAACCGGTTTTCTCGGACAATGTTTCAGTACGGTGTCAGGAGGGGCGTTCGAATTAGCATAAATAATCCGTTCTAAGCAGGCTTTTCAAAAAATTTCTGAAAACTGTTGGGAAAATTCAAGTGTTTTTGATGCTTCAATATACATAAAGTGGGTATCATTGGAAGGGAAAATTAATAAACTTTAACACAGTTGTTTTGCTTTTGGAAAAAAAAGAACATTTAAAAAGGTCTTTTGATGATGGGAAGTTAGGCTATTTTCCATGATCAGCATGCGTTCTCTCCTATTCCTGAGTGGAAAGAGCGTCGCTGCCGCTACCTAATATAAATGTCCTCGATGTTAGCAGAAATAACCACAGTAAACAGAAGGAGTCACTCCTCAGTATTTTCCAAAACAGCAGTTCGTCAAACGAGTTGACTTGTCCCAGTATTGCAGGAGAGGAAATAGTTCCAGGATTTCTTGAAGTTTTCTATGTCATTATTTAGCTTGGCCAGCATTTGATCATATGACACTATTTCCGACATTAATTCCAACCAGCTTTTAACATTCGGAACAGTTGAAGATTTCCATATTCTGATGATTATTCTGGCAGACGCGGCCGTCCCCACCTGCACCACTAAATTTCTTCTTCACACGCAAAAGAAATTTACCCGCCAACGTGACAAAAACATTCGCGTCCCCTTATGATTTTAGCGGACGCTGATGTTTTTATCACTGAGACAAACTAATGTCGGTGATTCAAAGCATTCTGCACGGTCCTGCTGCACTGTCCCACACTCCATGTTGTCTCCACGATCTACACACCTGTCTGCTACCGTGATGTCACACACTCATACGTGATTGTCATGGATATGGGCAGCTGCCCAGGGCGACATCAGAAAGGGTCGGAGCATTCAACCAGAAAGAACCAGAAAAAGAAATAGATCTCATCTGTCAGTTGTTAACTGAACAAGTTTGCTACTCCTTATTACTTTTATAACTTGCTATGTAAAAAAAGAAATTGAAAAAAAAAATCTGCCAATTGTTTGCATTTTAATTGGTTGGAGTGCAGGAGAAGGAGGGGCTTGCCCACAGCACCGTTCCTGCAAGAACCACAACTTTTTTGCATATTTTTGTTTCAACCTTACAAAGATAGGTGTAGTGATTTATCATGATTAATCACAGCACTAGAGTGTGATTAATCTGATTAAATCTTTTAATCGACTGACAGTTCTGCTTTTTTAATCTGGGGCACATGCGCTTCCCTTCAAATGCCGCCCTGGACTACTGACCATACGGTATGGCCCTTTAAAAAAAAAACAGCTCACCACCATTAGCGTTAAAGTATTAAAATAGAAACTCTTATTCAACCAATTTTTTTGTAAAACTGCTCCTTTCCCACCCACAAGAACTAATATAGTTGAAATTTTTTTTTCTAATTAAGAAGTCATCCCTCTAGCAATGTGGCTGATTCTGATGCTCTGGAAACACTCCTCAGAAACCGCTCTCCATTACTAATAGCTCAGAAGCAGCGACGCTCACAGCTTGCTTGGAAACATACCAGGAAAGATGTGATTAAACCATTGAAACTATTTATTTGTTGTGTTGTTTGATCAATTTTAGGCTCAAAGGAGCTAGATTAGCACTTTAGCACAGCTGGGACGAGAGGTGCCTTTCTCCGAGAGCGTCACTGCTGGATCCTTTCCCAGTCCCGACGGCGCTCCAGTCTCCTCTATGATTAACGTCAGAGATGAGTGAAAACACGGGCTCAAGCAAGCTGCCAGCAGCTCCAATTATTACACTTGATACACCCAGAGGTCTATTTTTGGTTCAGCACGTCAGGAGAAAAGTTTCAACCTCAAAGTCCTTGGAAAAAGACATGTAAAATTAATGTGATACATACTTTAAAAAATTAACTATTAAATATCAAGGAGAGAGTATCAATTTGTTTGGCTCAACCTTCTAGACTCACCCTGTTCATCTATCACACATGAAGCATGTAGAATGCAAAGTATTTCTTTTTCTGGACACTTGTATCATGATTTGTTCTTTTCACCTCCCAGTCTGATCAAGTCATGTCTCTACAGCAGTCAATGGCTGCATTTGTTCTAAATGTGCAACAACGTCCATGTGCAAAAAAAACAGCCAGTTTGTTTTTAATGTTTTTGGACATAAATACACTTCATAGAAATGAAAGAAAATTCAGTAAGAACCAAGCTTTTTTAATGTTGTTAGCAAGAAAAAAATAAGATTAGACATTAATGTGTGAAAGGTTCCTGCTGGGCAGTAGAAGGTTTAAAGCTGTAGTATGCAACTTTTATAAAAAAGCATAATTGTTTTACATATTTGTTGAAATCACAGAGTATCTGAATCTTTTTTCCCCAGATAATGTATAAAAAAATGTAGATTCTGTGCCTGCTCCCAGTGCAAACTACAAACAACCAATCAGAGCCAGGGGGAGGGTTTGTGCGCGGCCAATCACCTCTACCTCCTGCACTTGCTCTCTGCTACACTGCAGCTGCTACACATGAATGCTAAGGCTAGTTAGCTTGGCCACCAAGGACAGCGGATAAACGGTTCTCCTCTGACAGTGAGTTGCTTCTCTTCAATTAGCACATTTAGCGGCACGTTCACGTGATTGATTGACAGCGCTTAGACCCTCCTCCTTGCTCCGATTGGCTGTTTTTGACCGGAAGTGTGCATTTCTTCAGAGAGCAGTAGCAGCACAGGGAGGAGGTGGAGGGGATTGATATTGTTACAGTTTCTGTCTCATAATACACTGTCACAACATAGACAGTTTTAACAACAAAAACATATCTTTTATAAAAGTTGAATGAGAATTTCTACACTTTCACATGACTTTACACTTTAGTACCACTAATGCTCCTAACATTTTACATTTAAATATTTTGTACTTTTGTACGACTCATACTCACGAAAGCTTGTCAAAGCTAAAGCAAATCACAAGAAGAAAGCGAGCTACCTCGGATCTCCTTCTCTCTGTACTACTTTGTAGATTTGCTTTCCCTGCCCCCGGCTTCCTCGGGGGGGGGGGTAAATGAAACCATCTACAGAGGGTTTTCTCATTCAATAGGAGGGGATGAAACGGTAATGCCAGGACCCAACATGGGCTAGCAAAACGGCATAGGAGTGCACGGACCGGAGGTTGTTTCTTTGATACACACATTTTTTTTTTGTTCCTTTTTTTAGCAGCTTGGCTCTTTATGCTGACTCTCAGACAACAAAGGGAACGTTACCGATGTATCGTTGGCTGCATTCTTTACAGCGAATGTAGCATATTGTGCTAGCATGCATAAAAGAGTGTTTGACATGGGTCTAAAGGTGAATAGGTGAGGCATGTTTTGGAAAAGACTAGACCCGTCATGTCACTGACCTGTGTGTCTCCTAAGATGCCCCCCAGTTTCGCATAGTGTGTATGGATTGGGATGAAAGGTGTAAAGTGAACAGCCTGCTACTACGTCATTGAATCATTTATTTTAAGGTCATTGGAGCAACGTCAGGTAATTGGCTTGTGAAGGTGAGGTGGTCGTTTTTTCATCTGTAGCCTTTGCAATCCAAGGATACAGTTTTGCCCTAATTACACCCAAAACATTTTGTAGAACCGTAAAGATTACATAACCTTTTCTTAAAAAATATTCATAATTTTTGATCAATATCTACCACAGATAATGTGCTGCCATTTTTACAGAATCACTATTTTATTTTTCTTCCTTACTAGAGGTCACACCACAATCTCCAGACTGAATTTGAACACGGATTTGTCTTGGAAAATCAGAAACATTCTGTCAGTATGATGTTCTGTTAATGAAATTTTGTAGTTTTTCCAAAATGTTCTACTTTTTCAGGTAATTCAAGTGATTATCTCCAGAACCGTGGGGATCATCATCATGTTTTTTAAAAAATTTTATTTTACTTTATTTTATTCTATTTTTGGACAAGCGTGAGCCGTTGTCCCCTTTTTGGTCAGCGGTATTCTTTCTTTCCAGCTCTCACCTTGCAACACCAGACAATTTGTTTAGCCAGGGTTCGTCTAGGTCTTCTCCATTTGAATGAATTTCTCTAGATCAAACTGTTTCTATTTAAGAGATTTCTTTATTCTTCTGGTCTGGCAGTAATCAGATCTGGGTATTGTTAAAGCAACTAAACCAAAACCTGTAGTGAATCACAGGTAATAATTTGATTTACGATTTAACATGAGGGCTTCCATTTATATTCTCACATATTGGCTTGCTTGGTTAGCTTGGCTTATTTTCACCATCATAATTCAAATCATTGTTTTGACATTGAGCATTTTATTTACTCAGGATATCCTGGTTTGGTCGTAAATTTTGGTTGTTAGTGTGAAAATAGGGAAACTGGAGCAAATCCATTTTTACACCCCTTTTATGTACCGAACCATCACATTATATTGCTGTGTGTAGTGTGTCAGCTAACAGTAATTCATAGTCATTTGTAACTTTAATTTGCCCCCTGTGAGAATTATTATTATTCTTTTACACTACACACACATCTTCTTACAGGGCTAAATATCCATTGCAAAATAGCAACACCCATGTCCTATTTCCACAGCACTGAAGCTGAATGAATTGGACTCAGTCAACACCTCTTGAAAGAAGGATTCCTTTTTTATCTTTCTTTTTAACAATTTTGCCTGTCTGTGCCTATATTTCATTTATCTTTGTGGCCATTCGGCAGTAAAACACAGATCATTCGTTCTCCTTTAATAACATTGTCTTTCCACATATTCCAAGGACGAGACAAGAGACAGTTTTAGATAGTCTACACGAGGCTGTCACATTCACTTTAGCAATAATTTCACCACAGAGTTTCTTTCCTTTGGAGCACACTCTGGAGAGATTTCCTTGATAGTTTATGCAGTTTGTAGCCAGTAGTCTGCTGCCGGAAATTGTGGCATGGATACGCATGCTGTTTGTAGTCGTTGTACAGCAGCTATATGTAACCTATTTTATCCGCAGAGATCTCGCCTCGAATCCGCACATATATGTGTTCGGCAAACGAGTCACTGGACAGTTTACACGCAGCTTTTGTAAAGTGTAAGAAGGGGGGCAAAAAGCAATTGGTGGCTGGTTCTGCCAGACACGAATTGCCTGCATGTGCAAGCATTCGGCGCCTCACGGCACATGGTGGCTCACGTGTTTGTAAATGAGTGTCATTGCCACCTGGGACAAGTGATCTTCGTGGCATGATGTTATTGCTGCACTCCCACTCCTTATAACTGGTTCAGCGGGGAGCAAAGGCTGTCAGGAGGCATCGGAAGGAGATTTGGATGCAGGAGGTTTTCGTGGGGAAAGCTCTGTGCGTCTGCAGTTTTCAGGTTTAATGACCTGAGTTGGGGCCAGGCTCAGGTACGGTTCTATATTTAGGTCATATAGGAGAAGCAATTCAGTAGTAATGGTAAGCTGGTGGAGACGTGTCTTTGAGGGGTTTAGAAAAGGTGATATAGCAATCATCCTACAGATTAGGCAACGAATCGTTTTGTAGCTCAATTAAAAACGGTTGGATTGAGAAAATAAACAAAGCTGTGATTTAGTTCTCATTGTTGGTTAATAAAGGTCTAATGATGCGTCCAACTGATGAAAGAGAATAATATGGAACATTTAGGAACAAGATGATATTTCAGATTTTTATATTTTAGCGGTATGTTTAGGAAAACTATGAATGCCCCTTATTTTTTCTTGTCAGAAGTAAATTAAGGTCTTAAACACGACAAACTGCGGTTCAAAGCTGTTTGTTGTGGCACTGGTCTATGTGTTCTGGATGTTACCGTCTCCTTGTATTCAACCCCTGCTCATCGTTAAGGCTAAGTTTACAAGAAACTCATGCCTGGAAACTGCCGATATTTTTGGATGTGGATTGGGGAAATAGTTCCACATTTAGACGACACACAACACATAGCTTATGTCAGCTGTAGTTGTCATGCCAGGCCACTGTATGGCACTGTGATTTTAGCATGTCATCGAACGTGCACGCCCCTTTGACCCTCAGCTTCCACCTCATAGTAAACAGTAACCTGTCTCTGACTCCCATAAACAAAGTGTTCATTAAACAAATATATGCCTTCTCAGAAATTGTGTTGAACTGAACATGTTACATAGCACAACACAGAACGATGCAAACAGGACAACATCCAAGTTTCTATATGAAGACACATTGGTTGATCCATATGATCTCAGTGCCATCTAGCTCTGCCAGGAATGGAGTAAACTCTTGGGTTCTGCATGAGCATCATCTAACATCATACAGTTCAACACTTTTCAGGTTGTAAATTATATTGACGGACTAACAAAAAATTGATTTGCCAGATCAGCTGATTGATACAGTTTCTTGAACAACTTGTTGCCTAACAAGTTGTTCAAATAATAATCCTTTTGACTGTGGGAGGAAGTCGGAGTAACCAGAGAGAACCAATGCTTGCACAGGGAGAACAAGCAAACACCCCCGGCCAGGATTTGAACCCACCTTGTTATACCTTCTAATGGTTAAAAACAACAATTTCTACTTGGATTGTGAGGATTAACCATTGTTTTATGAAAGACTGAGAGACCACGAGTTTACAGTTTACAAAAACAAAAAAGGAAAGAAAAAAACCTCTGCTCAGTCCATTTCACAATTAGGGTTGCAAATTTTACATGAGACTAACTTTTTATTTCTCAAAACCAAAGCTGACTCTTCACTTGCAACCAAAATGAGATGAATTTGTTTTGAAGTGGTTCATTTTATACTGCTGTAATCAAAGTGGCCTCACTTTGCTCCTAATCTGACTTGAACTATATGAAAAGCTATTGAGTGGTGTGCGTGTATGAAAGCGTGTATGAAGGCGTGTGTGTGTGTGTGTCGTTCAAACAGTTCTCATTTAGAAACTGTCATAAAACATGCATGCCATTTTACTACTTTCTGGACTCCTTTATTCAAAGTGTGCAACAGCTGTGCAAGTGAATACTTTAAATAAGGTGACACTGGGAACCTGAGCTTTTAAAGCCAGCCTGAGGCCACATTCACATGGTGCCTTGCCTCGGCATTTTTAACTGTTTTCAGCTCAAACAGAATGATGTTGCAGAGGGGGGAAAAAATGAGAAGAAAATGTCACAATGTGATCACACGAACAGTGTCGGAGGAAAAGAAAAAGATTCCTTTCAGTAGCTGATGCACAAAAGTCTGAAAAAGTCTTCAGTTTGGATTATGGATCTCAAGTCTTGCTCAAATAATCCTTGGCTCACAGTTTGCATCATTTACCACTGTATAGACTCCTGGGAGTTTGTGAAAATATCAACTGGAGCGGCATACAACTTGAGGAATTGATATGATGGCAAGAAAAATCTGGGAATTCAGAGATTTTGCACAGGATAGGAATTGGCCACTGAATGTAAGACCTATGTGATGGCTGGACATGCAGATGTGACATGTCTGGAAGGTGATCATGAGGCCAAGCCAAAACTGACAAGTCCAGCTATGAGGACAAATTCTGTCCAACAGTGGGATGGGAAAACTCCCTCTGGGAGTCGGGACAGCAGGCAGAAGATGCAAAAGGAACAGGCATCTCTCCAGGAGCTGGGCAAGGGACTGGTGAAACAGGCCCCCAGGGGTTAGGCCGGATGCCGGCGGTGATGACCAAAGTCCTGGCAAGTACAGACAGTAGGGCCAGCTGGAATACCTGATTTCTGACTATAAAAAAGCGGATTAGCTGAAGGCTTTACACAAGACTGCAAAGCACCTGGCCTGCGCAGGGGAGAAAGGGGGACAGATGCTCAGTAAGCGAGAGCTCAACCGAGACCGTAACGCGAAATATGTCAGCAGACTCCTACACCTGGAAATTGGATGTCTCAGCAGAGTCAGGTGCTACTAGAGGGGGAATTTACATGGTAATAAACCCTCTATTTCACAGGGATAGGATCTCCAAACTCCTCTCTTAATCTTCTTTCTGCACAGGTCTTGCGCTTTGTATGTACTAGCTTCGCGCAATTTTAAACTGAATCTTTGCCTATTCTTGTCTGTCAGTGAAATAATTCAAGCTCAGTCAGATTGAATATATTTACAATTCAATTAACTGAAGTGAGAACAATTGTTTATCTTAGTCCCTACTGATGGGGAAACCTTTGAATAAAACCATAAAAGCATAATTTTCAGAATGTACAACTAAAACTATTCCAGTCAAGAGATTCACCAACTTGAGATGTAGCTCAACTAGAGTTACGATGTTCCTCATGGGTGTGTCCCAGATCTTTTCGTGCTGCAATCTGCCCTTTTTAGGATAATTGATTGAACAAGACTTGTGAGATGTTTATAGCTTGGCATATTATTTTATAACAAAGAAATGTGAATTTGTTTTACCTAGTAGTGGACTTTGTTTCGTTTAAAGATATTTTTGGACTTCATTGCGTTTCAGTAAGGAAATGGGCAAGACGGGACTCTGCATTCCCCAAGGAGTGTCTTGTGTAGGCAACTGCATCTGCTTGATTTTATTTGGTGGATTAGAGTAAAGGGGACTGAACACAAATTCACACCATAAAAACACTATAAAAAACAATATATAATTTTTATTTCACTTCACAATGAAATGCTACAAAAGTCTATCAGCTAAAATCCAAAAAATTACATTTAGGTTTTGGACCTACTTACTTACATACATACATACATACATACAAAACTGGGTCATGTGGGAACAGGTCCAGGGGAGAATTCTCGAGATCTTTCAGCAAGTTTTGGGTGATCCCAAAGCATTCATTGCCAGAGGGCACATATAGTCCCTCCATTCACTTCTGTTCCTACCACCAATGCAACATATCAGCAAATCTTCCAAAGGAAACTGCCTACAGGGCATCCTGGTTGACCAAACCACCTCAACTATAGAGATACTATAGAAGTAGTGGTCCTACTTTGAACTCCCCTCAGATTACCAAGATCCTTGCCTTATCTTTGAGTCAAGTCACCTTCTGTATGAAGCTTGTATCTGGGATCTCATTCTGTTGGTCGTGATTCGTGTCTTTGCCGTAGGTGAGGGTCAGAATGGTTTAGCATTTTCTGCAGACAGACTGGCACTGTGCCTGTACTACTGCAGATGAAACCCCAAGCACCGGGAACAGTGCAGAAAACCCTGAGCCAGTTGAAGTGTGACGGACTGCTGAAAGTTCTGCCGGTCCTTAAAAGACCTGACCTTCCCATTTCAATTTTGGCTGAGTTGGTAACAGTGGGGTATTATTAACTCTAAATGTGCAGACATGACCTGGTCTGTCAGTCAAACCTCTCTCACAGCAGAGCAATGGAGGACAGTGGCTGATTTTCAGGTTTTTGCTGAGGCAAATAAGATCAGTGGATAAGATGGTTTTCACATGTAAGCATTGGCTGATCTCCCAAAATTAAGGAAATATCTACTAATAAATTGGCTGGCTGATAAATGGGTGCACCTCTAGTATGAATAGATGTATGCGGCACTCTGTGCTAAAGCAAAGCTGAGCAAAAGCAGAACAAAAGGACAGATTTATCATGTTGAGCTTCATATAGAAACACACTTCTGCCCTTGACGTCTTTTCATCTCCAATCCAAACTATGTTGATGACAACATTCTGAACATCACTGTAGTACGGATGAAAGACAATAATCTGCAGGCATGCTGTACATACTGTCATTTTCCAGCACATATTGTTCTCCCATCTGGGGTTTTCTGATAACAGGAAGTGTGAGCGACACAAAACACACACACACCAGCCCGCACGCACACACACTGATACTTTTTTTCTTTTGAATTTGCAGCTTTGTGTAAATGTCCTGCAGTGCAGTTTGGGCTTTCTCTGAGATATAATTCAGATATAATTTTTCATCCCACACAAATACTTTGCAGAGTTAAATGTACAATGAGCGTACGCTACAAAAGCGATGGTATTAGAGGTGTGCCATAAGTGTTACCCAGCAGACCTTAATGCCTTTTTATTTACACTAGATTTGCTTCCACGGCGTCTTTCTGCAGTGGCCCAATTTCCTGGAAAAAGTCATCAAAGTTTCATTTCATCTTACTGGAGGCACAAACAGATGGACTCTCTTCCACCGTGGGGAGCTGGATTCACACCGCCAGTGTTTTCCCTTTTCTGTGTACTTTTGTTGTGCACAGAAATGGGAGATGTTCTTGCCGAGTTCCAGCATGAGGCCTTTTTCTGTCATTTTTAGTCATTTCGGCACGATCTGTTGGTATCTATATTTAGTCGAAACAAAGCAGATAATTTTAAAAATCCAAATAGTACCGTCTCTGCTACGCATTGCTTTCATGTGGCAGTAGAAATGAAGATCTCATTAGGGTGATTGTCGACCGGATGGAATAATATATATATACATATAAAAGAAGGATTTAAGTTGTTTTTCATGTAGTTAATCACTGATAATCAAACAAAACAAAGTAAGTTCTGAAACTGGATGTGTCCTCAAATGTGAAGTGCAATAATAATAATATGTACCACTGATTTCCAATGACATCTTACTTTCTCTTTTTAACGTCTGAATTATCACCTCACCGTGGAGACTGCTTCTCCCAACATTTCTGAAAGAATGGGGCACTTTCTACAGAGGTACACTTATTGGATGGCACCTGTGAGTAAACCAGATTGTGACATTTCTTGTTCACTAAGCAACTAGAAATAACTCTCAAGTGGTATTTTAACAAAGTGGAAGTCACTGCGACCGCAGGAAATCACAGAGTGATGCATTCAGATGTTCCGCGGAGTGTTGGCCAACTTGCTGCAGTCAGTAAATCCAGATCTCCAGACCTCACAAGGCCAACAGATTAGCTCCACAACGGCGCACATGGAGCTTCATTGAATGCTTTTCCAATGTCTGAAAAGCAGCATAAAAAGCCTCACTTTCATCAAATCGATGGATGCGGTGGCATAGAGCAAACAGCTTTATGCCGCCGCAGAAAGCTGTTTATAAAGCATGGGAGACATGTTCTCTGAAGTACCAAATTACACATCCCCTGCCCAATAAATCCAATGAGCTTGTTTGAGTTTTGGTGTTTGCCAGGAGAGCAGTATTGTTCTGCCTCCATTTTGTCTAGTGGAAAGATTGGTGGAAGAGTGAGAGGCGGGAAGATATGGCTGAAAAATGTGTCACGATATAAGTTTTTAATATCAGTTGTTTGATATTATTTAGTTTTGTCTTAAGTACTTGAAATACCCCCAAACTGGTGGGGTTTTTAAAAAATTTTAAGCAGTGGCAAAACTTTAAACGGCTGTTGCTAGGTAACCAATGAGTGAGTGAGTCGATGCCACCCTGTGAAAGGTTGAGCAGCTAAAGACTTTCCTCTTCCTACATCCCCCAGAATACTGGATTGGAGTTTAGTGAAATTATTGAATCTTCTTTCAGACGCATTACCTATTGACATTAATCCCATCTATTGCAACCTCTTGATATTGACTCATTGTCGTTATTCATTATATTTCACTGTTTGTCCGGTGACCCTATAGTTTCAGTGAAAGTAAATTTTTATGTTGTACAGTACAAAGGTATTTTGAACAATTGTATGGATCCAGCTCACAGTTCGGAGAAGACTCTTCCAGTTCCAGTTGGTCTAGAGCATATTTCAAAGTCCGTAAGGAGATAGATAAGTGACTTTCCTGTGGAGGAACTTAACTGGCCTAGACAAAGTCTTGACCTCAACCTGACCGAACCTGTTTGGGATGAATTAGCAGAGACTGTAAGACAAGCCGCTGTGGCCAACATGTCGAGCCAAGGACAAGTACGGTCCTGAGAGTTCCAAATCTCTCATATGGTATAACAGATAAAATATCAAAATAGTGTTTGTTTTTGTTTTACCTTTTAAAACCTTGGTGTTCCTTAACAATGAATCACCATTCTTTTGATGTTCTGAACTAGGTATCCCTATGTTATATATCGTTGTAGCGCTATAACAGCCAGACAATGTAGAATTGGATGACAGGGTTCTAACCTTTCTGCATCCAGTGAGTCTCCATGAGTACAGCAGCAGCCAAAATGCAGCCTGGACGAAGAAACAATAATAAGGTTTAGAGGGGATACAGTGAAAGCCCATTCATGCAACTGAAAGTCCCAGCCACTTAATAAAGCGTTTTTAAAATGGTACCAATACAAAGACTGTTTTGCAGTATAATCCCATAGAGTAAGAGGTCGGTGAACAGGGCTTCACTTGTAATGGATGACTAAAAGGCTGAGCTTTGTAACGATTCGGTAATGTTTGTGCAGACAGACAGTATGCTAATTCCCAGTGTGTCTCATCACATGGTGCATGTGGTTCATCAGCCACGTGGGAGCCATGTGTGCACAAGCTGTCCTTTGGCTTCGCTGCTAGGAGATGGCAGCTCGTGTAATTTTCTCCTGATTATCTTTGAAACGCCGCCTTAGTTAAGATGTTAAAGGTTGATTGGGATAAAAATGTTTTTTTTTTTATTTCAAATGACTCGTTAGATTTGGCTTTTATTGTCTTTGGTACATACTGTACCTCTTACTTTTCATTCCTGTAAAATATTTGACAAGAATCTACTCGGATAAAGCTGCAATATGTAACTCTTATGAAAAATATGGTGTCTATTCTTACACATTTGTAAAGATTTAATCTGTGAAAATCAAGTTCTTTTGCCTTGCACCCCGTACTAACTTCAGAAATGCGCCACTCAGTCAGAAATAACCAATCAGAGCCAAGAGGAGGAGCTTAGCGCTTCCTATTACCCTCATGCACATTCCTACACTACAGCAACTGGTTCACCACAACATAGCCTGCCACAAATGCTAAGGCACAGATGGTTACGGTGGAGAAATGGTTCCCCTGATGCAGAAGTTCCTCTGGCATTAGCACATTCAACGGCGCGTTCACGAGGTAGATTGACAACGCTAAGACCCGCCTCCTGGCTCTGATTGGTTGTTTTTGATTGGGAACGGTGCATTTCTTCAAACAGCAACAGTAGGTAGAGGAAATCGATCTTTTCACAGATCATCTGTCACGACATGGTGACAGTTTCAGCAAACATGGAAGAAACATATTTTTGTAGAAGTTGCTTGTTGCAGCTTTAATGCAAAGGAAAATATTTTACTGGAAAGAAATGACGACTCTAAACCACGTTCCACAGCCTTCGCCTCTCATGCACTGGCATCCGATGTTAAAGGGAGCCATCTGCGATGTGACCCAGAGACAACCTGTGCTTCTTCTGTCACCATTATAACCCCAATTCAGATGTTACTGGTATTTCTTGAGGCGACTTTCGCAGCTCTAAGGGAAAATATTTACACCTTGTCTGAGCAGAAAACTTTTTTCATTCTGCTGACACAGCTCAGCGTTTCCTTCCACAGCAATGTAATGCCGCCAAGCCTGAGTTCTTACAAGCTTTTACACGGTGCTTAAAAAGACATCTGACCTTTTCATTTTCAGTGTCACTTCAGATATGATGAATTACTGCACTCGAGTTGAGCCTGCGACTCTTATTTTTCTTCAGTCCGCAGTTAAAACTATTTTTTTTTGTAAACGTAAACTGCGCTACAAACTCTGTAAGATCAGTGGTGGACATTGGTTTTTAAGATGCCACTGTTCAGATATTGTCTTTTAGTTAATATAACTTGTTAGCTGCAAGAATAAGACAGTCTTCTCTTTTCCATTTTTCTTTTTTTCTTAGCATTTACAAGCACAGAAAGCCATAATTACTTCTGAAGTGTAATTTCAAAAGGCATCAAGAGGGGAAAATACAATTGTAGCATAATTTTCGCAACAATAATGAGTGAATTTGAAGAATTTGTCACAGCTCTGATTTAATATCTCTCCTCTCGCTGATTAAAGAATTGCAGCGCAGCTAGTCACGGCTCGTAAAATGACAGCCGTGTACAGTGAACCGTTTGGACTGTGCAGAGCAAGAAGTGAAGTCCTTCACTGCCCCAAGGGAAGACTGGCCTAACTGCATCGACCTCTGTCACGAGCCAACGATGAAACCCGTCTGCAAGTGGAATCTATTAGCCTTTTGTGTCAGATTGAAAAATTTCAAACATTTTAAAGATCAAACTGTGTGTCAGAGTCTCTTCTAACCCCTGTGGGATTTAAAAAAAAAAAATTTCTAACAATACTTTCAGATCTTGTGCCACTGAACCAGAGGAAGTTATCAGACTTTCTAACACTGGCCAACTGTAGTGAGAAAAGTTACTGAACCTCCATTGCGAGTTTTTGGACCGGTACATCTGTGAGGTGATGCTGATTAGAACGCTTACTTATTTTCAGACATGTAATTTGGGAGGTTTTTTTTGTTGCATGATTAGTCAAATTTCATTGCATTTCTTTCGGATTTTGTCCAAAACACCCTCAGAACGTAGAGATGCACCAATTCAATATCTGTGACGGTTCCGTTAGTGAAGGAATTTCAACATTAGGTTTTGGTGACTATGTGACCAATCCATAAGTGTGGATCTGTTCAGTCCAATTCTATGCTTTGTGCTCTGAGCAACATCATGCTTTATTATTTATTTTACATTACATGTAGGATTCCTAATTGCACTTTTTGAACCATTTGAAAGGAGATTTGTTGGTCTTTTTAAAATTTTTTTACTTTTTTCCAAGGTAGTCAACCTATTGTCTTTTCAGTTTCAGTTTCTTTATTTTACATTAGCTGTTATATTTACACTTACATGTCTGACCAAGCTTGTGAAACTATGTCTTTATTTAAATGTGCTGTGCTGGTGCAAAGTTATCAAAAGAATTTTTAATTCAGTACATTTATGTCTGTGTTTATAGATAACGGTATTGAAAGTGAAAAAAGTGGATCGGTGCCTCCCTAACAAGAAGTGCAGCATAAATCTAAATTAGTTTTTTTTAAAAGTACTTGATGATTTTAGATTTTTTATTTGTTTTTTTATGTGCATTTAGCCCCCTCCATGGTGACTGTAAAACCCCTAAGTAATAGTAATATTATGATAGTTATAAATCAGCCGACACATGGTTGTTCAATGGGACACAAAGTAAAAAAAAAACCTGTAAACTAAAAGTTTTTTTTCTTCTACAATGAATATCTCAAAACTGTAATTTGTATTCAGTTGTATTTGACGAGATTGCATTTCGTTTTTTTTTTCTTTTACAATGAATATCTCAAAACTGTAATTTGTATTCGGTCACTTTTAATCTGAAGCCCATGAAAGTAATGTGGTCCAATCACTCATCCTCAGAAGAAACCGAATGTATGAGAAAGTTCTGGAAGAGTAATAGATTTCTCAGATCTTAATCCCACAAACATTTGCGTCAGAGTGAAAATCAGAGCGATTTTTGTTTGCAGCTGAAGGAAAAACGAAATGCACTTCAGTGCTGAAGTTAATATTGTGCTTTTTTCTTTTTGTCCGACTGGAGTTAGGACTGCATATGTATTTGGATTATCAGCTTGTTATTTTCAGCTCTTTGGCATTTACAACAACGCCTCATTCCTGTGGCATTTGTCAAAATGTGTTCCTCAAAACTTTCAATTGCTTGACATTTAAATTTCATTCGTGTCAACTGCAGAATCTTAACTGATAACCGAAATAATACAGCTTTATTTTCCTTTTTTTTTAACCCCTGAATGTCCTGATGTTCTCTGAAAGCATCCTTGTTTTGTTTTTCTATATATGTATTATTATAATATATTTTTTTGGTATTATTATTATTATTATTGTTGGAGTGTAACACAGACGTGGCAGTGTCTGCTGCCACCTGCGTCGCTCACAGCTTGACGTGGCTCAAAACAATCTGTTACCTGGAACACATGATGGCCCAAAAATAGCTGTGGGCGCACACAGAACTTCCAATGAGTCTGAGGTGTTATTTCTTGATAGTGCTACAAAGTGCTGTTCTCCAAGCCTTTTTCTTTTTTCAAAGGTGAGACTGCGTTTGGTGATTTCAAAATCTGAGTGCCACTCGGGTTTCTGACACATTTCGTGGCTTTATCTCTTCGGCGAGATTGCATTTCGTTAAACTTCCAGTATGAAGGATAACCTCTGTGTTATTCCTTCAGGTTCGACAACAAAGACATGCTGAACGTTTCAGTGGCATGCTGATTACGTTGTGTCACCTAATGTGGTGCTGCCGTCGCCCTGCAACACCAATCTGTTTCTGATCTGGGAATGGTTTATGATATCAATGTACCTGCTGTCCTAGTTTTTGCAGTAGTTGTTAACAGCTGCTTAAAACCCCTTACACCGCTGTTTTTATGGCCGTGGCACAGGTGCGTTCGAGTCGCTGCGTGGAACTGGGTCATTTTACAGACAACAACAGAGCTAAAAGGATGGGAAAACTCCTGCCAAAAACTGGATTTGTTTATGAAAATGGCTATTTTCTTTCTTTGTTGTTGTCAAGTCGATGTTTTAGGTAATGGTGCTGTGGTAAAATATGTTTTTTTCCATATTTATTGAAAGAGTCACAATGTCGTGACAGTTTGAGACCCATAATTTGTGGGAAAATCCCCTGAGCTGCTATTGCTGTCTGAAGAAATGCACCACTCCCGATTAAAAAGAAAACAACCTCCTAGAGCGAGGAGGAGGGTGTTAGCGCTGCCAATCTCGCTCGTGTAGGAGCTGCTAAATGTCCTAATGGCAGAGAAACAACTTTCCATTCAAGCAAAACTGTTTATCTGCTGTCATTGGTGGCCATGCTAGCTAGCAAAGCATTTGTGCCAGGCTATGTTGTGGTAAACCAGCTTTATCATAGCAGTGAGCGTGTGAGTGGCGCATACATGAGCTGATTGACAAGGACGAGACCCCCCTCCCGGCTCTGGATTGGTTGTTTTTGGTCCAGAGTGCTGCATTTTTGAAGATTTCAGGAGGTAAAGGAGTTTAATTTTTTTTTTTTTTTACAAGTTTTTCTTCTTAATATTATACTCTTACAACATAATAGTAATTTCTGCAAGTTTGTGAAAAACATATTTTTGTAAAAGTTACATACTGCAGCTTTACGACCAAATGGAAAATAGTTTTCAAATCAGATTTCAGTTCCACTTCTCTGCACTGGACTATTGCCCAAATATGTTCACATTTAGGTCTAACACGAACCAAAAATAGCATAATAAATGTATTTGTAAATTAAAGGTGTTGATATACAGTACAGACCAAAAGTTTGGACACACCTTTTAATTCAATGAGTTTCCTTTATTTTCATGACTATTTATAAGGCAAGAAATCCCACTTATTAACCTGACAGGGCACAGCTATGAAGTGAAAACCATTTCAGGTGACTACCTCTTGAAGCTCATCAAGAAAATGCAGAGTGTGTGCAAAGCAGTAATCACAGCAAAAGGTTGCTACTTTGAAGAAACTAGAATATAAGGGCTATTTTCAGTTGTTTTACACTTTTTTGTTTAGTGCATATTTTCACATGTGTTATTCATAGTTTTGATGCCTTCAGTGTGAATCCACAATGTCAATAGCCATGAAAATAAAGGAAACTCATTGAATTAAAAGGTGTGTCCAAACTTTTGGTCTGTACTGTATATATAAAAAAAGCCCCTTTCTTCAAATGAAACAAAACCAAGTTACAAGTAACTTTTCAGCAAGATATAGGAGTTGGCTTTATATCAATAATTCCTTAATATTGATTTAAGAAATTTCTGGCATATTATTTCACTTATGGAAAAAATACTTCATTAAATATTATTATTATTTAATAAATAATATATTTATTAAAATAATCTGCCAGTCGAACGAGAACCTTTTCATCAATATTAAGGAATTATTGACCCTAAACCAGCTCCATCTTTCTGAAAAGTTACCTGTGAGCTCGTTTTTTTTCTTATTTCAAGTGTACAAACATATTTACACTATAAACTAAACCAAAAATACTTGGGAAGATTCGTAACTTTTGCTGTGTTCGCATCATTGAGGAGAAAAAGACAAACATTTTTAAAGTTAGAAAAGAGCCGCAAGCCATAAATTCTACTTTTGTTGGTAATGAACAGTTGTTCAATCAATGTCTTGATTTAGTGTTATCTGTTAAATAGGTAATAAGAAGAAGGATTGGAGAGTTGGACTAATGGGATGCAGACTTTATTGAGTGGAAAACACCATCGCTTGCCACTACTCCTGCACATTGGGGTGTGAATGCGACTGTGTGTGTGGGGGTGTGCGTGTGTGTGAGAGAGAGGAAGAGAGAGGTGATGGATGCCACTGTGACCACTGCAATGAAAACAGTCAGTCTCCGTCTGCTTTGGTTTCACTCAGGCTGCACTTGCGGTTGGCTTCATAGTGAACTCTGGTTATTTATTCATGTATGACTTCATCTCCCACCATGCATCAGTCATCTAGCTCGTGCTAGTTGTGGTGACTTAGCCTTGCTATAGCGATACAACAGATCTACCTTTACCTAATGCAAACTAAACAGATTTCATGCTTATTAGATACCTTATTGGTTTTCCTTCATATGAAAACAAGTTACTCATTTGATGTTTGATGTGTTCAACTGTACAAATACAGATCTATATATTTGTATATAAATAAAGGTCTTTATGAGATTTTATTAGAATCTTTGATGTTTTCGTGGGTTTGTAGAAGTGAGTCCCTAAAGGCTCTTTGTGACTGCAACAGTGCAGATATCAGAGACTTTTGATTCATGCCTTGACCTTAAAACGTGCCGACTAGATTGTTACTAATTAATCAAATACCAAAGTTTGTAAGGTCTTTCATATTTTCCTGTTTTCCTCACACTGTTTAAATCTACAGATATGCGAACGTATAGCCTGTATTTTGCATTGATTCAAGGAAAGAGTTTTTAAGTGCCTGAAAACATGAATGAATGCTTGAGGAAACTACAAGGAGAAAATACAAAGATAAACAGAATTCCACAAATATTCTTGGCTAGTTTTAGTATGTTTAGTTTGTTCCTCCATTCACTTTCTGCTGTCAAGTGCTTGTTGTTTGTCAGATTCCTTTTGTGAATTAAATATTGTGCAGCCTATATTGGAGTTTTCCATGTTATGCAAATGAAATGGGGATGTAATGTTTAGAACCTGGTTGATCAAAATGCAGCCACAGAACTTGTTGGAGCTCTGACAGAAAACTTGCGTCTGACAGAAAATCATATACGGTTACAGGTTTTGGCGATTGCTTTTAATCAGGAACTCACCATTTTAAATGATCAGTGATTGAAAACACATCAAGACTTCTGCAGATGGACTGATTCAGAAACCAGTATGTAAACAACAGAGTCATTTTCAAGATAAAGCCTAACCCTCTCATCTACGATGTCAACTTTCTTGTGGAAATTCATCTACATATATTTAACCCAAAAAATATTCATGACAATAAAATCAAAACTTACAGACTGTGCAGTTTACATATGTTTGTGTTGAACTGAATCAGGGCAAATTAGCTCCTCATCGTGTATAAATGTGACCGGATTGGGAGACGTCGCTCATTAACGTGCACTATATTTATCCATCAGCTGTCATTGTTCGACACAAACCGACGGTGACCTTTGTATTCATCACCAGACGGCGGTTCTGTCTCGTACGTGACTCCGTGCTGTCTTGCCGAGCGTCATTTAACCACGTTGGCCTTGCACCGTTGTTTGGCAACGGCGAGAAACGATGACCTTTCCGCTGCTTCGAGGGAACCACCATCCACTTGCTCGTATTTGCATAAGTATCCCTACCTGAGTATAATTAGTCAAATAACCTTGAGTCACCCGGATGAATGAGGTGTGACTAATTATCCGCCTTTTGTGCAGCGATCTGCAGACTGAGCCAGCACAAAGCCGAAAATGTAGAAATACATCTTTAGATTTTAGTCATCCTTCAGACTTGGGGTTTATGAGATGTTATGATGACACACAAAATCCCGAAGCTCCATGACGTATTTTATACAAATATAGGAAATATATGTATTTGTACTTCACATACGTGTATCTTATTGTTAATGAAACCTTGCCTTCCATGCAGATACAATGGCAGAGAGATGTTTTCATAGATGCGTTTTGAGCATCAACATATTAATTTTGGATTTTTTTCTTAAAGAGGTATATAAACCTCTCTCAGCAAACGTGCACAAGCACCTTAAAGGATTCTTCTAAAGCAAAAATAGGGGTGAACAAATTCGACCTCATTGTAACATTTTTCGGATCCACACATTAAAGATGATACATATTAACTCAAATATGGACGCAACACTCCCACATTTGATCCTTCAAACTGTTTCAGAGAAACAGTTTTTTTATTTTAACAATCCACAACCTTTTGGAATAAGTCTGTATCAATGTTTCACTAGTCTTCTTAACAGAATCTGTAGGGTTTATAAAAATATTTCACAATATGGGACACAACTGAAGCTAAATATGTTGTGTCCCATTTTGTTCTCCAGGATCAAAGTACTTCATAAATATTTTAATTACACTTTTTATCCACGTCCTATCCTCGGAAGAGTTCTTAAAAACTTTACGGACAACATCTTGGCGGACAATTTACATGAAAATTGTGTTTCTGAATCAGCATTAATACACATGATGAAGTCTGTAAAGGAAAGGAGTGATGCCTCTATGTAACTGATTTAAAAGGAAAAACAAAAATTTAGCCATTATGAATGGTAAACTTATTACACGCGGTCTACATAAATCTACTGTACCAGCTTGTAATTTCTACCTGCTGTGTGTTAGTTGTTCTGTTATAGTTCTCTTTACCCACTGCTTGTGGGTTGAAATACTCCATAATCATCACATGTGAGTTCTGAAATGGGAAAACTACTTTTATTGGATTACAATTCTCCCCCGCCCCAATAGTACCGGACAAGCTTCACTGGACGAGACGATGAATTCCACCATCTGGGACATTCCTGACACGTTTTACTACCAACATTTTTACCAGCACCAAAATCATTACCAGCTTTTAGCAGATGGTATTTTTTTCTTCACACAAGTAGTTCTGGTCTTTCAGAACACCCATCCATATTTTCTATCCGGAAGCTGCGTCATTATCCGTTAAAATTGTTGGACTTTCCTATTAATACATGCATGATACTTCATTTGACTGTATGCCAGTGGTGTCATCGTAGAGACTGCGTTAAGAGCACATCCGCCTTTGGCCAAAGGCAAATTTAGGTTGCCTCAAAATGTAGCCTCCACAAAACCCGAGTGAAATTTAATACTTCAAGCTCGGCGGGAGAGAAGAAAACAATGTACATGTAATTTGACAGAAAAACTCAAGTAAACCCTTGTGTTAATGTTGGCACCTGATTTTATCATTGCAAGTGCAAAACATTGACAAGATTTATAATAATATCAAAGGGAGGAAAGAGGGAAAAACTCGAGACTGATCTACCTTTCAATTTTTGTTTGCTTCTCAATAATCTGCTGACATAATATGCTCGCATTTGCATCAGATGCAACACAAACAAACTCACACAATGTACATTTCAGCTCGAGTGTACACAAAGATTTTGAAAATCAGATGGCAACTGTTGCCATCTGCGAAACCAAGCCGCCCTACAGTGCCGTCAGCAGTTATTATCAATCTTTCATAAGTGCGCATCAGAACAACACATTTCTCGGTTTGGAACCTCACAGGACCCTCGGTGCAAACACGCAGTTCTGAAGGATTCCTCCCAGATGGCGTCTTGTTCTTTAAAATCTTTAACACTTTACATACTTTTCAGAAATCCCAGTTGGCTATCTGCTTCCTTTAACATTTTGCTCAAGCTATTAAGGTTTTCTTTAATCCCCGCTTCTCGGACTGTACAGATTCAAGACTTACTTTTATTTAAAAAAATTTGAATTATTTAATTCAGCAAAGCCTACATATGAATATTTGCATTTCTGACAGTTTTCCATTAAAAAATTTGGCAGCCAAAACAGATTAAAGCTCTAATCAGCTCTGACCTACACAAACAGGAAGCTCATATATGTCTGTTTACTTGATTACTTCCTGAGCCTCATGTGTGGGTTGTTCTTTCCTTTATTTTTGTAAATTATAGCACTCAGCCTGAGAACTTGACAAGTCCTTGCAGTGCATGAAAATAAAAATTTATTTCCTTTGTTCTCATCCTGTTTCCATGGCAACGTGACAGGGAGTGAAGGACAGGCTGCTGGCTCTAATGAAAACACCCCGGGAAGTACTCGACCCTTCTCGCTCCATATCTCTTGGCGCGGCAGAATTATTGAACGATTTTTTCTTTTTGCAGATTTAAGAAGAAGTTTGTGATGGTTCATTTTTATAATTAACAGCCTATTAAGCATCTTCTGTCTCAGAGGTTGATTCAGAAACAAATTGCGTTTTGGAAAAAGTAAGTGATTAAAAAAAAACAACATTTTATTGTACAGCAGATAAATGTGAAGTGGGGAAGAAAAAGACTTTTACACATCTTGGAAGTGTGACATGTTTTTCTATTCAGCCTATTTTTACTTTGTTACCTTAAATAAAACTTTGAAATGAGTAGTTAGCACCCACCTGTATGTGTTTATACACATTGAAATGCAGCTGTTTGGTTTGTAAGAGGACATTAATGAGCAAACAGAATCATGGAGCCCAAAAGACAAGACAGATGTGTAAATGGGACCCAAATAAAATTTTTAGTCAAGTTGACTGTCTGTAATTAAATAATTACAATTAACTGTATTTTAATCAAATAAGTCACATTTTCAGTTAAACTTTTTTTGCTGTTAAACAATTGAATAAATAGAGATTGTAAAAAAAAAAAAAACATTGTGAAATTGACTTAACTTAGAAATGAGTTAAATTATAAAAATGTTACATTTTATGTGAGGTCAACTTGATGTGTTAATTTAAAAAATTAAGTTGGGGCAAATTTAAAAAAAAAATATTTTAAGTAAATAAATTTACCCTAACCCTACCCCCATTTTTAGTTTAGTATAATTGCTAAAGACAGTCAAGTCAATGTAAAAAAAAAAGTTGTTGCTGCAACTTCAGTTAAGTGTTTTCAACTGGACAGCTAAAGTTGATGCAACTTTACTGAGTTAAAGCAAGAAAGAAACTAGACTAAGTCAAGTTGAGTCAGCTAATATTTTACTTACATTGTATTCATCTCAACAGTAAAAATATTTACTCTTTATAATCTTTTATTTAGGTTATTCAACCATCGGATTGGTGCATATTGCTATTCAACCCATTCAGCTTTCAAGAGTACAGAAACCTTTGATCATTGATGGAACAAATTTGGAAAAATACTTCTTTAGAAATGTGGACGCTATTATTAGCATTGGGGACGTCTGTGTTGCTGCAACATGCTTAGCCTTGAGATGCTGTTTTAGGCTAGAATAGCTTCACTGACAGGCTAACTCCTTGTAGCAACACAACACTAGTCTTTTCCAGCGTCGCATCAGATACATTTTTAAGGCAAAAATGAACCTACGGCGGGCCAAGAGAAACGGCTTTGTCACCCATGGCTGTTGTTTGCAAATGTTGTTTGTGCGTCAGATTTACAAGCGTACCAGAAACACATGAATATAAAGGTTCCAGCCACAAAAAAGAGCAAAAATCAACGTAGTTAATTTATCAAAATTAAACCAGGTTTAAATCAAACATTACTCACCAAAGTAGTGAAGAGGTACATAATGACTTTTGTGAACCTACAAAGAGCCACAATTTTGTGACACATATGCTACGAACTTTATGAAAGGACGACGGGATAAAGTCACAGTAGAAAGAAAGCCAAAAAGAAAATAAAGTCAGATAAAATTGTCCACAATGTCTAAATCGAAATAACTTGAACTGAAAAAGGCGAGGAGTTTTAAATCTTGATGAAAACCACGGAGCCAGAATAATCAAGGTCACTTGGTAAGTTCTTTTTTTTTTTTTGCTTTACATCCAAGAAAATAAATTTGTTATGGGCCGACTTTCTTTGGCTTTGACTTACTGAGGACAGTAATGATGACTGTGAAAAATGAGAGCGTGCTTCTAAAGTGCTGCATAAGTGTAAAAGATGCATAAAAGATGACATTTATGGATAGACCATGAATGCTTGTTGGTATAAAAACTGAACAAAACTTCACTTCACATTTTTCAGGGGTGCCTGAGGAAAGACATTTGCTAGTACGAGTGTGAGTCCGAACACACTCCCAGCAGGCACATGAAAATTATGAAATCTGGTGGCTGGAGCACTTTGGGGTGTTATATTATGGATGGCAGGACAATGAAATATAATTCCAGCAGAGCAGCTGAAAACTGTGTGATACATTCACTGAATACTTATAGTCTCATTGAGCATAAAAATAATCCTGGGGTAATGAAGCAAGATGAGCAAGAGCTCCCTCTTTTTAGTTTCCTCCCCCAATCCCATTAGCCAAACAAATGACTAAGTAAATGCTGATTCTCATTTGATATCTTTAACCAAATTAAAGTAATGCAAAAGTAATACTAAATTTTAGTTACATCTTCTTTCACCTCTGAGCTAATTCCATCCAACTCACACCAGCCTGAACTGGAAATCAAAGTTGAGACATCTAATGGCGGCCTCTTCAGTCAGATGGTAATACACCCATGGAGAAAAAAGTGAGGGTGCATTCACACCAGCCACGTTTAGTCCACTTTAATCGAACTCTAGTCCTTTAGTCCAGAAAGTCTAGTTAGTTTGGGGAGGTGTGAATGCACGTTCAAACTCTGATGCGAACCAAAAAAAACAAACTTTTGGGGTTTTTTTGGGGTCCGCATCCACCAAAAAAATCTCTGCCTTAGTTTGACTGAAGTGAACTCTGGTACGGTTTGAATGCATATGTGGATTCCAAGCAGACCGGAGGCTGCTCCAAAAGCAGGAAGTGGACTATAGTGTAGAGCACAGGTGTCAAACTCCAGTCCTCAAAGGCCGCTGTCCTGCAGTTTTTAGATGTGCCACAGGTACAAAACACTGGAATGAAATGGCTTAATTACCTCCTCCTTGTGTAGATCAGTTCTCCAGAGCCTTAATGACCTAGTTATTCTGTTCAGGTGTGGTGCAGCAGAGGCACATCTAAACGTTGCAGGACAGCGGCCCTTGAGGACTGGAGTTTGACACCCCTGGTGTAGAGCATTCAGGGTAAATACAACTAAAATAAACACCTGTCTAGCGCTAGCAGGAGAAATGGCTCGTTGTTTTTTTACCAAAGGCAAAAGCGAAATCTTGCAACCGCTAAAACGCTACTCCATCTTTGTTCACATTTTGTGAAAAATGAAGCTGCTCCCATGTCTTCTTTTAGCGTTTTTCTGTTGTTTTTTTCTATGGTTCTTGGTGAGGAGGTGAATAGGTTTTTCAGCTGGTTGACAATAGGGGGGCATCAATTGCAGTTTTCTGGCTGGTCGCCCATCTTATAAAAAGCTTAACCTGCCGATTCCGATTTTGGCCGATACCAATCGTTTTGTCTGAAATGTTGCTCAATATAGCAAGAAAGTTGTTGAGTTGTCGGCTTCTTGTGTAAAAATCAGCCGATCACCGATCTCCCAAAATTAAGGAAATCAGCACCGATAAATTGGCAGGCAGATAAATCGGTGCACCCCTATTTGGCATAGTGCTGTGTGAAAGCGAACCGCACCAGCTAAAAAATATAACAAATGTTGCAATTTCTGTTGCCAATCTATAAAAACACTCCAAGTCTACTGAATCTGATTTGTCTTTTAAAGCATTGTAACGGTGCTGCAACTCCTTCTCTCACTGTAAGTCAGATAAAATACAAAAGAAACTTGTGCAAAGCATCGCACAGTTCTGGTGGAGGCTGCCAGCTGCTGAGACTCACAGCCTGCAGCAGCGATGTGAGCACACGCAGGTGTAATGCAGTGTGTGTCTGTTGCAATACCGCTCCCCACCATCTGTAGGAAACGCATCCCGGGGACTGTTTTCTAAATCAATCTTGCTTTAAATGTTTAAATGGGTTTTCAAAATCAGCATGTACTGTAGTCTAGATAGCAAAAACCTCCCAAACCAAAACAGAATGAAATTCAGGCTGATCTGCCCAGTATGAGTTCATCCCGTCTTTTTAACCTACCACAAATATCTGTATTAATTTGACTATGGTAAAAACTGAAACAATTATAACGACAATAAAGTAATTATTACAAAATTAAGCCCAATAATATAAAAAAGAGATGCAACTCCAGAACAAGGGTAGCTAAACGTTCTTCGTTTCAAAATTGAAAATAAGAGACTCAAACATTACGCAGTCTGTCAAACATAAGAAATAAACCGAGGCTCAGAGCAGCTGTGTTTCTGTTGAACTAAAAATTGCGCAAATTGGAATTGTGAAAATACTTTCACTTAATGGAGACGCGCCAGTTTTGATAACTAGTTCTTGTGCTAGGTTGAGATGGTTTTTCGGCCGTATCAAGATTAGCGTATTTCTCAAAACTGAAATGAAATCACATGAGTCGCATCATCAACAACTGGCAAAAAAGACAAAGAAGACGACAGGAAGTAGTAGATAAGAAGACGATGGCGCAGCATGTTTTTGACTAACTTATTGAGTGAACCAATTTATTCACTTGATTTTTTTTAACTGCATTTGTTACCTGATGGGAATACCTCAATTTCAACAATGTCAAAATTGTGTTTTTTCGACATTAGCAGAATATCAGCCATTTTGCACACCTTTGTAGTTGAAACGCGGCTGGTGATAGCTTAAACCGACAGCAACTATACAGTATTTTGAGACAGATTTCAATTTAAATAGAAACTTTGTCACATTTTAATGGGTCTATATGTTGTGACATGATATCTTGTTCCACCTGTACTATTAAAAAAATTCAGCTGACGAGGTCAAACTTGAGAAGTCAAACTTCTTTTCCCTAAATTTCAAACCATGTCTCATAAAACACCCGATGCAGTTGGCATTCTATCACTACAGACTATGTTTTTTTTTGCATCAATAATAGCATGACTTCCTGTTGTGCAAATATGTCAATAAACTTCTTTCGGCAATTGCTAGGCACACGTTAGCCTCCTCTCTTGAGGATACAATTACCTCACCTCAAGATGGGTCGAAAGTAGCATTCAGAACGACCTTTGACCTTCCTGCCGGATAAAAAAAAAAAAAAAAGAAATCGGTGAAAGAATCTAAAAATCAATAGAGGACTTGTAACTAATACTTGTAATTGACATTTTCTGTCATCAGCTGGGGATAATGACAGCTGTAAACTTGGGTTAATGTTACAGAGCTGGTCCAAGGACGCGGCCACCAAAGTCCTATCGAGTCGGATCGCAGGGGGAAAATGTTGATCCGGCACTTGGAGCGCCCGTGAATCACGGCCACATGCTGACATGCTGTGAAATCAATATGAAGTCAAGTAATAAGAACCGGCAATCAGCAGCCTTATGAGGGGAGCAGTTCGGATGCCATCCTTATACATAATTCTGTTGACACACAGCAGCACCCATGGCTAAAGGGCATGCAAGATTTAGCACCGCAATTTTGTGCTATGAGGAAACATAATTAGGCTCATGAGATGGTTTCAGCCCAGTATAATTTTTTTTTTTTTTTGTAGTGCGAGACAATGGATCTTCTCTAATGATTTTCTACACTAGAGCTCCTTGGCAGCTTATATATACAAACTATAGAACACTTAGGTGTTTAGACAGGTTTTACTAGAGACGATGCGTAGAGTGCAATACACTGTGCGCTTTAAATTTTAACTTCTGTAATATATAACACTTAGGTAAGAAAGGGGGCATATAAGAAAATTAATGCACTGGTAAAATATTGAAAATTCCTCCATTACGGAGCTTTGTGACTTCATTGGATGCAGCTTTTTTTCAGGAATGGTCGGGAAACTGAGAAAGGTGCTCCACTTACATAACAACTTCCGTTACCGAACGAACAAGTCGCTTCCTTGACATTTTCACTTGAGCGTCTTAAGAGCCATTTTCTGCTTTCAAAACAAATTAATTGTTAATCAAATTGTTCACTGAGAAAAAAAAAAGTACGGGTGAGATGTAATCTTGCATATGAAGCAGACTCTCGATTGAGTTTTAATGGTTTCATTTATTTATTTTCCACCATCAGCCTAATTGAAAATCAGTATGAAGAGACTCTCAGTTGACTTGATTAAAGCTTACAGCTATTTTGAGGGGGGGGGGGAATCTTTTCACACATATTTGTCAATGACTTAGCTCCTGTGATTGTCTATGGAATCGGTATCTTACACAGGAATTATTTTGTGTTTAATGGAAACAGATATTTGGATCTAATTCATGAGTTTCTGCTTGAATTTTTTACTATATTCATAGGGATTCCTTCTTTAGAGTACTCCTCAGGTTAGTCAACGTGACCCTAAAGATTATATTGCTTGCAAAATGAGGAAAGCATGTAAATATATATATATATCAGTATAAACAGCATCTTCAAAAAAAAGAGAAAGGAAATCAAAGCCTGAAGAAACCTTTGACTTTATTTACCTAAATACTAAGTTCTGCTCTGCATTAGTGTGACTTTATCCTTGTTGATACGTCGAACAAATTCCTCAAATCTTATGGGTGCAAAACTCATCCTTTTTGCACCGTGTGTTAATATTCGTAAGCCTAAGTGAGATTAAAGATGTCTGCTGAAATTATGCTCTCATGTCGTATGCGCTATGCTAAGTGAACAGATGCACTATCCCCATATGGCCTCATGCACACTACCGCTCCCCTAATTAAACGTGATGGAGTTTCTCTCATTCTGAAATCAGCAGGAATGTTAAAAATCCATATCAATACCGCTGCAGAAAAAAAAGCATCAAGTTACAAAACGTGTAACAAAAAAAAGGCTCTTTTGCTACAAAATTGTTAAAGAAATGAACAGCTAGTGCAGAGGTGAGAAGGGAGGCGGTAACAAGAAATCATATTTATCAATGATACAGGAAATATAATGGATGCTGCTTGATATCAAAAGCCATATTATATTTTTGTATACATTTTGAGAAAACAAAAATAATGAAATCAAAAGTGTGATTTTGAGCAGTCAGTATCTTCCTTGAATTATGTCTTCAGATTAGAAGTAGAGCTGTTGTTCATAGTCAGCCTTACAGGTCTCAGAAATGTCCTAACTACGTATTTTATTTTGAAAATTGCAAAAAGTAACAGTGTCAAAAAATATATCAAAGCATTTTAAGGATTAAGCATTTTTTTTTTGTTTATTTTTACATTGTCATGCTTTTATGACCAGAAATACTTAGCATTGGAAAGTGATTGTCAACAATCAAGGAACATCAAAAGGCTTTTTTGCACTGCTGGGCAGGGCTAGCTGTGTTAGCATTGAGCAAAGTGCCATCTTAGTGGGCGGGGACCGTCATGTCAAAAACAAGTTACTGCTGAGGCCATCTCCAGACCCAGCAGAAGACCGTTTTCATACCCACTAGTCAGCAAGTTAATCAATTTAACTAAATCAATCATTAATAAAAAAATCTCATCTATGTATCATCACTGAGATTGACTCTCGTCTCATTTATCAGGAAATGTCTGAGGGACGATTTTGGTGACGTCTGGCTCTGTCGTTGTGTCCTTGGGCAAGACACTTCACCCATCTTGCCTGGTCAGAGGGTCTGTCACCAGACATTCACATGCTTCACAGGCCATTTGCCATTCATTCAGATTCTTGTCGACTCCTGATCGCTTCATTCGGATGTTGAATGTTCCCTGTTTTCAAAACTTGGAAGTTGCGCAGAGTGTGGATTTAGCCTCCAGATCAACATCCAAACCCTGAGACATACAGTATGTACACATACATACTGTGACACGTTTTGTTTTGTTACCTGCTTTTCAACAAATTCACGGAAACTGTCAACCTTGGTTTGGAACTCTTATTGACAGTTTCTGATGCTCCGAAGTCCGTGCTCTAAATCAACACTGTCAGGGAAGATTCTGCTGCGCTGACAAAGTGCGCAGTGGAGCAGAGACGCATGCAGTGTTAACCGAGGGTATTATTGAAGCGGTTGCATTGTAAGAAGCGCTAAGAAAACCTACCTGCCTCACATCTCCTTAAGAACTACCAGGGTGTTCTTCAATTGGCCATCTGTGGACTTGTTCCTGCATCTCTGGCCCTTTTGCTTTTAGCCCACAATTAGCTTTCCTTGCAATTGAAGACGGTATGGTTTAATACTTGGCTCATGTCCATCTGTATGAGTTCACATTTAACGCATCTGTCCATTCTAATTCACGGGTTTTGTATGTTGCACTTTAAGGATCTCGTATTGACCACACGACATAACCTTAAGTACTGTAAGTGGTACTTATTTTTATTAACACAATTATGAGATCTCAAACTTGACAAGGTCTCATTGACCAACTCAACCTGTTTTTTCCATGAGCACAAGCTGTCTCTATTGTCTCTTCCTGCTTCTGCTCTCAGTTCAGCTTTTTACCTTTTCTACCAGATGGGTTGATGTATGTTTGGAGTACACGTGTATCCAACACAACCGAAGATGCCTACACTCCTTTCTCCACTGCTTACATGCGCAAATAATCTCGGCAACAGCTACAACCTGTCTCACGCTTGACACATACTGCAGAGGAGAAAATGGAAAGAACAAAGTGATAATGAGAGGGAGTAAGAGGGAAGGAGGCACAGTGGGAACTGCAACTCATTTTAGATTCTGTGCCATCATTTTTTATCATCCTTCCATTTCTTTTCCTCCTTTGTGCACTTCTCCTTCCTTCAATTGTTGCTCACACTTTACTTTCTGTTAAAAGATCCTTTCATCCTGCTCTTACCTACACCGTTAGACAAAGCCAGCTTTGAACTCGCCTGTTTTGCTTCTGTTGTACCCACCACTTCCTTTTCTTTTATTTTCCTACAGTCATGACTTTAACCTTTTTAAATTATACTCTCATGTAGGTACTTCAAATCTCTATTAATCTGCAGGTGAATTTCCCTGAATCAGAGTCCTGGACTTTTAAGGACCTCTGTTATGCAGTAGAGCTCCCTTTTAGGGCTAAAGGACACCGAAATTAAACCCCACTGTGGCTTTTTAGAGGCTCCAGTAATGGCACAGGAACTACTGATGAAAACACATCTAAAAGAAGTTTGAATGTATAAAGAGCCACGGCACCTGAAAAGCTAAACCCTTGAAGTCCACTGTGGCCAGAAAAGAAAAAGAAGCAAAAAAAAAACAAAGAAAAAAAAAAACATAAAGAGCCCTCTCCAAGGTACCACTAAAAAGTGTAGCGTTTCTCCTTCAGAGAACAGCAGCTAATTATTCCCGGCAAAAACTAGGCATTCATGTGATTTCCTATTTTAAATCCCGGAGTTCGTTAGTTCCGAATATTAGTTCCGATTTTAGGCTCTAATAACGGGCAGGGAGCGGTTTTAGAAATCACACAAAACCGTTTTTGTTCAAAATTGTCTGTTGTTTGAAGGTCAGTCTTTTCCAAGGCAGGTCGTCAGTATTTGTCCTTGATTACAACTGATTTAATTTACTAGGGATTTACACAGAGTAGGCAGCAGTGGCTACACTGCAAAAACACAAAATAATTTTTAAAAAGTATTTTTGATCTACTTTCTATTGGAAATATCTTAGTACACTTGAAATAAGACACAACTAACTTAAGATAACTTCAGCAAGATATACAAACTTGTTTTAAGTCAATAATTTTTTTTATATTATGAAAAAGTCCTAGTCCCACTTGCTGATTATTTCACTTATCGGAAAAATGCTGTTATAGTTTAACAAATTTACCAGTGAAACTAGAACTATTAATACTTTTTCATCAATAATGAGGAATTATTGATTTAAAACAAGTTTCTATATCTTGCTGAAAAGTTATTGTAAGTTTTGTTTTACTTCACGTGTACTAAAATATTTGTATTAGAAACCAGTCAGAAATACTTGGTAGGATTTTGTGTTTTTGCAGTGTAGAGCAGTTTGGCAGGTTCAAACCTCTGTGTTGTAAACTGGTTAGAAAATGAGAGTACACACACACACACACACACACACGCACACCCAACAGGTCCTCACACTCTTATGGATGTCTTAAGGCTATTTTTGGTGCATGGTTCTCTCCATGGTCAGGGAGCTGCATCATCCTGCCACAGAAGCCAATGTAAAAAAAAAAAAAATCCAATTTTTGCTATTCTTTTAAAACTCCTATTAAGCTTTCCTGCAGAATCGATGCATTGAAGATTGCGTTGTTTTCTTCTGCTAACACCTTATTTTTAGGCAACACACTTGTATTGCTTATATTGGAGCCAAAGCAACGTCAGTATCATGCTAGACGAGGCAATGACTTTAACTGTGGAAGGTGACTGAATACAAGAAGAGTTTTAGGGATTATAAACAGAACCAAGGGAAACAGTTTTTAAAGAAGTTTAAGAGCAGAACATTATTTTTATTGATCAAAAAATGTTTCTTATTTTAAATGACACGGCCATCTCTTAGAAGATCGTAAGACAAGAACAAGACAAAAAGAGGAAAATAAATATTTTTATTACATTTTGTTACTATTTATAACGTATTTGATAATCCTTGAGACTTTCTAACCATCAGCCTAATCTTTAGCTGCCTCCACAGGTTATTGATCAGATTTATCCAAAATGTTGAGATTACTTCCAATAAGACGAAACCTAAGATAAGGATTATTTTTAAACCTAAGTTGGGATAGAAATATGGGGATTTCACTGTAAAACAATGACACATTACATGACAGCAAACATAATCAGTCATTAAGTACAGGCAATTTCATTAACCAAGTGAATAAAGCCATCCGTAAAAAGAATAGAGAAGAGAGAGAAGAAAAAAAGCATGATGCAAATTGCAAAAGACCATCAAAAACCCACTTTACTTTGCAAATAATTATGTGCCACTAGTACGAATTTGGTTTTGATTTTCGACGGCGCTCTGTGTTTGCATGGCGTGTCAGTGTGAATCACAGACATCAATAACTCAACAGACATTGAATTAGAGCGTTGTAATAGGAATATAATGAACCCTCTGTCAGCGTGTGCACAAGTAAAGAGGGTCTAGAGCTAATTAAAATGTTATCAACAAAGGTGCACGTACTTGGTGTGTATCAAATTTGGAAAAAGTCCTGGCTTATTTAAATGAATTTCTCAAATGCACTGAGCGACACACAAGAAATACCAACTCTGCTTTGCAACTTTGTTTACACTGCAAAGCCTTGGAAGTTTGGCTTTAGAAAAACCTTTGGGAGCTGGGTTGCAAAAACTTGACATTTCTAAAGTCTTAATATCTGAAATTAGACTTATTTTAATATCTGAAATTAGACTTATTTTAGTATCTGAAGCTAGGGTTACTTTAGTACTTGAAGTTAGGGTTACTTTAGTACTTGAAGCTAGGGTTACTTTAGTACTTGAAGCTAGGGTTACTTTAGTACTTGAAGCTAGGGTTACTTTAGTACTTGAAGCTAGGGTTACTTTAGTACTTGAAGCTAGGGTTACTTTAGTACTTGAAGCTAGGGTTACTTTAGTACTTGAAGCTAGAGTTACTTTTGTACCTGAAGCCAGGGGTGGTTTAGTATCTGAAGTTACTTACTATCTGAAATTAGGGTTATTTTATTGTCTAAAGTATGAACTATTGCTAAAAGGTCTACTCTGCCCAGAAATAAATGTTTCTTGTGAAGGCCCATCAGTCTACCGCTGTGCTTTCAAAACAGAATTACATAATGATAGAAATTGGAAGGAAACCTAAACTCTCTCATGATGCTAAGTACTCCTACAAAGAGCAAAACAAACTGAATTTAACAGCTTAAATAGGAGCGAGAGGCCCTGACATACACCACCACAAGAAAACAAATATCTGAGAGTGAACTTTAAGACAAACACAGTTCAGTGTCTTAACTGGCAGCTGAATTAAGTAGTATCTTGACCAGTTTGTAGGTGAAGAGTTAAGAGGCATCTTCAGCATGACTGACTTATGACTGGTCAGGAATAGAGTTGTATTGTAGATTGTCCAATAAAAACATCAGCAACAAGAAAAAGAGAGCTGATGATATTGGACTCTCTGGTTAAAAGTGTCCACTATCAGATCTTTATATTAAACATAAATGTATTTGACAGATGTAAAAGAGGGAAAGATGCAACAACACTGCTCAACACCACCAGGCGAGCAAGAAGAGGAAAGTGTAATGGTCTATATAGTTTATCTTAAGTTGATGAAAGAAAGTATAACACTATATATATACTGTAGCTCCTTCAGTGTTTATACTGCCAGGTTTCAACCATCTGACTTGAATTGTCCCTCAAATGGGAAGTAGAGTCGGATAGAATGACCAGGAAAGGTCTAGTTCCCACAAGCAACAGGATGTTGATTAATTGACCAAAGTCAAGTTTGTTTGGAATCAACTTGGATTGAAGGACTGCCAGAAACAGAAGCCTGTGCTTTAAAACTGCCATCTTCAATTACGTCTATCTAAAGTCATCTGGAGAAAAAAAAACAATTTAAGGAAAGAGGAGGCAAACATTGATCTGTTTGATATTCTCTACAATGGAGAATAGCATTTGGAGGAGTCGAGGTGAGGCTTTGCAATGTAACCACCATGCTGAGAGTTTGTTCAGCTGCAGTTGGTGCACAACCCTGGGATATTTCTCTGCGAATAGCTAAGCATTAATCTAGATAACTAATCTAAATATCAGTGGGGGTGTACTAATACATTTGAACTTGTGTGTATATATTTAATTTTTTGTAGATCACAGAATATTTTTTTCAGATTCCTATGCGAACAGTGTGTGAGTTTTTTGCTTGATAATAATTTAATTCAGGAAACAAAATGCTTGATTCATTTTAAAATTCCTTTGTTAATACGTTGTTTGTGTTTGTGCCTCTGACCAACACCACAAGCCTTGCTGTGATCAGCAGAGCTAAGTTTCAAATTTAGCACACAGGGAAAAAAAAAAATCCTCTGCTTTTGCTTCTTCAGTAAAAACTCTGCTCTGCAAATGGAGATGGAATTCCGGCTGTTACTCATGATTTGTGTCAGACTTAAATGAGATTTTTTTTTTCAAAGCAGTGTTGGCACACTGTGTCATTTTGCAGAGTGGGGGTAAAAAAAAAAAATCTGAGTGGTATTTTTATCTAACAGATGTGGAAATCTTGCAGTCATCTTAACTGGCTCCGTTGCACATGAATGCAGCTTTCAAACACAGCACTCTGCCTGGCAAGCTTTAAACCCGTCTATTTCACACTCGCTGTGTTGAGAAGACCACCCTAAATGAGTGGTTTCTTTTATCGTACCATGAACGCCTCATTGTGATGCAACATATCATCTTTCATAGGGACCCTGGTTGGAAGGCTAGCATTGATACCTAGCAAAACATAACTAATCAGCCCCTTAATTTGTTACTTACGGTTAGCAATAGGAAAGAAATCTTATTTTTTCAATATATGATTGAGATCAAATGTTTGATATACCATGAAAACACTGTCATACTCCAACAATAGTACAAGCCTTCAAATAAAAACTTAGGGGGATAGTCATGCTTCACTTATACTGGCTCAACAACACAGTCATAATAACAAGAGCAACATTTAATTGTCCGTTTTCAGAGTTATCCGAGTTATTACCATTATAGAAATGTTAACCAACGCTTTCAAGCCATGACTCAGCTCATCTTCTAGACATGCGGTGATGCGTTTTCTGACAGAGGCTATACAAACATAGCCTCTGTTAGAAAAAAAGGCTATGTTTACATGCAGCTCAACAGAGAACTCCTTTGAAAATCATTATCTTCGTTTCAAGTGTGATTACACTATGGTGTTGTGCTGTTAGCCGATTTGTTAGAAGTGCGTGACAATTTAAAGTGATCAAAAGACTGAAGAAATATGTCTTACATACACTCTGGACTAATGATCATATCCTCTTGTAAACAAACAGCTGAGTGTTTCCTGTGCACAAATGTACACATCTTGTACATTTTTTTTTTTTAAATGATGCTGCTCAGTTTCAGGGTAAGACATAGATGGTGTTGTGCTACATGTTACGCGATTTAAATTGACCTTTTATGGGTCGATACTTTTAAAGTACATTGCTCATAGCAAAGGATTTGAGGCCCGTTTTCTCCAAGAACAGGCGTGTTTGCATTACTGGACTATTTGTTATCAAATTGGAATGAAGTTTGGACAGTAGAACCACATATACACTCCGTTACTGTGTAGGTAGTGCCTACTTTGAATAAAGCTCAGATGGACAAGATGAACTTAGGATTTCGGCTGGCTACGTCTCTGTTGGGAACTGTTAGCTGCTGCGGCTAGCAGCTAGCAGCTTAGACCGTCCAGAAGTATAAACATGGCGTCTCATCTCTGCTCTGGAATAGCTGGAGTTCTTGGTCAGAGTTTTAATTCCTGTTGGAGGCTGGTGGTGAAAACTTCACCCAGAATCTCCTCCTCAACTTCAAGTCCTACAGACAAACGGGACATTTAGCATTAGCTATATTTGGCTAGCATAGCTCAGCTTTAGAAAGTGTTGTTAATTTTTCATTGTAGCTTATTTTATATTAGTGTTTGTATGGTTTCCATTTGTCTATCTCTTTGCTACTGATCCATTATCAAAAACACGAATACCAGATGTTTATGCAGCTCACATTTTTTAAAATATTTTTTACAACTACACCAGCATTGTTGATCTTGTTCGTCAATCGTCGTATGATTTAGCCATATTTGCATAACTGATCCAACATTTTATCTTTTCTTAGATGGCCTTACTGTCAAGTAAAACAAAAATGAAAGCTACAATCAATCTAGAAAAACTGTTGAATTTGTTTTAAAAAGAAAAAAAGTCCAAGAAGACTGTTTCCTTTTTGCAAGGCAAAGACAGATTGTGTCAAAGCTTATAGGAGAGGGCTTTGATTTGGAAGGGCTCAGACAGACAGCTGGGAAAATTTGCTTGGACAAGCGGGTATTGAGAGTCAATGACTGATGTTACTTGTTTCATAATTGATCAGATCTAGCAGGTTCATGGTTGGTACATGTCACTAGAGAATTTGACATTGTTTCGTCAAATTAGGTTTCTTTTATACAGGCCCGAAGGATATGTAAAAATCGGCACATTGCCTCGCCGAACAAAATGAGGCAGGCTTAGAGAGAGACAGACAGAGAGAGAGGGAGAATGAAGCAGCCATCCAGCCGTAGCTGCTTAGGCAGTGAAGCTGAAAAAGATGAAAGCCAGATTGTTAGCATCAGTGACATCACAGCAGAGCGGGGAATTGCGTCAGCTTTTTCAAACAGCGCGCATAAAATACCAAACACTGCCTATTCTTGTTATGACAGAGCGGATCCCAGAGGATCTGTTGATGCTTGTAATCACAGCTGTTATTATTTCTGCCCCCCACACAAAGAAAATTCTGAGTTTATCACGGAAAACGAAATGGTTCCAGATGTACTAGTTATTAATATACACTTTTGTCTTTAATTTTTGCTTGGTAAAAACAAACAACCCATATTGCGTATGTTGTGGAAATGAACTGGAAAAGCTGCTGACTGAAGTGATTAAAAAAAAAAAAGTAACATAGCAACTGGTGTTATTTCTTTTAACATCATGCATAGCTGACTTTGCTGTTAATCCGGGAGGTGTTGCACCAGCCGATGTTGATTAGTCCTGACCTGGTTTCTTGTCATCTCAGTCTGTGGCTCAGGGGTACTCTGATTCTGTCTGCAGTGTGACACACAAGGCCTGATTGCTTTTGTTCACGTCACCGAATAGCCTACGTGACGTCTTCCATACCTCCATACCATCAAAGGCTCTGTTTGCCACATCAGCATAATTAGTCTTCCAGCATCATCAGCCTTCACCCTGCTGACTCGGCGTACAGCAGAGAGTTGAAGATGATGGTCTCCAACGTTCGGTCATAAGACATCTCAAATACCTTGCAAAAGTATTTTTTACTTTATGATGTGTTGTGTCTAGAATTATTACCCATTTTTCTTTGTAAAAAAAAAAAAAGAAGCTCAAATTCAGTTAAAAAGACTCTGTAACCATCAATTTTAAAGTCCTACAATAGATTCTGAATTGGATTTAGGCTTTATGTTTGGTTGGGCATCTTTAACACAGCTAAGCCCTTATATGGAAGTTCTAGTTGTATGTTTTTCTTTATTCATAACATGTCTATTGAACAAATATTGGGGAAACATGAATCACAGAAAGCTCATGTTTTTAACACCAGGTCATATGTTCAACCAGGACACTGGACAAGTGAAAACAAAAACAAACAAAAAAAAACAATGCGATGATCAAAGACTCAGATGTCTTGTTTCTCAGGTGTCTAGAATGGACCACAACTGGTTCCAGGATCTGTTGAATTTCCTCAGAGAAGCATGAGGAGAAAACCTCAGCCTCTCCAACTTTAGGCTAAACATGACTTCCTTGACTCATCGGCCGTAAGATGGGAGACAAGTTGCGTTTCCAGTTGAGTAAAATTAAAGATTTGACCAATAGAGTGCAGAAAACCCGTTTTGTGCTTCTTCTGGTAAAACGTTGATGTGTGGAATACCAAAAAGTGCTGAGAGGGGTGGAGATCCACCTCAACACCTGGTAGTTTGCTTACTCTTGTTTCCTGGTAGAAAGTGAACCTCTGCCCAAGTCTTTTGATGCCTCTAACAGAGTTGCCCTGTCTAGCTCCATCCCCACCCCCAACACCTTTGACCAGCCTGACCAGTGATACATTCTGTTGCTACCATGTATCACGATTGAACTTGTGTGTTTAGGTTGAATTTTGAATTTGAAAAAGTTGCCACAAACCCAACAAAATGTCTTATGGCTTATTGATGGCAATTCTGACTGTTGTTTTGCCAGAATTGTGAAATGTGCAACTTGTGGCTAGGCTCTGAACAGATTCACCTGGGTTGACACTGGACTTCATGGCTGGTTAATGGCGGACAACCTGTCAATCAGGTTTACAGGTACAGTATATCCTAGTCTTTCCATTTTCAGAAGACGGACTGAGACGAGTTCCTTGTGATGTCCAAAGTTTTAAATATTGCTTTAAAACTTTACCCTGGTTTAAACTCATCTATAACTGTATCGCCAGTGTGTACTTTCTGTTGGTCTATCTCTTAAAAAAAATCTCAATAAACAAATGTAAGTATGTGGTTGCAACGTGACAAATTACAGAAAAGTTTGAGGTTCAGTTAGATGGCCACCCACCACCTTTTTCTTTATACTATATGCTAAGCTACACTATAAACATGAGTTTTATGCAACCTTTTCTGAGAAACCAAAAGCTATTAGTCTATCCCCAAATGGTTCCACTAAAATGCTCCATTCAGTTTGCTTCTTTGTTTGGTGTTTGATGTGTGTTTTGCAGCTAAAAAACAAAAAAAAAAAGCAAAGAGACCCCGCCGGCTTTGCTACCTTAGTTGACCTCCGTCGTTATTAATATTCAAACATGTCACAGTACACAACAGGACGGCAAAACTTCAGCTGACCTCCTTGTAGGAATTCCTTCTCTTTCATCTTTCTCTTTCATCCACATTCCTCCATAAGAGCATATTCGTGTTTACAGCAATGGCCCAGGGGAGCTGTTGTGAGAACAGGCAGTGCTACACATAAAGGCACTTTTAGCTAGGAAGTGACCAGTAAAACGTGTGGCCGCTACTACCCACTAAGTCATTTCAACCCTTTGCGGAATGGTGCGCTCATATTTATTTAGCATCATGTGTTTATATATCTTTTTGTGTCAAAGTGTACCTTCAGTCTCCCCAGGCGACTCCTAAACAGACCCAAGTAACATTTTCTGATATAAGGCGTATTCTCTATGCTGAATGTTTTCCAGAACATCCAATCTGACAGGATTATTTCTTAATTAATTCAATCAGATTAGGAACAACATTTTAATATCATCGAAGGGATGGAGAAGAAGAGATTTTATTTTTTTTGTTTAAAATTGCTTAACACTTAAAATATTTCATACAGCTAGTAAAGTAATCAGTCATATTTTTTTATTTTGTGTTAATTTTCAAATGGTTGGTGCTAATGTTGATGTACCGTGAGGTTTTGTATTTCATCCTCAAATCAAAAACTTTTATGTTTTGCAAAGTCATTAAATCAGGTTTGGATTATTGTAGTTTATTCTAAATATATATATATATATATATATATATATATATATATATATATTTTTTTTTTTTTTTTTACTTATTTAATGTTAATTTTGTTGTTTTTTTTACAGAGGAGGGAATGGAAATGACAAAAGCTGGAGAAGGGAGTAAGTAGGGTAACAGCTCCTCACTGTTAGTCATCTGGTTGTGTGAGAACAATAACAAAGGGGAATGTAAGGAAGAAATAAAAACACACAGTAACACAAACGAATGTTAAATTTAACGGAACAAATCCAAAAATCATAAACATTAAGAATAACTGAACTAAATGAAGCAGAAACAAAAATGACAAGACGTAATAAAGCAATAAAGAAATCAAAACAGAAGCTAACTGAAGCCAGAGATTCACGCAAGTCACAGTTAGGGATCATAAAATTTATTTTAATTTTCACTTTACTCATTTTCTCAATTTACTGGTTAATATTTACTGTATAAAGCTAGGACTGTTTTTAATGTTTTTGAAATTTAGTTCCTCTTGCTGTTCTGGCAAACAAAACCATATCAAATATTAATTTAGTTGATTAAATGTGTTGTTTAAGGCTTAAAATGTCAAATTTAGGACTTGGACTTTAGATTTGGGTGAAAAGATTTGAGCTTTACCTGTCACAAGCACCCAAATCCGTTACTTACCAAACTCAGCATAATCTTCCTACACTAGTCAAAGGAAACTGTGTCATGTGTGTAATATTAAATGCATTTGGCTGGCAGGTCCGACGGCAACCTGGGTTCTCCGTACGGGAGACAGGCTGCAAAACCTTCATTCCCCATCTGTTTAACACAATCGACTTTGTTGGACTTTGAAGAAAACTTTGCAGAAACAACTGAGACGAAAGGATATAAGAAAGGTTTAACAAGCCATGAAAAGCAACCTTAGATTTATTACTAGAACTGGCTTACCTGACAAGAAACAAAGGTATAATCTACAGCGCTGTTTCAAAAACAAAGTAATTATATCAAGGCAAGTTCTCCACGAACCAACAGCTGCACAACTATGTGGCACTTTTACATTTAAAATACTCTGTTTAAACAGTATCTTGGAAGCAAAGTGGTCTTTTCTTATGGAAGAAAATATATTCTTAAGGTTTGTAAGTTCTGCGCCCCAGGAAGGATAAGCAGGTATAGACATAAGATGTATGCATGTATGGATGTTTTTAAGTTTAGTAGATGATGTAAAAATCTTGGACTCTTTATTGTGTAACGCACATAAATGCAAAACTAATGGCACGTGTTGCTGCCGAGCATTGCTAGGCAGCCAGAAGCGCATTTGAAAGCCAGAAGACAAGTGTGTTTTTATTGTCTTCTGCAGCAGAGCAAACACATGCTGAAGAATGAGTACCAACCGTTGGAAAATAACTTCCAGTGGTCCAGTAACAATGTGTTCACACCAGGCATTGGGCATACCTTCTTATTTTTTCTGTTAAACTCTTGGCTGCTCTCTACATAGCCACTTAGTGGACAAAAACGGTTTCAGAAATCATTTTGAGGGGGGGGGAAAAGATTCCTCATGGAGGCTGACTTTACTGAAAAGATGGACATGAAAATATCCAGATGGGTTTAAGAACGATTCTTCTGCCTGTTCGTTTACTTGTGGATGTGTTTGGTCTATGAAAGCCCAACAAATGCCATGCTTGCTATGTAGCCATGTCATTAAAAAGGAAGCAACAATTACTTGGTGGTACAGTGTTGTTTACTCAAGCTAAATGTACAGGGCTGTTTTTTTTTTTTTTTACATTGTTACCTACTCTTAGACTAGGAAATAATAATAATAAAAAGATTCTGTTGAATGATTTTGGCTAAATATCAGAATGAGAAGCTGCAGTTTAAGGCTATGTATCCTCTATGGCTAATCAGTCTTGCTAAAGGCCTCAGAGTGATGCAGCCTATCGCAGGTCCCAGTGGGAAGAGGCGGGGAGCAACAGCGTCCAGTCACAACTCCACACTACATCACAGAACTATACCACAGAGAAACCGATAGCTACGTACATACACAGTCAATCTTAAATAACTTAACGCTTACAGTCAAAAAAATAAAAACAGGAAGTACAAAAGCAGGCAACCTGCAGAAGAGACACACTAAGACTCAGTAAGAGGCTGTTTTTCTTGAAGTATGCTTCATGAAGCTATTGTAGCTTCATAAGAAACCCAGATCCAGGTATGAAAGCGCAATAATGTGGATATAAAATTGTGCTGAGATTTTAAGCAAATAATAAAAACATTGAGTTTTGTTTTAATCATGTACTCCTGTCTTTAGAAAGGTTGCATAAAAATTCAAAAGCAATCAATCATAACCGGTGTCTTACAGCAAAAGAATTACATTTTTTACAAAACCAATGGAAACATGCAATTATATTCCAGAACACAGAAATATGCGACCATTGATTATTAATAAATCGGTAATTTCTTTCTTTAGATTTTAAATTAAGGAATAAAAAAAAAAAGTCTCTGTTGTCTTAGTTTAACATAAATATTAAAATCAGTGTGGGTAGCTTGCTAAGCTAGCTCAAATGTCTTTAAAAACAAAACAGAGGGAAAAAAAGCTACAATTTCAGCAATTTCCCAAACTCATTTCAAACAAAAACCCATACAACTTTGTGGAGTCATTTTTGACACAGTGTGAAAAGATTTAAAGTCCTTTCAAAAGGCGTCAGTCGTTTTTGGAAATATGTCGTCTCACCGATGGCATCTGCCGTACAAGTAAACAGGAAATACCCGTAGAGTTCACATGGGAATTAAGAGAGGAACAAAATTTAGGTCACCACTTCTTAGTTCATCAGATAAGTCTAAAAAAATATTCTGTGTTTTGTCTTTCACGCTCACAAGCATGTCTGAAGTGTGTGGGAAGACACAAACGAGGAAGGCGTGTTGATACCAAAGTTGTTGCTTCTTAAGATCAGTTTTTGAGAGCGGTTCACTCGCTCACTGGTGGCGGCTTTTTAAGGTTAATTGCTGCTTGAGAGAATTAAATAAAAAATCTCATTTTAATCACATTAATGATTTTTTTTGATAAGTGATAGTATCATAATTCAGATCAACAGGGGAGCTTTTAAATCACCAAACAATAATTGCATTTCAGATTGTGTCTAGTTCTGTGTTTCTGTCTTAACTCCCTCTTTATGGTTTTCATAACTACCATGCTAGAGATGCTTCCTTACTGACAAAACTAAACAGCTGTGGTGGGTTTAAAATTAGTTTTTTTATTAATATTATTTTGAACTGTAAACTATCTAAATAACCAGAAACAACTTCTCAGTCAACTGAGTAACATTTCAGCCAGCCAACTCGATTCATCCTAGAGGCGTCCAAACGTTTAACCATCGAGGGCCAAAACTGACTAAATGAAAGCAGATGAGGCCCACAAAAAGTGAAATTCATTTCTTGTGCCTTTTTTTATTGTATCCACTCAATAATAACTTAAATGTGCAAGACCATATTGATATTAACAAAAGAAACTTAAAGGATCTGTAAATTATTTAGATCCAAAGCATACAAACTGAAAGGCATACTGTTTCGCAATTTTTTGGGATTGATTTTTTTTCCCCAAGAACAAGAATTCAGCAACAAGAATGGGACCTGGGTGATATTTTCTTTCTAAATTGCTTATTGCTTTTGCTTATTATACTTTTGTTGTTCTTGTATTATTGCAGGTCAGATTAGATTAATTCCAGCTTTAGACATTAGACAGCCGTGATTTAGCCTCCTGTTTCTGGCATCTCATTCTTTTGATTGTGAACAAATACAGACCTTTTTGACTCAACTTTGTCCATCTTTGCTGACTAAAGCAGCTGCTGCATCTTTACTGTTAAAGCTCTAATCTTTCACTCCATTTCCTTCTCCATCCTAACTCCACTCACAGGACATCAGAGCTTTGTAGTTTGCTCTAAATTGACCAGAACTCATCTTATCTGATTAACTGTGTTCCATTACAAATGTGCACAAAACTTTGTTAGTTCTCCGCTGATGTCAAACTTTGTGTTGAAAATAATCACAAAGTGGATTTAAGCAATATTGAGCACTAGCTGCGATTCCGTTACAAATGTGTCCAAAACTTTATTGGTTTTCCGCTAATGTCAAAGATCGCAATTTTGTAATTGTTGTTTCCATTAAAAAAGAAATGCAATTAAAAACACACGTGAATAAGTTTGTAAGTCATTGAAAAACATGCTATGTCATCATCGTCTTCCTACCACTTCCTGTCGTCTTCTTCGTCTTTTCCATCAGCTGTAATATCCAGTTGTGGATCTCATGACTCGTATGTTGCGAAAAAAACGTGTTCCCATTGCAGTTTTGCGAAATGCGCCAATTTCGATACGGCCGACAAACCACCTCATCCTAGCGCAAAATCTTTTTATCAAAAAACTTGATGGTTTTCAAAATTCCTGTGTGTCCGTTGAGCTAATTTATTTTCGTAATTCTAATTTGCGTGATTTTCTGGTCAATGGAAACGCAGCTACTATCCGTTTCATTTGGGCAGATGTGAAAGCTCATTTGTTCTGTCGGGTCTTAATGCGCTTGCAAGTGCGATAAGACACACAACGATAGTGTCTCTTACCGTGGTCCTTTTTCCTTACAGTGGGAAACAAACCAAAGAGAGAAAGTGAACCAAAGAAGGAAGGGGCATGTAACATAGATTGATGTGATCTTAAATGCAACAACTTGCTTGGCATCCATATTGCGTCAGATGGGAATTCCCTTTTGGCATCAGGCGGAATACATAAATCATAATCTGACCTTACTCAAACCAAGACGGCTGACTGCTAGACCAGTCCTTCTCGTCAGTGCGGAGGACTCCGTTTGATAAATGAATAATATATTAAGTTGCCATTATGTCTGTGTTCTCTAAACTTCTGTCATCTCATCCAGTACATCACATCAAACCATAATCAATAACAGAATAGGCTTGTTTGACGTTGACACACAGGATTTGCCAGGTTGTTTATAGATGCAACAGACACATTGATCTGTGCTACGCAACCCACAAATACATTCTTACAAAAGTGGCATCAGAGGAGAGGATATAAATGGTGTAATATTAAGTGCCAGGAATCATTGTTGCAACTAAGCAATCAATTAAGTTGAGTTTCATTACTCTTTATGCTAACTTTAGAGATTTGTAATGTTTAGGAGTAATACATCCTCTTAATCAAAAGTTTGTACAAAAAAGCTGCTGAAATAAGAAATAAAAATGGAAATTGAAAAAGGTTAAGGAGTCTGATGCTGTGCCCTTGGGTGCTACGAGGCTAATTTTAGCTCAACAACACCCACTTGTCATTTTACTGCTTCCTACTTTAACAGATTTGAACCATCATTTTAAAGTACTTCTATGAATTAAACATAACAAAAATCTCAGGCAAAGGTTTGTTTTACATAATGTCTTCAATGTTTGAAGACTTTTTGGTACTTCCTGATCTTTGGTCTCTGTTTCAAGCAACTAATTATTTTTTTTCTGCAATAACTTGAAAACCAAGAGAATATTAAAAATCTCTACAACTCAGGATAGTTTGCGTCACGGTAACTATGACGCAAACTAGTAGTATTCTCAAATAAAAAAAGATTTATATAGGAGGTATGAGGGGAATATTTTGCTAACTTGACCAACGTGAATTTATTTATTACTTTATTCTTATAACCACACGGTTTAATTTGAACCATTTCTTTCTCACTATTTCAGTCTTTCCGTTATCAAATTCCAAGCTATTTTACTGTCCCAGTTCTTCCTATTATAACGTGTAACTAGTTTTTGTTTACTGCAGCATGTTTCAGTAAGTTTACCATTTTTCCATTTATAAGGTAATGCAAAGACCCCTCTGTGAAAGGACAACTTATTTATTTATTAGTTTTTGTTTGTGAAATGGAAAAAATACATTTTGCAGCTCACTGTTGCTGCCTTATTAGAAGAGTGATAAGCGCACATGCTGCATGGCAGATTTTTAATATTGTGCTGCAGCTGATTCCCAGTTGGGTTCATTACTCTCGCAAGCCAGGTGTCGTGAAGGCGCCTGGCTTGCGCGCTGGAAGTATAAGACAATGTTTGTGAGAGACTTTTTTATTTATTCAAATATGTAAATAATTACCCTTTGCACAGCGTATTCCATTTACTTTGTCTTATCGTAGTTCATTTAGTCATTCTTTTGAGTTAAAAACACAGGATTATGGTGTTTGACTGAATCATATGGTTTTGAATCAATATGATTGACGAGGAGCTCCCAGCTTGATCACCACTAACCCTAACCTTTATGTACTAGAAAGGCATGGGTCAATTGTCAGAATCAAAATATACAAAGGTTTCTATTAACCCACTCCCACTCCTTCAAGTCAAGGTAATGGGGTGCAAGAGAAAGTGTCCGAATGAAGTTTTGTCCAACATACCCATCCTGTTTCTGTACATTGCTAGTCTTCCCTGGAAAGACAATTTAAGTTTCTTTTAAAGAAATTATTCTAAAGTAGTGTGGAAACTAAAAAAAAACCTCACCAAACAAATATTTGTTTACAGTTTGTTGTGAGACGTAGAATCTTTGAAAAGATCGATCTCCCGACCAAAAACAACCAATTAGAGCCAGGAGGTGGGGCTTAGTGCTGTTAATCAATCTATTTTGTGAACGTGCTGCTAAATGTGCTAACAGTTGAGAAGCGTGTTACGATTCAGGCGTTTTCCACAGCCGATCGGTTGTCACGGGAGATTACAGTATTTCTCAAACATGCATGAAAAAAGGCAAAGTAACACTCCTTGTATGTTTTTGAGGAGAGAATAATAATGCAACACGATGTAAAGCTCAAAAAAGTCGATTTTACACGATACTGCTCCTTTAACAGCCGCCACTGAGTCGAGGCAAGTTTCTTGAATCCTAAGTTTCCAATTATGAATTACCAGTGCGTCCCTTCCTCGGCTTTTCGTGTCTGAAACCTAATTGTGTCAATATTCAAATCGTCATCAAGCGGGTCGTGTTTTCCTTCCTGATGTGTGCAGATTGTTTGCATTTGAAGCCAGTCTTGAGAAAAAGGCTGAGAGAGAGTGTGTGTGCCTGGAAGGTGCAGTCCGTCCACCACGGCAGAGGCTGTCCGTCTTTGAAACGTCAATCAATCTGACAGACGGCGCTTATCTACCAGTGTGAGAGAAATGGACCAAGCCCCCTGTCCCTCCGGCAGTTCATCCACACAGGCAAAACTCGCAGTCTTCAAGGAGTTCATCAGTTGCACATCACAGATAAGGCTATTGAGATGGAGGGCTTTAGGTAGTAGGGGTGTGTGTGTGGTGCATGTGTAGACCGGCTGTGCTTAGAACCAAGACCTGTGTGTACGCCTCACCTGTGGTCTGATAAGATTATATTCACTTATTCCAACCAGATTTTTCCCCGAGTTGGGCCAGTGGAAAAGGTCAAGGAAGTCTCGCAGAGTTTGACTGCATGTTTTACAATGAGAATCTCTCAAAGACAGAGAAATGTTCCACAACATAATCGTCGTGTTCTTGACCACGACGACCTGAACTGAAGTTTCATTTATCTGTTTAAATAACTTGGATTCATTTGTTGATCAGCAATACAATTTCTGCCACAAGCTGTAAAATAAAATGCAAGTCTTCTCAGCTAAAAGTCTGCCACAATGTTAGCTCCCTTCAGTTCCAACCAACAGACCGCTGAACAAGAAGCTGCACAGATTTCTGTGAGATTTCTGGCCTTTCTAAATATTTGCATACTTTTACCAGCTATTATCAATTTTTGGTTTTCTTTGAGGTCACATATTGGCAAAAAAAGCCTGAGGCCATTGTTTTAGGAAGGTGACAATATGCAGGAAGAAGACGTAACGTTCCACTAGAATAAAAAAACTGTCTACAAGAAATATCTTGTTTCTTTTGTTGAAACAAGATAACAAGGGAGGGAAAATAGTCTGATTTTGATGGCTAGCTAAATGGTTGGTTCATCGCTAAACTGTGAGCAATTTTCAATTTCACTCGACCATTTGGTGGACGTTTTATTTGTGTGTTTGTTGGATTTATTGAGTCTGATGTCTGTGCTGGTAATGCAAATAAAGCAAAATGGCTGTTCCATACTAACATGCTAAATTTGCTACAAAATCTCCCAGTTTTAAAATGACTGGGTTTTTTCTTTTCCAAGTAAAATTTAGCTTGTAAAGCTCTATCCGGTTGCTCCATAAGTGAGCTATTACTATGAGCTCAGTGAGTTCTTTAAGCTTGACGCCCGATATCTATGTTGAAACATTTACTTTGTGTCCAGCTGGGCATTTTACAAAAGAACCAAAGAAGTTTCCACACAATATATCACATTATCACATCAGTATGGCAGCACTTTGGCTACTCAAAGCCCTTTACACGCACTGCGAGAATACGGCAGCTAGCTAACAAAGCTAACAATGAGCTGCTAACCAATCAACGTTAGCAGCTGCTGTTAATCTTCTCATTGGAGCTAAACTTAATACTTGTTTCACAAATGATAAACCAAAGCCTTCATTTTACAATAAAGTCAAAACGTTTTGTCTTCTTTTAAATATAGTAGATAAGAAACAAAGAGCAGAAGGGTGCGACGTAGTTTTAAAAACGCTAACTGTTTCAGCTGTCCGTTTTAGCCATGCTAGGTGAATTGTATCGTCTTCTTTAAATCCAAGATAGATGTTTCAAATTGGGAAAGAGTGATTGCAATGCAAATTAGCCACCATAAATTTTATTTTATTTTAAACTGTTTATCTTTAGGATGAATTTGAGAACAGTTTTTTGTTGTAAAGTTCAAGTGTTGTGAAAAAAGTATCAAGACAGTGGTACACTCTATACGTTTCAGAGTCAAAATTAAATGTAGTTTATAATTTGTGACTGGTTTTTGTTATCCACAGATCAGACATTACAGTACAAACTACAGCTGAGAACAATCACAAGATACTTGGAGTATCTGGAACATGATGTCCTCAAACAGAACTGTTTTTTCTTTTTTTTAACCAATAAAAGAGCATGTGCTACCAAAACTAAGTTAAGATAGCCATGCCTCATAACTATGCTCAAACATGATTCATTTGACCACTGTCTCACTGTTTGAGATGGTGGTTTTCTTCCACTGTCTCAAACTAAACTAGGAGACCGAAAAAAAGAAAAAAAGAGAAAATCTTTAATCAGTTTTTTTTTTCACTTTTGAAAGAAACTGCATGGAAGTGTGTCAGCATAATATTATCTTTTCCATTCAAAGTTATACCATTTATACTTTTGAGTCTTAGCCAGCTTGATGACGCTGGACCCCTTACAGAACCACAAATTTGCATTTGCCATTAATCTTAAGACCCTAAAACGCCACTCCAGTTTTTCTTTATCTCAATTTTCCAAACACACACAAGAAAAAGCTCAACTTCTTTTGGCAGCATTTTCAGTGAATCTTAAGTCTTCTCAGTGCATCTGCTGTTCTTACTTCTGTTCTGCTTATTTTCCTTTCTGTTGATCTGAACTTCATATTTAAGATGATGGGCGGGTTGTCCATTTTCAACATTAATTTAGTTCAATTCAATCTTCGGTTTTTTCAGCGCAACTGAAGTGGATTATAGTTTTTACTTTGTGTACTTTCTCACATTAAGACTCACCAAATAGGACATTGAAAAATTAACCTAAAGAATGAATTATTTAAGAGATATTTGTCTTGGAATGAAAATATTTTCATTTTTAGTTTGAGTTTGAATTAAAGCTACATTACACCGTGTTCCAAATTACTATGCAAATTGGATTTAAGTGTCATAAAGATACAATTTTTTGTTGTGCTATTAAATTTATAGATGGTATTGTGTGTCAGGGCTCTTTGAATCACTATAATTAATTTCAGAGAGCTGGTTGATTAGTTTGTCTGTAAGTTCAATTAAAGGAAATCTACTTAAGAAGGATGTTCCACATTATTAAGCAGGCCGCAGGTTTCAAGCAATATAGGAAAGAGAAAGAATCTCTGCTGATGAAAATCATCAGATAGTGTAGTGCCGTGTGACAAGGTATGAAAACATTAGATATTTAACGAAAACTGAAGCGTTATTGTACTGTGAAGAGATTTGTGGCTGATTCAGAACAAAGATGGGTTTGTACAGATAAAGGCAGAATGAGGAAGGTTTCTGTTAGACAAATTCATCGGATTAAGAGAGCAGCTGTTAAAATGCCCTTACAAAGCAGCAAACAGTTATTTGAAGCTGCTGGAGCCTCTGGAACCTCAAGGTGGAGGATCCTCCACAGGCTTGTGGTGCATCAACCTACTATTAGCCTCCCCTAACCAGAGCTCACAAGCAGAAACGGTGGCAGTGGGTCCAGCCAAACATGAAGATTAATTTTCAAACAGACTTGTTCACTGATGACTGCTGTGCAACCCTGGATGGTCCAGATGGATGCAGTAGTGGATTGGTGGTGGACGGCCACCACATCCTAACATGGCTGTGACGTCAGCAAGGAGGTGGTGGAGTCATGCTTTGGGCCGAAATCATGAGGAGAATCATTGGTCGGCCCCTTCAGAGTCCATGAAGGTGTGAAAATGACCTCAGCAAAGTATACAGACTTTCTGACTGATCACTTTCTTTCATGGTTCAAAAAGAAGAGCCGTACCTTCTGTAGCAAAATCCTCTTCATGCATGACAATGAATGCTGCAAGGAATACCACTGTGTCACTGGCTGCTATGGGCATAAAAGGGGAGAAACTCATGGTGTGGTCACCATCCTGTTGGTTGGTTTTAGTTGGCAGAGGGAGCAGTTAGTAAAGGCAGAGGAGCCACAGATTACTTGTCTGGTATTACACTGTCACGGCATAGTGGCTGTTTCAACAAATATGTAAAAAAAACAACAACAAAAAAACCAAATATTTAATCAAAGTTAATCCTGCAGCTTTAAATGATTAGATATAATGACAATAGCCTCATAATTACCTCCTTTATTTGCAAATAGCTGCTCATGATTAAGAGGGAAGCCAGAACCTCACAGTAGTTGGAAAATGAGATTGTTTACCAAATCATGACTGTCTGTGGACCTTAAGCAGTTCAGATCCTGTGCCTCTGCACTCTGACAAAAAATTAAACATTTACTTGCTTCTGAAAACTTTAAACCCCACTGAGCGACAGTACTCCCCCCCCCCCCCCCCCCCCCCCGCCCCCCCCCTCCCGGCTTAACTGGTGTAAGAGCCTTCTGAAGTGGTCTTTGGTTCAGAAGAGGCTTTTAAGAAGGAAAGGAACATCTATAACCCATCTCCTGAGTATGTCGTCGTGTTGCCACTCCCGAGGCACCGGCTCCAGGGGCAGTCCGGCTCTTGTGAATCTTTTCCCAAACTCATAAATGAGCTTTGCTTAACAATCCTCCTAAGCCTGTTGGTATTCCTGCTGCTTTTGTACATTATTGTGCCACACTTTTTCCTTCCACCTGACTTTCTGTTATTATCCTTGTATTCCTTTTAACAGGTCACTGATGTTATTCAGCTTCTTTAGTCACGACTTGTTGCGGCTTCTCCTCCCCAACATGACATTTCCGTCACAAAACATTCTGTACTCAAAATCTATTTTTATTGGTCTCTTATTGTTTTTTCATGTTCTGACTTTCTAATCTTAAGCAGCAGTGTGCCACTCAACAAAATGACTAGAAATAAATTAGTAAAGGTTTCGCTGTCTAGTGCATCTATGATGTGAGTTTCACTTTTTGAATTGATTTAGTGAGATAAATTAACATTACATTAACTGACAATTGGAAATGTAGCATTATAAATAGAGATGCTTCGATTCGACAGTAATATTTAACCGTCCCGATACTGAAAAGAAAATCTACATTGGGTATCAGTGACGATGTGCCCAATTCATAAGATCTAATCAGTCTAATTCTATGCTTAGTTCTCAGAGCTCTATTAATAATTTTTACATTATATTTAGAATTACTCTTTCTGAACCAAAACAGGTTTTGGAAATGAACTTTATTATCTATTTTACATCGGCTGTTTTACTTCTAATTACACTGACTGAACAAATTAAAGTTGTTTTTACGTTTGATCGAGCTTGTGAAGCTACTGGTGTATATAAATGTGGTGTACTGGTGCAGAGTTATCAAATACATTTGTAATTGAGTTTGGCTATGTCAATGTTTAAAAAAAACCCCAAACAAACATGTTAAGTCAATTCAGCACAGCTTTTTGTGTATCAGATTTGTATCAGCTGATACCTGAGATATCGTTATCGGAAATTTAAAAAAGTGAATCGGCGCATTCCCATTTATTGACAGTGTTTTCCACAGCGTGTGAGTTGACCCGTATGCTGCAAAAGTAAAGATAAAAATACTACTTTGTGTGTAAATGCTTGAATTTGATGAGTTTTTCTAATACATGTTTTGAAAGAATACTCATTTATCCAGATAAAATTTCTCTGGACCCATATTTGTAATATCCATCTGGAAAAAAAACCAAAACACTAAATGAAATAAACAGTTCGTAAGAGTCTTTGCTCTTTCTCCTGCGTTAGACTCTTTCTTCACTTTTTCCACATACCAGATTAGTCAAACTCACGGTAAGATTATCATTTTATCCCAAGATTACAATTTCATTAGTTTTCCAATTTGAGAGCATGAGTGATTACATTGTTCAAACAACGGTAGGCCTGAAATAATAGCCTGGTGTTATAATGAGTCTCCATGGCCTCCCGGTGTGGTCGTAAATATTCATGACTGAGCTGCAGGTCCACAGGTCAGCGGGAAACGGAGCACAGTTTCCCCGTCACCAAAACATTTTGAGCAGACTCGTCTGTGGGTTAGGCAGTAACGAGGTACGATGAATTAAAACGGATATAAAGTTGATCCCAAATGTAAAGTCACTCAGGGATCTTTTCCTGCAATTCTGAGGAACTCGTAGACAGACGAGCTGCTGTGTGTTGAGCTTTTATTTATTGTGGTGGTTCTAAAATAGAGCAACCAACAATGAGAGAATTGTGACATTATTTTGTCGGAGAACAGAAAACAATAACAATAAGGGTGAGGTTTTAATTTCAATAAGGGAGTCACTGCTATTTAAGTTTTTTCAAAAAATGGACAACGGAACCCAACACAACCCAGTCCATGCTGGAGAAACTGTGGGACGCAGAATGCAAATCATACTCATATCTTTTGGGCTTGTCCTAAACTAAGTGTATTCTGGGAGGACATTTTTGAAGCTCTCAAGGTAATTTTTAGAAGAAATGTTCCAAAAACCCCCTTTGTGGCAATTTTGGGAGTAATACCCGATGGATTGGACAGGAAGGATGATAGATATCTTCTAAGAATCTTGCTTACAGCAGCATTGAAATGCATAACTATCAGATGGCTGAAGCCAGGACCTCCTACATATAACACATGGATACAAAAAGTTTGGGACATTCATTTGATGGAAGAAATCACATATTCCTTAAGGCTTCAAAAAACAGTTGTTAATATAAGGTGGAGCTCTGTCATACCGTTATTATTTCAGTGACACAATAACAGGATTGCCCTTTTGCACTTGTATGTTCTCTTGGGTCGGTCTAAAATACCATGGTGGGAACCACTTTAACTCAGGGAGGATTTAATCGTATGTTTTGTATTTTTTTTATTTTGCTGTTATCTGTCTGTTGATTTCGTTTTGTTGTTTTGTAATCATTATTACATTTGTTAAGAACACCTACTGTCTCATCTCCTGTTGCCAAGTTGTAATGCAGATGACAAATGTCAGTAAGAGACGGAAGAATGTAACCTTCAACATGTGTTGTAAAAAATAAAAAAAAATAAAGTTCAAAAAAAAAAAAAAAAAAAATGGACAACGGATTGCAACCAGCAGAGTAAATGTTGTTTACATTATTTTATGCTTGTGCTCAAGAAATGTTGCACTCTTAAACAGCACTGCAAAAATAGTATTGGTACTTCAGAAAGTGGAAGTTGGAACCCATAATGTTCCACAATGCTTGACTATGTTTTTTAATTGATTGTGATTTTGCTCAAAATAAATGTCAGTAGTTAATGATCTAACTAATGATATTGGTTGTTATTAGTTTATATAAAAGAGATGCTATCTTAGAAACTGCATTGTAAATTTGAAAATTTATTGTGATTTATCAAAAGATATTGCAATATATTTTTTTGTCCATATTGCCTAACTCTATTCTCGAACTTTTGACGTCGCACTCTAGCCTTTCCATGCTGCACTGCATAAGCCGATTCATAAAAATTGGTGGGAAAAAAATAATATATATATATATATTTGTTAATCAGATACATTCAAAAGTAGTCAAAAACAAATTTTGAATCAGCCCTTTATTTTAGTGCCAGAGTGAAGCTATAAATAATGCTGCATATTATGTCACATTGCAGTCATCGTAGTGGTGATACTGTGAAAGTACAAATCATTCTAGTGTATTGAATTTTGAGTTCTTTGCATTTAATTTCATGATGCCAAATATTTATATAGCAAGAAACAACCAGACGACCAAAACAGCAAATGTCTTAAATTGAGAAGGTAAGAAAAGCCTTTAGGACCAGGAGGTCTAGTTCTCTGTTGTACATTTTCACTATAAACCACTTTCTACATCAATACACAATTAGCTGACATTGAGTGTTCTTCTGACAGTAACAACATTTACACTGAAGAGTGTTGTGCTGCAGCAGATTCAATTTGAGCATTTTGAGCCAGAAGGCAAATCTGAAAATTCTCCAAATCCAGTCACTAATGTCTTCATAGCATCTTTATTTGTAGCCCTGTTGTTTGTTATACATCACTATGGAAACCAAGTAACAAAGGCCTAGAGTTGCTACCACAGACTTTCATAATCACTGTTCTGAAATGTAACAGTGTAGGCTGGTTTGGAGCCTCTTTTCACTCTTACGTTTACAACATAACCTTAGAATTGCTGTTGCATTGTATAGTACAATGATTATATTGCTGTAAAAAAAGGATTTGCTTTAGATAGATTTTAAAAAAAAAGCATTATTAAAATTGGCACAGATAGGAGGTTGACATAATGTCTTAAATCTGATGGCATATTGATTTTATGTGGACACTACAACGACATATGAAGGAAGACGCATCCCAATTTAATGAAAATAAAATGAAACAAAAGGCCAAATTATGAGGATATGTTTTTTTTTTAAATTGCAATACACAAATGAGTGATTGGTTCTGTTTGCACTAATTAAAGTTCTCCCGCTACAGGCCTCTCTCATTAGCTCCCGTAAAAGTGCTGCTTTTCGATTAAAGACACAAACAGGCCGACCAGTGTTTTTAGCATCTTTTTCCCCGGTGACTCTTTAAATCTGGCGGCCACCCGAACTTTTGTATGTTCCCCTAATTACCCTGATTGTATTGTGCTTTCGAATTAAGTCGCAAAAATGAGCCCAGAGTTCTTCTTGAGGCTAGTAGGGGGCAGGAGTTGTGAACCATGAAAACAAGGGCTCAGGGAGAACATAATTACTTTTGCGGGTCAAAGGTTTTTTAAGTCATCTCGTGGGAGGTTAGCTTCGGTTAGTCTATTTGGCTTGTGTTTTCGCACTTAACGCACATGTGTTATTTAAAGCCCCACAACTAATTATAACAGAGGCCCGCAAGTTGATGATAAAAATTAGGAATGCTTAATTCGATTAGGCTGTTAAATTTTGTCTTACTCACCTAGGCCAAGTGGAGTAAAATAGGCACGAATGCACTGTAGTTCAAGTCCAATTCACAAACATTCATGTTACTTGTAGCTTACTGCTAATTTAATGACAGGAAAACAATACAACAGTTTGTAATTCAGCCTTTAAGATCTTATACAAGGCAGCAATTTTGCGTAAAACTCATAAAACCTTTGTGGTTGGAGAAATTTTAGTGTGCATTGTCCCATAGAGCTTTTTTTTTTTTTATCAAGCATAAATTTAGATAACAAACCTATTCCATAATAAACCTGGAATATGACAAAATCAATGCAATAAAACCAGAACGCACAGAGCAATTGTAGAGATACATATTCATACGTCCAAGTGGGAGAGAAATCTAAGCATAAAATGTAAACATGAAGCTAATAATTGTTTATTCACACAGGATGTGTTACTTAATGTGTCGTGGAACATTGTTTTCAGTACTTTAGTGCGGTTTATTCTCCAAACTAACACAAGCTGCATCTCTGCATTGACCAGAGGCCCTAACAACAGGCAGGCTGATTACAAACAGTGATTGTAAAAAGACGGTTTTCCATGAAAATCAATAGTCATGATGGCAACTTAGCTAGAACTAAGATTTTACAACATTGAGAAAAAAATCCAACATTTGACCCCAAATTCAATGGGCTGGTTTTATTTAGGATTTTAAACATTGCTGCTGAGTGCTTTTGCTCCCCTGTCTTCACCAGTCTTACTTCAGTCCAGGTAGGTTTGCAGGAATTTGTCCTTTTAGTTTCTGACAAAGCCGTCATGTTGTGGTCTCGACTTTGACTAGGTCATTGCAACAGATTTTTCCAGAGCTGTGGACGAAGGCCAGATTTCATCCAGGCTTTAGGTGACGAATAGATTGCGTCGCATTCGACTCATTAATACTTTGACGTACAGAGGAGTAAATCTGTCACGATAGCAAATTTTGTCCCAGTAATTATTGCGATGAATGATAATATTGTTGTTTTGAGAACATTTTCAAGTGGTATATTGATGATGGCTTAAAAATGCACCTTCACTCTCTCAAAAGCTAATAAACTTTACTTTTGTAAAGAACAGCTAATACTGTAACTGGAAGATTGTGTAAATATCCAAAGTAAAACACCAAAACCAATAAGTAAAATGGAAATAAAAAACTGCAATCAAAACCATAAAGAAAATGGATTTCACTTCAGAGTTAATCATCAGAATGGAAACAATCAATCTAATTTTAATTTATTATCCGATTAATTACTTATTGCGACAGACTTCAAGGTGCCTAACCTTTTTGACTACAAATCAAGTCCAAATCATCAATCCTTCCACCACCAAACTGATGGTTGTGTTTGTATGAACAGTGGTTCTGCTCTTACTGTGCCGTTTACAGCAAACTGTAGAAATTCTGTTTCCAGTAAAATATCTGGACTTTGGGACAATCGGGTTGTGTTCCAAAAATATTCTGAACCTAAACATTTACCCTGTAAAATGAGAAGCATGCAAAGAGTGACTTCCAGCTCTTTTTTTTTTATGATTATTTTTCTGAGCGTGACATGGTCTGACCTTTGAGTGAGTTTTCTGGGATGGCCACTCTGAGCGAGGAATGCCTGCACATGTTGACAATCAATTAATCAAGTGCAGTTGAGTTGAGAAGCAGAACCCTGACTGCTACTTCCATTCCTAAATTTTATGTATGGATTTCAGCTGTTCCTATGTTGGAGGAAAAAAAACGAAACTTGCATTTAGCCAACGACAAAATCACATCCAGCAGCTCCGCTTTCACTGTGCTAATCAGTAGAGCAAATACAATAACGCAACCTGTGTGTAATTTAGCTATTAGTTTATATGCAAAACCTGGATAATAATGCGGGTAGACAAGGCTGTAATTTGAAGATGTGGCAAAATGGCTGCTAAAAGCAGCTACTTTCTGCCACAACAGAAATAAACAAAATTAAAAGTGACAGAGAAAAAGCAATGTGATGAAATTCTGATACATTTGTGAGTTCACCGAAGCACGGGTGTAGATGTGTCTGCTGAAATGTGATGCGATGGCAGAACATCTGTGAGGAGCTTCTTTTGTCATCACAAGCTGTTTGCCTGGCACATATAGATGATAACTATTGAGTAGATCAATGGTTTCCTCAAGTAATGTGTTTTAATGAGAGGATTGACATGAATTTTACCCCGAAGATCATTATCAACCAAATACACACATGCAAAAGAAATCCAGACATCTTGTTTAGTAAATTATTTGTAACACGGTGGAATGACTGAGTAATTTTAAATCTGTACAAGCGAAGCCGCAAAAAGCTATGGAAATTATATATAATTATACATGTACAATTATGTACAAAATCAGTTTTGTGTTTATTTTTCTTCAAATGCTATTAAGTTTTGCTAAATTAATGGATGCATTCAAGCTTTTGTATTGAAATGTGGGTGGAAATCTAACTGTGTGCTGCCTTTTTATATTTGTTTTTAGTCTTATGTAATCTTGTTTACAAGTGCTTTGTTATGCACAATGTGTGGGACCTTCTTTGGGAAATGAGATGACTCGTGTCAAGGGGTTGTCTTTTGAACAGATCCCATTAAAACCCTTTCAGAAATGTATTGCTTGCAAAATACAAACTTTACCTAAATGCTTTTTACTGCGTCCATTTAAAGCAAGAGTGGTTTGTCCTTCAGTCCACATCGCTGTTTATTTTGAACACTTTGGGTACAATAGTGAAAAAAGTTAATGCCCTAAAGCTCCTATCGCACATAACCTCATACATATGATATGCCTTCATTGAAAAATAGCGTCATATGAACAGAAAACAAAGACGAACATTGGAAGTAGTAGCTAATTTCTTGTAAATATACTATGACAGATTAAAAAAAATAAAAAAATTTATTCCTGGGGCGTGCCGTGGTGGCGTAGGGGTTAGCGCGACCCAGGTTTGGAGGCCTTGAGTCCTCGACGCGGCCGTCGCGGGTTCGACTCCCGGACCCGAAGATATTTGCCGCATTACTTCTCCCCTCTCCTTCCCCTTTCCTGTCAGCCTACTTTCATACAAGGGACCACAAAAGACCACCTGGAGAGGTAAAAAGAAAGAAAAAAAATCAATTTATTCCATGTTATTTGGTGTAAACACACACCTACAATCAAAAGCAGCTTTGTTTGGTATATAAATAACAAAAGTTATTAGCAAACGGAGAACAGTGGCAGCTTTCCAGTACTTCCTTTTTTAAAACATCAGGACAAAAGAAATGTTAGAAAATGGGTTTAAATCAGTGGCTCTCAAACTTTTTGTGGCAAGATCTACTGGAGTAAATATCTTTATGTGTTCTCTCATAAACAAAAAAACCTGTTATTCACTGAAACTGCATGGTAGCTTGTTCTACTTATAAGCTAAAATGTTTGGGTTTTAAATTGGAAAAATGGCCAGAAATGCCTTCAGGACTCAGTATTTCAAGGATATCCTAGAAACCCTTACTACAAAAATCCGATATGGCCGACATGAATATAAAACATGGTAATATCTGTAGCAAAGAAAAAAATGTAATAAAGTACTTCATCCGTGCTTTTGATTATGCTCATCTTATTTAGTGTAAATGTTGCTGCAGTATGAAATTTCAACGTATTTAGTTCACAGAAATGCTTATTAGCTTGTGTTGCTAAGTTAAATTAGCTTTGCCAAAGAGCACATCAAGTAGAAAATCCTACTGGTTTTCAAACCTTGAACTGGGAACATGACTAAAATCCAGTGATCCGTGTTCTGGTTAACTGCTGATTGCTCCAGTTTAAGCTGGGAATTCTCTAAATCTTTTCCCATTCACTCCTTTTTCCATCTGTTTCCGACAAGCAAAGACGCTTGAGCATCTTATCCTCTTTGGCTGTTGATGCTTAGTAGCTCTGCGTCACAGTCAATTCATTTCCATTTAACTTTGAAAATAATTGACACCAAAATGTATTTTGAGTACCACTAAAGGCAGCAACTACCAGAGGTACTTGTACCACGGTTTGAGAATTACGCTTAAATAATCTTCTGAAGATGTACTTAAAACGAATCAAGAGCTTTGTACCTTCTGTTTTGATTCGATGGCAGTTAAAAACCAAAGTGAGAAAAACCAGGAGTCGTCACTGTGTGTACGTGGACGACTGACCATGCATTTATCTCGACAGTCATTCATCTGAAGCAACAACAGATAGCTCGGTGGCTAGAAACAATTAGCATAAACGCCACGAGCCGTGAGTAAAACAGAGAGGGTGACAAACTGGATGTGAAAGATCACAGCAAAGCGTCGACTGTCTAATGTGATTCAATCACAATGCCCTGCAAAGTCCCTGAAATATTTTGTCCATAAAAAAAAGTTGTGGCATGTCGTTTACCCTAAGCAGAAAAATTACGCTATGCTTTGAAAGATGCTTTGTGAATCGCTTCTATGAATTTTGCAGTTGATTTTAACATCAGGCCATTTTACAAAACGGTTCTGGGACGTGGCTGTGGATCCCCATCGGTCCCCTGTTGCCACCTCGGTTCCTGCTAAAGCACAGAGACAGAAGTACTTGAGCGACTCTGTGTTGGAACCGGACTGCCCTTTTCAAACGGATGAGTTGGTGAAGCATTTTTAACTCGAAATTTTGGTTTAGACACCAGCACTCCATCAGCATACGGCCTTTGTTTACTGGCAGTTCGGCTGTGACAATGGGTGGGTGTAATGTGAGAAGAGAGACAATAATTATAGCTCCCATTCAGTGTCTGATTCGGTTTGTGTCTGTGGAGAAAGGCTTCATCCAGTCAATGGATGGAAATTCTTTCTGAATAGGGAAGCTTTTTTTTTTTTCCAAACACCATTTCTTGATTTAACCCTTGAAATGCCATACCTTGCAGTAGAAGTGTGATGAGCTAAGCAGCTCTTAAATTGTTTGTGGCTTTTTAAAAATATTCTATCAAGATTGCTACCTGTGTTTAAGGTGAAAGATGCACTGTGAGGTGTAAATTATAGGAGTCCCAACTCAAAGGGATGCTGAGCTAACAGGACGCAGGGAGGAGTCTGCATAGGCTGAGGTGGGGCCATGTGGAGACTGGGTTGTAGTCCACCAGCCATAGGGTAAATGCATTGCAATAGTAACACCTTTAAGAAGTAAGAACTGGCCTGCAAACTCTGAACTTTGTCTACATGCACACACACAGGGAGAGGCAGGGGTGGACTTGCTGGGTGGGGTTTCGAAACTGTTGATAACTGCTTGTTTTTCCAGTGTTTTTGTGTTTTGTGATTGCAATTCTTACCAGTATGGTTGATTATCAAGTAATCAATCATGTTAAAAACTATTAAGAAATGTTCTGAATTTTTTAATTAGACTTGGCCTTATTGAATTACAGGGTGGGCCATAAGTTTCCATACATAGAAAAAGAAACATTTTCTATTGGACAACCCTTTTTTATTTTATTTTTTATTTTTTTTACCCCTCCAGGGGGTCTGTTGTGGGCTCTAGTGTCCCTTATATGATAGTAGGCTGACAGGAAACGGGGAAGGAGAGGGGGGGAAGACATGCGGCAAATGTCGTCGGGTCCAGGAGTCGAACCTGCGACGGCCGCGTCGAGGACTCAAGGCCTCTAAATATGGGTCGCGCTAACCACTACACCACCACAGCACGCCCCCCGACCCTTTTTTATTTTTGTGGGACTCTGTGTAATCGCTGCATGTCTTGGACCACTTCATGGTTGCAACATTTCCAGTTTTCTGAAACTTGCAAATAAGTTTTGCCACAGTGTTGTGTGTGTGATGCTCGTTCCATGTTTTCCGTTTTATGTTTTGTGCAACCATGCGACTGCTTCCCGATCCGACCATCAGTATCATTTCAATTCTTTGCCCCTTTTGTCAAACGCATCTTCTTGGGTATCTGAAATATAAAAGAAATATACATTTTACATTCTCCTATGTATGGAAACTTATGGCCCACCCAGGAGATATGAATGCAGGTAGTCTCAAAATAACTCTTCTAATCATTCTGCATTCTGGTTTATATATTTCAATCAACAAGAAATCCTACGGTGATGTGTTGACGTTGACCAAGTGGTGCTACGATGCTGATCCACCTCCTGAGGTAGAAATATAACTGCTATGACCCACAAAGGTTAATCCTGGATTGCATAACAAGTGTGACACGGTGATATGACACAGACAGCAGGTCTGTGGATGTGAACAGAGCAGAGAGAAAGGATGATCTTTCAGTTTCTGGCTTATCTGAGAAATATTTTTGAACAGTCGAATCTCAGGCAGCTAGTAACATCCTACGGACGGCGAATAACAATTATGTTTATTATTCAAGAACTGAATGCACTGAAGCAGCCTGTATGAATATTATGACACAAAGCTCAGACCTTTAGCTTTATATAGTATGTCATAGTATTTACATACCTTTAGTTCTTTTTATATATACTGTATATATAAACAGAATAGGTGGAATGCCAAATGTGACAAAAAACTAAAAGCAGGAAGTGGACTATAGAGCAGGGCAATCTGGGTAAATACAACCAAATGTTCCACTGCAATAGAATTTATTTAAGTATGCAAATGTTATGGCAATTACCCGTTAATTTTGTCTTGCTGCACTATTCAGGTGATCTGTCTGCATTGAAAACGACTCCCTCACCTCGGCATGCCAAATGCTTTGAGTGGCAAATCTTTGCAGGGGAGTTTAACCTACTTTTTGTTTAATTCAGCTAAAAATCATCTGACTCTTGGGAGCATTAATATGCAATATAAAGAGCAATTAGCCTTCATTAAACCCCCCCCCAAAAAACCAAACAATAAAACAAGCAAGTTTTATTCTATTCTTCCTACTGCATTGGAAAATGTTGAGTTTGTACTATGAGTACCACAACTTACAATCAATACAAATTTTATACACAAACCTGTGACGCTGTGATGTTTCCTCACATCTAAACCCATGCAATACAACGTTTTTTGACAAGCTTTGCAACAGTTTAATTCATTCCTGTTTTTCCCCATAACAACCCACCATATTCAATTAATGTAATCACTTCCCATTTTTGCAAATCTACAACACTTTCTGTCCTACCACATATTGCACAGTTAGTCCCAACAGTGCAGTTAAGGCTAAGTGACTTGCTAAGAGGCACCTCGAAGCCATTGTGCACGCCAACGGGGGAAAGAAAAAGACCAGAATTTCCCAAATGGCACGACAAATGTGGTTACAGCGAGAATCTAGTCGACATGGGTTTGGGTATTAAAGATTGTTTTAATTCCAGCTCGTGCTCAAAGTGTCCCTTTTCATACAATTTTACTGTTCAAAGTCGGCATCGGTGGGGGAAAAAAAGCGACTGAACACAGAGTGTTTGTTCACAATTGAGGACAGAATTAAAAGACTAACCAAAATTCATTGTTAGATCCAACTCTGTTCCAAATAACATTTTTATTTGGAGTTCCAAATAAAAAAAACAAAGATCAAGTTAAATTGGCATCTATGTGGAAAGCATTTCATTGTAAAGATGACTGAAAGGGTGAAACTGCGTTCCCCACTGTGAGTCCTACTGTAAGGTACGCTCCCTGGGATGCCTGTTAGTCACCGTGGCTATGATAAGTTCTGCTAGATGCTCTGGAGGGAGGAGTGCCATGTGGGTGATGCTTTTGCCTGTCAGATGGCTTGTGGTGAGAGCTAATCGCATTGAAAATAGAAATGCTTCCTGCCTTGGGACGGAGGGAGGGCGTACAAGAGCGATGCGAGCAGCCCCAAGGAGTCAGTCATACATGTGCGCGCCGAGAGATAGCCTAATCTTCTCACAAACACAGGGGGGTAAAAATGAAAGTCCCCACCTATCAGTGGCAAATGCTTCTTCTCACGGACATGATTTGTAAAAATCAGGCCGGCACACCGCCGAAATTTACCTTTTTTTTTTTTTTCTTGTGCACAAGCCGCTGTTGATTCATAATCCACCTATGCATACATTTGCTGAACTGGATCTCCTTTATTAAATCACTTCTTCACCCCTAAAATTGCTTTCCTGTCAAGCTTACCAGTTGGAGCCTTAACCTCCATCTTCCATCATGTGCTAGTTTCCTCTCTCTCCTTTTTTTATTTACAATTTGCAGATTCTGTTTATCAATGACTCCTCTAATCTCTCCTGTAGCCTGTTTTCTGGGATCCGTTTTTCCTGCGAGGTCTGAAAATGTGCCTCTGGTTTAAGCTGTGATTATGTCAAGGTTTTTCAAGGAGCGCTTGCTGATTTTCAACTTACATTGTAATACCTGCTAACCCCCACACACACCCCTGACTTCACAATTATGTCACGCGTCCTTGATGCCGTCTGAGTCTCGGCTATACTTCACAGACAACATGCGGCGTCTGCTTCTGCATGCTGAGGCGGAAGGCCGCGGTGTTAAGAGCGATATTCCCCGAGGTCCCGTATATGTGACAAAGTGGCGGGAATGATTTTTTTGTGAAGCCCACTGTGAAGGGTTTCAAAGTGAGGAAACAATAGGGCCGATTGCCTGTAGCTGAAACAGCCGGAGGCACGTTTGGATGTGAAGTGGACAGGGCTGGATTTCACTTCAAGAGCTCCGTGTGCTGAAAAGGAAATCACAAAACGGCGAGTAATATCAAGGTGCAGGCCTTTAAATGGGCATCGGCTGACACCAGCTAGACCGTAAAGCAACAGAGAAATCACTTTTTAGACAAACTAATGAATACCCACGTTGTGTTTTACTGTTACATGAAGATAAGATGCCAGTAAAGTATAATCTTTTTACAAATATGATACTGCAGAATACTCACAGGCTAAAACTAATTTTGTCATATGTGCTCTGTAACCACATTGTAGTTACACCTGTTAAATGGCTGCTAAGAAAAAGTGAATTGGCCAATCACACTGCAGCAGCTATTATACATACGTCTAGACGTGGTGAAAGTGATCAGACATTGAACATTACAAACGTGTGCAAAACTTTATCAGTATTCCTCTAATGTCAAAGAACCACAACTTTGTAATCGTGGTGTTTCCATTAAATAAGAAATGCAATTCAAATCAAACATGAATAAGTTTGTTCACTCGATAAGTTGTTAAAAAACACGCAGCGCCGTCCTCCTTCTACCACTTCCTGTTGTCTTCTTTGTCACCTCCACCAGTAGTAACATCCGGTTGCTGTCCAGTGTTTCCATTGCACCTTTGAGAAATACACCTCAAACTAGCGCAAAAACTATTTATAGAAAAAGGAGAGTGCCTTCATACATGGTAAGGTAAAACATAACAGAGTGAGACATCAGTTTATGTATTTCTAATTTTTAGAAAAAGATTCCTGCCAACCAAAGTATGGATGTTGGTATTGTCGTTTCCATCCATCGTCTTATTCTTATTTCAACATACCTTATAGATTTAATCAGGCATTTTTCAATTAATTCTTTGTTTTTGGTTTCATATTAACAGTTGTGTGTCTCTAGGTTGCCCTGTGATGGCCTGGCAACTTGCCCAGGTGTCCTCTGCATTTCACCCAATGACTGCTGTCAGTAGGCACAAACACTCTGCAAGCATAAGCACGGTATAGATAATAGATGGCTCTAAATTAACAGCTGTGTCTTCATGTTCATTTTAAAGTTTAGAACAATCCTGCAAATTTTCCCCGGAGCTTTGAAAGTAGCACTCGTAGAAATATGATTAAATCCTCGGCTAATATTGAAAAATTTGCACCTCTGGCAATTTGTTAGGTTCATTGAATCTCAATCATGTATTCCCTCTGTAAACAGTTATGACCAATCCTTATTGGATTTCCCTGAGTCAATGTTTATTTGCTACTCGGTGCTAGTCTGTCACATGAAATCCCAATAAAGTTACATGAAGTTTGAGGTTGTGATCTACGGAAGAGGATTAGGGCCACTACAAAAAACAAATGTCAAAATTCGGACTTTTTTTTCTTCAAATTCGGACTTTTTCCTTCAAAATTATGACTTTAACTAATGACATTTCAATAATGTTACACAGTTTGTGTTTTTTTAACCATAATTCTCCGAAAAAAGTCATAATTCTGAAAAAGGTCATTTTTGTTCTTAATTGCCTTCCGTAGTAATTATCAAAAATACGACTTATAAATACTTTTGCAGTGCAATTTGGGCAGCTACTTTTTTTTAGTTGTGTCATATTTTAAAGTGATCTCACCCGTACTGAGGCCGTCGAATCGTAGCTCATCGCCCCCCGAGGAACATCAACGCGTCTCTGTTTCAGCCAATAACGTAGCAGATGAATTACAGCAGCGCGTATATTCAAACACGTTGCCCTGGATCCGCCGTCTGACTTTTTTCCCCAGCCAGGAAATCAAAGGGAAGTTGCGTCTCCTCTGATTTTAATGTATCATCCGGCTCCATGTGTCTGTCAGAATGTACAAGATAAAAAAATAATAATTTAAATTACCAACTCATTTGACTGTGCCTTGCTTCTTGCTCCGTCGGCCTCTCTGCTGATAGTCACGGCTTAGCTTTCATGATAATTTGATGCAGTGAATTCTACTTTTTTTTTTTTTTTTTTTGATCCGGCACATCAATAATTACGAACCGACCCTGTCATCAGGTATTCCTGTGAGTGCGAATAAATGTAAAATATTGCAGCAGATAAAAAAGAAGAAGAAGAAAAAAAAGTGATTCGTAATGTAAATATTAATTAGATCACCGGCATCTATTTAGAGATTTATTTCATGTAATGAAGGAACAAATTACCTCCGGCGTCCCCCAGCCTGCAGAGAGAGTTCTCATGCAATTCTGAAGGCTGATCGTCTCTCCCCAGCAGAGAAGGAAATGAAGCCTGTGGTTATTTCAGACGGGAAGTAAGGACGTGAAACCCAGAAGTCTGAAATACTGCTGTAATCTGTTGCAAGGACGGTTTTTCATTCACAAGCTATAAAAAAAACCCCTTCATAACTCTGCAGCAGTCATCACCATGGAGCATTTTTGCATCTCTAATTGTGCCGGTTGTGTGACACCCCCCCCCCCAAATTCTGGCTTTAACTCTTAGACTTAATCCTAGCTGCTCAAGTCTTCTCTTGTCAGTAAACATGTCTTGAAAAAACTAAAATAACGCAGCAACTTCCTGCAAATCAAGACTATAGCCAGGCGAAGAGCAGCAAATGTTTTAGGAGAGTTTTATGTACAGAGTTTAGGGTTCCAGGATTCATGTCTGTTGTTTTAGTGTGAGATTGAATCGGTTTCTGGGCCAGGAGTTTTATTAGCAGAATTACCTGCTATAGGCAGGAAGGGAAAAAAACAAAGCAAGGTGAACTCTGTGGTGTTTTGTATCTAATAGGTCGTTACCTTCTTCATTAGAGAAGGGAGTAGAGGAAATATGGACCTCAATTATTTATTTATTTTTTTGTCTTTAGTGATGTAGGCAGCAGAGCAAGAAGATATGATTCAACAATCAGAATCCAATAATCAACTTAATCTTATTTATTTGTTTTGTAATGTCACATTTTGCACTTAACTATGACTGAAGATTTCTACTGAGCCAAGAAAAGGCAGTGGTTGTGTAAGAGGTTTTTTTTTTGGTTTCTGAAAAAAACACACACATACAGTACATACTGTATGTAGATATACAGTACAGACCAAAAGTTTGGACACACCTTCTCATTGAATTCAATAAGAAAGTGTGTCCAAACTTTTGGTCTGTATTGAGTACAGACCAAAAGTTTGGACACACAGTTGTGTCCAAACCTTTGGTCTGTACTGTACAAAGATAAAAGTCTAACTTGTTAGTTTTATGGAGGATCTAGATTCTTGATGTTTGTTGTGCCTAAATCAGCAGTTAAAAAAGAAGTATGGGTTTGGTTTAGTTCAGTCAAAAAGTTTGAAAAATATATCACAAATGTTGAATGTAAGATTATGTATTTAATGAATGAATTAGTTTATTTATTTTAAGTTCCTTTTTAACATTTCCATGCACAAGTCAAAAACAAACTTGCAATGCTGGAAAAAAAAGACAAAACTAGTACAGAAACAAAAAAACAACAATTTCTAACGTTCTCTTGATGGCAGCAAAAAACATTTTAGTTAAAAGACACAGTCGATCTACTGTATATTGGTATAAAACTTTATGAGGAATATTTTGGTTTGCTTTCTTTCCCAGTTCCAACGATAGTCTTGTAATACTGCTATCTAAGGAATTAAAAAGGTAATGATAACAAACTGGATGTTGATTTTACACAGCAAAATGTAAGGGAAGTTTCCCCTGTTGGTTGTTGCAGGTGGCGGATCATCTGAGGAGGGAATGCTGCGAGGATATGTGGATTAGGTGCAGAAGGGACCCGGCTCGCTCCTCCTGCCTCCCACTTTCCACGCAGTAAGCAGATCCAGCACATCTTCTGGACCAGCAGGCCACCAATTACTACCTGGGAGTGTTCTTAAGGTAACCGATTAGGCTTTATTTCCAAGACGCACGCTTGGAGTGATCTCAGAACTCACTGGAAAGCACCACTTCTGTTGGCTTAGAGCTCATAACTTTAGGAGTACTGGCAGAAGAAGTTAATATGTTATCGATGTTTAAGGACGAGGCTTAAAGTAGCAGAAGAAAATATCAGGAATGTGACTTTTTTTAAAGGTACAAACTATGCTGGATCTCACATGAAGCGATTGGTCTTTAGTGTCTCTGTGGCAACAACTGCAACTTCAGCTTCTTCAATAACAGCAAGAAAAAAAAACAGACACTAAGTGTGGCTAAGGCATTGCACGATTCTCGTAGAGCAGTTGTGTTTTCTTTAACTTTACTCTGTTTTTCACATCTTCAGCACTTTTGTTAGACGTAGTCACTGTACTATGATTAGAAACTCATAAAAAGGAAACAAATACTAAAAAGTGGCTAAAGGTCAATGAGCTTCCATGGCTCAGCAGGACAGTCTATTTTGTAGATAACAAAAAAGTTCCTCTTTCACAGCCTGCCATATTTTGTACGAAGTTAAAAGCGGGTCAGGTTGATCATCCTGACCTGTGTGTATCACCAAAGACAGATCTTTTACAAGCTCTGTTTTGTGTGTGTAATTTCTGATTAAATTTGTTGAGATGGAGCCTGGACGAAGCTGGAAGGGGCAGTGTGATGCTTGGGGCAATGTTAAGCAGGGGAAGCTTGGATCCTGCCATTTAAGCCGGTCTCATTTTGCCATGTACCAGTATTGTTGCTGACCAAGTGCGTCCCTTTCAAGAAAATTGCATATGCTGATGGCAGTGCCCTTTTTTTTTCGCCAGTGTAATTAGTCCTCCCGTATTGAAAGCGATGTTCACATAATGGTTTGAGGGGTTGATTTTACTACTAAGTCCTGCTGGAAAAATATGGGCTTGCAAAAATGGGGACCTCTTTTAGATGGAGGTAAAGAATGGTGAGTCAGATTCATGCATACATGAATACAGCAAGATAATATTTCAGTGATTTTGATAGCATACGATGGAATATGGACCTATGTTAAAAAAAAAATCATAAATTTCACAAGTAAATCCGGCCAAGTCCGACTGCCATTAGCTGTGTCTCCATTACAAATATGCGTATCTTGCCTAAATTCCACTAATGTCAGAAAAAAATAACAAATGGCAGTATTTCCATTAAATAAGAAAGCAATTAAAATCACACACAAATATGTTTGTTCACGTGATAAGTCATTAAAAAACACACTGCGCCATCATCCTCCTACCACTTTCTGCCGTCTTCTTCATCTTTTCTGCCAGTAATAACATCCAGTTGTTGATCACGTGACCCGTGTGAGGCGAAATAAACACAAATTCTGATACGGCTGGAAAACCGCCTCATCCTAAAGAGCGCAAAAATGATTTATTGAAAAACATCACTTTTTTAAAAAAACAAAAAAACATAGCATGTTTCCTTTAAACAAATGTGTTTCCGTAATTCCAGTTTACGCATATGAGAGAACGCAGCTGTCGGCTTGTTGGTCACGTCAAAAAAATCCTGTGGAATCACACACAAACTGCTACAAAATTTAATTATATGTGTTAATCTGGCAGCCATTGCTCAAAGATGACATTACCTCATGCTACGTTATGCAGTCGCTTTGTCTGTGCAGATGAAGATTCACTCACATCAGCATGCTAAATGCTTAGAGTGGCCAAATACCTCGTTATATGTTTTTGTGCCAGATGTCTGCAGAGAATTCAGACGTGAAGAACGACTGAATTTCACTTTTACACCACAGACTAAGGAACACACCACTTAGACCGCAGTGTAAACAGTGACTGTTGCTGCAGATCAATAACCGGTAGCAGAAGACCCATGTACCAAGGAATCACATTCCTGAAAGACAAATCTAAAGTTTGACCTTTTAAGTGACACTTGTAGGTTTGCATTTATTTGAGCACTTCATGAGGGTACTCATAGACTTTCAGGCAGAGAGATAAATTATGCATTTTAGGAATAAATGACCCAGTTTGCCCGTAAAAGAGGTGCTGGGGAACGGTGGACGTAAATATGTCAAGGCTTTCACTGTGGCTGAAATCTGTATAATGTAGATTTACGAAAGATTATGTTATCTTCCTGCTTTTCTTTCCTTTTTTTAATCTTTATTTCAGCCCATTTTCAAAAAGCTGACATACTAAAGTCATGGTGGAATGTTTTACAGAGGTAGATATTATTATTTGATAATATTTACCATCTAATTCCTTATAAAGTCCGTTTAAAGACTTTCTCAGTACATTAGTATGAGAAGAGAGCTAGTCACAGTCCTTCTTTGTTTTTGCTTTTCAGGTTTAAAGAAGTATTATCACAATGAGGCAATATCATCAAAGAAATAGTTTTCTGTTTTGAGATGGGACATAGTTCAAGGTTAGACCCAAAGGACTTTCTTACAACATATTTATGAATTATTAATCACCTCTAAACAGATTTCCACACTCACCAGTGTGCAGCGTAAACGTGGTTGGTTTCACCAACCATTAAAGATTTAAGCTTGACATACTGTAAGTTGAAAAGCCATTAAAACAAAGAAGTGCATAAATGTGATGCGACAGAAGAGTTTTCAAATCTTTGTTTACAAAATGAAAACATCCTAAAGCTATGGCAAGCAGTTGTGTTCGACACTCTCGAGTTAACGGTTTCCAGGGTGACCAAAAGTATTTACTACACCTTGTGTCATCAATGGGAAACAACATACTGGTATTTGTCTCAACCCTGTCACGTTTTGTCAGATGAGCGTTTAGCTGTTTGATATTTCAAGCATTGTTCATTCAGACGTTTTATTTTTCCTCTTTTATCCGTCATCTTGATCTCTGGTCGCCACATATAAAGGCGTGAAACTCAGGTGGGGGGGCCAAGTCATTCATTGACAGCGATAGCTTTCCAGATTGTCATCATCATCAATCACGAATCGCTGAAGGGGGAAAAAAAAAAGATTAAAAGATCAGATGAAAAACAGAAGAGATATGAAACGCTTTGAAACTGCCACTTAGCAATTCAGCAGACTGTGAAATACAGGTGAGTCACCTTTTAATTTCAGACACCTGTCTGTCGCTTCTGATGCTCCCGTCGGCCTTAATCTTCAGCGATCCCTTGTTACAGGCGGCCTCTTTTCCCTCGTCGCCCTCATTTCACCGGGGCATCGTTTTCCAACGCCTGGTTCTGGTGTCTTTACGGCGCCTTTTGGTTCGCTTGGTTCCAAACTTTTCCCTTCCTCTGTTTCCCCGCTGTCACGGCCGCGAGTAAAAGTGACGGCTAAGGTGAAAAGAATTGAGATCTACAGAGTTTGTGTACGTCGGTAATATGTTCAGTGGACTGTAACTCCCTCCCCATGGATGACCGGGCCTCTCCAGCTTTTCGAGGGAGCGAGTAGTGAAAGGGGTGCCATCGCTTCCGCTCCCTTGTGCCAATTGCTCAAAAATGGCCAATTTCCTGTCTAGGATGTGTGTTCTCACATTTTTATCATCCCCCGCTGTAGTTATCTAGTTGCACTTAGGGTCATCAGTCATCGATGCCGCGTTTAGAGGAAGCCAATGTGCAGTAAAACTGACGGACGGCCTTCCGCATGACTGAAGATGTATGAGGCGAGGCGGTGAGCCTCCTTCTTTTTTTTTATTGTATTTTCAGCATTGTCATAAGGTGCCAGGAGGAAAAATAGCACAGCTTACCCTGCTCACTACTAAATAAAGCACCGTGTGTTTACTGATTCAGTGTTTAGCTTGGCCAATGTTTTCTGTCGTTTTTTTGTTTGTTTGTTCTTTATTTGTTTGCAGATTTTTGCAGTCACTGGAGACAGGAGTGTGGTTTAAAGTGGAATTATTGCGAGATTTAACATCTCAACTGCGGTAAAATTAGATTTAAGATTGTAATTTGTTTCATGTCTGATTGACTTAGATGAAAATTCGAGTAACGATTTGAGGAAAATAGATAGTCCTGTAAATAACCTGAGTGTTTTGCTTTGTTTAGTGTTTGCTACATTTACTGATACTCCTGATACAGATGATTAAAGTGGCAATGTTATGTAAATTCAGCTTTTTTAGCTTTAAATCATGTTATAATGTTATTCCCCTAGCAAAAACATACCTGGAGTATTGACTTGAGTCTTTTATGGATGTTCTAGAAATCCTTTAATCTCCATGGCAACCATTCAGCTGTGCAAAGTGTCTGGTTGGACCAAGCCCCGCCTTAGAGTTGCAGTTTCCAAGCTTCCAGCCTCACAGTGCAGCCCACCCCTTCTCAGCTCCTTCAGACTAGCCAGCAGCAATTAGCAACCACCAGGTGGAACTGGCATCCGCTAAGCTCATTATAGGAGCTACTTCTCAATGAAACGCTGGTAAAAACGCTGTTAAAGAGTTAATAGAGGAGCCATGTTGTGATGACTTTCTGAAGGTAGAGTTTCAGAAAGAACAGGAGTTTTTAAAGAGACAGAGACCCAATTTCAAGGCTTTAAATCAGAATGTCAAATTCCTTTTAATTCATGCTTAATATATAGCATTTTTATAATAACTGGAGGTAGCATAGTTACTTGATTATGCTATAAAATGGCACTAAGTGCCTGTAAAACACATAATACTGCTCCTTTAAAACAAGAGGTAAAATATTCCACCATACACACTGGTGTGTATGGTGGAATATCTATAATGCTGACAAGGTTCATGAGGGCATTGTGAACCTTGTCAAAGGCAAATTGAACTCTTTGAAACAACAGGAGTTGTTGCTGGTGATCTACCAGTAAGCTAACAAAAAAAATCACCTTTGGATGTTAAACCAGGATAATGATCCAAACATATGAATAAATTAAGACCAGATCTTTATAAGAGTATTGTATATAATATCATACATACCAGATTGGTTTAAGAAACGTGTTCATCCACACAAACCCACTAACTTAAACCACTGAGTGTTGTTTTAAACATGCCGAACCCACAGGGGGGCAGTGTAGGGCAAAGCCAAAACCTACGTCAGCCAATCACAATCCTTCAAGAACAACCTTGACTTCCTGTTAGGGATTAAACATGGCCAAACAATAACAATGGTGACATATGTACGTCAGCATTGCATTATTTGTGGCAGGTTGCAATGTGCGGACCTCTAAATCTCATGTTTTCAGTGTACACATGCAAACAAACACGAGAACGCTCAAATCTTCACTTTGGTTGGAGTTTTTAATAAATAATAGCTCTTAGTGATATTAAATGGAGTTTATGTGTGAATGAAAAGCCAAATTGCATAAAAATCTATTCAGTTTCCCAGATATTCGGCTACCTTGTTCTTGCGTGAACAAGGCTAGACGGAAATGGTCACCAGACAAAAAATCAAACGTCCCCAGAAACTGAATCCTAACACAAAGATAAAGTAGAAATGGTCAGTAACCGTCTCTCTCTGTTTCACCTACATTGTATAATCTCCATTTCAACTCAGCCATCATCAAAAAAAACCCATATTGCTCTGATTTGTTTTTCTACGTTTTATTGCTCCACATTTAAAATACGCCAGAGTAACCCAATAAAATCAATAAACGTTGATTTTGCTTAAATTAGTGCAAACGTTTGAGAGAAAATTGGCAACAAAACTCCATAATCACGCATCACTACGTGTTACATTTGGCAAATTGCTGCAAAGCACACTAATTATTGTTTTAACATTACTACTAACGCCGTCAAGAGTAATGAAAATCACACATTTGAAATGTATTAACACTGTTAAATTTAGATCACAGCAATCCGCTCTCCTGGCGAAAACAAAGACAGATTGCAGTGAGGCAGATTTCACATCGACATCGGTGTTGTAGCCGTCGTCGGGGAACGGCACGTCACAAGCTGTTGTGCTTTCACGCCAGAGAGGAGATCGAATTCTGCCGCACAGAGTGTGTACCGCATTCAAAAAAAAAAAAAACCCCAATTCACCATTTGCATAAGAACGAGAAAAGGACACCTCTCCACAAGCTGCAATGAGAAATGTTCCTGTTCGTCATGCATACAAAAGCCCCCGCAACTTGACCTTTGAATTATGAATACCCTCTGCCGCGCAGGGGAACTGCATCCATGTCAAAGAGACGGGGCGGGAATATGAAGTGAATCGCTCTGGGATGCACCAACATCCTATCTGGTTGAAAGTATTCAATGCTTTCTACCGTCTCAGGCTGCAAATGGTAACAATGGCTGGCTTTTAACATGAGATCGTGCGATGAGCTCATTGTTGCCCGGCTTGCAGGAAGTGGGCCGCATCTTTTTTTTTCTTCTTTTCTCTGTTTGTGAAATCGAGACTAATGTTGTTTTCACAGGGGCAACACGGCGGTTGCATTTTAAGCAGGTGGCCTTGTCAAATTTCAAATGCAAAATGTATGAGTATTTCTGATTGGAGGCCACGATTGTATTTCTGTTTTTCCCTCGACAAACACCTGAGTAAAGCAATTACTTCAGTTATGTTAGAATCTGTAAAATCATTGACTTGTCATGACTTGAGGCGGTCTGTCAGTCTTTGTCTCATTACAGATGCTACATTTTTGATTCTATTTTCATATTCTTTGTCACAGAAAACAGAAAACAAACACCAGAGTTTTTTTTTATGATTCCACAAAGACTCAGATCATAAGTTCTCCAGATAAAATGACATGCCAAGAGGATGATAATCTTGCAAGAATGTAGTTGTTGACATGCGGAAATCTGATGTAGTTTAAGCTTAAATTTATGTTTAAAGAGGTATGTGTTATGTGTTTCAGAGGATATAATACCATTTTATAGTACAATCAAGAAGCCGTCAAGTTACCTTTAGTTGTTAAAAAAAATGCTACATATATCAAATATAACTTTGTAATTTAACGTCTTGAAATTGGGCCTCTGTCTCTTTAAAAACTCCTGCTGTTTCTGAATCTCCGCCTTCAGGAAGTCGTCACAACATGGCTCCTCTATTAACCCTTTAACAGCGTTTTTTTTAGCAGCATTTCACTGACAAGTAGCTCGTTTAATGAGCTCAGCAGACGTTTCCCAATTGCTGCTGGCTAGTCTGAAGGAACTGAGTGACGGAGCTGAATGGTTGCCACAAAAGATTAAAGGATTTCTCAAATATGCATAAAAGAATGATGACACAGTCTAGGTATGTTTTAATGAGGGAATAACATTATAACGACATAAAGCTCAGAAAATGGTGGTTTTATGTAATACTGCCCCTTTAAGAAGTTTATTTTGATGCATACGTAGAAGCTGCTCTTGAGCTGCTGGCCTGTTGTGTTACACATAACACTCGTTTATGTAGGTTCTGAAAAAAAATTTTAACGTTTGTTTGTGTGGAAAAATATTTGGGTACTCGGTGGGAAAAAGAGTGCCAGGATAACAAAAGACTTTGGACTATATGTGAAAATACTACAACTGGCAAAGTGTCCATTTGGCTAACAATGGTCAAGTTAGCATCTTAATCATCTCTAATTCAACATTCAAAATATTTAACCTGATCAAGCCTGAACTACACTGCTCTACTCTGCACAGAAATGCTCTAAAACATAGTTTGAGGTTTATGAAACTTTATACTATTTGTGAAAATACAAAATGAGAGAATTTTGCCACTTTAGAATCAGGCAACCATCAATACAAGGACAAGTCAAAACTGGACTAAACTTTTCTCCACCAATTATGGATGTGTTGTTGCATTATTTGTAATTGGTGGAAAGCAGAAATCAAACTATGAAAACGAGCCAATCATAAAACATTTTTACGTCCTGTTGGCGTAGAGCAGATGTGAAGTATTGTCTTTACTGATCAGCTGGACGTGTTGCCGCTCTCTACCAGAAGCCACCGGAATAAAAAGAGAGAAATAAACTTTCCAAAATGGCACCGAGCTGGGTTGACGTTCAAAGCTGTACTGACTTTTTCCATTTTTGACAGGACACGTTAAATATGCATCCACTGTAAATAATGAAACAGTTTTTCAGGGCTTGACAAGCAAACGTTTTTGGTTGTTCTAACATTGCTTTCCACACGGTTTCTGATGAGAAATTGTCATTTGTTTAGTGTGACGATAAACGTGTTTATCGTCACACTATGGTGTGGTTGCCTGGGCCTACAAAGGAAAATGCACAATAGATATAAATAATGTATTACATTGGGAGACAGCCACTGATTATGTGTATTATAATAAGATAAAAGTAGCAATAACTTAAAAGAATACCTTAATCTATCCATAAATAGTACATAAGTTTAGCAACCAATCAAATAAAGCAAATAAGCTACCAATTGAAAAACCAAGGACATCAATAAATAAATAAAAGTTTGAAATGTTTTTACTGTGTCATTTTGGAAAGACGTTTAGACATTCACAGTTTTATTTAGATACAATGAACTTCTATTATAACCAAAGTCTAGTGTACAAAATAAATCACTAATAGATTGAGTCTCTGGTCGGACCGACTTGGCAAACTCAGAAACCTTTTGCTGTTTATCGCCTCACAACTAGAAAAATCAGCATATTTTATTATTGCATGTGACAAATTCAGAAGTTGAAGGAATATAATACTTCCCCCCTCCCCACACACAAATAAGAGTCGATCAGGCTAGATGAATCCGACTGGGCAGAACTTCTGTGATGGTGCTGTTTGTCTCTCAGCCTCTTCTCTGAGTCAGCACACAGAAATTGCCTCCGATGACATTATCAGACACTGAGCACCCCACTTGAAAAACGTGATTGTGGCATGTCACACAGTAGACAGAATCTGCTCGTTTTTGAAAAAAAAAAGGGAAATAGTTGTCGGACATACGTATGCGTGTTTGCTGACAGTAGGACTCTTCTGGATTTCTTGTAAACTAAATATTTTGCTAATAACAACACTCCCCAGCCCTGGAGTAGACCAAGGAAACGATATACTGTATGTATATCTTTAGTCTTGTCAAAATGTTTTTGTAGGAGCAAACAAAGAAAAAAAAAAGAAATCTCTATTTTTTCATTCACGACGTGGCTTCAGGCGTTGAATGTAACAGGCCAATTATTTTCATCTTCCTCCCAGTGTTCAAGCTGAGCTTTCATTCAGTGTGTATTATCTGTGGCTCTTGTCTTACAGAGCAGAAACCAGGGGCAACTAGTTGAAAAGAAGTAATTGGCTTGATTGCAGAATGGCTAATGACAGCTGCAGTGGCTCAAGGTGTACACAGTTGAAATACAGCGAATAAAAGAACACACGCCTTTTTTCTTCTCAAGATGAATCAGACTAAAATTCTCTTGTTTTAGAGAGTATTTCTATTTGTTAAACAGAAACTGGGTTAGGGTTAGTTACATTTGGGCCAAAAAACGTAGGAGAGTCATTTATTTACTACCTGGGGTTCCTATATAATGCTTATCCTGTTTGAATAGGGCTTTAGATGTTGTCTTACCAGCTTCACTCAGCATCTTCAAGCTGACTTTGACTTCAGTTCTGAAAGAACCGCTTTCCTTCCTGAGCGTTATGATGGTGGGACATAACCATCATGTCTAAATTGGCGTATTATTCTTTAAACGGACGAATCCGGCACATTCAAACATCTGGAAATTGTTCACAAAGATGAACCAGCTTCACGAAGCTTCACAGTTCCCTTCCTGATGTCTTGGCTGATTTATTTGGGCTCTAAACAAGAACTTCTGATTTGCAAGACATTAATAAATAAATCTCTTGACATATTCTTTCTCTCATTATTGTGGCATTTGGCAACTAGAAATGATTTGTTAATTCTAACTAACAAGAAAGTTGGGTCTGATTTAACTTAATGTGGTGAGAAGAACAAGGCGTCTTTTAAGTTTATTTCCACAGCACATTTTCAGCAACAAGGCAGTTCGAAGTGCTTTACATCACACAAACATCTTACAGTCAACAATTATGAAACAAGCCATATTACGTTTTGTCATTTTACTCGGCGTATGTAAACTTACATGTAGGAGCAAAACCTCAAACAAACCCCGAATCCTAGATGAGTTGCAGAGGGGGCGTCAAACGTAGGACTGGAAAGAAAACGAGTAAGGAAATGTGGATATTTTTTCTTCTTCTTCTTCTTTGATCCCCATTTTTGAAAATGGGATTACCAGCAAATGAAATCGAAAAAGCTTGGATTGATGACAAGGACACAGCAGGGATATTGAGAATGCAGTATTATATATATTTTTTTGTTTCAATAAGGTTTGGATGCAGGAGCATATTCTCCTGAACCTCCTCACCCAGACTCCAGCAGACAAAGCAGGAGATTAATGCAGCTGTTGTTCAGCTCCACTTCAGTGAGCTGCTACAGAAGGTCATGGCTGCCCATTGCTGCTGCCTTACATCACGAGTCCATATAATGACCATTGGTCCTGACTCTGTTTTGTCCTTTAACAAATGTCTTTATTTTCCCCCTAAATTGTTGACTGAATGTGCTGTGTTTTTTGACGGAGTGTTTGATATGGGCTGTCAGGTTCCTGTATGACCGGTGTCGGAGTCTGATCCGGATTGCTGGCAGTAAGTCTGGCTCGTTTCCGGTGAGAGTTGGACTCCACCAGGGCTGCCCTTTGATTCTGTTCATTACTTTCATGGACAAAATTTCTAGGCGCAGCCAAGGTGTTGAGGGGATCCATTTAGGTGGCCTTAGGATCGCGTCGCTGTTTTTTGCGGATGATGTAGTCCTATTGGCTTCATCAGGTCATGATCTGCAGCTCTCACTAGAGCGGTTCGCAGCCGAGTGTGAAGCGGCCGGGATGAGGATCAGTGCCTCAAAATCTGAGGCCATGGTCTTGAGCTGGAAAAGGGAAGAGTGCCTTCTCCAGGTCGGGGGATGTCCTGCCCCAAGTGGAGAAGTTCAAGTATCTTGGGATCTTGTTCACAAATGGGGGAAGAGGGGAGCGGGAGATTGACAGGCGGATTGGCGCAGCGTCTGCCAGGAAGCTGGCGCTGTACCGGTCTGTCGTGGTGAAGAGAGAGCTGAGTCGAAAGGCGAAGCTCTCGATTTACCGGTCGATCTACGTTCCCACCCTCATCTATGGTCATGAGCTTTGTGGCTTGCCCTTAGAGAGAAGCTCGGTCATCCGGGAGAGACTCGGAGTAGAGCTGCTGCTCCTCCATGTCAAGAGGAGCCAGTTGAGGTGGCTCAGTGTTCCGGGCACGTCCCACCGGGAGGAGGCCCCGGGGAAGACCCAGGACACGCTGGAGGGACTATGTTTCTCGGCTGGCCTGGGAACGCCTCAGGATTCCCCCGGAGGAGATGGAAGAAGTGGCCGGGGAGAGGGAAGTCTGGGCCTCCCTTCTGAAGCTGCTACCCCCATGACCCGACCCCGGATAAGCGGAAGAAGATGGATGGATGGATGGATGTTCATATTGTTGGAGCTGATATTAAATATCTACATCTTCAAATCCGTTTTTTAATGAATTCATGCTTAGCACTCAAACTTTAAAATCCAAACAATGATAATCAAGCAAGAAATTTTCTTAACAAACTTGTGAAATTGCTGGCTTGGTGCAACTTTAAATCCGTATGTCTAATATAAAGTATGTCTATGAATTGTCACTTTAAATGCTTACGAGGTTTTGAGCTAAAAATGCGAATGTATTGTTTGTCAACTTTTTATCCAAAGGAATAAAGTTCACAGAGTATATGTCTTCTAGTCCAGTTCAATTTGAAATACTTTCACACATGTTTTTTTATCCAAATGAGACTGATAGAAGAAATTTTCCCTTCTTAGCTTCACGAAAGCACTGGCTTAGAAAACTGAAAAAAGGGTGTTTTGTAATTCTAATCACCAGTCAATACAGGGTGTTATTTACTTACCCACCTAAATGCATCCCAGTAACTCAAAGCTCTTTCTGGTTTCATTAAATCAGGTATAGTAGTTAGTGGAAGGTCACATGAACCAAGAGTTTAGCTTGATTTTTGTCGGATTCATTTTCTTCCCACGAAACTAAAACTCTGCATCTTTCTTATCCTTTCGTTTTGACCTACTTCTGATAGAGGAAAGAGAAAAATAGAGAAATCCCCATCCCTTCTGCCCCCTCGGTGAAAAAGTATTTTCCCTTTTCTGTCAATATTGCAGTTAAGAAAATGTCTCTTTATATGCTGAGGCAAAGTAGAGACAGATCTCTCAGAGCAACAACAACAAAAAAAGTCTGTTTCTGGAAGATTTCCTCTAATCTTTTCCTGCAAAGTGCAAAACAAGTATCCAAGGTCAGCTTTCAAAGCGATAGAGAAGCCAGGCAGAGGCGTTTACAAGGTGCAGCTCTGTGGTTAGCATTAAGCTAACCACTGGAGCGGCAGCTCATGAAAACACATGCATGCACATGAACCAGAGAGAAACATTACTACTTTTAAAGTGAACATGTTGGAGTACAGGGTGGTCTCAGTAGCAGTGTGTAAACTAATATTCAAATAAAATATTTTTTTGTTTAATTTTGTATTGTACTAAACAGGCAACGTCACACCAAAAATACTAAAACAAGCCGGCTGAACTTTTTTTGTTGTTGTTTTGTTTTTGAATGTCCAAGTATCTTCGTTTCTGAGTACCTCCTTTTTAATGTGTTTGTCTAAACATTTTATTTACCCTCGGTTTTGTCAAATGCAGTTGCCATGGAAACGGGTCATGTACTTATGTACTTTTTTGATGGGTGCATGCATATGAAAATACAAAGAAGCTCTTCTGCTGTCTGAGCAGTTTGTCTACAGATGTGTTATTTTCAGACAGCTTTCGTTGTGTGCGTGTGTAGCATATAGCCAGAGTTATTGGGGGTGATATTAAGGTTTCCTGAGGGAATTCATCTCTAATGCTAGTGATTTATGCATTAATGGTCCCATAAATGGAAAATCAATTGCCATTAATCTTAAATATGGAACGGATGTTGTAATTATTTCTATGTGGGCCTTATTCAGGAGAACCGACAACAGAACATCGATGTGTTTTTCTAAATTAATGAGATGCCATTTTTATTATTATTATTATTATTATTTTCATTCTTTACTTATTCCCACATGTATTAATTTTTTTCCTTGTTATGATTATAGCAGCTCATTTTTAAGTTGTGGCTTAAGTGAGAAAAATGCCATAAGTTTTTGCTTTTTATGAAACTTTGATCTGGAATACAAATTGAACATGATTTTGATTTATCTTTAAGAGTGATATGAAGCCAGATGAAGAGCAGTAAACATATTTTTTCTTTCATTTCTAGTATCACGAGCAAAGGCAACGTGACAAGAAATCCCTCTAAACCAAGCCATTCCAGTTTCAAAACAAAGTAAAAGCGATTATAGAGTTTCCATTTTAGATCTTACGTCTTTCATTGCAATTATCGCCCCATACATTGACAATTAGCACAGTTAGCATGACCGCTACAGCAATCTTTGTGTGTATTCATGAGAAAATCTGAATTTATACAAATTCAGCATGAAAACAATAAGACAAAGCATAAAGGCAATGAAACATCCTGTCACAAGCACAAGATCCCACCTGCTGGGGAGCAAAACTGCTGCTCACCCACAATGACTGCTATTGCTTTTAGCTGTCAGGTTGTCAACACAACATGCTAAATCTTAAATGTATGCAATATGTAAAAGAAAAGGTGATGCAATGTTTTGCTACTAATTTTCAACACTGACAGCTAGATAAGGTCCAATCATATCACATTTCAGAAGTGAGTAAAAAGTTTTAAAAAATAGTAAGGTCAGAGGGAAGTAGCTCAGTTATGCTAGCTTGACTTTGAAAACCTTAACATGAAGACGTGCTACAGAATTAAGTGTTCCGGTTCAGCTACCAAAAACAAAAGGCGAGCCACACATTAACTCTCTGACATATCATAAGTAGAGCAGGTGTTTAATCAGCTAATGAACCACCACTGGTATTCACGCAAACACTTTCATTATTAATTGCAAAATAAACATCAAGCATAAAAACATGACACTGTAATGGACTGAACATTCTGTTCTTTGTGTGGAAAATGTATGTGTATTTTTTATTATTGAATCCTGATACACATGAATGTAATCTCTGCTCTGTCAGCTATCTGTTGTGAGTAAGTTGCTATGACAACAGATTTGCGTAAAGCTGACATAGCAAAGCCTGTCCTGAATGCTAAAGCTAGTTGGCCACCAATGACAGCGGCTGAACGGTTTTCACGTAACGATGAGTTGTTTCTCTGCAATTAGCACATTGAGCAGCACATTCACAAGATTGATTGACAGCGCTAAGACCCTCCTCCTGTCTCTGATTGGTTGTTTTTGGCTGGAAGCGATGCAATAGTGGCACAGGGAAAAGGCAGCGTAACTCGGCCTTTTCGCAAATTATCTGTCTCATAGTAAACTGTCACAACATGGTGACAGTTTTAACAAATATGTAAAGAACATATGTTTATAAAAGTTACATAGTGTAGCCTTAATTTCAAACACATTAAGTAGCTAACAATAAAGATAATAAATCTTTACTCATTAACCAAACATTTTGGTCGCTTATTATAAAACGATTGTATTTTTTTAATTTCTGAGTGTCAATCATTTCCAAGTTACAAATCTATTGATTCTGGTAACTTTGCCATTTCTTGGCCCATCTCTCCTTCTTGGTGTTTGTTGGGTTTTAGAAATAGGGTTTCCAGAAAACGTTTTTTTTTTCTTTTATTATAGTAGGCGCTATTTTTCTGTCATGGAGGTTTTGGTCTTATCTCGTGTATGCCGCTGCAGTGAGACTCTGCTTTTACGGTGATTGCGAGGGATCAGTAAGTGAAGGTCATCTCTCCGCACCGCACTTGGTGCTCTACACTATCAAAAATTATATTACTAGTATCCAAGGTTGGGCTGTAATAGTATTTGAGCTGATTCCATGTCAAACATTGATGGTTTAAACGGATTAGAAATAGGATGATGGAGCACAATATTGAGAGCATGTGTCCGTAAAAGAGCTATAAAGTTGCTATAAAGGAACCCGAAGCACAGGATGAGTAAAAATGATTTTCTTTTTCCTTTTGAATGTTATCAGAGTAAAAAAAATAATAGGGTAAAAAAAGCACAGCACACTGTGGGAGTATATTGTGTAGAAACCCCATATCTCCGTAATAGATTGAATTTCTTTTGCATTTTACTTCATTATTCCTTTCAACAGTCTGCATAAGAGTTCATTAAGCTTTGTTTATAGGCCCTTACTGACAAGATGGTTTTCCACTGAATTCACTTAGTTTTTGGCGTCTCTACAATGTGTTTATCAGGCTCGAATCCAGAACAGGATGACAGATTGTAGGACCTCGTTCAAGGTTTATGACACTGCGCTGAGTACTGAAGGACACAGTCTGTTGTTGGTTTGATCCAGCTTATTAGCCTACGCCTGTGGGTCTCTGTGTTTAAAGGTCATAATAACATCCATAAATTTAATGTCAGTCATCATCTTGATTGCATTAGAATATTCTATAGGCCTTTCATGCCAACAGTGTTGTGCTCATTAGAAAACTGCAGGCACAGATTGAGCATATTGTTGAAGTCAAATGGAAGAATGGTGAGTTGTAGTTCCTGAATCTAGCCACCATATTAGAGGTTTACATCTGTCACCTTGTGAGTCACCTTGAGATTCTTAAGGCTGTTGTGGTCGACCGATGACTTCGGAATAGCCGGTTGGGATTGTAGTCTTAGTTGTTTAAATGGCGGAGTATTTGGTGTTTCTGTCAGAGAATTAAGCTGCTAAGCTTCTGAACAAAAGTCTGCTGGGATGGTCTGTAACTTATGGGGGGAGCAGTGTAACTTGGGTACAAGTGTTTGGAAGAGTGGAACAGATCGTTTTCAGCTACATTTGTTGAGGAAACATTTTGATTCTGCTTTGTTAGCCTGGTAAAAACCAGCCCCTTGTTCCACGCTTTGCTTCGTAGAAAGAGTCTGGGCCATTGGAGAAACGATTGCTTGCTGGAGACGTGGACTCTGTTCAAGTCCTACATTTTACCCAGTCGCTAACGTTTGCCCGTGAGGCACGTAACGCTGTGAAGCTTACCGGTAATTTCTTGTGCTGTAAGCAACCATCCTCCACTGTCGAGAGAGAGGTGCTGAACGAGATGCTTTGTTCACTATTGCGGGCGACGGTGGTAGGAGTTCATCCCGCAATCGGTGGGTTGCCGGTTCTATTTTCGCTCCGCCCGCCTCTATAGTCGTGTCTTTGAGCAATTCAACGTCATTAGTCACAACTTCTTCTATTCACTGATTGGCCCAGTTGAAATGCTACCAGAGGAATACAGGTCAATGGGAGAAATTCCATTGACCTACTCAAGGGAGATGAGAATCAAGTGGCAAAATCAAGGCAATTATCAGGCTATAGTGTTGTGGACGACCATGAATTAAAACCTATATCACATAACTCTTGCACTTACCTAATTAGTCGCCTTTGGTTATCTAGTATTTTAACTTGTGAGCACTATTATGAATAAATCAATTATTCAAGTATTTGCACATACATGTTTGCTAATGAGAGGTTGTTTTGTTTTTTTAAGAACTTTTACACACTTCTTGCTCCAATTTGTTAACCTTTGTTTTAGGATTATATTCTTACATCACAGTTATAAATGCACGTCTTTTATGAGCAGCAAACTTCAACTGCATTCATATTAAGTTCAATAGCATTGTTTTTCATTATTCTGCTTTTCTAACTAGGTGCACTGGCCGGGTGCGGTTATGTCGGAGCCTTCAGCTCGTTTGGTCTTGTCTCCGCTGTAATCCTGATTAACGTCAGCAGCTTTACAGACAAAAGGGTCATTTAAAGCAAGCCTGAATAAGTAACTACGCTTTTATCCCAAAAGGCTTGCAGAGTTTATCAATACTTGTAACTTCAAAAAGTCAAAACAGACAACTCTTAATTGCACTGCCATTTGAGATACTGTAACACTGACTTCATTATGTTTAGGAGTGTTTGAACAGATTCATTTTCAGTTATGAAACTCGCTTAATTTTGTATCCCCTTTAGGTTATTATTTTTATTTTTTTTACCTGTCCTTTTTAATTTGGGCAGGGTACCATGTAAGAGTTTTTTTTCCACCTTCTATTCAAAACATTTAGGTATACTGATGACTTTTCTTGACATTTTTGTCTCTTTTTTTTCTGTGCTCTTCCTTTAAATTTATGTAGATTGTAAATATCATGTAGCATTTGCCTGTTGAGCTGGACTCTGATCATTTCACTCTACTATAGAAGTTGGATTGTTTTGTACCAGACTTTACTGGTTTGGAAAATGTTTGCATTTTAGTATGCTCTTTGAGAATCAATCACACAAAGTAATTCTTTTAATAATCCCAGTCTGCTGGAAGGAATTGTGGTAATATGATCCCAAAAAACAATATATGTTTGTTGTAAAACAAAAAAAGAAAATTTCAAATTTGTGTGAGTTGGGAAAGGAGCAGGTTGGAAAAACGAGGAAATGATTAACAGCTGAGATTGAGATAATGGTGAGATTGAAAACAAAGTCAAGAGAAACCAAAATCCAATATACAGTAAAAGAACAAACTCAAAACACAAACAATGATACTTATACAACTAACAAAAAGGATAAACTAAAGAAATTAATAAATTATAAAAACATAAACATAAATAAAACTAACATAGATCATAATACTGCTACAAGGTCTTTTTTTATTTTAACTTAAGCAGGAGACAAATGGAGATAATACATGAAAATGTTGTATTTATTATGGTTCTTAATATACAACTAAATAAAATATGATTGAAGATTAGAGATTTTTCTCTCATCAAAATATTTCAGCTAAGACGCAAAATATGCAGCTGCCTAAATCCTGAAGTATGAAATGTTGGATGATACGAGGAGGTAGAGTATGGACATGAAAGTTGGTGAATAAATCTGGAGAACTTGAAAGTATGAAGTCAAGAGAAACAAACAAATCATCGTCAGCTGAGCAATCGTTTGAGCCTTAACAATAACTCTATCCATTAATTTGCATTGTTTCTCTGTTGATATTTTTTATGGTTCACATTTTTGTCAGCTGTGCTTCTGTATTTGTGAGGCAGATTTGACTGCGTGTGCGGAATAAAATATGCCGTTTGAAGAGATTCACCGCGCAGACCCGCCTTTGAACGTAGGGGCCCTTTGCATCTCTCCTTCCAGCTTCTCACCTTTCCAAATTCATCAGTTTTAACTCCTAAACAAAGTTTGGAAACTGATATAAATGCAGTCTTGGTGACGCACGGAAAATAGTCTGCTTTCAGTAGTTCACCTTAGCGTTAAGCTGTTGTATAAATCTGGTATTTTATAGGAAAAAAAAAAGAAGGAAGGAATCAAGAGCCACTCCATTTTGCTTCCATAAAGTCAGTGGTTAGGCATTAAAGCGGTCATATTTCGTGTATAATATATGTGTGGCATTGTGCTTCATGCAATTGAGCGCGGTTTGTTTCTGTGTGGGCGAGCGGCGGCGAGGTCGGACCACCGCTCGCCGACAACCTGGAACTCAATACGGCTGTCGGCGCCCGATTGTGTTCGATCAACAATGGTTTGCAGTAATTGTGCATTTAGATTGCTCTGATGTTGATGTTGACACTTCCTCACTGTATATATATACTGTATATAAATGCATTGTTGAGAATAGCATTTACCGGCCTTATTTACCTTAGCCACAGCGGATGCGTAATGCACATTTTCTCTCTCGACGTAGCATTTGTTATTCTGAAAGGACATTTATTTGCGTGATGGAATTTGAGCCGCCTGTGTTTGCCGCCTAACTGCAATCAGTACGGAAAGTGCATCTAATGTTTCAGCAGTGACCTATGGAGGGGAGAGAATGCAGTCAGGAGAACATTTTTCAATAAGCGAGTTTGTTGTTACTTAGGGTTGATGCGTTTTACTATGCCATTTGCCTTTATCTGAAATGCATGAAATAAGGCTCAGGAAGTCAAGAAATAAGATTGTGTTTGTTTTTGTCTCGTGGAAGATGTGAAGTAAACTACATTATTTTTTTGAGGCTTTTTCTCAATAAGCCTATGAGTGGGATAGACACATACTGAGGCAACTTTAAAAAGCATTCAAAATTAGCAAGTGATGGCCTGTTTAAAAGTTTTAAAAAAAATTCAATTTGATTTAATTTATCTTTATAGCATCAAATCACAACAAATGCCTTGACGCGCTGTAAAAAAAATAATAATTTCAATTCAATTATGCATTCATTATTCCAACTGATGCAGTTAATTGAATGAACACAGCCGAAGTCATGGAGTCACTGACTTGCAGCATTCACTCCTCGCTGACCAGCACCTAGCAACAGCAGGAAATTGCTTGTCGTTGACTTTACAGCAATTCCTCATACGGAACATGCATGTAGCGACAGCGGAAAGGGAAAATTCACCTTTAACAGGAAGAAACCTCCAGCAGAACCAGAACCTGGTTCGGTACAAGAGGCCATCTGGGGGTTTGCTAAGTTAGGGTTTTTGGAGCAAACGCACAAAAAAGAAACAGATGAACTTATGTAGGATGAGTTTTTGATGTTAAAATGAATTATGATTTTTAAAAATAACTGTTAGAGGAGGAACAGCAATTGAATATTGTTTTTCTGATGTTAGAGATCAAAGAGTGTTTGGGGAGGGAACAGCACTTGTCACATCTCTTTTACGCCCCACCTTCAGAAATCAGTGTGAGACCTCGGTCAGCATTGCCTCTTCTTTAGCCCACATCTAGTCTCCATGGTAACCAGTTGTTTTAACACCGCAAAGTTAATGTCTTGCCACTTTCCTTACATTACAGCCAAGGATTTATTAACACACAGCAGTCTTGAACATATTACATTTGTAAGTGTAGCTGTAAATAATCCATCCAGCATCCCAGGGACAGACATTAGCAGGAAAAACCTGTTCTAGGTGTTTCATTTTGGGGGGGTTTATGTGTCATGAAATGACTTTCATTGTGAGGTGGTTCCATATGGTTCAACAGGGCCGTTCCCTTTATTCTGCTTTTTTGAACATGTCTGAGTAACGTTACCAGAAGAGAGGTGCACGAAGACAGATGTGATTAGATTAGCTACTGTACAATCAGCTACAACGTGTCTAGACAGGCTCATATTCCAGTATAATAGCAATCAGAATATGATGTAGCATATTTAAAGCTCAGACGTGGACATAAAGGGCTGCTTATGAAGTGGAAGCAGTTTCTCCAACATGGAAAAGGCTGCTCTCCAAGTCGTAAAGGTAATACATCTATTAAGTTCTGTTGGTATAATTTTGGTTACAAATGCTTCAGTGTAGGTTTTTGTATATATATATATATATATATATATATATATATATATATATATATATATATATATATACCTTTTAATTCAATGAGTTTCCTTTATTTTCATGACTATTGACATTGTAGATTCACACTGAAGGCATCAAAACTTTGAATAACACATGTGGAAATATGCACTAAACAAAAAAGTGTAAAACAACTGAAAATAGCCCTTATATTCTAGTTTCTTCAAAGTAGCAACCTTTTGCTGTGATTACTGCTTTGCACACACTCTGCATTTTCTTGATGAGCTTCAAGAGGTCGTCACCTGAAATGGTTTTCACTTCATAGGTCAACCTGCCCTGTCAGGTTAATAAGTGGGATTTCTTGCTTTATAAATAGTCATGAAAATAAAAAAAAACATTTTAATTAGAAGGTGTGTCCAAACCTTTGGTCTGTACTGTATATATACAGTATATATATATATACTGTATATATACTCTGTATATATACTCTATATAAAGATATGGAAACCATTAAATTATGTATGAAAGATGACACATGGGTTCACAGTACCCAATGGGTTTAGGTAACCAATCATACTGTTAATCTGCTTTAAGATGAATGAATCCATTGTTTTCCAACGAGCAGTATTCAACTTTGCATGTCTCATAAAACTTTGGCTAATTCTCTATCGTGGCATATTTTACTTTGTCTCATGGATCTGCTCTGGAAACTCTAATAGTTGAATTTAGGAATTTCATTACAAAATTTCTTTGAATTTGTCCTGGAAGATCCAAGAATATAAATTTGACTTTTTTATTGCTTGTACAGGAGGGGAAAATAATTAGAATTAAGATATAAGCAGTGAGTTTTAGGATTTTAAATAAAGTTGCCTTTTAATTTGACCTTGACTGGATTTATTAGAACCATCTTGTCGGATTTTTAGGATTCAGCTTTCCAGAGTTTTACCTTTACCTTTTAATTTGATGTATTTGTTCTGGTACGAAAGCAGACATTCTTACTTTTTGTAAGATTCTCCACAAATTTCTGCCATCTTTCCCCCTCTCTGTTTTCACGTAATGGTATGATCCCATGTCCTCATATCTGATTGGCTTAGTGGCATCAAGTTTGTTTGGATGCTACCAATCAAAACAAGCTTCTCCCGTGAGCGGGGCGGAGCCACTGAGAGTGAGAGCTGAGCCACCAAAGGAAAAATAAAAAGTAGTGACCCGGCTCTCACTCGATGGGAATCTGTTCTCTTGATTCACTACTAAGAAATTGCTAATGAACAATTGGAAGGAGAATAAAGCTCAACAACATTTCCTTTGTCAGTTTCTATCCAGTCTTGGAGGTGACTGAATAAAAATTGCAGACAGTCTCGTGTGTGTAAAATAAAAGTTAATTTTCAAGACGACTAGCTTTTGTACTTGTGTAATGCTCAAAACCGAAGACAGTTGGTTCTTCTTTACCTTTGCATGTGAAGCACAGTGTAAAATAACAAGCACTTCTCCTCTTGTGTCTCACTCACTTACACACCGAGAGGGTCAAACAAATAACGGCTAATATTCAGCCCAGCAAGCTTTGCTTATTGCCTTTCAGAGCAGCAGCCCATTTTCTCACAGAATGCTAGACGGGCGGAAATAAAAGAGACAATGATCACAGCAGTATTCCTCCTCAAGGTCAACAGTACACATGTAGGAGAGAAACAAAGAAGTCAAGAAATTGCTTTTTCATCCCAGGCGGCGGATATTTTTGAAGAAGGAAAAGAAATAAAATCTTTAACATTTATTGCTTACGTTTTGCTTCTAAAAATTGCAATCGAGAGGATAGCTCGCCAGAATTAAAACAAAAACAAGAACCACTTCCTGTTTCTGCCGACTTTCAATAGACATCAAGCGGAAGCTCCCCGGAAGCCTCCAGAACTGGCGCAACAAGATCAAAGTTGCTGATGTTTGAACAACTTGAGTGTCTGTTAACGAGGAGCTTAATTTGTTCAAAAATGACTACCTGAAGCTTTTACTCGGGTAAAGCCACATGTCTTTTTGTCTCTTACGGCCTCGGAGAGCGGCGAAGTGTGCCAGTGTGACAGCTAGACAATGACCAGACTCTAATTGATACTGCCAATTATTCTGCCAGCAACAAAGCGTGGCAATGTACAGTGAGCAGCACATTGGTTTAATTAGAAAAGGTGTCCTAGTGCTACTTGTTCCAGGGAGTTTGATGAAGAGAAAGCAGCCCTTGCTTGAGATGATACAAGACACAGATGAAATAATATTCCATTACAGCCACAGAGAGGGTCCTGCAAGCTGGGAATGTGAATATGATCAGCCACAGCTCCTATTCTTACAGATAAAGCACTTTCGACGGCCAACTTTTATTGGTTCTCTAGTGCCTTGCAAAAGATTTACAGCCACAGGCTGATGAAGTTTTGGTAGATTGTAAGTGATAAACCAGCATGAGGCGGCGCACGGTTGTAGAGCTTAAAGATTTAAAAGCATGCCGCGCGTTTGTTTTCAACTGCCTTTATTCTGATACCTGGAAATAAAGCCAACCACCTTTAGAAGTCATCTGAGTAGCAACCCGCATGCAGATTAATATCATGATAAATCCATCTGGTTTATGAGGATGTCAGAGGTTTAACAGAGAACGTTGTTAAATATTATCATGCTGACCAAAAACATGCAGCTGACAGGTCAAGGATAAAGTTGTATCAATCAATCAACCAACCGATCAGTCAAGTTAATTTGTATAGCAGCTTTCAGCAACAAGACAATTCAAAGTGTTTTACGTCAACAATTGTTAAAACCTGTAACAGACATTGGATTTCTGTTAATGCCGTGGTTAAAATCATAAATACACAAATACAGTAGGTTCCATATATTATGGGTCAGCAGAGAGGTTTCCTCCTCGTCAGACACTCCAAGCTTTAAACACCTGCAATAGAACGGATGTGGTATAGATGTGGACTTATAAAAACATGGCAGTCAATCAAAACGGATAGCTTTAGCATATGTAGCTAATACTATAACGCACTGATAAGAAAATTTGAGCCAGTGTCAATATCCAATATTAATGATGCTGTCATGGCCCATACCCAATATTTACTGATATTATATATATATTTTACCAGGGCTGAAAAATATACAAAAATGCAAGCATTTCGTATCAGATGACATGGATAATTATAGATTTTTTTTTGTTGTTATTTCATCCACAATTTTCACTCCATGTCATTATTTTTTTATTATTAAACAGTTATGAGTCTTGGTGGCCAAAACCTTAAACTGCTGCTGCACAAGTTACTCAACAGGTTGTTGCTAGGAAACCAAACAATGAGTGAGTTAGTTAATGCCGCTCACCTAGCTTAGCTTTCGAAACCTTGACAACAACAACCACATCACCACTGCTTCTGTGCTTCAGTTAAACTCCCCACAGTCCTTTGCTGCATCACTGACCCTGTCACATGACCAAACATGACACCAAATAACCGACCTCCTCCTCTGTCCCACCAGAAACAAACATCAACAAGATTGAAATAAATATCGGTCACTTTATTTGACGGGTTGTGAACAAGATTGTCATGACACCGTCATAAACATGTCATAATACCTGTCAAGAACATGAGTAACTCTTTAAATATTTATGACTGTTGTCATAAAGTGTCATTTGGTAAATCATGATACTTTTAATACAAAGTTGACATTATTCAAAATGTTTTTGTTATGACAACTTGACATTAACCAAGAAATCTTGATCTGACATAAATTTGTTATAAAAATATTACTGATTAAACTTTAGCTTTAATAACATAAACATACATAATTTTTAAAGTTTAATACCGATGCTGCTGTATTGGGAATTGATGTTTGTAGATGCTCTTCATTCAGGCTGCTTTACAGAAAAATGGCCAAACATTCTCAAGTTGAAAAAACCTGGTGGAGAAAAAGTTGAGTTGCACTGCCTTTCACTGAGTGGAGTCAGAGCTGAGCAAGCTAAATACATACCAAGCCACACTTTTCAAACTTTTTCTTGTATCCGTTTACGTGTTTACTCTAGAAATGCGGGGGAAAGTCCCAGGGTTATGTTTACTTTTGCAAGGAGTCGTATGAGCTTGACGACTTCTTCCACGGCTCTGCCAACGTTGAAACGAGCCTTCAGAGTGTACGTGTGTTTTCGTGCGTGGGGGTGTGTGCATGTGTGTGTGTGTGTTCGCGCGTTTGTGCCTCTTTACAACAAAGTCGTCTTGAAATGCAGCCTTGCTAAAAAGGCACGAAGCAGCTGTTTGTGGGAGTAACTAATGTGTAGCATGTGAGAAAAATAACATTGATTTCAACAGAGTCATTTACCCTCTACTGAGAACCAATTTGTTTGGTGTTGTTTTCCACAACTTGAAGGATGGTTTCTCGATACTAGAAACCCGGGTCGCCGGGTGCAGAAGTGCGGCGGCAAACGATGTACCCCCCATATCCCCTGTCTCTCACACACTTCAGCTCCACACACACCCTCCACCCAAGTGTGAGCTAAAGGTGTCTTTATAATCTGCTTGGGGAATCTTTGACCACAACAAGGGCACTGAATCATTTTCGCACAAAGAGCAGCCATCAAAGGAATCATAGACCAAATGGTCCTAATCTCCTCCCCCTCTGCCCACGATTACTTGCCGCTTTGGGCGCATCACAGTAAGAAGGTGAAAGCAATGATAGATAATGGTACTATCATGGGAATTACATTAGGACCCTTTGGGACTTCAAAAAGAGTTCCTCACAAAGCCAATTATGCAGTATGTTTGTCTCTAAGCTTTCTCGCATCACAGCGTTGTGTCAATAACCTTTAAATGGAGGGAAGCACTGAGTAGGACCCGAGGGGACTTGGGGGGGCGGCGGCAGCTGCAAGGTCGCATGTAGACCTTCCCGCGATGCAAAAAGAGAAAAAAAAGACTCCGTCTGGTAAGTCCACACTAATTGCGAGGTCACTTTTAAGACTGGCATGGATTTTACAGGCAGAGGAGGAAACATCAGACACAATGGGAGAGCGTCGGGACGAATTACACGTTCAGGCTTCTTACAGCTTCCAGTTTCAATTCCAATTTGGCTGGCCGTGCAGCAGCGAAGAGTTCCCTTCAATCAGTTCAACGACTCTTTATGTCTGCCTATCAAGATCACACTCTCCATTGTCGCTATGAATAATTCCACCCACCTATTTCTTTATATACCGCACAAACAAACTACTTCAGCATGAAAAAGTTCACTGCCATTCACTGAAAGCCCCTGATAGAAACGCCGTGCGGTCGCCACATCACAAGCAGCAGACGCCGGAACGTCGAATGACGAGTCGGAGTGCGGGATCGTCTTATGAACGCGAAGCCGTCGTTTCCGGCCGTTTCTCTGTGAACGCGCGAAAACGGAGGAGCACATGTGGCAGACATGCTTTGTTTTCCTTCACGAGAAATAAATGTTTCATGGCTTGAGATTTCCCAGCAGGACAGAAAGCAAATTTACTATCCGGGGAAATTTAGTGTGTCGTTAAAAATCATAAACGGGACATGTGGGAGTGTCCAATTGTGATTTTAATAATGACCAGAGTTCTCCAGCAGGAGCAGCAAATCCATGCAGAGTTTTGAACAAGCGTCCGCGTTGATAACCGAGAAGACGCACGCGGCGCGTGGTGAAATGTTTTCAAAGCTCTCAGCACACACACACACACTATCACATTGTTCCCACGACGCATCAGCGTTTGCTGTTAGGGGTATTAATGTGACAGAGCCACTAAAAGTGAGGCATGAATATATGAGAGGGGAGAGTATTCTTTTTCATAATTGTTTTACAAAAACATTTTAAGTGCCGTGCGCATTTATATGTAGCACTCTATATGTTACAAACCAGAGCAATCCACTGCCTTCAAAAGCCACCACTTTTACCTGCTAGCAAAGTTCTGGGTCTTAGTGGTACGCCAATAACGGGTCAGTATTTGCAATTTTTTTTCTGTGGAACATAACTTCAGATTATTTAAATATACCTGCTTGTGGATTCTTTTGTAAAACACATCTAAAATAATCGAACGAAAATACATTTTGAGAAACTGAACTAACAAGGCTCAATGCTACTTGACATGCTATTAGCTAACGTTTGAAAAGCAGCCAGTCCAGAAGCTAATTTATTTTACACCGATTGGCTGTTGCCCTAAGGCCAGAGATACGAAAAACTGCAGATTTTAGCTTCTGTGGTAGCACTAAAACAGTTTCCTTAATATGTATTAATAAATATTAAGGTTCTTGAGCTACTGAAAGGAGGTTTTAAGTATTTTTAGAGGATGTCTCAACTAGTATTCACATATCTTTGCTATTATTTCTTAGCTAACCACCACGAACGCCAGGGGTCCACAGTGTGAGTAGCATAAACATTTATTTATTTATTTATTATTTATTATAAATTAAAGAAGTAAAATATTGACAAAAAAATCTCATTCTTAATCCAGCTCTGTTTCTGTAAAGGCACAACAACATCTGTTGGAAGCAGATTTCACTTAATTATTGGTCTTCAGCCCCCCTCCTGTTTCTGAGGATTTAAAGGGGCAGTATTATGTATATAAAAGGCACAGAGTGCTATTTCATAGCACAATAAAGTAACTATGTTATCATCAGTTGTAAAAAAAATAAATGCTGCACATATCAAATATAATTTAAAAGAAATTTTCCTTTGTAATCTTCTGTCTTAAAAATTGTCTTTTGTCTCTTTAAGAAGCTCCTATTCTTTCTGACACTCCTGTTTGCTATTTGTTGCAGCCACTAGTCTGAAGGAACTGAGTGGGGAAGGTGAGAAGGAAAGAGCTGCTCTGTGCGGTGGAGACTTTGCATGAGCAAACGTTTAGCCACCCATGAACGGTTGCCACGGAAGATTAAAGGATTTCTCAAACATGCATGGAGGAATCAAAAGCAACACCCCCGGTGTGTTTTTGATGAGGTACTAACATTATATCATGATGCTAAGCTAAAAAAAAAAAAAAGTAGTTTACACCCTGCCTTCCACCCCCTTAACACATTCACACAGAAATAATAAAAAAAACAACAACACACTGTCAGTTGACAGACACGTTTTACACCTCTGACAAAGCAGAGGTACACAGTGTGTGTGATTGCACACAGTACGCTGAGCCCACCTTTTCTCAATCAATCGTTCAGGAGGCCTTTTAATCTTGCAGCTGTGGCTTCAGCCGGGAGCAGAAAGTGTTTATTGCCTCTGGTATCAGTAGGATACTCACAGCGACCCGTCCCGACTTTAATGTTCAGATTCTTGTCGGCGTTGCTGCAAGCGCCTTTTCCGATGGAACAATTGGCCCCAATGCGAGAAACAAAAATGAAAACAACTGATCAGCTTTACATCTGGATTTATTTTGGTTACGGAACTTTTATTTTATTTTTTTATGGGGTTTTTTCTACGTATTTGTTAAAACTGCCACCAGGTTGTGACAGTATGTTATGATAATTTGTGAAAAACAAATCCATTTCCTCCATGTCCTCCTGGAACTATTACTGTCGTCTGAAGAAATGCAAAACAACCAATCAGAGCCGGGAGGAGGGTCTTAGCATTGTCAATCAAGCTCATGTACTGCTGCTAAATTTGCTAATGGCAGAGAAACAACTTACCATTACAGAAAAACCATTAATCCACTGTCATCGGTGGCCATGCTACCTAGCTTTAGCCTTCACTCCTGGCTCTGCTAGCACTGGTAGTCAACCAGAGGATGATTGTCAGCGCTAAGACCCTCCTCCTCGCTCTGATTGGTTGTATCTAGATAGCACTATAAGAAGCCAACAGAGCTCTATTTCTTTCACAGATTATCTGTCTCATACCATATTGACAGTTTCAAAAACTATGTAAAAATATATTTTTATAGAATTTACATAACTGCAACTTTCAGATCTAACCTCCAACATGATTTCTCTTCTATTTTTTCAAATTTGAGATCTGAAACACAGCCAGTTCCAAACTTGTTTTTGTTAGTAAGACAAAAAGGGGAAATTTTCCTACGTTTAAGCGAATGAAGTGCAGCTCAGAAAGAGCCGGCACGCCTCTAAAGTGTTTGAATGACAGCCTATTAAAAAGTTTGCGTTGCACGGTGCACAGCCTGTAGTCACGCATTGGCAATTTGAATGCACATCAGAAGATATGATAGCTCAACATGTTCCTCTGCCTGGCGTGTGAGCCACACTGCTTGTCTTTAGAGAAGTGGGTCAGCATTAAAGCAGGAGATTTGTTTTTTTTTTTCTTTTTCTTTCCTTTTTTTCTGGCACCGAGACCCTGCTTTTCTTATCCAACTGAGTCACGCATTTGTTTCTGTTTCCTATTTTCATACACAGCACAATATGAAACGCTCGCCAGTGTATGTATTTATATATATATAATAAGATGGAGGAACAACTCAGATGTATTACCGGTTGTTGAAGCAGAAATTGTTTTACGGTGACATGGCTCTTTTTTTTTTTCTTCCTTCCTTTCTCCTCTTTAATTAATCCTCTCTCATCAACTCCTTTATGATTGTCAGTCATAATTTTTGAGTGGAAATGCAGCGCCACGGGGAAGCTCCCGTCCAGGAGAAGACACCTGCTACTTTAATAATGGCTCTTCTGAGGCAAGAAACAGTTAAAATGAGGAAGGTGCTCCCATGGTGAAAGCCTTTCATGTTTGACAGCTACTTCCGAGTATTTCAGACCAGAAAAAAATCTAACTACCTCCATATTGGATTTATTTATTTATTTTACATCACTGCCAATTATGGTTTGCTCATGTTTGCATGTTATAATGATGTTTTTGCTTTCTGCTTGTCTTCCCCTTCACTGTATTACCGTGTTGTTTACTTAGTCTGTCCCAACGTTATAACAGCTTTGGGTTTTTTATTATAGTTTAGTTTCACTTCATGGCGTCTTTTTGTTAGCTCTAATTCAGTTAATTTGAATGAGTTTTTAGAGTGTTTTTCTAGTTTTTATTGGCTATTATTAGTTAAATATGGTTTAAATTTTAGCTAAGGGTATATTAGTTGTAGCAGCCATTTTAGTTTTTTATACTTTTTTTCATACTTTCAAATTAAAAATGTATTTTTAATTATTTGAATTATTTTAACTAATTCAAGCTAATTCAGTTAGCTTGATTTAGTTTATATTCAACTTGGTTAAAATTTTTAGGTGCAAAATTTCAACCAAAATAAATAAAAAAACGAATTCAAGCTAACTGAATTAGACAACCAAAAAGACACAATGACATAAAGCCAAACTGTAATGTTTGGCTTTGAATTCAAAAACGTATTGTATTGTGATTATGTATCGATTAGGTAACGAATACTCAACAGAAGATATTTTCCAAAAAATGTATTAATTATGTCTTTCACACAAAAGGTTTGCTGATGAAATGTGACACAAATATGAAAGACTCCAGTGCGAACACTTTTGCAAGCCACTACAAGTACAATAATTTTCTATTTAGCAACTGATGAGCTGAACAGATGTAGAAGTGGAAATCCACTTGATAAACGAAAAATCTCCCAGTTACACTTTGGAACCAATCAATCAATCAGTCGACCAACCAAGCAATCAACCAAGTTTATTTGCAGCAACAGGGCGGTTCAAAGCGTTTTATATCATCAAAACACAAAAATAAAAAGTCAAAAAAACCTCCTACAGTCACCAGTTGAGAAAACCGCTGACAGACGTTACGTTTTGTTGAGCGCCGTCTTCAAAAATCATCAATGCCCATCAAATATGTTGGTCAATGCTCCAATTATTATGGTCCATAACCAACTCTACACCAGCTGGGCTTTTAGCCTTGATTTAAAGGAACTCGGTGTTTCAGCTCTTCTGCAGTTTTCTGGAAGTTTGTTCCAGATGGAGATCCATGTTCACCGTCTACAAAAGCCCAGTTTGATTTAAAAGTTTTCTATGACTGTTGGCTGCAAATGAAATAAATCTGAGACCAAACCAGGTGTAAAAAAGAAAGAAAAAAAAAAGCCCAGCGGAGTGCGCACTTACTGTATTTCTCTTAATGCTGATGCATTTAATTACAGGCTACTCTAATGAGTAACGCGAGATAGAAATCTGTTTTCCCAGCACATAATTAAGCGGTTAGTGATCCTCTTATCCCCACTAGTGAGCACCATCAGGTATAATTGTCCTCTTCGCCGATACTGAACCCAGTGTGGCCCTCCAAACAGCTGGACTGGAGGACGGGGTTTGTGGGTTCACTGTGAAGTTTCCTGCGTTGCTTCTGGCTGATTAGCCCATTCGTGGCTGAGTTCATTTCTACTTAATTAGCAGGTGGAAGAAAAGGCGGGCTCCCTCTGTCGTCTGACCCCGCTGTTTCTTAAAGGCCTTGGTGGTCACTTTCACTATTGGCTTTTTGTCACCAAAGGAAAAAAAAAAAAAGTTAATAACGAACCTCTATTCACTCTCGCACACAAACGCTGCAAAGGCAGAGCGAGCGGCACAAAAAGGAGCGGCGCGTTACCCCCGAAACACGGCCGTAACCCCGGAACAAACAGCGGCGCTCGGGAGAAAGAGAGAATTTCCCCGCATAATAAATGCAGGGCGGAAATAATGCCGGTTCGACAGTCACAATGCCGCAGCCTGAATGTGCCGCGTATCACATTCAGCCTCTCCGCACGCTGGGCTTTGTGTGCGCGCCCCAAACGTTTGTGCGTTTGGTAACTTGCCTCGACAGAGTAGACAGGTCGGGGAGGTTAAACGGATTTATTTGCTGTCGGCTGTTTGCTTTTTTTTCTTTCGCTTTGCTGATCTCCATGCTTCTGTGAAATTGCTTTTGTATTATGGCTGTACATTATGCGTTCTGAAAGACGGCTGGAACAAAGAGGCGGTGGTGGTGACACCTGATGTTCCTACTGCTGCTTGTTGCTTTTGATTAATATTAGGCAAACCAGCTGCGATTAATGAGAGCAGATCGTGGAAAGTGAGCTCGGCACATTTACTCAAGGGTTTTGTGGTATTCTCTGGGCGAATCGGGGCAGCCACAAGCAATTTTCTTTTTTATCAATTTAATCCGGTAACCAGTTTTATGATTAATCTGGTAATTTAAAGAACCAATTTTCCTGCAGAAATAGGCATATAATGTTTGGGGAGATAAAAGTTCACATGTATTAAATACCTCAACGTAAAACAGAAAATGATCACAATGCTTTGACTAGTTAACAGTTTGTATTATAAGCAAAATATGCCTCCATTTTAACTAGGATCAAACTTGTGTTTTTATGACTGAATATGAAGTGAGGTGCCTTTAAGGGGAAGCATTGTGTGTTTTCCAGCCACATAGTGTCATTTTCTAACACAATCAAGTAACTATGTGACTTTCAGTCAAAAAATATGTCAAATCTGACTTAAAAGAAATTTGACTTTGTAATTTAATGCCTTCAAATTGGGCCTCTGTCTCTTTAAAATCTCCTGCTCTTCCTGAAGCTCCGCCTTCAGGAAGTCATCACAACATGGTTTCTCTATTAACCCTTTAACAACGTTTTCAACAATGTTTCACTAAGACGTTGCTCCTATAAAGAGCTCAGCAGATGAGCAGTTCCACCAGGTGTTTGCTAATTGCTGCTGGCTAGTCTGAAGGAGCTGCGTGGGAGAGTGAAGAGGGAAGGGGTGCTCTGTGACGCAGAATCTCAGAAGTTTGGAAACTGCAGCTTCAAGGAGGAGCTTCGTCCTCAAAGGCGGAGCTAGGTCCACCTGGGCGTTTTGTACAGCGGAATGGTTGCCATGGGAGATTAAAGTATTCCTCAAAGATGCATAAAAGAATCAAGGCAACACTTCCTGTGTGATTTTGATGAGGGAGCAACATTATAACGTGGTGTAAAGCTCAAAAAGGTTGATTTTAAATAACACCGCCCCTTTAAGTATCACAAAGTGAAATGAAAAATGATGACGATGTCATTAACTGGGTTTCCTGTTTAGCATCTAAATATGCCTCTATTATAACTTTATCACTAATAAAGGAATTTGTTCCACATTGTACTAATGCATTCAGAGTAAAGATTGTGGGGGATTTTCTACATGTTTCAGTATAAGACGATTCTACTAATTTATTTGTTTTAATGCATTTTGCACATCTATAACCAAGGCTGCCAGCAGATTTGTCTATAAATCTGTTTATTTGTCTATAAACCAGATTTGTCTGGTTGAATTCCAGACTCCATCCCGTGAGTCTTTGAAGATCTCAAGTTATTCAAAACAATAAGAGAGTAAACAAATATTTCCCGAGGGCAGTCAATGAAACAGGCCCTCCCTTTTTATTTCCTTTTTCTCCGAGCGGTAAAAATTCAATCCGGCTGGCATCTGAAACGTTTCCAGCAAATGTTGACAGAAGCAGCTTTGTTTGTGTGCGTCTCCAACAGGCTTTGGATCGCAGTAGGTTGCTCGTTGCTGGAACGAGCATTGTTGTAAATCAAACAAGACAGAGCTGCGGATTTTTGGTTTCTCATTTTAAAACTTTGTAATTAATAAGCCGCGTGCCATGTGGCGCCGTGCTGAACTCAGATAGCAGCTGGTGCAAGTCCAGCAAGGTCAGATGAAATTTTTAAAAACTACCCCCGCAGCCCCCAGCAAATGGTGACAAAAAACGCAGCCTAGGCAACGCAACTCGTACCTAATTAAAGAAATGAGAGCTCATGCCATCGTTTTCACCACACTTCCTTTTCTCACTGTATTCAGACTGCATTCATTTCTTTGACTGAAAATAGGAATTATTTGAAAGAGCAAGAATGTAAAAATGAGAACCAAAGTCTCATGAGATCGGAAAATGGATTTATATGATGATTTGGAAAACTGGAAAGTTATTAATGCATAAAGAAGCCAGGAGAACTGTTGTCTGAGCGCGAGTAATTTGGAGACGTAACAAACTGGCACCCTACTGAAGGATTTAAAAATGCTCCAATCTCCCTATTATTCGCCATCTGGATTGACTCCTTATAACCAAATTTATAATCCAAAAAGCCTAAAATTTACACAGCATTTAGGTGGTTATAATTTTGACTTCAACATCCATCCATTTTCTAACACCCTTGTCCCTAGTGGAGTTGGGTGGTGCTGGTGTCTATCTCCAGCTAACGTACCGGGCGAGAGGCGGGGTTCACCCTGGACAGGTCGCCAGTCTGTCGCAGTGACTTCAACATTTTCACTTTTAACATGCAAAATATGACAACAGAATGCCCTAAATTATTAACAAGTTGAAATATTTTGTTTTCCTACTTTATTTGGGTTGGACTTTGTGGGTTTATAGCGACATATAGCGGTGATAGTGTCGTAAAGACACATTTTATCTCTTTAATTAAACTCTAATTAATCCATATGTTGTCAGTTTTATCAAAACATTGATCAAATGTTTTGATAAAACATTTCACTAGTGTGTTTAATTCCGCACTAGTGACAGGTGGCAACTAAATCAAAACAGGTTTATAAAGTCTAACAGCAGGTTTTGTCATTCATTTAGCTCAGACACAGCGAATAGAAACAGTTACAGTTGAAGCTAATTGTTATGGCTAAACATTAACAATGACCATTTTAAAGAAACAGAGAAAAGGCAAATTGAAAGTCTAATTAATGTTTTCTATTGTCCACATTGAGAGGTTTTATGGCTCCACAAAATTAGGTATTCTTTGAAGCTGCAGTATGTAGCTTTAATACTGCGAAAATAATTTATAAATTATTTTTATAAAAATAATTTTACAATTTTTTTTAAATATATTTGTTGAAACTGTCACTACATCATCACAGGGTATAATGAGAAAGATAATTGTGAAAAAAAATAATCTGGCTCCTCTGCCTTTTCTCACTCACTCAGTTTCTCAACACCCAATCAGAGCCAAGAGCAGGGTCTGAGCGCTGTCAATCATGCTAATCATTCTCTCAGCTTTTTATTTTTTTTAGCAGAGTCTGTGGTGAATGCTAAGGCTAGTTATGGCGTGGCCACCAGTTTTCCTGTAATTTCTCTCTGCCATTAGCATACTGAGCAGCACACACAGAGATTGATTGACAGCGTTAAGACCCTCCTCCTGACTCTGATTGGTTGTTTTTGAGGGATGTATTTCTTCAGACAGCAATACAGTAGTAGCTCAGGTAGGAGGAAATGGATCTTTTTGCAGATTATCTGACACTTTTAACCAATATGTTAACGTATTTTTTGTTAAATAAAACATATGACAGCTTTAAGGTGGGATTTTATTTTCTCTTTACCTGACAGTGGTGTAGATGTGTAATTAGTACACTGGGGTTAATGGTTCTGGCTCACAGTGTTTACATGTCCTTGAGTCACCTTGGAACAAACGCAAGAAATTTGCTCTGAGCAAATTCAGGCATTTGTACCTTACCGTCCTTGTAAAGGATTGAAGAGCAAGGCTGTCAGTCATTTATTTAGCCCAAAAACACTGGGCTAAGAAAACAGATGACGCTCGAAAATGGAATGGATTTGCCTCAGTGGAGCTCTAATGTACAGCAGATGAAAAACTATTTTAGCCTGTTGAAGGCAGTTTGTCAACGGCGGTTGGGTTATGAAGCCCTGATTTGGTACAACGCCTTCTGTTCCAGTTATCCAGCAATATGGAAAGAAACTACGATAGTTACATTTCAGCACATCCAGTCTTTTCAGAGCTTACTGGACAGTGAGATACATTCAGCTGGTAAATAGTGAATGAACGGGTTTAGGAAATGTGTATAACACACTGCAGGGGTATTAGCAAAATCTAGCTAAGCAGGCGGCTATTTTCTCTATTTTTTTTAGCAGCTGTGTTAGAATTGAAGGTAAATTCTCTCATTTATTTAAAACCAATTCAAAGTGGCGCGCAGTTAGACGTCTCTGACTGTTTCGACGGGGCCGTTGTTGCTTTGATGCTATTCAAATGGCACATCCAACAGGGGTTGCTTGAAGGAAACGGTATTATGGCGAGGGGCGTGATCAAATCTTTATCGAAGATGTCGTTTTGGCAGCTTGGTTTTTCTGTGGGAAATAAAACTTTTTATGTGTGTTTCTTAAGCTTCGCAGCTTATGTGCGTCAGCTAATATCCTTTTTCATGACTCATGTATTTTGGCGACACCATTAAATGGATGAACAGCATTAAGGCAAGCGCTGGAGAAAGAAGAAGAAAAAAAAAAAGGCCCGAGGCGCCGGGTTCCTCTAAGAACTTCCATTTGTTTGATATCAGCAATCTGAAGTGATTTTATCTCACTGTAACACAAGATGGAGCTCAGACGTTTAGAACATATAAAGTTATGTTGCATTGTGAAATGGTGAATGTGTCTGGACACGTGTGTGATTATGACAAAATGAAGGCATATTATAAAAGTTTTGGTGGTGCATTTAATGTTTCACCAACTTTTCAACTCTCACTCGTTTAACAAAAACAGACATGGTGGAATCTGTTCTGTGTTCTCAAGGTGAGATTTAAAACGACCCCACTAAAGACCGGCTCATGTAAATGTTTGAAATTGTGGGAGTGACAGGGTGCACTTTCTTTTTACCATGAGTATCAGACTCAGATCTGGGCAGTTTGTCAAGTCAAGTCAACGAGGCAGTTCAAAGTGCTTTACATCATGAAACCACCACACAGTCATAAATTATGAAACGAGCAAGAAGCATTTCATTTTGTCAAACGTCATCATCAAAATCATCAAGCAAATACACATTACATATGTTGATCAATGTTCCAGTTGCTGCTAATCAAATGCAACTCTGAACAGCTGGGGGTTTAGTCTTGATTTAAAAGAAGTCAGTGTTTCAGCTGCAGTTTTCTGGAAGTTTGTTCCAGATTTGTGGTGCATAGGAGCTGAATGCTGCTTCTCCTTGTGTGGTTCTGGTTCTGGGGATGCAAAGCAGAACCAGAACCAGAAGACCTGAGAGGTCTGGAAGGTTGATACAACAACAGCAGATCTGTAGTGTGTTTTGGTGCTGAGCCGTTCAGTGATTTCAAAAGTATAAAGTATTTCAACGTCTGTTCCATGAGCTACAGGGAGCCAGTGTAGGGCCTGTAGAAATGGGGTGATGTGCTCTAATTTCCTGGTTTTAGTGAGAACGGCAGTTCAGTAGGTAGTCCTATGAAGACACTGTTGCAGTAATCAATGTGAGTAAAGATAAATGCAGGAGTTTTTCTAGATCTTGCTAAAGGATTAGTCCTCTAATCCTGAAAACTTTCTTCAGGTGATGGAAGGCCGACTTTGTAACCACCTTTATATGGCTCTGAAGGTTCAGGTCGGAGCCCGCCACTACACCCAGATTCTGTGCCTGATCTCTAGTTTCCAGCTGTAATAACTGGAGCTGTATGTCGACTCTACATCGTTCCTCTTTAGGTCCAAAGATAATAATTTCAGTTTTGTTTCTGTTCAGGTGGAGAAAGTTTTGGCACATCCACACATTTATCTGTTCTAAACATCTGTTTGGACTTCAATTGACCATGTCTGACTGTAATTATGTCATCTAATCTTTCTTAACCAGTTTTTCTCCTCTGTGAGCGTCCCTGTTCTAATGAATTCCCAAAACCAGGTGGATCTGATGCGGACGACGAATATGTTTGTGGTTCACCTGCCCACATCACTACAATACCTGAGTTTTTAGTTTTTGCTTAGGCGACTTGTGGGATCCAAGTTACGTTGCAGCAATATTTTATTTTTCTTCCTTAAAGAGATAATTTGGGATTTATGTAAAAGAGAATTTCTGTTAAAAGCAGATAGAATATTTCAGTAGATAGCTTTTGACATATTTTCAGTGTCTGTGATTAATCATGAGTGAATTTAGGCATTGCTCGTGTCCAGTAAGTCAGGTACAGTTGATTATAATCAGTCATGTGATGTACCAGCACATGGTTGTTACTTTCTCTCTTAGATCCTGGGAAAGCAGCAAGAGTTAATGCCAGTTCTGAGCCTTGGAGTTAGCTTTTCAACCTTGTCTAGGAAGATGAATAACAAGTCTTGTTCTGAGGCTCTGTGCTCACTAACAGAGCAAAAATTTTTACCTCTCATTCTCATTGCAAACTGATTTTCTCGTGAGAAAAACTTCGGCTTTTCGCCTTTTTCAGAGAATCAAACGTTGTTTCAAACGTTTTCTGACGCCAATGACGCAAGGTAGGCTTCCACAACAGGAACATTCTGCTGGAGCTGCAGACTAGATTTTTGGGGCCAATATTTTAGTGCATCACCCCCAGATTTCCCCTGAATGTTCATGCTTCAACAGGGCAGGACTTGCCTCATAAAAGGCAAGTCCTGGCTGCATGTTTTCATTAACAAGGAAGCTTTGGATTTTTGGAGGGAGAGAGCTCCGCATTTTGAATTTTGAAAATCATTTCAGCATTTTAATTCAGACATACCATTTCCAAATGGATCTGTGAATGTACAGTACTTTAAAGCCTCGCCTCAAACACACCGCTCTGCTACGCTACAGCTAGCATAGCCTGTTGTGAATGCTCAGGCTAGTTAGCATAGCCACTGATAACGGAGGATAAACGGTTTTCCTGTAATAGTGAGTTGTTTCTCAACCATTACTCCACTGAGCATTGAGTATATGAGGTTGATTGACAGCGCTAAGCCTCTCCTCCTGGTTCTGATTGGTTGTTTTTGACTGGGAGTAGTGCGTTTCTTCAGATAGCAGTAGCAGATCAGGAGGGAAATCGATCTTTTCACATTTTATCTGTCAAGACATGGTGACAGTTTTAACAAATAAGTAAAAAAAAATTTTTATATAAAAAAATTATATAAATGTTATATATATATATACATATAGACATTTTATATCAAATAACATTTTATATAATTTTTTTTGTATTTAAAACTTTTTAATTTAATAATCTTTTTTATAATTAGTATTTATTTATTTGATACATTTCAGATATATTCCTACTCTCAACATTGGGGTATTTAGCAAATAAAAATAATTTCAGTCATTCTAATTGACCTAAAACAACATAAGTTTTTAATTTGATCTAAGAGAGTGAGAAACATTTATATATATATATATATATATATATATATATATATATATATATATATATATATATATATATATATATATAGTAATACTGAAATACATAGATGTTCTTTACGGCTTTAACAGTCTCGTCCTGTTTGCCTTGTCTGGTTAAAGTTGTTCGTAACTCATACATACATACACTGCTTTTAAAATGCCGTCTCCATATATCCAGAAGTGCATTGAAAACCTTCAACATCTGCTCATTCACAGGCACTCAGGAGCTGAGGAGAAAATGAGATTAGGCTTCTTTTTTTCTTTTTCTTTTTTTTTTTTTTGCGGTGTGCAATCACTCAAAGGATCAACATGGATTTAGCTGTCAACAATTTGCCAAAGCCGAGGTGGCGTCTATAAAGTGATTGAAATCTTTCTCCCCTTTGGATGATGTGATGCCACAGAGGGAGGAGGGAAAGCGAAGGAAGGGAGTAACCCCCAAAAAACTGCAGTGAAGAAATGATTACCAGTGTACGCTACTCCCAATACCATTTCCCTCCACTGCGGTCCCACAAAAAACAAAGGGCTGGGATTTGATTCAGGTTCAGATTAGATTTGTGTGTGTGTGTTGGGGTGTTCATGTTTGTTTGGGGCGGGAGACTTTCCCTCGGGGTGTGTGTGTGTGTGTTTGCGCCGAGGCAGAGCAGCGGCAACATCTTTTACAAGAAGGCTCTGATGTCAGGAAGCCATTGTCTGCGCGGCGAGATGACAGGCGAGAATCGCTGGCAATGGATGGCGCCCGGCGCCCGAAAAAAATAAATAAAAAAAACAGAAAGAAAAAACGGGGCCATTGTTATAGAGGCCTTGAGCGAAATATCTGCAGGAGTGTGAGGCCAAAGCGCTGCTCATAATAACCTGTCTACGGGGAAAAACATTTGTCTTGTTGGCAAAATGAAATCCCGAATGGCTCTTTCAGGAGAATAAAGGAGGCTCTGCTGTGGATGATCACTAAGTGCGTGTGTGTTTTAGATATTCTCCAGGAAAGGCACGGACATGGAAATGTGACTTTTTCTGGATCTTTTCATACGAGGCTCTTTTCGTTCTTCACAACAGGATTCTGGAATTGATTTAAAAGCAACTAAATATCGCCACCTTCAGAAAATAATGTCATTTTTTATTGGCAAAAGTGTTTTATTTTGTTTGTTTTGTTTTTCCTAAATCATCTTTTGGCAAGAAACAAGGGATTTTTATTTATTTTTTGGCAATAATTCCACAGACTTGTTTTATTCCATTCCTTCTCGTTCGGATACCCACAAATGAAAAACATCGTCCTTCAGGAGAATTTGGCCCATTTACTCACCAATTACCTCCATTTCGACACAAAATAACAATCTTAGTATGTATTGTAATGTCGGTCTCTCATGGTAACACATTTTAGCTGGATGATAAATTGTTCCAGAACTTATCGCGATAAACGATGACATTGTTATTTCGAGAACATTTTCAAGTAATATAATTGGTAATGGCATAAAAATACAAGAACATTTAAACATTTAAACACTGGAACTTTAAGACATGTTAAATATCTGAAATAAATTAAATAAATAAATAAATTATGAAGCCTCTATAAACAAAATGTCCTTCAAAGAACCAGATTAAAGACTTTCATCACCATCGTGACCAAAAAATAAAAAACCTCTTTTCATTCTGCTTGCTTGTGAAGCTGAAGGACGGCATCATTGTCCTCAAAGAGAGAGAGAGAGAGAAAAATCCCATAAAAATGTAAAGGAAATCAAGGATGATGTAGAATACAAGAAGGCAAATTGGAGAGGATTATTCAGTCTCATTTGGGCCTCGGTGATAGATTAAGCCCCGGTATTAAAAGACATTGTGTTTTGTTCAAGGGTGGAAGTGACTTTGCCAAGACATTGCGAGATAAGAAGCTAACTCCTATTAGTTTAATGGGAATGATAGTCTGCCCAAAGCAGAGTGTGCAAGTGGCATGGGAGCATCATTTTTTTTGCAGTCGTTCTTGCACTGAGCTGAGGTTAAATGGAAGAGAGAGAACTGCATGGTAAATAGTTTGTTTTGTTTTGGGGGGTTTTTTCATGAAAATGTACGCATTCAATCCATTTTGTTGTTTTTGCTACCGCTTAGTAACAAAAGTCGGACCAGTTTATCGGATTTGTTCCAAACAATCTCTCTCCGTTTGGTAACGTTTTCTTTCTTCTGGGCGTTTTAAGAAACGTGTTGGAAATGGGAATATTTTGGGTAACATTTTATTTGTGCACTGTCATAAACATGACATGAGTGTCGTTTGGTAAATAATGACACTTTTAATGCAAGTTTGCATTAAAAGATTCGGACAGATTTTACTCTGAGTACCTTTTGTTTTGATTCCTCTGCATACTGTCCTTATGGCGAGCCTCCTGTCAGCGTCTGAAGCCGAATGTCAGTCCTGCCAAACCCAATTCCTTGCACATTCGCTTGTTGCCTGCAAGCCCACATTACAATGCTTATTCAGGAGTGTTAGCCATTCAAAGCCCATTGAAGGTCCATTTACCCTTCAGCCTGTCCAGATCTGCAGCTTTACCACTTTCTCTGCAGCAGTCATTTCACATAGCAGCACAACAATGCAAGTCAGGAAAAATGAGTGACTGCAAGGTGGAGAGTGAGTGACAACGACTGAGTCAGGGTGTGCAGTTTTGTTGTGTTTTTTTTTTTTATCTGTGCGTGTGGCTGTTCCCTGACATACTGAGTGCAATCTTTTCAACACACCTGGCAGATCGGTTAAATCTGATCTGCCAGGTTAAAGCTATGTAGTCTGCAATTGTTTTTCCAATGTGCATGCAGTATATGGTGTATTATGTGATAGCTTTCTAAGATGAGACAGTTTCTAATCCCCAGGTCCAACTCAACGTTAAGTAAAAATGAATACAATCGAAGGTGTAGGTGCTTGAAAACTTAGTGGATTTGAAATATTATAAAAATAACACAACAGTTGATCAGTGTTAAAAAATCTGTCATTACACACTGATGTTCTGGAAAGTACAGTAACCGGTTTTCTTGGCCGCCTTGTTACGCAGACCGGACACAGGGCTAAAGCAGCAGTACGTAAGTTTTTTTTAAAAATATCTAAATTGTTTTGCGTATTTGCCAAAACTTGTACTATGTTTTTTCAGTATAATATGACAGATGTTCTGTGGAAAAAATAATCAAGCTTCTCTGCTGAGTAAATACACGGCTCCGTCAGAAACAACCAATCGTCACAACAGAGGCTATTATGAATGCTAAGCTAGTTAGCATTGCCTCCGATGACGGCAGATAAACGCGGTAAGTTGTTTCTCTGCCAATAGCACATAATTGTCTACATTGTCTACACAAGCGTGATTGGCAGCGCTAAGGCCTTCCTCCTGACTCTGACTGGTTGTTTTTGACAGGCAGCAGTGCATTTCTTCAGACAGCAACGGAGGAATTCGATCTTTTCACAGATTATCTGTTTCATATTGTATTGTCACAACATGACGGTTTTAGCAAATATATTAAAAAAACATACTTTTAAGTTAGATACTGTAGATTTAACTCGTATAACTTCCTTTATTTGGTGATGTTTCCATTTGGATCAGTTTAAAATGCTGAAATGCTAAGCTAATGCTAGCATGTGTATATTCTGTTTCAACTCAACTGGGTCATAACTTGTTTCAGTAAATGATTTTATTCTAATTGTAAGACATAGTGCTTTGAACAATTTAAAGTTTATTGACTAGCATTTCAGCTGCTCTCTGAAAGCATCAACAAAATGACGCACACAACCGTATTATTCAGGTTTTCAAGGCAGTCAAATTAAAATAGGCCATGATTTTTTTAAATCTAACGCAGTCTTGTTACTTGCTGGCTAACAGTACGGTTGTAGGTGACACAAACATTAATCTGTTTATTGAAAAACAGAGTAAAAAAATTTCTGTTTTTATGTATTAAAGAAACAGAAATGTGCAGATAAAGTCCTACACAAATGCATTTGGTGAAGTTGCAAGTTAGATAAAGTGTAATGCAAAGCTCTTACTGTGTTTGGTAACATTTCTCAAAACTGCAACTCTGCCAATCCTGGCTCAACACTCTCTACTTTCCTTGGATTTAAATTTTACACCCCTCCCGCACACACACACACACACACACACCCACGCACACCCCCACACGCACACCCCCGCCGGCGCACGCACACAAATCAAATCTTTCACACAGTTGACATGTTAATGTGCGTGTATGTTGATGTCCGTACAAATGCCTGGAATGAGAAAGAGTGCAAAAGTAAACACAGACTATGCTGAGGATTTCAGACAGGAAATAAGCACCTTTCCCTGTGAAGCATAGTCAGTTTAAAGGTCAGAAAGATAGGCATGCTGCATTAAATTGGCTAAAAAATAGTACTGGCTTTTAGGGAGTGAGTGCTGAGAAGAACCCAAAGGGCAGAGCAAAGAAAGACTGATTGGTCTTGCTGTGCCAGAGCAGGGGATGCATTTGCAAGCTGTGCTAATCTAGCCTAGAAATAAATTTAAAGCAGACCTTAATGTGGCACTTGCAATTTCCATATGTCTCAATCTCTTTTAGTAGGATGCAGAATGACCTAACAGCGTCGGCCATGTGACAAACACGTTAATGCAAAACTGAGCAATTTTACCAGAAGTTATTGATGCTGTGTGCAGTATCTCACAAAAGCAAGTACAGCCCCTCACATTTTTTGTAAATGTGAGGGGCTGATTAGATCTTTACATGGGACAACACAGAAGATGTGACCTTTTAATACAATGTAAAGTAGTCAGTGTACAGCTGGTATGACCATGTGAATTTGCTGGGCTCTCAAAATAGCTCATTTAACTGTCATGAACTTCTAAATGACTACTGTATCCAAAGTGTGACCAACAATATTTTTCTAGCCTGGCCATTTCCCTCAAACACAGCTGCGCTTGATTCTCATCTCCCCTCATTGCATCGTCTGGGATTTGTCCCATTGAGCTTGATTTGTAAGGATGCATTTCATCCTGGCCAATCGGCAATCAGAAAGAGGAGTTATGAGCAATGAGTTTTTGCGCTGTTTTTGAGTTGTGGTCTGCCTCTAGTCGTAGTTTGGCAGAGGACAATGTGAGGACAACCTTTCAGTCCCTGTTGAACACGCTTTTAATTTTTTAAGGGTTGTTTTTGGCTCTAGTGGCCTTTATTTGAAAGTGCTCAGACAAGAAAGTAGGTAATGAGAGAAAAGGGAAGACATGCAGCAAAGGTCACCAGGTCGGGAATCGAACCTGTGACGACTGCGTCGAGGACTAAAGCCTCCTCATGCCCGTTATTCTTAACCCCTGCGCCACCACAGCATCACCACGCTTCCAAATGTTGAGCAAATAAACTTCTTTGGTTGGCCATGAAAAGGGAAGCTGTCCCGGTAAAGCGCTGTGTGGTCTTTTCCACCGTGTTGACAGTCTTCTTACATGCTAGGCTCTTTCTGTCAGATCCTCAGAGTTCTGTGCCATGTTGAACTTCCAGTGACGGTATGACGGAGTGTGAGAGTGATAACAACCAAATTCTACCCACCTGCTCCCTATTTGCACCTGAGGCCTTATAGCACCAACGAGTCAAAATTGCTAATTGGGCACAATTGTGACGTTTTCACTTAGGGGTTTATTTACTTTTGCTAGCAGCAGTTCAGACACTACTGGCTGTGTGATGAGTACATTGCTACACAACCTGTACACTGACTGCTTCCCATAGACTGTCTGTAAACTTGAACAATCAGCATTCTGTTGTACTTCTGTGCCAGGGTCAGTCGTCTTTGATATTTCCACGGCACGGATATTTCTGAACCCTCCAGTTCCTGGAAAACTGTCATATTATTGACATGACCAAGCAGGTTGGATTCAGAATAACCTCTCTTTTACGCATGAGTGGGATGACTGGGTTTACCTGCTGTCAGAAACTGCTTCCACAGGATGACAGGCTGTCAGCTGCTCCTCACCAGAATGACTAAAGTACTGAAAAAAACCGATGAGCAAATCATTGTTACTTTGGGCTTCTGCTAGTTTTTTCTTTGTTTTTTTTTTTAGGGAGGGGATAAAAGCATAAAATGTTGCTGTGACTGTACGCTTTGGGTATATTGAAAGTACTCAAAGACTTGCTCACTCTGCATATAAGACATATCTTTGGGCTATTGTGTCATGTCTCCCTAAAGCACATGTCAAACTCAAGGCCCGTGGGTCAAATCTGGCCCATCATAGCTTTTTATGTGGCCCTCTAGAGTCTAGACTAAACACAAAGTGTGGTTAAATATTATGTTATCAAATCAGTGTAGCTTTTATCTGTTTACTGCCAAATTATATCAATCAGTCCCTCCAGTTTCTTGAGAATTATCCTGGAAATTCACACAAAATGAACAAATCCCTGCACTTTTTTGTGTTAATAGTTGGTCATTTAGTTCAGATTTTTTTCAAAAATTGTCAAAAACTTTTTAACTTGTACTAAACAGCTGCCTCAGCTTTAAATGATATCAGATTATAGGCCATGAACTACACAGCAAGTAATAAAAAGTGGCATGCACTGTCATAAATAAGCGCAAATATTTCCAAATTAGTACCATAAACACTTTGATTTTTATTGCAAAAAAAATCACAAAAAGAATCACAAAATGCTGGAGGGACTGAGAAGATGTTATTTAATTTTTAGGAATTTGTTGATATTTTAACCATACTGCCATACATTATCCATACATTTTGGCACAACCGGCCCTTTAAGAGCGTTCATAATCTTGATTTGGCCCAAAACAAAAATGAGTTTGACAGCCCCGCCCTGAATGATAACGAGAGCAGACTTTCTCCTTAATCCACGCTCTTTTACTTCAGTAGAACACATTTATTGAGCAGGAGTTCACAACACAAGAGGAATAATTCACCTTGTTTGATTTTCCTTAAAATAGTGTAGTTCACGTTGAAAAAGCTTCTTTTTTTTCCCGTTCAGCCACAAGAGAATACCTTTCTCCAATACTTTTACCGGCTATAAAGAAAGCCAAGAAACAAGGCTGGCTCTAGTTCCCCTGTTGCACAACCGTATAAATCCAGCTCAGTTTATGTTTGTCTATTGAGATTAACAGAATACAAAGCAGCACTGCTGTTGGTTTTCCACCTCAAGCTACAGTGGGAAGCTTTACATTGAGGTCCTTCTAATATTTACACCAGAAAAAGACAGTTGGTAGTTGTAAAAATTAACGGTTTGTAAATCTGGACAAATATTTTCAATCAAAACAGCTATATGTGCAATAATCAATATATACGTTAGGGCCGTAGTGATATATTCAACTTAAAACAATGAGATGGCATGAGAATTTTTTTTTTTTATCCATTTCAGGATTGAAGTATTTCACATTCTGAGCTACAGAGGACTAGTGTCGATACTAAAATTTAGTTTCTTGCTATTAGGAAGCTACGGAGCAACTTTAACGATTCTCCAGCCAAGTATTGGTTTTTTTCAACAAGGTAGCCCCCAAAATGCATCCACACACACACACACACACACACACTACTGAATTTAAAATGCTTCCTTGTACATATATATATAATATTGTTTTAAATTTTGTTTTCTCTAATATTCTTAATGGTGTGGCAGGGTGAGCATTAGCCAACGCTAATGAACTTTCATGATCAAAGCCGACAGCTAATCATATTCATGATCCACTGTGGCACAGGGCCATGGAAAAAAATATCTGAGTCATGATATGTTTAGTCTATGTTTAATTCATTTCAATGATATATGCATTTCTTCCCAGTCTGAATTATGTAGTGAGACATACGTGAAAATATTTGATGGTATATTTTATTTACAATTTTGCATTTTTGTTTCTCCCGGATGCAGACATGATTGTATAATAGTTCTCCATCTTTCTGCCAGTAGCAGAACTTTGACTCAGATTTCTCTACCTTGTTTTCTGCTGTCGTGCATTTTGTCACCTGCACTAAATAGGAATAAGAATATTCCTGCACTAAACAGTGAAGGAATTTCTAAACTTAGAAATGTTAATGTTTTTGTTCTAGAAGATTTCTAGGACTAATAAAAAAAATATGCATTTTCTCCTAGCATTTCTTTGCTAGGAGAAATGCTAGCATATCTCCTAGCATATCTTTGCTAGGAGATATGCTAGCAAATCTCCTATATATGCTATAGGAGACAGCATATCTCCTATCTTTGCTAGGAGATATGCTAGGAAAATATCTCCTAGCAAAGAGATATTCTGAGAAAGTTCAGAACTTTCTACTCTTTTTCTAAAACATTTCTGAGATTAATCTAAAAAGTGTGAAGGTTTTTGGCAGAAATTCACTCCTTTGTCAAAGTAGGATAGAATCCAGACTTCATATCTTTTTTACAAGTTCATCTTCCCTCTTGAGCTTTCATTCGTCTAGTTTTGTCAGAGTCAACCTTTTCTCGTGACATAAATGAAACATAAAACAGAGTTCTTTGTGCTTTCTACCCTATCTAGAGATGTATGATTGTGTTCCGTTTCCAGGTCTTTCATGGAGCCAAGCATGTCCTTGTGCCAGAACCGCATCACTCCAGCAAAAGATTACGGGTGAGCGTGTGCGGCGCAGTTGAGAACAAAAGAAATTATTTATTGATGGGATGCTCTCAAACCCACTGGCGTCACAGGTATCCATTGTTACCTCAGATGTTGTTTGGAGCTTTTTTGGAGCGAACGGCGACCAGGACTGTGAACCCAGCCTCTTTCCTGCCTCCCATGAAGTGCATCCTGCCAAAGCTAATTTTCTCTTCTGTAATCTTCCTCTGCTGAACGGTTCTCTCATCTACCACCAAGTTTTCCACCAAACACAGTGTTGATTAAAAAAAAAAAAAGGGATTACGGAGCAGCTGCTCGGACGAAGCGTGTTGCCCAAACATCATAACTCAAAAGGGTTCTTTCAACCATTTATTCTCGATGTCTGCACTCGCAGGCGGAACGTGGCAGCTGGGTTGAAACCTGAGGAGGCGGCCGACGGGGGGGAGGGAGGCGGGTATTTTGTTGCGACTACGTTTTTGATCCAGTCGGCTCTAGTGTGCTGATCTGGAAAGAAGAACGGCCAGCTAGGCCCTAACGCCTTCCCTCCCCTGAGGAGGGGTTTCACAGCCAGGGGTGCGAGGGTGCAAGGTTGCCTTGGCCATGCGTGAACTGATGCTGATGACATTCACATGTAGCTGGGATGCCTGAGTGACTCGAGATGTCCTGCAGGTCTTTGCAGAAAGGTTTTAGGATACAGGAAGGACAGAAACACTTGTGCTCCAATATTTTAGGAGTCTTTTCTCATTTTCTTTGTGAGTTATGAGGAGATATTTCACTAAAATATGCAAGTAGGGCCTGAGTCGGATGAAATGTTGATGCAGTACCTTACTAATGAACGCTCAACAAACTCGGTGTACTTTTACTTGTGATAGAGGGATAGATGGTTATAAAAGATTTCTGTCAGTAATCTAGTCAGTAATTTGTAGAATCCCCCCTTTTGTTCCACTTAGAGCTGCAAGTCTTTTGGACTCTACCTGCTTCGTACATCTGAAAAATGTGCACCCATTTTAATTAGCTCCGGCTCAGTCAAGACTGGATGAGTGCCACAGATTGTCAATTGAAGTAAGGTCCAGGTTTTGACTGGGCCGTTTATTCAGAGCAGGAGGCTGTATAGCTGCTCTTGTCCTGTTGGAAGTTGAACCCCTTGTGGGAAAATGGAAATTGTGCTTTTTTTTCTGGCTTTCTTTAACTAATGAGTTTCTATTTGTCAACCTTCCATTAAGGCCTGATTTATGAAGTGAACAGCCAATAGTTGTTCACTCAATAGACTCCCCTCATCTAAGGCTGTGTATATCGGCTGCTTGTCCAGAGTTACCATGCTTCTTGGCTCCTTCTCTGGTTAGTCCCAAAAATTAGGCGGACGGACACATCTGTGTGTGCAGTAGTGCCATACTCTTCAGTTTTACATGTTGGACTGAGCAGTCTTCCATAAAATTTTCAAACCAGGTCATGTTGTTTAGTAACCTAACCCTGATTTTGTCGTCTCCACAATTTTCTGTTACCTTTAGTGACAGGTAGCAGATTTCCTACTCTTTCTTTGGACTATCTCTTTAAATCCGTAAGTCATAGTGACGTCCACTGGCATAAGTGTGCATGGACTAATAAAAGTCTAGATATTTTAATAAAGGTGGCAACAAAACAGCTGGATGGGTAAAGTTGCAGGTCATGGTTATAGGAAAACAGTAGTTTTAATATTAAGTACAGAAACAGCTGTTTAGCAAATTTATGCACACTGCAAGCATTTCTTGGTTTTGCTATTTTGTGTCTGCAGTTTTACTTTGGTTTAAAACAAGGTACAATCTTGTTTTTAAGCTACTGCTCTAATCAAATATGGTGAGATGCTTCAGTATGCTGCTTCTAATATATATAATTAGGGATTATAGTTGTTGCTTTCACTGGATGCAAAACATACTGATTTATTTAGAACACGTGTCAACTCAAGGCCCGTGGACCAAATCCGGCCCATCATAACTTTTAATGTGGCCCTCTAAATTCTAGACCAAACACCAAGTGTGCTTAAATATTATGTTGTCAATCAAATCAATGCAGTTTTTATCTGCTTACTGCCAAATTATATCAATCAAATTAACGCAAAATCAACAAATTGCGCTAAAAAGTTGAGTGTTGTTTACTGTTGGGCATTGCCTTAATTGCTATGTTTCATGGTGCAAACAGTGGTGATAGGGATGTGTCGGGATCTGTCCCTTATCTGTGTTTATTTTGAGTTTCTGTCTCTCTGAGTCTCCGTGTTGTCCTGTCTCCCCTTGATTGTTCCCAGGTGTTTCTTGTCTCCTTGATTACCCTCTGTGTATTTAACCCCACCAGTGTTCTTTGTTCCTTGTCGGGTCCTCGTCGTGTTTGTCCTGTTGTCACTGTCTGCGAGCTTCTGCATCCGCTCCTTTGTGCTGCCTGGACTTTGTATGTTTTTGGATTTTTGGACTACCTTCATTATTAAACCATCTTATTCATCTTACCCTGGGTCTGCTGCCTCTGCCTCACCACCCAAATCATGACATTAGGACCCGACCACAAGTAACCACGGTGAGGCACGCGATTTAAGAGATTTTTTCAACATGGACCCAGCGCGTTGGGATGAATTATTATTTAATGTCAGAGACTTTGTGGAGATTGTGGCGGAGCCATACTTTGCGCACAGATGCATCGGGGCAGCCATCAGGCTACTACTGGTGCTGGAGGGATGGGCCGACCAACTCCAGTCCCTGGGGTTGGAGAGGCTAAAACAGGAGGCAGAGTGGGAACGCCAGGCAGGTTTAGCCTTCTTGACTGGCGACCCTCTGCCTTCAGAGCCGGACTTCCACTCACCCAGCCCAGCCTTAGCGTCTCCGGCACCAGCACCACATCCAGTTCCAGCACCGGCTTCTCCGACCCTCGCTGCAGCCGCTGCCCCTGCGCCTCCAGAGTCCGCTCCAGCCTCCGCTCCAGCCCCTGCTTCGGAAACTGTCCCCATGGTAATGGGGTTCCAGGCAGCCCGCCTGGCACCTGGCCGACAGACGGCGTGGCTGTGGGCGTGGCCTGCTCCTGTTAGGGGGTATTCGACCTCCTCAGAGGTGTCTAGTGTTCCCTCCTCAGAGGTGTCTAGGGTTCCCTCCTCAGCGCCTTCTAGTGTTCCCGCCTCAGCGCCTTCTAGTGTTCCCGCCTCAGCGCCTTCTAGTGTTCCCGCCTCAGCGCCTTCTAGTGTTCCCGTCTCAGCGCCTTCTAGTGTTCCTTCCGAGTCCCCGCCTCCTGTGGCTCAGTCCCTGCGCCGCCGTCGCCCGCCGGACCCGCCTCCTGTGGCTCGGTCCCTGCGCCGCCGTCGCCCGCCGGACCCGCCTCCTGTGGCTCGGTCCCTGCGCCGACGTCGCCCGACGGACCCTCCCCTTGGGTCCCGCCTCCTGCGCCGACGACGTCCACCGGACCCTCCCCTTGGGTCCCGCCTTCTGCACCGACGACGTCCGCCGGACCTCCCCCTTGGCTTCCTCCTTCGGCGTCACGGACGCCCTCCGGACCTCCCACGACGGTCTGCCTCCTTTGCCTTCGCCCATTGTGGATGGGTTGTTTTTTGTTTGTGTTGAACTGTTAGCCCTTCCTGTGCCTCCGCCCACTCTGTTGGGTTGTTTTTTGGGGGTTTTTTCGGACTCTAGCCCCCCGTCCAGCGCCCCTCCGCCCACCCTAGTGGTGTTTTTTGGATTTGGTTTTTCTTGTTTTTTTGGGGGGGGCGTCTGGTAGCCGCCCTTGAGGGGGGGGTAATGTCGGGATCTGTCCCTTATCTGTGTTTATTTTGAGTTTCTGTCTCTCTGAGTCTCCGTGTTGTCCTGTCTCCCCTTGATTGTTCCCAGGTGTTTCTTGTCTCCTTGATTACCCTCTGTGTATTTAACCCCACCAGTGTTCTTTGTTCCTTGTCAGGTCCTCGTCGTGTTTGTCCTGTTGTCACTGTCTGCGAGCTTCTGCATCCGCTCCTTTGTGCTGCCTGGACTTTGTATGTTTTTGGATTTTTGGACTACCTTCATTATTAAACCATCTTATTCATCTTACCCTGGGTCTGCTGCCTCTGCCTCACCACCCAAATCATGACAGGAGGTCTTCTTTGTCTTCTTCATCTTCTTAATTCTCTGGATCTTCTCGGCCCAGACTTCCCTCTCCCCAGCCACTTGTTCCAGCTCCTCCAGGGGAATCCCAAGGCCTTCTCAAGCCAGCTGAGAAACATAGTCTCTCCAGCGTGTCCTGGGTCTTCCCCGGGGCCCCCTCCCAGTGGGACGTGCCCGGAACACCTCACCAGGGAGGCGACCAGGAGGCATCCTGACCAGATGCCCCCGAGCCACCTCAACTGGCTCCTCTCGATGTGAAGGAGCAGCGGCTCTACTCTGAGTCCCTCCCGGATGACTGAGCTTCTCACCCTATGTCTAAGGGAGAGCCCAGACACCCTGCGGAGAAAACCCATTTCGGCCGCTTGTATCCGTGATCTCGTTCTTTTGGTCATGACCCAAAGAACCATGACCATGAGGGTGGGAGCGTAGATCAACCGGTAAATCGAGAGCTTTGCTTTTTGACCATGACAGACAGGTACAGCGCCTTCTTCACTGCAGACGCTGCGCCAATCCGTCTGTCGATCTCCTGCTCCCTTCTTCCCTCATTTGTGAACAAGATCCCGAGATACTTAAACTCCTCCACTTGTTGCAGGACACCCCCTCCCACTCCCTCCAACCCAGAGAAGCTTTCCGGCTCAAGACCATGGCCTCGGATTTGGAGGCACTGATCCTCATCCCGGCCGCTTCACACTCGGCTGCGAACTGCTCCCGTGAGAGCTGTAGATCACGGCCTGATGAAGCCAATAGGACCACATCATCCGCAAAAAGCAGAGATGAGATCCTAAGGCCACCAAAACGGATCCCCTCAACACCTTGGCTGCGCCTAGAAATTCTGTCCATGAAAGTAATGAACAGAATCAAAGGGCAGCCCTGGTGGAGTCCAACTCTCACTGGAAACAAGCCCAACTTACTGCCGGCAATGCGGACCAGACTCCGACACCGGTCATACAGGGACCTGACAGCCCGTATCAAAGGGCCTGGTACCCCATACTCCCGGAGAACAGCCCACAGGGCTCGCTGAGGGACACGGTCGAACGCCTTCTCCAAGTCCACAAAATACATGTAGACTGGTTGGGCAAACTCCCATGCACCCTCCAGGACCCGCTGAGGGTGTAGAGCTGGTCCAGTGTTCCACGACCAGGACGAAAACCACACTGCTCTTCCTAAATCCGAGGTTCGACTATCCGACGGACCCTCCTCTCCAGGACCCCTGAATAGACCTTGCCAGGGAGGCTTAAGAGTGTGACCCCTCTATAATTGGAGCACACACTTCGGTCCCCCTTTTTGAACAGGGGGACCACCACCCCAGTCTGCCAATCCAGGGGAACTGCCCCCGATATCCATGCGATATTGCAGAGTCGCGTCAGCCAACACAACCCTACAACATCCAGAGCCTTAAGGAACTCCGGGCGGATCTCATCCAACCCCGGGGCCCTGCCACCGAGGAGCTTTTTAACCACCTCGGCGACCTCGTCCCCAGAGATTGGAGAACCCAACCCAGAGTCCCCAGGCTCAGCTTCCTCAATGGAAGGCATGTTGGTGGGATTGAGGAGGTCTTCGAAGTGTTCTGCCCACCAGCCCACAACGTCCCGAGTCGAGGTCAGCAGCACACCATCCCCACTATAAACGGTGTTGGTGCTGTACTGCTTTCCCCTCCTGAGACACCAGATGGTGGACCAGAATCACCTCGAAGCCGTGCGGAAGTCTTTTTCCATGGCCTCTCCATACTCCTCCCATACCTGAGCCACATGCCACTTGGACTGCCGGTACCCATCAGCTGCTTCAGGGGTCCCACAGGCCAATAAGGCCCAATAGGACTCCTTCAGCCTGACAACATCCCTCACCGAAGGTGTCCACCAACGGGTTTGAGGGTTTCCGCCGCAACAGGCACCAACAACTTTGTGGCCACAGCTTGGATAAACCACCTCGATAATGGAGGCATGGAACATGGACTCAATGTCCCCTCACCTCCCCCGGACTAGTTAACCAAACATTCATGACTTTAGACCTTGACAGAAAGCCAGAGTGCCTGCAAACAGGATATTAACTTTTGATCTTTTCCTCACAAAATTTAATGTTTCTTGCTCCTTTCCAAAACCTGCTTTGTTGATTTCGAGTAGTGGCAGGAGAAACCGTTGGGTGGGATTTTATGCGGACTGTTGTTTCTTCCCATGCGTTTGCTTCTCATAATGAATCCCAGGATTCGCCATTTATCAATGAAAATGCAACTGTTGAAATCAGTGAAATGAAAAGCTGAGCTGTGCTGTCCTTGTCCGGATCTGAATCATCCAAGTCATTGTCCATATTGGCAAAACAATCTTTCCTAGCCTGCTCACCTTGTTCCAAGTCAGCACGCTGTTTCAAGACAGCAGGCTTGACTGCAGTTCTGTCTAGTGAAGTTCCACAGACAACTGTCTTCTGTTGTTTGCCACAACCTCTGCAAAGAATCTCCCCAGCCGGGTTAGCTTGTCCTTTGGGAACGGGCGAAACTTCGTCCCAAACCAAATCTCTCTCATGAGAGTCTGTATCGTTTCCTGGGAGAAAATGATCAAATATTTTCTGCATCCCTGTCGACACCATGTATCCAAGACCAAAACCTATTGGCATAAAGATGGGGACTAGCGCTGTTGAAATAGTAGACATTCTTACGAGACACAAAGTCAAACCTGAAAGAACTGTTTCGATACTAACTGATGTATTGAGATTCAAGCATTCAAGCATTAAAAGGCTTAGAACTTCTTTGATCTGTTGTGATGTCATAAACGGCATCATGTACATCAGTGACCTCTCTGTTTTGAGGCATGGCCTTGCTTCTGATCGTTGCTATGGAAACAATCAGATCAATTCTGCATGACTCAAACTGAAATAATGTCTAAATATTTGAATAATAAGTTTTTTATTTATTTATTTATTTAGCATGAAGAGATTAACAATAGATTTCTGTATGACTGAATTGTTGCATTTGTGGTCTTCCGTACCTGCTGCAGTATAAATGTAGGTACCGGCAGTCAATTTTTTTCCTTCGATTTTTAATACTCTAAATGAATTTTTCTACTAAGTGTATTACCAGAAAAGAGCAGAAAAAACTGTTATGTCTAACAGTTTTTGAGATTTTGGTGGGTGGGTGTACCTTGCCACAAACCCACCTTTGAATAGAAAAAGATGGGGTTTTTGAAAGCCGATTACTCAAAAAATAAATCAGTTTGACACTTATTTGTAATGACATTCTTTAAATATGTATAAATCATATTACAAAGCAAGAAAATGCACAGTATAAATAGCTTACTTTTAATGAAGATTCTTTTAAAAATGTCATTTTGAAAAACAAAAAATATGTCAATATTGACCCTAACAGGAGACATGGCATTTTGGGGATTCCATATTAATCAATGTATTTTGAAACCAAGTCCCAAAGGCTATTTTGCCCGTCTATGTGGTCTTAACAGGCTTAATTTTTTGCAGGGGTCTGAGACTGTTTAATAAAGATTTATTAGGCCGCAAAAATCCTTCCAAAGCTAATTGAGTATTTTATTTTTACCACTCCCCAAAGTAGTATTTTTCATCAGACTTCAATAAAACATCTCTACTACAGGTAAACTAGGCTGCTGAATAACATAAAAGCATCCATGTTTGGCCATCCTCAATAGTTTCCTTGATATTGCTGGTAAGGATTTTTTTGTTTGTTTTTAATATCCACCTTCTGGATAAAGAGCAGAATTACTTTAACCTCTGTGGCTTATTAGCAGCAGCCCCGTGATTCACAATCTGGACCTTTTTACTGTTAAGCAGTGACTTATTTTTTCCCCCCACCATTACTAACCTATTCTAATCAATGAGCACCCTGGGCAGTGATTACAAAGGAAACCTTATCATTCAGCTCCTGCGTAACACTGTTAAGAGGTATTTAAATTCACATCCTGCGCATTGAGAGCCATCCGTTGACATTGAATGTCCCCTATTATGACACTTACAGAGCAATAATGTGCTCGCCTCTCACTTCAGAGCATATTACAGAAGGGTGAAAGAAAAAGGAGTTTAACCGTGTGAAATATTTATTCTCTTTGCCTTAAACACTCCTCTCCTATCTCTGCCCCGGCGGTGCCTGAGACCCCATTTTTAAACTCGCAGGGGGATAGATAAAGGATCAGATATGTGTTAGACAACACTCTGCAGGGCCCGCCTCTTGGAAAAGGGGGGTATGACCACTGTATGTGAAGCCCACAGCGCCATCAGGCTTTGAAACGAGGTACTGCGAGCATTTCACAGACTCCTATCACTCTTAATTCAGCCTCAGTTAGGAATTTGATTTTAATTCCGTGTTTAAATCTGCTTATCGGTAGTTTCCAGAGATAATGCGGGGCGTTTGGTTGCAATTTCCTCCTCTTTTTTTTTTTTGAGTTAAAAATGCAGAAATTAGCGTTAAATAAAATAAATTAACGTTAAAATGAATAAATAATGGCAAAGTAGCGGTTCCCTCACAGGCTCGCGCTCCCTCAGTTCAAACCGCACACAGTCACGCGCACACGCCGACACACTTTGAGTTGGATCCTGGGTAAGGAGTGCGTTCCGCTGATCATCTCCAACCCTCCTTTCCAAGCAGGCGGATTGCTTCTGCCTCTGACGACAGCCAGTCACACACACACACACGCACCCACACGCAATCACACGCACAGCGCTGCTCAGAGCGGAGTGGCTGAGGAGAGACCGCATCAAGGAGCCGCGTACCCGCCTGCTTACAGAGGAGTCGCGCGTGGGAGTCGATAACCGTCTCTACCTGCCATCTGCATTCCTGCCTTTTTATTCCCGGCGCCCTACCGGACGAGTCTGGTGCTCTCAAAGGGGGGAGTCCCATCGCCACCGAGACAGAGGACCGAGGCTTGTCGGGTTTTTTTCTCTCTCTTTTTCTTTTTTTATTTTTTGTTTTTTGAAGGGGGAGATTTTTTTTTCCCCGGCTGAAACATACATTAGAGCTGCGGTCGCTGTGGAGAATTTCACTGGAAATCAGGCGGTGTGCGTTTCCCCTCGGTTTGTTTCGTGAAAGCCGTCTTTTGAAAGGCGGGAGGGGATGGACTTGAGATAGTGCGTCTCAATTTGAGTGCTGGTGGCTGGGAGTTGCCGTCTCGGAGAGATGCGAAAGCATGCTTGGAAGCTGTGAGCGCTACCGCAGGTGAGTATCTGTGAACGATCATGATGAATTGTGTAGGCTTGTTGAAAGTCCCTGTTTTGTATTTGGAGTAATGTCTCCGTAGGTGAGCGTTTCTGTGTCTGCGTTTCTGTCAATGCGGGTTAATGTGGCGCGCGGCCAAAGACCGCATGGATATGGATATACATAATGCAGCCAAATCTGTTCGGAGGGAAATATCTGTCAGTGCGAAGGAAAGAGGCTTTCTTAAAAAAAAAATTAAAAAAAACCCCGAACTCACTGTAATGTCAGATATGGGCCAAAATAAATAAATAAACATGAAAACAAGGCTGTACCTCCGACGGTCAGAGCAGAATCTATACTGTAGGCAGGACAGAGAATAAGGACTTGAGCGTGCTTAGGTGCGTCCTCTGCAGGTACAAACAATCAACACTGATTTCTATTCTTCATTTTTACATTTATGATTAATACATATTTTTACGGCTCATCGTGTTTCTCCCATCCCCCGCCCCCTCCCTCTCGTACCCACCATACTGTCCATGTCTGTGAGGTGAAGAAGGCTTAAACCATTCATCAAATTTAATTGTCCCGCGATTGAGACTGGGTGAGTGTGTGAGAAGGAAACAGAATGTAGACCCTGCCTTTCTGTTTGGCGTGTGCGTGCGTGCGTGTGTGTGGGTCGGTGAAATAGGTGGAGAGTTGCAATTACAAAACGTTACCTTAATCTATCCCTTATTTGCCAGCGTTTTGACTCTGCTGAGGTAACATTTTGTCTTCGTGTGCAAGTCGTGAGCCACCCGTGAATCCCATTTTTTAATGCATCTGCAAAAGATGGCTATCTCTTAAATGGGCAGCTGAGAGGAAGAAGAAGAAAAAAGGGAGAAAAAACAAGCAGGATTCTGCAGATATGCAGGGCTTTTTTCTCTCTGTTTTCTCCCCCCATCTCTCTCTCTCCTGAATTAACTTGGGACTCTTTGTTTTGAACGGGATGACAGTCAGCAGGGGTCTATATATAGCTTCGGCTGAGACAATATGGGACAGAGGAAGAAACTTGCGCGTTTCTGGTTGCACACACTCCGTCTGTCTGTTGTTTGTTATTCAAGGCAGCGTTTGGCAGAAGTAAGAAAAAAAAATTTATACCAGTGGCTCCTGATAATTTTCATTTTCACTCTGCCTTTTTCTGAGTGTATGTTATGTGTAAAAGAAAGGGAGGGGGGAAAAAAGTCTACAATTCACACAAAAGCCTGTGCAGCTCAGTATTAAAGGCTGTGCCTGCGGTTATTCATAAAGCTTTATATGTTATAAATAACTGGAGGGAGCGGACGGGCAGATAGAGGAGCAGCAGCAGCCTCTCTTGCTTTATCAGAACCCACAATCCAATATGATAGATAGATGATACACTTTGAGGTATCACATGGAGACAGGGGCCAGGGTGTGGCACAGTCCTCATCCCCCCCCCCCCATCCAGCCCTCAGTGATGACCATAAAAGTGACTGCTTTGTGCTGTGTTTGTGTTTACCAGACCTGTAGCGACTTTCAAATGACCCCATCAAACTGATTGTTTCCTTTAATCTGCTGCTGGTGGGCTCACGCCACCCAGCTCCTAAGTTTTCTCCTGGATTTCCTCAACAAACGGCGGGCTCTACCTTAGTTAATTATGGCCGTTTTGCTATAGCCCGAGAGGACCGAGTGTGCGTTGCGATGGGCCCTCTGGGTGCCTTCGTTAAATTAATGTGCTGTAGCTGACCTTGGCTATCTAGTGCCATCAATAGGATTCACCTTTTTGCCCCGCAGTAGGGGGGGTGGCATATTGCAAAGGCCTGTTTTACCCTACAGCGTTACCCCGCTGTCGACATCCCGTATCGAATTACAGCACCCGTTGATCAATGCTCGCAATAACCCCGAACCTCTTACATAGCGTCCGGTTTAATGCAGGAGCATCAGATATCCCAGGAAAGGAATCATGCTCCTCGTAACCCGGTTCATGGAGGTATGCTTAGATATTAGTGTATTAGTAATCCAATCATATACAGACAGAACAGAGAAGAAAAACAATGAGAGCAGCCTCAGAGTGCGTGCTGCATTAATAATTCATGGAAGAAATCAGCTTGAGCGTAGATTTGACAGCAGACCGGAGCAGGCGAGACAGAGTGGGTGGCGGCGGTGCGGACGGTAACGTTAGAGCACGGTGACTGATCACAGCCTCTCTTCTTTTTTTTTCTCTCGCTGCCACACAAAATGACCAGCAGTGTTATTAGCGAGTGGGCTAATGCCGGCTTATGACGTGTTCTCATGTCTCCTGGAGACGCTCTCATCTGGGGGTGCAAAGCTGACACCTACTGCAGCGACAAGGTGTTTATTAGCTCCCAGTTGTGAGACCACTCTACCTGCATGATATTACGGTGACATGGAGCTACTAGTTCTCACAAGGGAAGCCAATTATGTTGTTTTTTCTTTTTAAACCAGGAGTCAAATGCCATTCCGCTTGATGCCATAGCGTCTCGGTTCGGCGATGCCCGAGGCTGGGTGGCATCTGCATGTAAGGCCCTGCTAAGGGATCACAGTGGCCGTTTGATGCGAGGGAGAGGGAAGATCTTGTTTGCCGTTGTCCTTGGTGGATGTCAGCTGAATTAAAGGAGGAAGGATGGTTGTGATTGTTGTCAAAAATAAGACATCTGAGGTTTAAGGGTTTTTTTTGCGGTTTCAGCAGTGCTTTTCCTTTTAGAGGCGTCAACAAGTCCTGGGAAGCATCTGTCCTAAACGTAATGCAACATAAGCACCCTGTTATGGCCTCTTGTCATAAAGCAAGTGGCTCTGCATACGATTTGGTGTGTATATGTTTATCTTATATCTATATAATACAATTAGGATTTGGATTTTACTTAATTATACTCCACAAAATCCAGTTATACACTGAAATGCAATATGATTTTACTGTTATAGACAATATTGATAAAACCAAGCCAGTGACAAAACATCAAGCAATTGTTTCAGACTAAACAGAAGTCATTATCTATTTATGCCAATAGAGCCCAATGAAAACTGTGGTAAGGTGGCCCCTCAGCTGCCTGTTTATCCTTCACTTGGCCTTTATACTGTCATGGTGGCTCTCAGTGAATCATCAGAAATCAATTTCTTGATTAAAATTTCACTGACCTTAATCCTTTAATGTCAAATGCGTTAGCATAAGTGATTTATACCAATTCAGATTATGGTTGCAACATTTATACTGAACCAGAAAACAGCACTTGATACATTCAGGAGCTGGATTTTTAGCGAGAGCTAAGACATACCTCAATGTTTTCTCAACTGAACAATGTCCAAGTTACTACGCAACTTTACTCTTCTTTTGGTGAACCAACAGCAGACTGACAACTGTTAGACTCAAGGAAAGATGTTCTGCATTCACAACAACGTTGTTCAACACAGAAAACTGTAACAAACTGTAACACAAATTTCTTGTGGAGGGGGTGATGGGAGGAGGATTAGTGTTGTCTGGCTACCTGTCAAAGACAATAAAAAAACAGCTGTAGTTATTTTGGGTTACTCTCTATCCTAACACAGCTTTGACTATGCTTAGAATCTTCTTAATTTGATGCTAAATGCCATTAATGAAATCCTGCAGAGTGCTTTGAATTCCACAGACAACTTTAAAAGCACATTTAGAACAATATACTGTATATGCCTAAGTCAATGTCCAGGAGTACAGTGGTTGGATCCTAGGAGTGCGTGACCTCACATCTCTTATTTTGGTTGAGTCAACAAAAGCTTACTTCCTCGTAGACGTAGCAACAAAATTCCTAGACTGCAACAACAGCTGCCTTTTCATCCACAAAACTCCTCTCACATTCACTCCCTTTGTGTGGTAAACATTGTGATCACTGCACTAGATCCAGCAATAAGTGAGAAAGAGAAAAGGATTAGTGCACGTGAACGCAATCACTACAGCATCTCTGGGAGGTGTTGATTAGCGGAATAAGACAGAAACAGCTTCTTCCTGTCAGCGTTGCAGCAGTGTCATGCCCGCTCACTTGGACATTAAGTAATTCTGCTGCAGAGACATGTTTATCACTCCAGATATGCTGTGCGGAACGGCTGCAGCTCAGTCGACGGAGTGGGCGTCCTTCAACTGGAAAGCTGTTTCTTTGATGCACAAGTCACCCAGTCCTCATGTCAAAGCATTCTCTGTAGTCAAAGATACTGAACCCTCTCATTACCTCCCCAATGTTTTCATCACTGAAATCATAGTCATATTCCGAAAAAGACAAGGTCCCCACCGAATCATACAAATTTCTGTATCTGTTTTGCATCAGATCTTGACAGGTCTGTTACGTTTTCAAGTATTCAATCAGCTCCTGTTTTCAGCTGAACGCAAGGATTTTGCTTCCACCATTTGTAGATCTTTAAAAGATATATCATCTTAAAAAGCTACAGGACAAGCCAACGGGTCAGGGATTGGGCAAATGTTATTGTGCTGACAGAGGGCTTTCGCTTCTTCCAGGCGAAAGTACTGTATTTGTATTCACTGCATGCGGGACAAGCGAGTGTCTATTCTGGCACTTTTGTTGCCAGGAAGACTCACTCGTCCATCTTTTAAATGACTGAGTTAATGTCACCCTGCTAATCTGCTAGAGGGGGCTGCGAATCATATTGACTGAGGCATTTGAAGGCATTTGACTGGCAGCTTTGAAGGGGTGAGTGGAGCCGGAGCGCTTCAGTGGAAGTCACCCAAGTTAGCATTGCCCAGGCTAAAACACATTCTGTACTTTTGGTCGTTTGCAGCTTGTAGCCCATATGTTGTACAGACGGTACAGTATGTGGACATAACTAAGGAAGTCTCTAGGTTACGTCGAGGGTCCTTTTTTCTTTCCCAGACAAAGACAGTTATTGCTTCATTTGATTTATGCGCGAGTATTATTATTACTATTTATTTTCTTTTTGAGAAGAGACGGCATGAATTGCTCTGCAGTAAGACAGGGTTGTGTGGCAAATATCACAACGCGCTGCCATCGTCTCTGCTGAACTCATCATGTCGAACGACTCTATTCAGAAGTGATTGTAAACACAACTGTGGGACAGAAGCAGCTCCACTTACGTACCCCCACTCGAATGGAGCATATGATCTTTTTCCATAAGTGGGAGCAAGAATTCAGTTCGAGCAGCACCCCGCTGCTGTAATGGCGGCTAAAATACCCCACTGAGAATCAGAATTCACAAAGTTCAGCGTTTAGGTGAAGTGCAGGTGCTCTCGGCTCCCTTTCCTCCGTCTAGTGGGCTAACCAGGGGCTCTGGAGGTGAAGTTGTGTTTTATGGCAAATATGCTGGCGGTGTGTTTCAGGTGAGTTTCAGTCACTGAAAGCATTTATAATTAATGAGTTCTTGGCTCTAATGTAAATTGTAGGGTTGTGTTGATACACGGTTCATGGAAACGAGATGAGATTCAGCAGTATTTGGGGGAAAACTAAAAACGTAGTTTTTTTCATTACACAAATAGAAACAGTATAGTATATACTAATGTTTTTATGTGAACGTTTGAAACGGTTGCACAACACAAATTTGACCTTTGGGCTTCATACGTTTTTTTTGGTTTTGTTGTTTTTTAAAAGACAAAGCTGTTTTCCACTGGTACATTTTGGCTGAAGTATGCAGCTTTATTACGCAATCAGAATTTAATCAAGCCAATTTTGGGTTCCAAGTTGAAAAATCACTGAAAATAGACAAAAAGTTTTGAGTTTTGCCTTAATCTAAACCATACAATCCAATATGACAGCAGCATGTCTGAAACATAGCAGCAGCTCCACTGAAAATACGCCCTTCTTGTCTTTCTCACAAATACGAATAATGTTTTAAGCACCTCAAACTATGATATAAATATACAGTACATATGGTCACAATAATAAATTTTGCTGGACAATAAATTCATTCAGAAATTATTGCGATAAACAATAAAATTGTTGTTTTGAGACCATTTTGAAGAAGTATTGGGGTAATGGTGTAGTAATGCAAAAACACATTCTCAAAGGTCAATAAACTTTCAATTCTGAAATATGACAAAACAACAAATTAAATGAACTTTAAAGTTTCTGTAAACAAAATTGTCCTTCAAAATAAGGGCTAGTTTAGACCAAATCATCAAACTGAAGACTTTTGTCATTCAGTTTTTGTAGAGAGAAAAGAGAAAATGATAAATCATGCAAATAGAAATTAAGCTTGTTTTAATTTATTATATCAATTGATTTATTGCGACAGGCCTATGCATGAGTATTTAACATTTTGGTCTGGCGATAGTGAAACTCAGTCATAGAAAAATTGTAAAATAGCCGCTGCGTGTAGTGGCAATGTGATTTTACAAAGCAGATGCCAATTAGTGTCATTAGTGGTTAATGGTTCCCTTCTTCAAAATAAAAGTCTCAAACATACTCAGAGGATAACAAGAATAAAGCCCTTATCATCATCCATAAAAATAGCTTCACCATATGAAGTCACATATTGTTAGCAGAACAGCAGCCCTTAATAAAACAGACTTCTAAAGAAAATGTGTCATTTTAATTCATTTAGATCTTGTGCCAGGAGATATTTTTACCATTAAAAGTAAATAAATGATTGGTTTACCTTTTGACCTAATGCAGTTCCTGTTTCTGTTTAATGGTCCTTACGAAGGTTTAATTAAAAGGCACTAATCCAATTAGAGTTCAGTCAGAACATGGACACCCCCTTTCTAAAATGCTCCCAAAACAATAGAGGGGCTATCCACCATGATGCTTCCTTATTGAAGTGTTGTCACATAATTCAAACATGCTTCAGGCCCATTATCCATTCCATTTCTGTTAGATCAGAGAAGTTTCTTTTCATCCATTCAAAGTCAGCTCCCATTCATCATGTGATTCAAAACAACAGGCCCTTTGCATTGAGGAAAAAAGGGGGAGAGGCTTTTAGTTCCCTAAAAGCTATATTACCCCGTCTCTTTGGTCCTCTCTGTCCATCTCTTCCTCTCTCCCTCTCTCCTGGTTTAACTTTCCATAAAAGCTCACTCCTTCTGTCCGCCTGTCTAGCCTGTCTTTTTCCTCCTCTTTCCTCATCCAGCCTTTCTTTCACCCACTCACTGTCAACACAGTAAGAGAAAGAGAGGGGGAGGGAGGAGGGAATTGGAAAAACAGAGCACTGCAACAAAGAACAGCTAATACTGTTGATGGAAGAGAGCGAACGTGCCTGGAGGAAACAAGAGGTCAGATTACGGGTTATCGACCGGACCAGGTGGCATAAACGACATGTTTGTTTGATGGACCTCCAAAAAGCTGGAATATTCCAACCAAAACTTAGGCATGAATCAGACCTACACTGAAATTTGCAGGAACACAGCCTCCTTACTCCCACATTAGTAATCTTTTTAAAATTGATTTCATTGCTAAGCAAAATTCAAAGTGTCATTTTATGTTAATTCTATAAGATGTGTCATCCCAGATTATTGGGAAGCAAAAATGTGCGATGAATGACACAAATCAATGCATTATTATCTCAACTAAATGGACTACAAAAAGCACCAGCAATTACATTCATTCTTTAACAATTAGATATCACAATAAATTAAAGTTACAGATGACATTCTAACTGTAATAAACAATATGATAGATTTGAGGATGCACCAATCTGGCTGAGACGTACTTCTGCTTTTTTTTTTCTTTGATTTGATCTGCTGAATCCAGCTTTGACAGATTTCGGGTCCCTTCACACCAGCTCTGTTTAGTCCGTTTTCATCGTTCTCTACTTGGTTTGTGAACTCTAGTCCACCTAAAAATGTAGGTTTCGGTTTGGTTGGAGTGAACTCTAGGTAAGTTTGAATGCAAACCAGTCTGCTCCAAAAGCAGGAAGCTGGCTATCGCGCAGGGCATTCTGGGTAAATACAACCAAAGAAATTCTTTGACCAAGGCCAAGGCTAGCTGGAGAAGTAGCTTGTGGTCTTTTATCACAAACAAGGAAGAAATCCTACAACCTCTAGAATTTGATGCTACTACATTTTGGTTTACATTTTGTGAAGACAGAAATTGCTCTCATGTCTTTTTTGGAGGTTTTTGTGTAGTTTTCTTCAGTGGGTCTTGGTGCAGCGCCACCACAGGCAAGGAGGGGAACAGGTGTTCAATAGTTTGGATTGTTTGACACAGTGCAGTGTGAAAGAGAACCACACCAGCTGAAGATGTAACAAATGTTGCAATTTTGGTCCCAATTCCAACTGAGTCTACCAGACTAACAGGTGTGGAAACATCCTCAGTTTTTGTAAGCACTGTCACACATGCAGAAGGTCGTTGTCACCAACAGAATGTAGTTGTGAAACAAGAAGTGACCAAAGTTTGTAGTTTTTATGCATTTAATCAATCAGGAACAAAAAAAAACCCCTGATATCCTGCCAATCAATTTGTGACTCTTTAGTTAGATTATTGAATGGCGTCCTACGTTTTTTAAAACATAAACACCATGAAATTGTGATAGTATTTTTTTTACCTCTTGGTCAATAAGAGTCAAGATAGTTAATCTCAATGCCACTTAGAAAAAGGAACTCAATTTAAAAAAAAGAAGAAAACAGAATTACTGGGTCCAAGGTCTTATCTTTCTTGTTTGGATTTTTTTTTCACATGCAGGAAAAGCAAAACATAGTTTTGGGCAATTATGTGTAAATGATAAAAAAAAACCAGAATATTTTGTATCAGCTCTGAACAGATATTTACCCTGGATGATACTCCGTCACGTCCTCTAAATGTGAGGTGGGGAACAGCGATGGCCGTTTAACTGGAGAGTGACGAAGGTAGTACGGGGGTGAGTCGGGAGGGTGAGGCCGATGAAAGAGCTGGGCAGCCATCAAAGACGAGGAAAATGAAATGGCATTTGACCTTGCAGAGTGCTGGCGTGCGACGCTTCGCCACTGAAGTGCAAAGTAGTTTGTGAACCTTTGGGAATTGGGAGAGAAAAGAGATCGGGTCTGTGGAAGGCCGGTGAGGGGTGAGAGGACGGGTCAGGCAATTTAACCCTTCACAACTGATTCAGCCGCGGACTAAAAAAAAGTTCTGAAAGTGACAAAATGAGAGAAAGGTCAGGCAGAAAGAAAGATAAAAACAACATACACAAAGAAACTACTTTTATTGTTTCCTGTGTATGACTTTAGAAAAAGGTCTCTTAAATGGGTGAATCTGGTTTTACAGCCTGCAAGGAAACACGAGAGTAATATCTCTCTCCGTAATAGAATCGCTCCTCAACCAGGTCCTGAACTTGTGGCAGATATGCAAATGTCAGATAAATAATTCAGCTCTTTTGCATTTGCTTGCACTTATTTCTGCCATTTTTGCAATAATGAATAAGAATGTGATAAGGAAAATATGCAGTGTTTATACCATTTTCCGTAGATGGTCTATTAGTTTCAGAACAGGCTTAGCGGATGGATAATAACCACGGGATTTTGACTGTATATGTCATCATCGCTTTTCCTGATTTTCATGTGTCGGGTAAGAACAATACAGCAAGAAATACCAATTTAGCTATGAATGCGCTTGTAGAGCTTTTATTTTTTTTATCAATCAAGAAGTCAGTAAGTCTATCAGTCTCATATTTTAGTCTTAATAGCATTAGATTGTCAGATATACTGTATATGGAAACCAAACAGGCAAACGAGTGTAACACACAGCAGCATCTATGATATGCCTTGTATGTTTGATTTTTAAATAACTGTGACAATTAACTCATTACGCAACTAATTGTTTCAGATAACAACGCAAAGTTGAATTTGCAATTCAAATTGTGTTTTAGCACTCCCAGGTAGGAGGGAAGCTGTTTGTTGCTCCACCGTTCCTGCTACCTCATCGCTAGACTGGCTCTAAAAATACGAGTCTGCTAAACAATCCAGACTGAAGAGGCGATGGCTTTAACACTGAGAGGAAAACAAAGATCTTCACATCGCATTTATTAGCATTTTCACATTTTTGCTTCTTGTTTCATCTCGAGATGTCAGACAGGACTGATGACACAATAAAACGGCAAAGATGGCGTTGTAAACTTTGGTGTCTGCAAACGTGTTTTGCAGAATTCAACAAAAATTAAAACTACTTTGCTGAGAAACATGGCAGAAAGACAGCTGCTGTGCTTGTTTAAATTCAGCCATTTTGGAGAGTTTTTACTTTTTTTACTTTTATTTTACAATTTAATCAATTAATATAAAGTCCAGGCTTTGACTAGGCCATTTCAAAAGCACCATTTTATTTTTTTACTCATTCCAAGTTGAGACTACCTTGAATCCCTCAACCCAAGTGCTACTAATCTTGTAGTCAAACACTGATGGTTGACTACATCAGTGTTTGACTACACTGACGTAGTCAAACACGGCATCTTCAGGAACTTCTGGTAGAAAGCAGATTTCATGTTGTCATCAATTATGACGAGTCACCACTATTCCCTGTGTTCTCCATTTCTGGATAATGGCTCCCACTGTGCTACACTGGACTAATAAAGCTTAGGAAATGGCAATTGCAGAGTGATTGTTGTGAAAGACTTTGTTTCTTACATGTTATTCAACTTGTCTAGATTTGGACATGACATCTTTAACCTCTCTGTTCTTGCTAGACTAGACCTGTTTTAGAGATTTTTGATTGTCTCGTTGTGGCTAATGGAAATGAGCACCCATGTTGTTAACCTCAGTTAATATAGGCCAGCTTAAATTTTCACATAGCTCCAGGCTTAATAGTTTTTTTCCCTCATTTGACATCAAATGGTGACCTTAGTCAGCTTTCAGTTTGATCGGCCCTGGCTGTTGACCAACCAGTCTAAAACTCAAATACCCAACCTTTTCCTAATCTGTGAATGCATCACACTAAACACGACTGGGTCGTGCTGACAACAGCGTCCTTCAGTGTGGATGGCGTTACTGAGTAAATAAGACTAAAATATAAGCTATTTTCAGAATCAGGGAGGTGTTACAAATAAGAGCATAGAAAGTGCAAATGTTTAAGAGGCTGTTTCAACAAAAAGGCTGCGGGAAGCAAGAGTTTTCTAAAAAAGAAATTCAAGTCATATTGTATGCATCAGCTGTGTCCTTACTTTAACTAAGGTGGAGGTGTAAAAGTAATCCAGCGTTTTCTCCAAATGGAAATGTCATTTTTTAGGTTTAGGTGGTTTTATTTAAAAATTAGCTTCTTTGCCGTCACCATCATTAATGTAGTCTGACTTATCTGATAATGATGTTACAATTACTTGTAAGAACATCATGAAACCACAAACTATTCCTTAAAGCCACCTGGAAGTGCTGTACAGCTTCACCTTGTCATTGATTCTCACCTAACCTGTGAAATACTTTGATTGTCTTTCTGAAAGCATGTGTCGTCTTTCCTCTGGGTAACACTCCAGATAGCTGAGCAATACAGCTGAATATCTCCTCTCCTTACAATATTCATGACCCTCCCTCCTCCCCCCTCTCCTACAGCAGGCAATCAAAGATAGGGAACGGGATGATGCAAGGACAGCTTAGACAAGTAATTTTGCCTTTAATTGCTTGGAACTCCCTTGAGTTCTGATGCTTAAGCACTCTAAAACTGTTGTTGTTTTGCTGTGCATAATCTTTGATTATATGAAGGTCAGCATTTTTTTTTTCTCTAAGCTTCTTACGAAAGAATTTGGAGCAGGTGGATTGCTCAGATAGCGGGACAATGCTTCCCCGCCGGAGCTGTAGGAGTGAACTGCTTCCTTTCTGCGTCCACTCAATGCTCTTCACTTCCAGCATCTTCCAAGGGAATCTTTACCCTTCTTAAAGATGAGAGTTTTTGTTGGTTTTTCCTCTCTTTTGTTTCTGCTTAGACCTCATTTCCCAGGCTGTTGTCTACGTGTCATTATGTGGGGGTTTATCTCACTAATTGAGGCTTCATCTTTCTGGGCAATCTCTCAATGGACATGGATTAAGCGCTCGTATTTCTACACTGGAGCCATGGTGGGATCAGCCAGTCATATTCAACACTTTGGGGATTGTGGAGGGGTGAACATTAAAAGGAATGTTCTCAATTTGGTAGCGCTGGACGATATGGCTGAAAAACTTATCACGATATATGCAATATCAGTCGATACTAGATTACCGATTAGTTTTTTTTGTTTTAAATATTGGAAATACTGCGAAACCAGTGGCGTAATCTTTCCTGTTTTATCCACAGTTTTCACTCTTCGCCGTTGTAGTTTATTTTTAGGCTGTTCTGAGGGACAGTGACGAAATCTTAAACTGTTGCTGTGCAAGTTACTCAACATGCTGTTGCTAGGCAACCAACGGGAATGAGCAGCTGCATTCCCGTTGTCCATGAAATTGTGCAATTTGACATTTTGAAAATAAATGTCTTTGATGCAAAAAAGACAATTTTGAAAAAAAACAAATTTTTCGCTAAAACGTTTTGCCGCCAGGATGAGGTCGTTGTTTTTGCCGTGTCGAAGTTGTTTTTTTGTTTTTGTTTTTCATAAGCCTGCAACTGAAACACATTTTTCACATCACACCAGTCACATGATCAACAACCGGACGTTGCCACTGATGCAAACCACAAAGCTGATGACTTATTGCGTGAACAAACTTAATTACTTGTGATTTTGAATTGCTCTTCTTATTTAACGGAAACACAGCAATTGAGAAACTGTTTTTTTGAAACTGCTCATGCACACTAGTTTCTCCTGTCTTGTACGGTGACTTGTATGACTCATCAGGCGCCATTTTCTTTGCATAAACAATCAGCTGATTTGTTTAAGTGGGAACATGGGTCCCGAGTCTCCGATGGCGCGTTCTCAGGCAGACGCAGAGCTTTATGAATTTCTAATGTTCCGGGTCTACTCTCATTAGTCGTAAAAGCCAACAGATGAAAGTGCGGGTCACCACTCACTGAAACAAGAGCCAAAAACCTTGCCCATAGGAAGGGAGAGTGACTCAGTGATAGCCATCAGACCAGATACAGATTTTACCTTTTCTCACACTGCTGTGTGTAAGGGGGAAAAAAAATTTAATGGTTCAATCTATATTTAGCTGCACTTGTGGATATTGCAGCCTTGGTTTTGGATGAAACACTTATGAAAGTTTTGAGTGTCTCCATCTGAACCCAACAGATCAGGCAGAGTCAAATGGTATAACTTTCAACTCGTGAGATAAATCCTTTAAGTGGAAACTTTATTTTGACCCATCAGATAACCCAATCAAACAAAGTCTGGTTATTTTTGAAGTACAGGTTAACACCGTTGGCTCTTTGTGGTGTATTCTGAGACTAATCTAAACGGTTACATTGTGTTACAACCTGCATTGTAACACAATGCAGGTTGCATTGTGTTACTGGCAGAAACTGGCCAGTTTCTGCCAGTTTGGGTTACAGTTTGGGTTACTGGCTACCCAAACTGACATTGTCAGTTTGGGTAGCAGTCAACTGAATCAATATATTGATTCAGTTGACTGAATCAATATATTTCTTCCAGATATGGGTTTGCAAATAGTTTATTTAGACATTCAATGATCAGGAATTTGAGGCCAATTTCTGTTTTTTTCAGAGCCTTTAACAGTTCTGGATTTCTTAGACTCCTCATTAAGACCTATAGTTAAAGGCCAGCAGATTCTGACTGAGTAATTTGTTAAGAACAGGAAGGAAAATAAAAGAATACTTAACATAATCTTCAGTGCAGAACTCCTCTAAGCAGCATTTGTTACTATAGTAACTACATCCACATCAGATTTCGGGACCAAAAAGGTCCAAAACGTTATGCTTGTCAAACACAAGATAAAATGACTCCCAAACTAACTCTTTAAGAACAATATAGAGTTAGTTTTCTCTTGCAGGTTGGAAGAGATAACGCATTTCTCTTTTCTCTAGGAGTGAAGTCTTCATATTGTTTGAAATATTTTTTCTAGCCATCCTGCCATTAGTGACACTTAATTATTTATATTAAAAACAGAAGTGACGTCACACAGTGTGTGAGAGAGCAGTAGACGGACCAGAGATGTACTAACGTTTTGAAGAAAAGACCAGATGATCACAGAGTTAATTTTCTAAACTGTCTTTAAAAAAGAAACAAACGCAAAGAAAACGCAACAATTTAAAATGGCGAATGAACCTCAAACCAACCTCAATATACTGTCTCTCTAAAATCAGCTTCTGATTTCACTTTTTGAAGATTTCACTGACTCCACAGACGGCTAACTCTGAGTCTCCCTCTCTCGCTAGCTGCACTTCCATTACAAATATTGCAGATATTCTGCCAATGTCGGAAAAACACAATTTTGCAATTGCACTGTTTCCTTTCCAGACTATTTCTCATGATTGTTGCTGTCCTTTTTTTTAACCTGACATCAACAACTGATTGTGCTGTAAACTTAAACACTGACTAAGACTGACAAATGAGAATAAAATGCTTAAAGATCTTTTTAAAATTAAGTGTCTTAAATTAGCTCAGAAGGGAGCGATTAGTGGTCAAAGGGGGAAAAAAACAACATTCCTCTGAAGATGGTCAGATACTGGACTGAAAACTAACAACAAAGAAATAAAATCTAAAGAAAACCTTGAAATGACCTTCAGAAATCCTTAAGATAATTTATTACAACAAAGTCTGGCCGCTTGGAATAAATGTTCAAAGAAATAAGTGAAGACTGAAGACATTTTCGCAGTAATCAGCACTGGATTACCTCATTATCGCTCAGGAAGTCACAATGTAGCAGTTGATTTTCAGACAGAGCTCACATATCTTAAGATCTTTACTGCAAGGCTGTTCATCCAAGGAACCAATTATGTATTATTTTTATTGTTTTGAATTCTGTCTAAGAACATTTCTGTCACTAAGCAAATGTATTCAGATATATTTTCCTTCCCTTTCCACTTTATTTGTGTAAAGTTAATTTAAAGGCTTTTATGTTCATCATAAATAAAACCTGATTTGCAACAATAAAAGCTGCAAGCGGTACTCATTGTCAGGGGTCCCTTGGCCTCCTAATCCATCCTCCACTATCCCACGTTAGCCGCCAGTTTCCTCCGGTCGCCGATCCCAGTGCACTGGTGTGGCATTTTCAGCGTCAGGGTCGACTCTTTATCAACTAATTACAGCTCATTTCCCTCTGAAAAAAAGGGCCTCGCTGCGAGCCTGAGCATCAGCTAAAGCAAAGTGGACATTTTCTCAGCCACACTGGGAGGAAAGCTTTTAAATGCCACTCACAATTAAAGTCGGTATGGCCCTGAGCCTTTTCACACTGTGCCCATCACACGTTCCAGCAGCCGATAAGATATAGTTTTAATTATTCATTATAAAACTGAGGCATGTTTCCATGTTGACTCCCCCCTAATTGAGGAGCTAGTATAGTGTAGTCACTGCTATTAGAGCCGTATCCTGCAGACATGTATAGAAGACTCATTGCAGCGTTTATTGCAAAAGACAGGAAAGCAGCCCTAACCAAAAGCAACAAAAAAAAAAAAAAAAGCTTTTGGTAGAAGAAAAAATTCCTGGACTCTATGCATTCAGATGCATTATTATGTTTAGGTGTTATTTGTTAAGGACTAAGCGTTAGTACTTAACTAAATATGAACTTGTAATATGCATTTTATCTATCTGTATAAAAGTTGATCTGAACTATTCTGAGTTTAAAAAAAAAAAAAAAAACTGAAGTTTTGATGCTTTTTTTGTCCAGGAATTTTAACAAATTCCTCAAGTGTTTTTCACATTTTTGTAATTCTCTTGGCACTTTATCTAAAAGGGACAGCATTATATGTTTTCCAGGCAAAAAGTGACATTTTATAACACAATCAAGTAGCTATGTTAACTTCAGTTGTTTTAAAAATTATTCATATATATAAATTTGAGTTAAAAGAAATTTGACTTCTTAATTTAACGCCTTGAAATTGGGGCTCTGTCTCTTTAAAAGCTCCTGCTCTTTCTAAAACTCCATCTTTAGGAAGTCATCACAACATGGCTCCTCTATTAACCCTCTAACAAAGTTTTTACCAGTGTTTCACTGTTTCAGCTCCTATAATGAGCTCAGCAGGTGTACATTTCAACCAGGCGTTTGCTAATTGCTGCTGGCTAGTCTGAAGGAGCTAGTTGTCCTTGAAGGCAGAGCTAAGTCTACCCAGGCGTTGTCATGGAGATTCAGGGGTTTCTTAAATGTGCATGAAAGGAAAAAAAGCAACACTCTAGTTTTGTTATTGATGTGGGAATAAAACATAACATGATGTAAAGCTAAAAAAAAGTTGATTTTACATAATGCCGTCCCTTTAATAAGAAAGCACATAATGTGTTTTAATTTTATTTTATTTTTTTCAGATTAGGGAAATCATTTGAATTGAAAGCCAAGCAAATGCAATGCAAAAGTTCTCATCTTAACTCGAGAGTGGCTGTTCACCAATCATCACACTGATGTTAGTTACCAATTGAAAAATTATCTACCATTGCATCTGCCTGGTCTTTGCTTTTACTCCTCAAATACGAAATAGTGAAACAAATCTGACATATTATATATTTTTATATTCGACGACCATAAATTTGGTACTTGTGCTGCATATTTTACTAGGCTTTAGAGCCCAGCCAATCCTTCAGTCCCTCTGGGCTTTCTAAAGTGGAGATGAACAATTACTTCATTAGAGAAAGATAATTGCGATCCTGCACCCTGCAAAAATGGAGTTTACCATCAGAAGCTCCTCGGCCCCAAGAGAGCGTGGAAATTGTACAATTCCATTGTTTGAACAATCCGAACAAGTGGGTGCCTGTTTTGCACTGGGATTTTGAATATATTTGGTAAGTGAAACTGGAAATTGCTACTAGCCCCCTGGAGGGACAAAAATATTTTGCAGATCAACTCTGCAATTAAATCATATTGGAGGGGATGAAAGCATTTAAACTGTTGATGCTATGGGTATAATGACGTTTCCTGTTTCTTGTTAACATCATCTGTGTTTTTAAAAGTCTTTCACCTGATAATATAATTTAATATTTATCTCTTCAAATAAAATGTATTTACTTCCTGTCACTAGTGACCATAAAATATTTCTGTTGGTGCAGAGTCATATCCTCCTGTGTTTGAAGGAGATCAGTTGCTTTGACACAGTTTTCCTTTTTTTTTTAACAACGTCAAAATGATTTAGAGCTTTGAACTATTATTAGCATCTTATATCCTTGATTACCATAATAATCAAGTAAATGGTTACAAGAAAAAGGTTGTCACAAAAAGGAGCAAAGTATTGAACATCCACCCAAATCTAGATCTCTGCTTTAGCGGTTCTGTACAAACTATCATTCACACTGTAATGTGTCGATTATATAAAAAATCTGTATAAAACCACTAACCTTTTTTGCAATTTCAAAGTTGTTGTCAATGATTTTTGTCAGGAAAAATCAATGTTGCGCTCAGGTGCAGATGAAGCCAACACCTACAAAAGTAACACATGAAAAGTTTAGAAGATTAAACATCTGCATTGAACTTGCTTCCTTTGTTCTGCTGACATTGCACCATCTGTGGTGGCCATTAAGGCTTTGAGTCCTTTTGAGAGCCATTTTTACACCCAGCTAAACAAAGTTTGTGATCTGAAAGTGTTATTAGCCAACATGACCAGAAATGCTGACCGAAAAAGAAAAAAAAAACTTTCTCTGGCCTTACTGTCGACTTTCTAAAAGCACCTCCTGGGGTCTTGTTAGCACTATAGCTTGGCAAACGTCTGATCTACACAAAGCCAACACAACCAAAACACTCGAGCCTCTTTGACCTTCAGTGGTTATTGTCTCTCCTATATGCTTATTGCCGGAGATCTGTCGCAGCTTTTTATTCATGGTGGCTGGAGCTCTGAGGGTCGGCGTTTCCCGTGGCGCTCGGAGCAAAGTCCGCGTCTCTAACTACCTCGGCGAGGAGCGGCTCAGTCAAGTCAGTCCCCTGATCCTGAAGATCAGCTCTCCTAGCGGGGGTGCGACACATAAGACGACATGCCAAGTAGAAACGTCGCTGCGTCTGCTGGGCGTGTGTTTTTATGTGTGTGAGTGACGGGCCTGTAATGCGTCTTTCTCTCTGCCTCAGTGGAGAGAAAAAAAAGTAGCGTCTCACTACAGGGGAGCTGGGCGAAGAAGTTTCTGCAGCTGAAGGCGCCAAGTGTGTTGCAACTGTTAAAATAAGCACATCACATCTTTACGCTCCCAGTAGGTGCAAGATTGCAGTTGTGGTTTTTTTCTCTGGCTCCTTCTTATATCACTTTGAACATGTATGAACAAATTCTAGTGTAGTTTTAGAAATTTGCTTCGACAGCCACATTCTACCACATATTGTTGTTTTTGAGAGATCATCTTCAACTTGATAATGCAAGTTCATCTTCTCAAACACCAATAAACATACATTTAGTAAAGACACTGGAAGAGATTTTAAATTTCAAAATAAAACACAACCAAAAGCAATAAATAAAACATTTAAAAACCATAACTAAAATGGATTATGATGTCTCTAAATAAAATTTAAATATTAATCACCAGAATGGGAATTATTGAGTTCATTTTAATATATCATGTGATTAATTTATTAATTGAATAATTGCAACAGGCTTATCACTGATTTTAGCAACAAAAAAAAGAGCATTTCCATTAAGCAAATTCAGTTTCGAAATGTCAAACTCCTGAATTTTATGGTCAGTGGTAGCCACAGATGACTATCACTAGTAGTCATTAGTACTACTGATGGTAGTTACCACTTCCTGTCGTTTTCTTTGTGGCTTGCGCCAGTTGTTGTTGATCATATGACTCTTCAGTTGTTTTGCAAGTTGAGCTGATTCAGCTCACCAACCGTTTTCTCTGTGCATCTCTACCTTAAAGGTGACTCCAGTTAGTCCTGAATGGATGCAACACCATCTGAGGTGCAGCCCGTTTGAGCTGGTCCAATTAAGTGTATTGCACATTTATTTGGTGTAATGAAACACCAAACAAATGGGCTCATGTGTGACTCCAACACCTCCTTCCCTCTTTAAATCTGAAGATGTCAGGCACTCTAAATCCAATATACTTCCACTCGAGTTTCCAGTTTGACATTTCATCCTAGTTTGGGGTACTTTCCTCATGCTAAGCACAATCTTCTCGCGGATTTATTCATCTCTGCGAGGTAAAGTGAGACATCAGTGACCGGAGCACCTGCACAGAAACGATAAATGACCCTGGTGCGAGGTGAAGTTCAGTGGGGACATGTCAACAGGCTTCAGAGCATAGTTTTGTCAGAACAGCAGCTGCGCTCTGTTGGAATTCTGCACCTTGTTGCATCAACCAGCTTCTTTCCCTGGATTAGGGCTATACTGTCCATCTGTCGGCAGTCGGCTTTACTTTTAAGCCCTGCCATTTCACAGGTCCACATCTAGCCGGCAATCCCGGTAGGCGGCTTAGCTCTTTCAATGACAGAAGGGTATCCTTGCTCCTGAAAATTCAGCTAGCCAACACTCAGGTACTGTGAAAGCAATCTTATTTAGCAAGCTAAAGGTCAGAGACTAATGGTTAAGATGAATTAAGCTGAATTGTGGCTGCTACTGTTTTTTTTTCCTATCATGTGGATACTCCTGCTTATTGTACAAACCAAAGTGGTTTGATTAACATTTAACTTCATGTCATCATCATATAGGCTGGTGAATTTTAGAGAGGCACCGATCTGATATTAATATCTGTATCGGTCTTGATATTGAACAAATTTTAGATTGGGTATTGTGACAGTGTGCCCGAGATATAAGGACGGATCTATTCAGTCTAGTTCTATGCTTTATGCTCTAAGCAACATCATTTATTACTTATATTACATTTTATTTAGAATTCCTAATTGTTCTTTCTGGACCATTTGAAAATTGTTTGTTGCAACTTATTTTTTACGTTTAACTAAGCTAGTCAACCAGTTCCAGTGTTAAATGTTCAATAAAATTAAACCTTTATTGTTCTTTGCAAATATGTTCTAGCATTACATTACTGTGGCATTGCCATTATATTATTTGAAAATGGTTTCAAAACAACAATATTATCGTTTATTGCAATAACTTCTAGGACAATTTATCGTCCAGCCAAATTTCTTATTGTGACAGGCCTTGTTATTTTTACATGTTTGGCGTATTTAGGTGTGCTGTACTTGTGTAGAGTTCTCAAATACATTTGTAATTCAGTACATTTATGTTTGTGTTTAAAAAAAAGAAAAAAGAAACGTTTTAAATCAATTCAGCACCGTTTTCCTGTATTGGATCGGTATCTTCCGGTACAAAATCTGTATCAGTATCGGAGGTGGAAAAAGTGGATCGGTGCATCTCTAGTTCATTTTAAAATAACAGAAATCGATGGCCTACGTTATTTTCTTATCCATCCTCAAAAAGGGTGTAAAGAACGAGGGTGCACATTTATAACCAAGTGTTCTAGGAAACGGCCATCAAAGCCACGGATATAGCCGCGTAAATAAAAATCCACTCCTGCGTTTGGCCATTGAGGATTAGCCTGGCAGCTGACTAAGCAGTTTGCCAAGGAAGAGGCTTTAAAGGCTTTTAACACTTTGTGCTGCAGATAACGTCAGCATCATCTCATGGATTTCCCAGCAGCTTACAGGTATTTAACAATGGTATTTAAAAGGGCTTGGGAGTGATGTCTTGTGACAGGTAAACTAAAGCTTTGGGCGATGGATGTGTCTTCTCTCTGCTTGTGTAGCATTGTGCCTATTGTGATGAATTTAATGGAGACAGACAGATGAGCAGGAAACAAATCAGCGATGTATAATAAGTGCAGACATGAAGCCTATTCAACATGCTCCGGCATCACAACACAAATATTGGGTGCCGGTGCGTGTCGGACAATGAAACTGGTCTAAGTATTTCCAAGGCCGGAAATGTAATGTAGACAGAAAATAAAAAATATCATGCTGAAGAGTATAAATAAAGCAATATACCTGCAAGGTAATCCAGAGATGTCAAACGCAAAAATACATGACATTTATTCAACAAAGTTGAAAAACAACAATAATTTAGAAAACAAGAATTTCTTTTTGAAGTTTAATCTCTTTTTTATTATTATTCTCTTGATGTTGATGCATATTCTTAAGATCTGACAATAATTTTTTTAGAAGTTTCATTATATCTTCCAAAACTTTTATTTGGTAATATATATATATATATATATATATATATATATATATATATATATATATATATACAGTACAGACCAAAAGTTTGGACACACAGTTGTGTCCAAACTTTTGGTCTGTACTGTATATATACAGTATATACTGTATATATAATGAGATTCTATATATATGAGTGAGATTCTACCTTATGCAAAAATAATACAAAGTCAACATATTAACAGAAGTTTAAAACTAAATGCACAACGTTGCTTTAAAAATCTATCCTGTTAATTAGTATTTACCATATATTTTCCAAATCATATATTTTTTCATTTTAGCATAAAATTTAATCTGAAAATGGGTAAATTTACCAAATGATAATGAAAGCATTCAAATTCTTGTTTTACTGCTTGTCTTTCATAATATCGCCTTGACAGTATTGATAAGTGGAACTATTAAATTTCTGTTTTTTGGCTCCATTGATAATTCAGTGGACCTCTGCCTATTTGTTGTTCAGCATTTGAGATTCACTTGTTTGTGGATTTTTGTGAAATTATTCCAAAATTATTCCCAGAAAACCCACATATTCACAGATTTTTTTGAAATCTAAAATATGTGAAAGAGAATGAAGCTTGGGAAGCTGAAATACTTCGGTGTAATCCTACTTGACACAATATTGAGGAGTGCCATTCATTTTTCTTGGCACTGATTGACTGTACCAAAGATTGTCTATGTTAGCTTCTGCAGTACTGCTAAATGTGATTTCTATTGTACGCATTAATATGGATTAAGGCAGATTTGGTATATTAAGTTATATTTCATATCCATCGTTTATCATACTACTTGTGTTTATGGCACTATGAACAGGGGACTATGCAGTTACCTAAAAAATAAGTCAGAAATATTTACTTTTTTGATTATAAACTTTATTGTTATGAATTTTGAAATAAAATTCTGAGTCCATATCGCCCAGGCCTAATTACTAGTCAGAGTAGTAGTTGTTTCATTATTATTACAGCGATGCCGCTCCATTGTCAGAGCAGCGTTGGGTACCATCTGCCTCCCATGTGAGGCAATATCCTCAAGATCCCCATAGATGCTGGCACAAAAACATTTCTCCCCTCCATTCATTGATCTAGTTATTGGTCTTGGACCAACGGGCCCTTGTTTATTGAGCACAGTAGTCTTATTTCTCCAACATATTCATTCTCTCAGGAAGTGGCCCCCTCTCTCACTCCGCCTCAATTAATGTAATTCTCTGGGAGCTCACTGATTGCTATGAAGAGCTGCATTCAGGCTGCCTGCCTGTGAGGGAACGATAACGCCAGATCATTAACAATCCAGTGCTGCTAGTGTTTACCAGTGGAGGTTATTTTTCATCTTAATGTGTCTGTCTGTATTTTTCCTAAATTTTGCTACTGAGGCTATGAGCAACATCTTTTTCCCCCCTCAACTAAGCTTGCCAGGAAATAAGAAATACACAACATTTAAACTGATTATTGTTTAAATCCTCAACGAAACAGATTCAGTCACGGTGTGCATGCTTTTGATCTTCTGCTTTTGAAAGAATTTGAAGGTATGATTCTATGTTTGGCTTTTTTAGGTCTTGTTTGTTGCCGTGGTTTAATGGGATATTTCCTTAGCCTGTTTCCTGGATTGCCTCTGTTTGTCTTTTTCCTCTCAGCCCACACACCTCGACCTAATTTTTTCTAATTATCACACCTGACTCGTATTAAGCTATTTACACCTTGAGCGGCAGCTCTTCGTTTTCTGCCTCTACTTGTGAAATCACTTCAGAGTTGATGTTAGTTTCCTTTCATATGGGTCAGTCCTGCATAATTTGTCTTTGTTCTAGTTTTGACCACCTTGTTTTATTGTTTGCCTTTGTAATTTTTTTTATTGACTGTCACCTGAAGACTTGTTCAAATGCCAGACTGCTGTACAAAACTTGCTAAATATGCTGATTTTTTTTTTTACCAACAAGAAATTATGGTTTAGGTACAGTAGAGACAGTAGTGGTCTAAGCAGATCTGCATCTGCCTGGTTCTCCTCTCCACACAGACAGAATCAACCAGTTAGCCATGGTAAAAAAAAAAAAATCTCTGAAACACTGACATATCTCCCCCAAAATAAAGAAATAACTTAAAGCTTAGCGCAAGATTTAGGGCAGGCGAATTGTGTGAGACAGAAGAAAACTTTTCTGTATGTTTTTGTCAGCACAATATTGACCGATGGCTCTAGGATACGACTCAGAAACATTGAGAAGCTAGCTAGCTTCTGGATAACTGCTAGCTACTTGCAGTGAGCTATGCATTTAATGGCACAGCTCAATTAAATGAAATTGAGCTGTGCCATCCACAACACCCACCCATTTTTTTCTGCTAACTCTTAAACATTTAAATGAATTTGTGGAAGCAAGAGTTGAAGATTCTCCTTTAAGACAAAAAAAGAAAAAATCTAGTATTTAGTAAGTATTTTGGAGTATAATGTTCAACAAATGTATTTTTAAAAGGTAAATTTTTTTATGTTAAAAATGAGATTCTTTGTTTTCCACATAATTTTTGAATTCTTCAGAAAAGACATTTTTAACATCTTGTTTAACCATTTCATGTTCTGTTGAACCGCCACAGTCCTCGTTTCATTTGTGTTACAGAATAACAGGAAATGTTGACCTCCAGCTCTTGATTTGTTCATTTTTTTCCTATTTACACCATAAATACATACTTTCTGGGTTATTAAAATATGGATAAAATGGCAAAAATGTAATTCAGAAAAAAATAAAACAGAATTTTGAACATAATAAAACTGATTTCATAGGGCCCTAAACAAAATCCTGGGCAACCGAAGTGAAAGTAATAGCGTCTCATTTGCTAATCCCCACTATGTAAAGGCCTTCATGATAGACGATGACAGATAGAGCCAAGCCTGGGGTCACTGCTTCTTAGGTGTCTTAGCATGCCACACAACACGCCCGCGCCTCTCTATCTCTGCGCTCCCTGCACTCAGCACTAACTCAATCGATGACGTTGGGGAATAAGACTGATCACATATGGCCTGGGGCTGAATGCAGCCCAGCAGGCTTTGCCGCAGGTCTCTGATCTCAGACAAAGCCCCCTCAGTGTGTTTCGACATCACTTGATTACAGATGGTATCGTCAAATCCCCAATCTGAACTTCGACCTTAGACAAAATTAAATGAAATTGAGCTATGCAATCCACAACACCCACCCATTTATTTTCTTTTTATTCTGATGTCCAGCTGTCTGGTGATACACTGAGAAGGGGAAAAAAAAGTTATTAGCGGTTGCCCGCCTGGCAGTAGCATGTCACCCCATAATTAACTGTCAGCTATTTTTTAAGTGATTTTCTTTTTCCCTTCCCTGCAATCTCTATCTGATATATTTGTTATGGTCTACTGAATCACACAAAACATCCTTCATTGGGTTAAGAGGAAATACCCATTAACCTGTTTGATTTGCACAAATCCTGAAACATATAGTAAACAAATATTAATAGTATCTGGCCCTAAACCTGTTATTTCAATTTGTAGCCAAATTATCCAGTTGTCATGAATTTTTACTGATGCAGACCCACGAAGCGCCAACACCAGAAATAAATATGACTTGTTTTGCCCGAGAAGCTTATTTTTATCTATCCAGTTCCCCCACTGGTGCATGGTCTGTATTTTATCCCAAAAGACTGCATGAGCTCAGTGTCAGCCACAGCACATATATCACACTAGCCACCATCGATCTTTGATTGAGTCCTCTTGCCTTTGCTGCTGCTAAATCCTCTGGTGTTTTGACTGGCACAGCAAGGAAACACTATAGGGTGGAGAAAAAGAGACTTTTTGTTACCAGAACAAGGTACAAAAAAAATGCTCAGCATATTTTCCTGTGACACAACATAATGCGGATTACTAAAAAAAGGCAGTTAATTCCACCTGAAGCTGCACCTTATCACTTCTTGTCAAGGGGATAGCATTAACTGATTGAGTTTCTGAAAGGCGATCTGTGGAAATAATGCTCAGCAGTGCACTGCAGACTCAATGGGGGTGGTACAGCAAGGCTAATGTAGATTCCCAGAATGAATACACCTTTGAATTTCTCGCTAAGATCGTGACTTCCTCTTTTTGGTCACCATGACGTCTGTGAAGGACTTTAATTGTAGAATAACTTTTGAATCTACTGCAAGGCACAGAATCCAAAACTGTGAATTCACTGTAAACTGTATTCATCTTACGCCTACTCATAAATATTGTAATAGCTGTCATACTATCTGTCCGGTTCTCTTCACAGGAGTCACATGAGAAGAACATCCTCTTAGCTCCTATGATTGGTGCACAAACCAAATACCTAAAAATGTCAAGGCCAATGGATCAAACCTAAATTAGGTTCAAATCATTAAAGTCCCTGTGTTTCTATTCCATTGTTTAGACTCAACTACTCACTATCGTAATTAAGTTTATAAGTTAAGATCATTAATGTTTGATTATCTAACAAACTATTTGCCATGTCTCTGCTTCTACCCAGGTAACCGATAAGATGGTGGCCAGGGAAGCGACTGGGCACAGCTACCTGGTGGCTTGCTGGCAGCCCATTCTGATCCTGATGCTGGGCACCGTGCTTTCTGGCTCCACCACGGGATGTCCATCCCGCTGTGAGTGTAACGTTCCAGAGCGCTCAGTGATGTGCCATCGTAAGAAGCTCATGACCGTTCCCGAGGGCATTCCGGCAGAAACGAGACTGCTGGACCTCAGCAAGAACCGCATCAGAACGATTAACCCAGATGAGTTTGCCAACTTTCCGACCCTGGAACACCTGGAGCTCAGCGAAAACACTATCTCCACAATTGAACCCGGAGCATTCAATAACCTTTATGGGTTACGGACACTGGGATTGCGCAGCAACAAGCTCAAGTTGATCCAGTTGGGTGTATTTACGGGCCTGAGCAATCTCACCGAGCTGGACATAAGTGAGAACAAGATTGTCATCCTGTTAGACTATATGTTCCAGGATTTGTACAACCTTCGCTCTTTAGAGGTGGGTGATAACGATCTGGTTTTCATCGCTCACCGTGCTTTTCACGGCCTTAACAGCCTCGAGCACCTGAGTCTTGAGAAGTGTAACTTGTCTTCTGTGCCAACAGAGGCTTTTACCCACCTCCATAGTTTGATCACTCTCAGGCTGCGTCACCTCAACATCAATTCCATACGGGATTACTCTTTTAAACGGCTATATCGGCTGAAAGTGCTGGAAATAGCTAATTGGCCATACCTGGATACCATGACCACAAATTGTTTGTATGGATTAAATCTCACCTCTCTGACCATTGCCAACACCAACCTGACCACGATCCCTTATGTAGCTTTACAGCACTTGGTTTATTTGCGATTTCTTAATCTTTCATACAACCCCATCCATACCATAGAGGGAAATAAGCTGCATGACCTTCTGCGTCTACAGGAGTTTCACCTGGTTGGAGGGAGACTAGCAATGATTGAGCCCTACTCTTTCCGAGGACTAAACTACCTGAAAATACTAAATGTGTCTGGAAACTCTCTTACCACTTTGGAGGAGTCAGCTTTCCATTCGGTTGGAAACCTAGAAACCCTGGCCTTGTACGATAATCCCCTGGCCTGCGATTGCCGACTCTTGTGGGTTTTCCGAAGGCGATGGAGACTGAACTTCAACAAGCAACAGCCCACCTGCTCCTCTCCCGAGTTCGTCCAAGGCAAAGAGTTTAAGGACTTCCCAGATGTTCTGCAGCCAAATTACTTCACGTGTCGCAAGTCCAGGATTAGGGATCGTAAAGCCCAGCAGAAATTTGTTGACGAAGGAGCCATTGTTCATTTTGCTTGCCAAGCAGACGGAGATCCCGCTCCAGTGATTATGTGGCTTTCTCCTCAGAAAAAGTTTATCACCTCCAAGACAATTGGAAGGCTCTCTGTGTTGCCAGATGGCACCCTTGAGGTGCGCTATGCGCAGATTCAAGATAACGGTACCTACGTATGCATAGCCAGCAACGCCGGGGGAAATGACACCTCTCTTGCTCACCTACACATTCATAGTTACTCACCGGACTGGCCCCACCAACCTAACAACAGTCTTGCTTTCATATCCAACCAACCCACTGAGACTCGTGCTAACGGTACAAAGCCCAATGTCCCTTTCCCATTTGATATAAAGACACTAATCATTGCAACCACAATGGGTTTCATCTCTTTTCTTGGTGTCGTCCTGTTTTGTCTGGTACTGCTATTCCTCTGGAGCAGAGGTAAAGGCAACACAAAGCACAACATCGAGATCGAGTATGTCCCACGCAAATCGGACGCTGGGATGAGCAGCACCACAGTGGACGCTCCTCGCAAGTTCAATATGAAAATGATTTAAAAAGGCGTGGCGTTTCTCGATTTTGGACTTCAGCATCAGACAAATTAGAGAAGAAGACTCCTTTGCAAACCTGCCGTTCATGGTCTGTTAACATAAATTACTGCTTTTTTTTTCTCTAACTGGTGGACTTGACGAGACCAGTTCCTGACTTGGAAAAAAAAAATCAAGAAAAAAACAAGAGGGAATGTAACTACAGCCAGTGATAGGGTAGTTTCTACAAAGCCTTGTGGGGGCATTATTTGAAATTCAGATTTGTCATACAAAGGTCATAGTCCTCCAGATATTGATTGGGGAAAAAACAAACTATAAAAGAAGAAGAAAGCTCTCCAAACAGCCAGAATACGGGGCCAGATCATATTTAAATCATTTCCTTTTTTTCTGTTCATTCCACTTCTTGTTTTCTGTGATGCTGAATGAATGCTAAGTCAACAAGCTCACACATACATACAGGTACATCTTTGTTTAAAATGTTAATACAATGTCCCATGGTCTTTTTCATTTGTCTTTTTCTATTGTGTCACAATGCTGATAATCCTTTGATACAGACATACAAGAAATTCTTAGTTACAAAAATCATTAAAAAAAGATAGAAAAATTAAACAATTTAATTACGACCGCTGTTATTGCAGAGCCAAGACATTGCAATAAACGATTGGCTTCTGTTATAAGACCTTGGATTACAATTGTAATTATAGTACTAGTAGTGCTTCATTGTAAAAACTGCTACATTTTATTTTGAGTAGTTGTGTTTCAGAAATGCAATGTTTACAGACAGAAAGGAGAAGAAAACCAGTCTGGTTTTCTTTCCTTTGTAAAGCTGAATTTTATCGATGTGTGACAAACATAATACATAATTCTCAACTGTCCTTTTTTCCCTAATATATTAAGAGTTTCCATTGATGCTTAATGTAATATTAAACACAACAGTTATGCTACAATCTAAAAAGAATGGTCTTGTTTGGTCCTGCGGCTCAGTGACCAGTAAACTCCTGGTCCTGGGGGTTGAGTCTCGTCAAGCATTTACAGATTTAAATAAACTTGATACGTCGAATTTCTGGTCAATGTCCGCTAAAAGGTTTGAGGAGATTCATTCCAGTTATTTTTTGGTGTTTCTAATCCAGTTTTTTTTTTTTCACTACAGGTCTGATTGCTAAATTAACTTCTTACACTGGTGCACAGTTTGTGCCCGTACCTTTTTCCACATTGTGCTCGACTCTGTTCGCGTAACGGCATTCTTTTGTCCTCTACCTGATTCCAAGAAATAAGAACTACTTGTTGTGGTGCTCCTAAAGCTGTAGAATATTTCTGTCATTGTTGGTTACTTCTCTGGAGTTTGTTTTTTATAATTAATTGTTTTCTTTTTTTTTTTTTTAAAGAATTGATGATTCATTCATGAAAGTGCCCCTCTCTTTTCCTTCCCCCCATTAAAGCCATGGAATCGTTACCTTCTTGGATCACTTACAGGTTTGCTTCTCCCCTGGAAATGTGCTTTCCGTGTCACGAGGGAGCGGAAGAACTCAAGCACCTTGAGCTCCCCCGGTCGGTACTGGATATTAAATCGAAGGGTCGAAGCCTTAACTTTTTAAGTACACACTACGGACACCCGGGCTTTACAAGTGTGTGTTCGTATACAGGCGTCTACGGTGGATGACACTACAGATAATGTCACGGTGACGGCTGGAAGTGAGGACGGAATATGCAGATGGGTGGACTGACACAGATGGTTTCACCCATGGAGCAATCTGAAGCAGCTTTGGTGTAATCCGTTTTGCTTAAAGGAAAAGAAAAACTAAACAAACTGGATGTGGCTCACGGCTCTCCCTCTTGCTGAATATGAATGCTCTTTGTTCAAAGTGTGGCTACAGTATCGAGCCTTTTTTTTTTTTTTTCCTTTTTAGTCCCATGTGATCTGAGGGTGTTCGGGGCGAGTTCAAGTTTTTTTTTTTTTCTTTATTTTTGTTACCCCTTACTTTTTTTATTTCGACCCTGGACTATATCCACCATGTATAGTCCAAGCCAACTTTTTACAAAAGAAAAAGATACTAAAAAAGAAGTCTATGGAAAAATACATTCAAATTGTTCTGTGCAATAAAGGTAATATGCAGATTTCTTTTTTTCTTTTCTTTTTTCAATTAACAAAATTTTGTTGATGTTGAATTGTTGAGAATATGGTATGTTGTATTAAACAATCTATGGACTTTTTTAAAGCATGTGGTTCTGGTTTTGATTTTTTTAAATATTTAGGTGAGAAATTTATTTTTTTGAAATGATTTGGGATAAATCCTTGTTGAATAGTAACATCAATTAATTAAATATTTCACGATATGCCACTTTTTGAATATTTTTCTTAAAATCCAGCAAGTTAACATGTGACTGTTGTGCCTTACGACATAATTTGTGAAACATAAACACTCTTTCTGGGTCAGTACTGTCAAGAGTTTAAGAAGAACCACAAGGGGGGAAAATAAAAATATGTAGAAAACCTTGGTGTCAGAGTTAAGACAGGTACAGAAAAAGAACAAAATTTTCATTTAGTTTCCAATTCAAACTTATGAGCTTTTATTTTATTTTATTTTTTTAGATTTATAACAAAGTCCCACAAAAATCCATATAGTTTTCTGTCACAATATGGAAAATTTTGAAAAAATGAAACTATTAACTTGACCTTGATAATCTAGCACAAGCTAAAGCCTAATTCACGTATCAGGGATTCGAGAGTCATTGACCAAAATTAACAGTTTCCAGTGATTTTTTTTTTTTTTTTTGTGATTGAATGGCTCATTATATTCAGACAGAAAGGTAATTTACCATAATGTGTTTTAGCTCTAAATGACTTGTTTAGAAAATTGCAGTTCCCCAGCTTTGCCTCTCAACATTAATTACCCACCATTAGAAACGGATCACAGTCTTTAGAATATGTTTAGGGAATATTAATAATTTAACTCAGTAAAATTAGAGAAAATAGCTTTTTCCATTAAATAAGAATTTGATTCTGGGATTTGGCTCGGCTAAACATGAGCAAACAAGCCTATTTTCTTAAATTTTTTTTTTTTTTTAAAAAGGGAAAGTGATACAAAATCAGAAACTATTTGTGGACAATTCAACTTCATAAAACATTTTTGCACTCTGTTAGAACTCCATGGGAACATTTGACATTCTTATTTCTTTTTACTTCAGGCTGTTTCTAATGATGCTCATGCATGTTGTGAGTGGAAAACAAAGAGAAGTAATGGAGACTCTTCCTTGTGTCCTGACTTTCCATTAAAGCTTCCTTTTATTCTTCCACTCGTTTGTTTTTCTTCTATCCTTCCTTTTGACATTAGCTACGTCATGTTTGCGTTGTCCTGCCTTTCCTTCTTTCCTCTCTCATTCCCTGATGTCATTTTTTCATTTCTTGTGCCCTCGGTTCATTCCTTATTTAAATTAATAAAATCCTTCATTCTTTCTTTTCTTACTACTGTCATTCATTTTGACTCCCCTGTATCCTTTCATCCTCGTTCTTCCTTCTTTCACTTCATCTGGGCTTAAATATAGTATTAAGTCATATTAAATGTTCAAATTAATCAAACCACATGTGTTGAAAAAGAAAGAAAATTGTAGAAGAATATATATATTCATTTATATATAATGACTACAGTACAACACAGAGCCACTGAGTCGTCTTTTTAATTCACTTGAATCAAAATGAGCAACTAACCAAATAAGGAGGCTAGTAAATATAGGGTTTCATCAGAATTCTCAAAATGAAAATTAATGACAGTAACTACTCATTTATAATGATATTAAGTGTTAAGAAGAGTCAAATGTTTAGGAAATGTTGAATTATTGTGTTTGTATTATATAATCTAGAAATAACTTGGACTACTGAAGTAATAAGTCACAGAGTTTACAGAACTATACCAACTATGGATGGTGTTTTATTAATTTTTTGGTACACTGTTAGAGCAAAAGGTGATGTAGCTAAAACCCCAATTTTGCTAAAGCATATAACACCTGACTCTTTTTCAGAAGTGCAGCCCCTGAGGTCAGGGATGTACATTATTTTTTTCTTTTGCCTACAACCAACGGCCAAACCATGCAAGTAAAAAAGAAATTGCAGAGGGGGTCACAGCCAAAATATATATATATAAGTGCATTTTTATTTTATTCTTAATTGCATAAATGTACTTATTTATTGGGTTTTCCACTTTGTTATGACTAAAGTTGATCACCCAAGGGGGGCGTCTCCCCACAGGAAGCAAACAGAATCCTGTCATGTTTCGGTAAAAGTCCGATTTAAAGCGGAAATATCCTCTCGTTCGGGAGTGAGCGGCGGCTTGTTTGGCTTCTGGGGGGCTATCGAGTGAATTTCTCTTGCAAGCATTGTTTCACAAACTGGACATGGCAGTTTATATTGCAGCGGACTCCCACTAACCGAATCAAAAGGTTAAAGGGGGCCGGCGCATGAGGCAGAGCACAGCAGACCTGTGTTTCTGGCACAGCTGGTAGAAAACAGCTTGAATGATAAAGACTCCTTTTCCACACATCTTCAATTACAAAAACATATATATATATATATATATATATATTTGATTTAAAAAGACTTCTGGTCACTTCAAGGTTTCACACTAGTGGACTTTGTAGAACCATGTTTTACTGCAACAGAAGCTGCAGGTCAAGTCTTCACCAGACATCCACATTTTTTTGCAGTCAACATGTTTCAACCTTGGATGACAAAAAGAAAATATGTGTAATTGTGATGTGGATTTAGAAAGATAAGAATTAAATTAGATGTTTTTAGCCATTTTTTACAATGAAACTGATAACTGTGGTGTGCTGTTTCACTTTGAGAGATTACGCTAATCTCTCAAATGAAATCCAGTGAAACTGCCTACATAGCTTATTAGAAAAAAGACTCCACTAGTGTGTTCTTCAGGATGTTTTCACACCTGATAGACTCGGTTAGAGTGGGAACCAAACCTGCAACATTTGTTACATTTTCAGCTGGTGCGGTTCACTTTCACACTGCACTGTGTCAAACAATCCAAACTTGAAAACCTGTTCACCTCCTCGCCTGTGGTGGCGCTGCACCAAGAACCACTGAATAAAATGACACAAAAACCTCTGAAGAAGACATGAACGCAATTTCCTTCTTTGCAAAACAAAATGGAGGGCCGTCAGATTTTAGCAGTTGTAGGATTTTTTTTTTTGCCGTTGGTAAAAGATCATGAATCATTTCTCCTGCTAGCGCTAGACTCTTGCTAGTTTTGGTTGTACTTACCCATAATTCCCGGCACTCTTGTTTGCTTCCTGCTTTCAGAGCAGTCTCCGGTCTACTTTCATTTAAACCACCACAATGTTCACCCCAACTGAACAGAGATCTAGGTTTTTAGGTGAACTAGAAATTGATTTCGCATTCACACCTCCCCAAACAAACCAGACTTTCTAAGCAAACAAACTAAAAATTGATTAAAGAGCCATCATGAGTAAGTTGTGCGGAAAAGTTAATTTATAAAACATCAGATTGGCGCATATCACTGAGCACCAATCAACCCGTCATCTGAAAATGGAAAAGAGTGTGGCACAAACACAAACTTATCAAGACGTGGCCGTTCGCCTAAGCCACCTGTCAAGCCCGGCAAGAAGAGCGCTAATCAGGAAAGCAGCCAAATCGCCTGTGGCGACTTTGGAAAGACAGAGATCCACAGTTCAGGTGATTGAGCCTGTTGATAGGAAAGTATTACTCATGCTATTCACAAAACCAGCCGTCATGGCAGAGCGGTAAGACAAAAGTCTCAAACCTTGCGAGACAAGTCGCTCAGGTCAGATAAGAACAAAATGACCAAAATGAAACACCGTGTGACAGAAAACTAACATCCTTAACACACTTTTTCCACACTATATCCATGGCGATAGCGGCATCAAGCTGGGCACATGCTGTTCTTCAGGAGGGAGTGGAAACCTGGCAAGGGTTAATGAGAAGATGGCAGCAGCTAAAGAAAGAATCCCAAACAATGACCTGTTAAAGGCTGCAAAAGGCCAAAGACTAAAGGTGAAGGTTCATCTTTTAAAAGAACAATAAACCTGGACACACAAGACCAGATAAAACGGTTCAGTTCACAGAACATTTGAAGTTCAGACCTAAATCTGACTCTGAATCTACAGACTCCATCAATACGTTACGGTTCGCAGAGATTTCTGTATTATTGGGCTAAAGAAATACAGAAGACATGCAGTTCGAAGTGAAGTGAAAAGTGGTTTGGACTCAGGGTGGTTGAATACAAATGGATCCACATCTCAAGACTTTTATTGGTAAAAAGAAAGAATTGTTGAAAACAACGTAGTCGTTAGTTTTCTTTCCAACTTTGCAGATTTTGTTGCTTTCTTACACGAAATGTAAAAAAGAAAAAGAAAAATCAACTGCAGTTTGTGGTTGTAACCAAAGAAACATTAAAGTAATATGATTTTTACATTTGTAGTATATTCACAGCATTTTGTCCAGAATCCTGATTTAATTGGTAGAAGTGTTTTTGTGGGGCTGCTGGGTTCGGGGTTTATGTCTGATGAAGCGACTTGAGCTGTTGCTTTGAAGCAGAGAGTTGTGCAGACACGTCCCCGAACTCAGCTGCTAAGTAAAACTAAAAAATTACCACCTGATTCCCCTCATCTGCCTTCACTCGCATGGCGTTGACTGCTTCGTTATCGGTTTATTGTTTCTGGCCGGACTCCGGGGTTATCAAGCGCGAACCAGGCCGGCGTCCAAGAAGACGATCTGTCGAGGCCGAATTTGGCCTGGGCCATATGTCACAACCAGACAAGCTCTGCAGGTGACTCAATGTAGGCTTTTTATTTATTTAAAGACCACATGAAGGAGTCATGAACTCCCAATTCAAAAGATAAAAGAAAAACAAACTCAAAGCCATTAAATCCTTTTTCTTTTCGCTAAAATCAACTCCCCCGCTGGCAGATGTCTATCCCGAACAGATCGCTTTGTGCTCGCTTTACAGGACAGCGTATTGTTTCTAGGCAGATGCATTACCAAGGTGATCTGGGCAATTATTGCCAAGTTAAAATAGGCGAGGAGGTAAGGGGCCATTCGGTTCCATAACACCGTTCCATTTCCAATTCTCCTGCTCCAGTCCTGAATATGCCACGGAGAAATAATTGAGACCTCAGTTGCTGTTTCACCTTGAAGTAACTAGTCTGAAAATAATTTGGCTGCTGCCTGCTCGCCTCAAGGACAGCGGGCTGCTGAAATTTGATGGGGTAGCTGAGACAGGTGCCGCTGTGAGATAGACGATGTGATCTGATGAAAACAGCACAGCCGGGCTGCTGCTGCCATTTGTCAGCATTGTTCCAAGATATCTGCAGGTGAGTATGGGTTTCATTTTTCATTATTTTCTCCATCTGCCTTCTGATATTGTGTTGGGGTTTTTTTTTTTCTCTTCTTCTTTTTTTTTTTTTTCAATGGAGGCCTTCCATCATTTTAACTCCGTGATCGTAAAGTCTCGTCGTAATGTCCCCCAAACACAATGACGACAGATAACGTGTTGCTGGAGCACAATCAGGAATGTCGGCACGTGTGTTACGAGTCATTTGTACTCAAGCAGCGGACTGAGCCTTTGCATTCTTCATTTTCTGTTTCACGCCTGCAGATTTAAAGAAAGCACAGATTGGAGATGTTTTAGAAATGTAGAAATTTAAATTAGACAATATTAGTGACAAAAGAAAATTAGAGGTGTGACATACGGCATTTTGGTGTCAATCTGATAGCAAGTAAACAGAGAGTATTTACACCATGTTCCAAATTATTATGCAAGTGATATTTTCTCAGATTTTCTTAAATGGTCAATGCAAATGATGGTCAGTATAATTTTCAAGTCATGAACTATTACAGTATAAATCAGATTTTACTGAACAAAGCTCCCCATGAGAACAGTATTTTCTTCAAAAATAAAAAACTCAAAATGCACTGTTCCAAATTATTATGCACAGCAGATTTTCTAAACATTTTATGGATTATAAACGGTCATTCTTTGAATGTGCAGCATTAAGTGTTCACATGTACTAAAATCAAAAGCTATTTCAATCAAAAACATCTTAACAGGCAGAGTTCCATGTTAACATTGGACCTTCTTTGATATCACAGCACAATTCTTGATCCATTGAACTTGTGAGTTTGTGGAAAGTTTCTGCTTGAATTTCTTTGCAGGTTGTCAGAAAACCTTCCCAGAGCTGCTGGTTTGATATGAACTGCATTAAACCCTCAGATCTTCTGCTTGAGGAAACTCCAAAGGTTCTCAATAGGTCAGAGGTCAGAGGAGGATGGTCACCACACCATGAGTTTCTCCCCTTTTATGCCCATAGCAGCCAGTGACACAGTGGTATTCCTTGCAGCATGAGATGGTGCATTGTCATGCATGAAGATGATTTTGCTGCTGCTCTTCTTTTTGAACCATGAAAGAAAGTGATCAGTCAGAAAGTCTGTATACTTTGCTGAGGTCATTTTCACACCTTCATGGACTCTGAAGGGGCCGACCAATGATTCTCTCCTCATGATTTCGGCCCACAGCATGACTCCACCACCTCCTTGCTGACGTCACAGCCGTGTTGGGATGTGGTGGCCGTCCACCACCAATCCACTACTGTGTCCATCTGGACCATCCAGGGTTGCACAGCAGTCATCAGTGAACAAGTCTGTTTGAAAATTAATCTTCATGTTTGGCTGGACCCACTGCAACTGTTTCTGCTTGTGAGCTCTGGTTAGGGGAGGCTAATAGTAGGTTGATACACAACTCTGTGGAGGATCCTCCACCTTGAGGTTCCAGAGGCTCCAGCAGCTTCAAATAACTGTTTGCTGCTTTGTAAGAGCATTTTAACAGCTGCTCTCTTAATCCGATGAACTTAAATAACAGAAACCTTCCTCATTCTGCCTTTTTCTGTACAAACCCATCTTTGTTCTGAATCAGCCACAAATCTCTTCACAGGACGATAACGCTTCAGTTTTTGTTAAATATCTAATGTTTTCATACCTTGTCATACGGCACTACACTATCTGATGATTTTCATCAGCAGAGATTCTTTCTCGTTCCCATATTGCTTGAAACCTGCGGCCTGCTTAATAAAGTGGAACATCCTTCTTAAGTAGATTTCCTTTAATTGAGCTTACAGACAAACTAATCAACCAGCTCTCTGAAATTAATTATAGTGATTCAAAGATCCCGGACACACAATACCATCTATAAATTTAATAGCACTGAAGTATCGATCTAATACTGATACCGACTTAGTTTCGATATTTTCTATATTTTGGATGGATTTACCCACCTCTACCACAAGTAGACAGTATTACACCCTCACATTCATCTCGGAAATGTTTCAATGGTTATATGCTAAACAATTTCAATTGCTTGACATAAAAATATTTAATCAAAGTCGCTCTCTAAACTTCAGTCCTCAGAGAATGAGTCTAAGTCAAGTCTGTAGTCTTTACTTCTTATTGTTTTATTCTTTGAGTCAAGTGAAGGTTTTCTCAAATGCTTCTTTTAAAATTAGGAGTATCTATAAAACTGTAAGACCAATTAATTCATGCTACAGCTTCATCCAGCTCAGATTAGACTGACTGATCTTTCTTGCCTCCTTTCAAAGCAGTCTCTAATTAAAAATATCCTAAAATGCAGCTTCCTGAGACAGAAGTACAACGGCGCAATGGGGCAATTTCAATAGGCTTATTTTAAATTCTAACATTCTAAAAGAGAACTATTAAGGAAGACTTACCAACACAAAAAAAGGACTGTGATCCATCCAGCTGTTCTCCACGACTCTTATCCTGTGAAGTAAAATAAAGTAGGTGTCAGGAAAGCAGCTGAACGCCTCAGAAATGACTTTCTTTTCGCAGAGCCTCGAGGATGAACAATGCAACAATGGCGAGGCGCCACGTTGCTGCAGAGACATTACGAATCTAAACTGTTTTGACTTCTTCAATAGTCTCACTGCAGGAGCCCACAGATGATTCTTCCTCTCATTCAGGGAGGCAGAATCTCCCAGCTTTAGTCAGTGTTCAAATATTCAAAAAGGAGTCGAGCAAAAAAAAAAAAAGACGGGGGTGAGAAAATCCTCGCTTCTCCCACATTACACTGCAGAGAAAAGCCCTGGATATGCCTCGGCTGTCTGACAAAATACAGTGTTAGAAAATCCTGTTTTTGTTCTTTTCAGACTTTTTCTTTTTTTGCATTAGATTCTGTATGTGAACAGGGACAAAAACAGATTTATCAGATGCAGGTGGGAAAAGGTAATTTGTTTGGTTGCTCAATTTGAAAAGCGAAACAAAGATTTATTACCTACGGAGGGGATGTGTTTCCAGTTTATTTTTTTTTATTTTTTTTCTGCTAATTGTGATGATTGTGGCTGTTAACTAAAGAAAACCCAAAATTTAGCTTCTCAGAAAATGTAAATACTACAGTCGATCACAGAGCGGGGCATCTTATTTTATTTGTACTATTAAAAATACTGTTCATTTATCTTCAGATTGTCTGAGTATCTGATTCTTTAAAATCTTCTTTAGCTTTAAGCCATAGTCATTGGAAATAACAGGAATAAGTGCTAGATATGTAATTTCCCCGGAGCGGTTTCCCCACGCTGGGCGTTTTCTGGTCCGGTGAATTCAGGAGAGCGTTTCCAGTTCAGCAGTCAGGGCCAAACCAGTTCACCTAACCTGCCATTAAAGGTGCGACAACAAACGCAGTATGTTACATGCTTGTCATTAATTAATCAAACAAATATCATTTGGAAGGGATATAAATTGTGACATGGAGTAAAATTAGACACAAATATGCATAATGTGGGACATATTTGGACGAGACAATTGGGGGTAGGATTTAATATGCTTTTTTTTTTTTTCATCCTACTTTGAACTGTGTGTGAAAATTTTGTTTTCTTTTATGGTTGATTATTATAATTTGTTCATTATTTTCTTTTTTTTCTCTGCCATTTTACAAGTTCAAAATAAATAAAGGTTTCACTTCGTTCATAGGCAGAAATGAAAACATTTGAAGCCTGCAGTTTGGATTGTTGGGAAGTGGAAAACAGATGTTACAGACTGCAGCGTTGTTGAAGCTTCGGTTTGAGTTTGCTGAAACCTTCACTTCCAACATCAGTTTTTTTCTGAGGATGTGTGTGTCCAAACCCAGACCTTATGCAACAGCAATAAGCCGTGGTTCACCTCACACCTGAGGCATATGAAGCAGCCAGGAACAAACTGACCAAAGAGATACGAGCAGCTAAAAGAATCTACAGCGAGAAGCTGAAACACTTCTTCACAGCAGATGACCTGGCATGTAGTCGGAATGATCTGAAAAAAACGTTGCTAACTCCACGCGCCCATCCCTCCATCCTCGCCTGGCAGACAACCTTAGCAGCTTCTGCTGCAGGTTTGAGAAGCAGCCGTTCACACCTCCTACCAGCGCGTCCACATCTCACTCTAAAACACAAAAGCTCCCCGTGCAACAACCGCCCTCAGACCCCCCACTGAGGATTAACATATTTGAGGGAAATGTGAGTAGCCTCTTTCATTATCAGAAGACCAGAAAAACTTCTGGACCTGACAATTATGCCTGAGATCGTGTACTGACCTACCGGCCCTCCATTTTTAGCTAAGCTAAGTTTACACAAGACCGCTGTCTGGAAACTCCTGGTATTTTCGGATCCCGATTTGGGAAATTGCTGCAGTTGCCATCCCAGGCCACTATACGGCGCTGTGATTTTAGCGTGTCGGCGAAACGTGCATTCGCTTTAGACCCTTAGCTTCCACCTCATCGTAAATAGTAACTCATCTCCCATGAACTGAGCTCATGTAACACATATACTCCAATTCAGAAATGTGTGTTAACCTGAACAGGTTAAAAAGGCTAAAAAGCAGCATTATGTATTTTCCAGGCACATGGTGCCATTTTATAGCATAATCAAGCAATTACAATTGCTTCAGTCACTATACAAACTCTCTCTATATAAAATATGACTTAAAATATTTGACTTCAGTTACGATTTAACTGAAGAGCCTTACTTTGGCTTTGCTTACACAAGACTGCCGGTATTTCGGATGTTGATTGGGGAAAAGTTCCACATTTCAACAAGACGACCAACACCTTAAATCTGCTGCAGTTGTCATGCCAGGGCACCGGATGGCGCTGTGATTTTAGCATGTCGTCGAAACAAGCACGCGCATTTCACTCCTAGTTTTCCTGCTACCACACTGAAAAAAGAGGGGAGCTCCAACTTTGAAAAAATGTTGTTAATTTGTAACATAATCAAATTAAGTTTATCACTCTTACTTAACGCGACAAGTTAATAAACTTGATATATTTACTTGGATAAAATTAATTTGATTAATTGTAACACATTTTCTCAATTCTGTGTAATTTAGATCACCTGTTTTCCCTTTTTCAGTTTAGCGAGAAAGTCAAGCGCTCCCACTTCAGTGTCAGGTATATTTGCTCTAATTCATACGCAAGTCAATTAAAAAAAAAGACATATATACAAAAAATATCGACATTTTCATTTTTTCATATTGAAAGTGTCTCCACTGGAAGCTGAAGCCAAAATCCTTGTGTAATTTGGCAAGTAAAGCTCATTTCGATTAGTGCACTCAAACTTACGACAGTGAGTTGTGTGTGAGGATATGTCATTAAAAAAAGGTTGAAATGACGGCGTCTACATCAGCTCAGCCACACGGGCAATAAATTAGACTCAGACAACTCTTTGTAAATAAGAGCACTTGCTGACTTCTTTTCCTTCCAGGGGTACAAGAAGTGCTATCTAAATAAACCTCTTGTACTCAACAAGAGCATTTACACAAGAGAAAATAAAACCACTGCTGAGATTTCAAGGGAAACACAAAAGCAGCTTTAGCAGGTTGTTTTCTGCAAGCTGCACAAACACAATAGAAGCCTCTCAGCACTCTGTTGACTCAGTACAGTTCAAGGAAGAAGTAACTGTTCTTTCTTTTTTTTTATCTCACATTTACCACGCTTTGGATCCTAAGAAAAGACAACATGAAACAAGTGAAACTCACCTTGGGGGCTTTTCCTTCAATCAGCTGCGAGTGACATGGATTTCATTTGAGGTTTTTTCATCTGGAATATTCATGTAATTCAGGAAGCCATTAGCAGCTTTCTGCGCATCTTAACAAAGACACACGTGCTGATATTGCACTTTGTGTAGTGGTATGTATCAGTTTTCTTCCCTTTGCAACTGATTTCAATAGTAGCTAGTTATATTCACTTTCAATTCTGAAATCGATGCATATGTAAAAAAACAAACAAACAAAAAACCCCGTAACACCTTAAAAAAAGGGAGCCAATCACAAGGCAGTAATTGGCAAACGCAACCAGCACTTAGGAACATTATGTTCAAAACTCCCAGCATTAATAAATAAGGCGATTAATACGAGAGTGAATAGAGTTCATGCGGAAAATGAAATTCAAACAAAATGTTGTGTGGAGACTTAAATTACCAGCACCCTGTCCAGAGATTTAAAAGCTGCTCTACCTGTAAGTTGTTGCAGTCAAAACGACTGCTGTGTGATAAAAGTTGCACGACAAAACACTGAATTTCTGGAAGCATTCAGCTACTGAAAATATGATTGGTAGTTTTCTGTCTTGATAAAACCCTTGTAATTTTAGTTCATTTACATAATTTTAAACAGTTTATTGCAAACACCCAATTAGCTGAACTTCACCAAGCACCTGTTCTGCAAGTGGTGGATTATTACTTTGAGGTGCCATTGTAAGTGCTGGTGTTAAGCCAATTTGGTGAATACTTGACCCTTTCAACACAGATTCCATCCAAATCCAGCTGGTGCAAAAAGATGTTTCAAGTCAGGACTTGGTTAGTCAATTTGATCAACTCCAGTTACCTTGCAGTTTTATTTAGAGGTAAATAGAAATATCAAAGTCTTTTCACCTTTCACTTTACAACAACTTTCATACTGATTAGGTGAAAGGCAACATCATCTTCTTGAGATTTGTTCCACAGAAAGTTGTTTGGTGCTGGTTGGTCGTTTCCAAAGCCATTTATTTACTGACTTTTCATATTTTCAATGATTTCTAACAGTGGAATCTAAAGATTATATTGGAAATAGAGGATTTGGAGTTTAACTGATTTAACTGATTAAACTACACCTTAAACAAATAATCATCTGTACTTGTGAATTAATATATCATGTGTTGTTTTAATGTAGAAAACATTTCCTGTTCCTAATGACATCCACTACATAAAGAGACCCAATCTGCTGCTGCGTTCTCTTTAGACTTCATTAGGTTCAACTGGGTCTGCTCAGTTGAGTGTCAATGAGTGTTTTCGCATCTGCAATAAAAACTACAGGAGCCAAAATGTTCTGAAAAAAAAGCTGAAGCCAATTAGTGATGCTGAACAGCACAGATGTACATTTGAATTTATTTGTTAATTCTTAAAAATCGGAGGTATTTCTTCCTCTTCCTTGCTAGTCGTATAATTTGCACCTTTCAGCTGAGATTTCATGAACGTTGTAAATTTATTGCAAGACACACTAGCAGTGTTTCCGTTAATTGTAACATTGCACAAATTGAAATAACAAAAATAAATTTGCTTAATGGAAACATGGCAATTTTGAAGAAAAAAAAAACAAACAAAAACAAACCCACATCTTTCGATAAAAAGTTCTTGGGCCAGGATGAGGGCTTTTCTTTTGGGCCATATTTATATAGATGTGTTTCACAAAACTGCATTGGAAACTTTTTTCGCCTCACGTCACGTGATCAACAAGCAGGTATTACTACTGGTGAAACATCTTATTGCACAGACAGGTTTATTTACGTGTGATTTTAATTTCATTTATTCAATGGAAACACAGCAATTGCAAAATGCATTTATTTTACTTTATTTGTATTTTATATTTGCAGAACATTGACAAAGATTTGTGTACATTTGAAATGGAAATGGAGCTAACGTGTTACATGGACGAAATTAGCTGCGTCGTGGAAAACAATTCTTTCTTTTGTTTTTTTATCCTGGGACAGCAACAATTCAAACGAGATCCACAGCACAACTTAACTTTTCTTGTGTGGCTGAAACTTAAACCTTCCGCTTTCCACACTTACTATTTATACACTTCTTTATCAGAATAAAATCCCTCTTCAGGCTGCACTGTTTTTACAGATTCGAGTTCGGTTTTTGTCCTTGCTCTCTGCACTTCTACAGTGCCAAGGATGTGCAAGACGCTCGACTCAGCAATCCAGAACAATAGAGGCCGTTAGGTAGGAAGAAGCTGTTTGTATCCCGTTTTCCTTGTTCTGACAAGTTGTGTGACACATCCGACTGCTGGAACCAAGAGCTCCTGGGGTGAATTTACATGAGGACTTCCTTCTTGACACATTAAAGAGCAACTCAAGCAACTTGAGTCCTATGATCTCTGCAGCTAAGACACTATAAGCAGAGCGCTTTAGTGTGCAGCTTGGCAATGCAACAACAGAAGCACACGCGTGTAGCTGAGATCAAACTAGTTTGACAAAAAGAAATAAGTGATGATGTCACTGCCCTAGTAAAGTGCACATTAGAGCGAGGAAGGTGCAGCTACAGAAGCCCGGAAGGATTTCTGACTGCTCTCAAAAAGAAATAATAGTCATGCAAGAAGGATTCAGACTGAAAGAAAGAAACACTAGAGCAGGCACATAGCAAAAGGTCCCATAAGAAAATAAAGGTTTTCTAAAGGAATTACAGAAATAATAGCTTTTATGTGAAATGTAAGTACACTGTTGACGCCATTTTAAAAGACTGCTATATGGGGGTTTTTGCATCGCTGTTTTTCTTTTCTTGCTTTGTTATTTTGTCTTATAAACAAGTTGCATACCGGACATTTTGCACATGTGAACAAATCCAAAGGCCAAAAAGACTACTCTTCTACTTCCTATGCATAGCCGCGCTGCCGCGGTAGAACAGTTCCATTAACCAAATGAAACCTGGAGATGTAGAATTATTCATTTAGCTACAGCAGAGGGGAAAATAACGCAGAAAAACTGTTGAAGATTAACTCAAAACCCCTCGTATTCTTATATTTACCCGCTCTCTGCGCCGGCTAAGCTACACACAGATCTGTTACCATAGCAACTGAGTGACAACGGCTCCACCAGGACTCAACACCAAGAGACACGCAAACATTTCTCTCACAAAGAACAGAACATTCAGTGCGCTACAGTTCTATGTTTTCAGGCTTAATGTTTATTTTGCCATTGATATGTAATAATTGCAAAAGTAACATCTGTATAAACACAGATGTGGTTGATTAGATAACTTAAACACCTGCTCTACTGATGATCTGTCAGAAAGTCGGTGTGTGGGTCGCCTTGTTGTTTTTTTTTACTGAACCGAAACACGCTGGGTTCCACTGCACAGCTACATGTTAAGGTTTTCAAAGTCAAGCTAACATAACTGACCTACTTTACTCTCCCCACTATTTATTCTAATTAAAACTTTTTCTTAACCTGTGAAATGTGACGCCCTGGGACCCAAAGCACTGCGTCCCTTTTTCGTTTATATATCAAATGTACATTTAAGATTTAACTTGCCAGACTAAACCAACGACAGTCATTGTCAGGAAGCAAATTTTTTTGCCCTCTTTTTTTAATCTAAATTAACTCTTAATGCCTGATTTTATTCATGAATTGATTTGAAGAAAATGATCAGTTTTTGCTTTAGAAACTAACTCGAAATTAAGTGAAGGTTCTTATTGTTGAATATAGCCCATGCAAAATATATTTCTAATATGCAGTTTAGCAATATTCTGAGAATAATTTTCATGTTTTCATAACATGTAAGAGGGAAATCATCATAATTAATCAAAACTGCAGATGGTACTGGAGATGGAAATTAGCCACCTGGCTATAATCTGATGTATCCACATGTAAACATTAATGAATATGCATTGCGCCACTGAAAAATAAAAAACTTGGAAGTGAAGACTTTCAAACATCCATCTGTGTGTAATCAGTCTATATAATGTTTTCACTTAGTTACAACATTCCTGAAATACAAGAAATTCAATAATATTGTGATTTATTCTATGGATTTCTATGTAATCTTCTAAAGTTGAAGAAAGTCACGAAAGAGAGAAAGTCACTTTCTCTCTTTCTAGCATTTAGCAAACAGAAATAGCTTTGGTAACCCTAATTAACCTAAAACCGTATATTTAGTTTGATTTAATGCCAGCGAGTTTAAAATTAAAATGTCACATTCTGACGGTTCATTCGCATATTTTACTGCACACACACATTCAAGGTTCAACAGAAATGTGTGGTGGAACATCCCTCAGCAGATGAGAAGGTTTTCTTTACAGTGAAACCTCACACACGACACAATATCAACGGCTTTCAGTCAAACGTTCAAAGCAATGACATTGAGTTTTTTCAGACAAAAGTCCAACAGACATTCATACCCCTTACAGCTTCATTACAACACGCCGTTGAACGCGATTAAAAAAGAACCATAAAGCCCAGGAGGTGAGCTGAGCTGTGGGCACAGATATTCTTACAGGGCTGGAGGTTTCCTAATATCTCACATTATCACCAAAACAATTTAGATTACTGTTCCAGAAGCACAGTGGAAAACGGCAATATCTCGGCTTCATGTGGGCTGAGAAAGCACTAATGTTACTCCCTTTACTGATATAATACCTTGCCAGTTTTTTTGTTTTCAAATTCACTTAAACCCAATAAAAACATTGCATCAAAGTAGAGGTAATGGCAGCCTCTGTAATAACTGATGAGGCTACAAAAGTTTGCTTTAAATCACAATCATGCGAGAGAATTAACATATGTTAATTATTCAATGATACAATCTGCCAAATGTCACATTGTTGTGACTGCAGCAGCTAGGACTGCTGCTATGCCATATGAAGTACCTATAAATACTGCTGCTCCACTGCAGTAAGATTTGTATTGCCAAATGTCACAGAAAGCATGAGGGCGATCATTTAATCACGACACTGACATGTTCACGTACCCTTAAAGGAAATCGGCACGTGCCTGGCACCAGCTCGTGATGATTGTGTCGACATTTTCCGTCCTGTGAAAATATTTGAGCAGTTTTAGAAGCTCGATCTGATAGAACTGTGAAATGGGAACATTGCCTCAAAACAGAGGGTTTAAAGGCAGTGGTAGGTAATCTACTGATGGGACGTGATAAAGTGTGGAATAAAACGTCAGTGTTCGTGCTGTCGTTGCTGTAGACTGGGAAACTTGTGGGCCACGTTACGAAGGGGGAAAGAAAATCTAATTTGGAGGGATGGAACAGGTGGTGAAGCAAAACAAACCCAGACCTTTTATTAACAGTCCCTAGTTTCACATCTGAGCAGAAAATGCTACAATTCCCAATCCATCACGCTGCCTCAGGGTAGCGCGGATGTTTTTTATTCATCGGCTTCCATCGGGACAGAATAGCCTCTTCAGACTGTCTTGGTGTTAAGATTTATGCTGTTGGACCTTTGGGAGCGACAGAGGGGAAGGCTTTTTCTACCCAACTCTGACATGTTGGGGTCCATGAGTTTAATGGTTTTATTTATATGGTTTCTTATTTGAGCACGATAAGGCTGTTTTCACACCTGATACTCCAGTAGACTTGTTTTTTTTTTCCAAAATATTTTATTGTTACTTAGGACATTTTTTAAAACATGGCATTGTACAGTTATACAGAAATTTTTCCTTTTCTTTTTCTAAATACAATTTCTCAGTTAAATTAAACTAAAAGAAGATAAGAACAAGGATATTAAAAACCAAAATCTCTGTATGTTAAAAGTCGAGCAGGACCGGGGTGACTCCTTACGAAGTTCGGTGCCGTCCCGTTCCTCCAAGCAGCGCTTGCTGCTCAGAGGGGATCCCCGCCCTGAAGCTCCTTCCCTCCTGCCTCACCCAGAGAGCCAGGCCGCCGCTGCTGGGACCTCTGTCCAAAATTGCAACATTTGTTACATTTTCATCTGGTGTGGTTCGTGTTCACACTGAACTGTGCTAAATGAACCAAACAATTTGAAAGACCTGTTCTCTCCCTTCCACCTGCGGTGGCGCTGCACCAAGAGCCACTGAAGGAAACAGCAGGATAACTTCCAAAGAAGACAAGAGCGCAACTTCCTTCTTCACAAAATGTAAACAAAAATGGAGCCGCATCAGATTTTAGAAGTTGTAGGACTTTTGCTGTTGCCATTGATAAAATACCACGAGCCATTGTCCCACTTTGTTTTGGTTGCACTTACCCAGAATACCTTGCGCTACAGTCCGCTTCCTGCGTTTGGACCAGTCTCCGGTCTGCTTGCATCCACACATATACGCAAACCGCACCAGAGTTCACTTCAGCAGAACAGAGACCTAGATTTTTAGGTAGATCAGAGTTCGCTGTATTGGTCCGCATCAGATTTCGATTGTGCATTCACACCACCCATATTTATGGGTGGTGTGAGTCTTGTAGTATTAGCTCATTCCTTTGTGTGTTTGGTTAAGATAAGTTTTGTCTTATCTTCAGTTTGTGTTTTAGGATTTAGTTTCCTTAGATTGGTGTTTTTCCTTTCTGTTTATTTTTATGTTAGTTTCAGGTTTTTCCTTTTGTTTAGCCCCATTACTGTCATCATTCACCTCCTCCTCTGTGTAGATATTGCTCTCTGGTTTCGTTGTACCTCACTGGTTTATCTGTGGTGTGGCCGATTTTTCCTGCATTTTTGCTACTTGACGTTCTGCTCAAGACCTGTAAAGTTTTCAGCTACTGTACATTAAAAAAAAAAACGTAATTCATGAGATTTGCAATTTTGGAGGCTTGTCTAGAGGTCTGATGAAACTAAAGTGGAACCATTTGACCACAATAACCATTGGTAGGAAGAGAAAAAAGTCTAGGTATACCACCTTAATTGTGAAGGACAGGGGTGGTCAGAATCATATAATGAGACTGTATTGTCTTTAGACATCAACCAGGAAGTTGAAGATCAGGTGCAATTGAATCTTCCAAATGGACAAGATCCATAAGGACAAAAAAGTCAATATTTTGATGTGGCACTCACAAATCGTTGACCACAATTGAAGTTGTGGTCCTTGTTTAATGAGCCAACTTTAGCTTTCACCTTTTACCATTTTCCTTTTTAAACTTCACACTTTTCTTGTTAGAGGTCTTGATAGTGGAACAATGGTATCAGTTAAAAAAGTGTTGTATGTAATTCGGAAAAATAAGAACGTATGAACAGTAATGGGTCCAGCAAAGTGAATCCCAACACTGTTAATCATTTGTATTGCACTCCCACTGCCTCAAGATGAGCCAGTGTCATTGTAGAATCCTTGTTTGTGGATAAGTATGGATATTGACCAAATTCAACATTTTCTATTTTGCCTGAAGTTACCTTGCAGAGATTAGTTTTCAAATTAAACTTCCATAACAAGAAGTCTAAGCAATCAGACCTTTCCCAGCAGAATGCCCTCCTCCTCACAACTCATTTCTTTGAGCAAGTTTAATTATCTTTAATGACAAAGCCAGGCCTTGCATATCTGGTAAGAAACAATGTCCATTCCTCATAAATTCATTAGACTGCTGGACCTGGGTAAAAGGCAATGCTCAAGGCAAGTCTTGTGTCATTTATGTTAAAGCCAATAATGAAGATTGCCTCAGTATTTTGTTTTGATTAGACTGCTGAGACAATTACCCATTGAGACAAAAAAAGTAATTGTAATCAACCTGGATGACAATTATGAACATGATGAGGATTGGAAGTTTTCAGATGTGTTTTAGTAAATCCAATAGTGAAAAACTTGCTGAAAGTAACTTGGAGTCAGACATTTTGTTGTGAACGAATGATAAAAGGTCTAATACAAATGTGTAAAATAAAATTGCTGTGTCTTCCCTCTCTATCTTAACCTTATTTCCTGTCAACTGATTGTTTAATAAAGGCCACAAACGCCAACAAAATCTGTAAAAAAGGTATTTCAATCCTTTTTCAAGAACTTTTAAATAAACATAAAGCGGGGAACGCAACAATGTCACAGGTTCCATCAGAATACCCATGCTAGATTTTCCTGAACAGTTCGATGAAACGTTTTTCCTTTCTCAGGTTTGCTTTCAATTTTATTTTACCAAGATACCTAGTCTCATGTACTAGTTATTGTACTTCTTCAATATTTCTCTGCTGGCCTGCATACATTTGGCAAGCTGTGGGCAATGTGGGCTAACCTGGGCTCTGGAGGGCATGCTGTTCCTCGGTGGGGTGACGATGTGGCCTACCTCCCTTGGTCCTCATGAGTTGAAGCTGCTGCCTGTGCGATGTGTTGGAGTTTCTCGGGGTAGGGGCGGGTCTCTTGCTTGGTGATACCTACCTTCTTGCCGGGGGTTTTCACAGAGATCACATCTTGGCTAGGTCGCAGGAATCTGGTGCCTTGCGTCTTACCCCTGTGGCTCTTTGGCCGATGAGCTGCGGCTCCTTTGGTCCACAGATGACTTGCCTCTGTGTGGGGTATATCAATGCTCTGGGGTAGAGGTGGCGTGTCTGCGACCAACCAGTGTCAGGTCCAACTGTTCTTCAGTGCTCTTGGGGATTGAGTGTTGTAAGTTTTCTTCCTTTCTCACCACTTTAACAATGGTGAACCTCGAGGTGACAAAATCACCCACATACACCCACTCAACACAAACCATTTTTAATTCAACACGTACACTCACCCACACAAGTTCATATGGTGTTCTGTAAAATCAAGGTGGTTTATGGACTTGATGCTGTTTGCAGTCTTAATTTAATAAACTCAACCATGCAATCAGACTAGCATCTTCAAATATCCTTTTTTTGTGTGTCAGGGCATCTGCCCTGACACACAAAACTCTTAAACTCTTAAACTTCAGTGTTAGTTCTGACTAGTCACGTTTAGTTAAGGGCACCATCACAGTTGATGTGAACGAGGGAGTCTTGCAAACTGAAGACATCATCCTAACCATGAAGCATTGGTGTAGATCTGTCAATCACTGTCAAGCACTAAAAGTCGAACATGTTATCACAACCAAGAAATAAAAAAATTAAAAAACATCCTGCGTACCACACTTTAGGTTTCATAACTCAAGAAATGGATTTTACAATGTAAAACTCTACTTTTAACATCTCATCTCAGGCATGCCATTAAACCCCTGTTTTTTGTGTTTTTTTTGCTTTTGGCATTTCAATTATCAAAAAGACTAAATGAGCAAAGAAAGCATCATTGTGCGATCAGCAGCTCAATCGATCCTCTCAGAGAAGTGGGCCATTGTTCATTGAGACAATAGAGGCCAGAAACAAACAGTTTGTCGTTCTTTGTAATGTCCTTGACAAAAGGCACCAATTTGGAATAACTCAATTTCATCTTCAGTGCAATTTCAAAAAGTTCATTGGTGATTTAACAAAACAGGTATTTAGTAGGTCAGGTAGAGCCAGGTTGCTTTGGATCTCTTTTTTCTTCTAATAAGTGAAACCATCACTTGAAAATAGTTTTTTTGTGTTCGCTCTGGTCATCTTTAACTAAAACTACGACGGTGTACGAAGGCCATTGTACTATGAATATATTTCTGCAAAAAAATAACTGACTTTAACAGTTCATTAATCTTAGAAATGGGTGCTGTGGTGCCGCAGGGGCAAAGCACGACCATAATTGACCATATTGAGACCATAATAATCGTGGCGGTGGTCACAGGTTCGATTCCTGGCCTGGTGACATTTGCCGCATGTCTCCCCCTCTCTCATTGCCCTCTTTCCTGTTTAACTTCTTTCGAATGAAAGCCACAAGAGCCAACAAAACCTTTAAAATAAATAAATGTTCCAGAAAAAACAAGGGAATTTACGTAAAAAATATGCTAGAAAACACTTTTTAAGATTCGTCTCAGACATTTTCTAGAAATCATTTGGACATTTGAGTATCAAAAGTCGAAATCTTTGGGGCGAACATGTACTACTTCTTTTTTCTGCAACGTCCCTAATACGTTGTCGTATAAAACAGACAAAAATGAGCAAAACATTTTGCTCTCTATATATAAAGTGTATTTCTTATTACTATTTTTTTATTCCCAGCATCGTATATACGTAGATGATGTCTCTGCCTTGCAGATTGTTAAATTATAATCTTTGAAGACACTTGATACAGAATTGTGTAACGTTTTTTTTAAATACATTTTCTGATGTCAAGTCAACTCAAAGTTTATTTATATAACACATTTACAACAACCTCAGCTGACCAAAGTGCTTCACAACGTCACAGATAGACAATATGTAATAGATTTATATACAAGATATTAATCAAAAAATGACAACTCCACTTCTTTCAAACATTTAAGAAAATAGAATTTAAACCAGTTAAGGACAACATACAGTGCAGGAATAGCAAACATAAAGTTATAAGTCACACATAACACTGACAGATCAGGTTAATCTTGGCTGAACCGTTAGACGTATCCATTTACTCTGGCGGTTTTATAATACAGCTCAACACAGCCACATTTATGATTACACCTTCTACACTTATTAATAATCCCTGCAGAAAGTTCACCGACAATTAACCTTGTTATGTTCACAAATATGCATTGCTGTTGCTGTATGCGTACACTAATAACAGGTTAAGATTTAAATTGATATTAATCCACAGACTCAATGAAGAAATAGCCGAGGACAGTGTGTAGGTGAACGCTTGCAGACAGGATGCCGGGGTGAAGATGGATGAGCTTCACAGATTGGACTATTAGATGGATGAGTGAATGGGCAACAAACTATTACTAATCTGGAGAATTAGTACTGTTTTGGAGATTTCTAAAAAGCTGTAAAACTTTTGTAAAACCAAACACAGTCCGTCAAATTGGTGTCTTTGAAAACTGGCCAAACAAAGCTAGGTGTGAAGCTGCAATACTGTCAGTTTGGTGGTTGTGTTGTAGTTTACTCAATATTTAAAAGGTTTTTTTTACAAAACCAAAAATGTATTAATTAGTAAAATACGTTGTGTATACAGTCCCAACAAACTACTTGACTAAATTAGTGCTGTCTACTGTTTTTACGTAAATCAAATTCAAATTCAGAAATTTAACTCCCAAATGAAATGTTGTTGTAGCTCATTAATTCAGATTCTTCAAAGAGGTATTGGAGACGGTGACGGCTGTTGGCAGGGAAGATTTCTCATTGCTAACCTCACAGGCCCTGTGACATTAGCAATAGTGCTGAACTAGTTAGCTGAATACCTTTCAAACAGCACAAAAGCACCAAACACACAACTCTGTTACGCAAAGCAAGCCAAACACATATAAATGTGTTACAGGTCTAGTCTACACCCACACACCAATGTCTTAAAAGTTTTGTTCCATTAATCACCTTAAAAGAAGGAAGACAAGAGGAAATGTTCCCAGGAGACCGAATCACTGCTCCTCCATTCACTCGTTTGTATTGAGTGTGGGGGGAAAAGCACGCGAGTCCCCCTGGTGGATCGTTTAGGTCATGGCGCTAAACTAACCTCTACCTATTCCAAACAATTCCTTTGTCTTTTGCACATATGAAACCAAATTAGGATAAACATACAAATGCAGGTAATCAGAACAAATTAATGTAGTTTTAATTAAAGTTTTAGGTTCAAATTACTCAGGATTATACCCTGCAACACATGCAGCAGCATCAGGTATACATTTCCTCCATCTTCCTTAATCTGCTTAATACAGCACAACTATAGCCTGACCTTTTGTCTGCTGTGTAATTTTTAATAGTTTTTGCTATGCAGCTAAATTAGTGCAGAATTTTTCACATTAGGGAATTATATTCTTACCTAGTTTTTTAAAAAAAATATATGTTTTTGTTATTGTCCTGTTCCATGGCGCCCCTAGACTCCTGGCACCCTTAGCATTTGCTATACTGCCTATTGCCCCCACATCCTGGGTCTATATCACATAAAACCCCAACAAAATACACTGAAATTTGAGGTTGTAATGACAAAATGTTTAAAAGATAAGCGAGTGAACATTCTGGCAAGGTATAATATATGTGTATTAAAATTTGCTTTTGTTTATATTATCTTTTTCACAGTTGAAAAAAAATAAGCACCACTTCACAGGATTTCTTAAAATAACTTCAGCATTTTAAACATGGACTTTTTTTTTTTTTTTTGACAATTTCTCCACACTGCTTCCTTTTTTTTTTTTCAAGCTAGGCCAAAGCAGCGACATGCTTGTGCAGAGAGGACCACATGTGTGCTAAGTGTGTCCAGGGTGTTTTACAGTTCATGGCCCTCCGATGTGCTGCTACGTTTTTCACACCCAGGAATCATGCCTCAGGTAATCCTTTTAAATATCGCCAAACGGCGTGCGAGCGGGTGTGTGTGTGTGTGTTTCTCGCCTTCCTAAGTGATCAGAGGTGCCATATCTATCACTAATGCCTGTAAAATCAGGAATAAAATGTTAAATAAGTGGTGACAGAATGCATTCTCCCATTCAGTATAGGGGTTTAAATAAGGATTTGTGTTGTGTGGGCGTGTGTGAGGGGGTGTGTGTGTGTGTCAATGTTAAGGAAGCAACCACCTTGTGTAAAGTACAGTATGTCTACTTCAATGGGATAAAAAAATAATAATCTAGAGTCCAAACATGTTTTATGGAAAAAAATGAGTTGGTTACGGCTGACAAAGTGCATTTATCGTACGTATCATGTGGTGCTTGGCTTAAATGTTGCTACAGCGCGTCAACGCAATTGTCAGCCAGAGTAAAGATTGAACTTTTAATGAACTCCAGGAAATTCGTCTTTTTTGACACATGCATTGCATTGAAAATTCTTCAAATGAAACAGCAACCGGGAGCAGATCTGCCAGTTGCATGCTTGGAACATTCCCCCCCCCCACACACACCATCAGAAAGCAGAATAGAACAGTGGTTATCTTGCATCTGTCAGTCTTTGCCTCTTTTTCCTACAGCTGCAACACCACCTGGCGTTATTCATTTTTTACAACCTTTGGTCCTTTCGGGTGTGAGAATTGTAGCTGTGACATATTGTCAGCAGAGTGCGGCATCGTTATCGTTTGTTTGTGGATTTCTGGATTTGTCAGCATTCACTCCCCATGATGAACCGAGGGGGGAAGAAAATGCAACTTAGAACTTTCTTCACACTGCAAGAACGCATCATCTTATTTTTGGTCTAGTTTCCAGTGTAAGTATTTTTTGGTCTAGTTTCCAGTGTAAGTATTTTTTGGTCTAGTTTCTAGTGTAAAATATCTTGGTACACTTGAAATAAGATTAAACTAACTTTACAAGTAGACTTTCAGCAAGACATAGGAGATTGTATTAAGTCAATAATTCCTCAGTATTGATGAGAAAGTGCTGATTTCACTGGCAGATTATTTTTCTTGTAGCAAGACATTTTTGCACAAGTGACATAATCTACTAATATGAGAACGTTTTCATCAATACTAAGGAATTATTCACCCACTGCAAACTCCTAAATCTGGATGAAAAGTTAATTATAGTTAGTTTTGTCTTACTTCAAGGGTACTAAGATATTTTCACTAGAAACTGGACCAAAAATACTTTGTAAGATTTTGTGTTTCTGGAGTGAAATAAAAAATAAAAAATAATCCCCAAGTATCACTTACACGCATTCAGAGATTTTGATTCAATCTCATTTGCGAAATAGTCAGAGATCAGTTAAACTGTATGGAGAGCTCTTACGTCTTGCGACGAATTCCTGATTTAATTCAGGTCTGGACTTTGACTAGGCCATTCTGACACATAAATATGCCAGTGTGGCTGTGGCTGTCCGTCTTCTTCATTCTCTAACAGATTTCCTTCCACACTGGTTTTGTATTTAGCATTATCAATTAGCTTTAACCAGCTTCCCAGTTTACGCTGAAGAAACGTCACCCCACAGCATGACGCTCACACCACTATGTTTTCTATGGAGATAGAGCAAACACTAGCTCAGCTCCACAACTGTACAACTCAACATTTTTTGGAAATGTAAACAAAACAAATCAAACCATAATAATAAAAATTGAGAAAATGGCTTTGCAGAACAAATGTATTGTCTATCTATGTGGTATATGCTATTTGGTATATTTTGCACTGTTTTATAAAGTCTGTGGCACAAAGTTTTATCATATTAGCAACTGTAGACCTTACTTAAAAAAGTGGGGAAAATACTCAGTAAAAATAATCAAAACTACTTCCAGTTGTAAATTTTCCCACTAAAATCTTAATTAATGTTAACCAGTAATGCGATTTCATTTTCTCAACATTAATGCACTTGTTTTGTTGCTTTATTCTGGTTACAATGTTACTGAAGAGGGTTGAAAGAAAAAAAAAGAAACACAGGATATGAGTCATGTCACTGATCATATTAAAGTGGTAGATTCAAATGTGAATATTTTTCTCATGATTTGTTTGACACAGAGCAAGTTGCTCTGTGGTAAATAAGAAAAATAGAAGAAACAGGAACTTATTATTCCAGTAAAATTGTTGCGCCAAACAAACACAACCCCAGCTTTCATTTTAAATCACTGGTCACATTTTCTTATATATGGTTTTTTTTTCATCTGCTATCTACAGTATTTACCCCCCCCCCTCACATTTCTAATGATTAAATTTTAAAGATGAAACATCCCTCTGACCGTTTCCTCCTCTTTCTTACAATGAAACAGAAGAGGAACAGCTGCGGTAAAAAAAATAAATAAATAAAGCACCTCCATCAGTTCTGGGATTATGTTTAAATGATAAGGTCTTTATCAGATTCAAAAAGTCTTAAATCTCACCTCAAGAATACAAAAACCACACACCACAGACTTCCTCTGTGTCACTATGGAGCAAAGTTCACGCCAAAATGAAAAAATTTGTGAAAACATTTACACCCAACACATATAAAATAATTAAAATCACACAATTTACAAAGGTGTTTTGAAAGTATTGACCCGTCATCAATTTCTTCCGCTCCTGTTTTTTCCGTTAAATATTTTAGATAACCAAACAAATGGTAATATTAGAGAAAAATAAAACGTCATACAGACATTGTGGTTTATATTTTTTTGGAGAGAAAAGCCAGCCAAACCAGCCGGGGCTCATTACAGAAACACATTCTTCAGTAAGTCTAATAACTGGTTGTGTCATACATGGTAGGAATAACTAATATCAAACATTTGCAGTAGATGGCAATGATTGTTTTGCATCAGTGATGCTAAATGATTTATCATCATTCACAACAGGGGATTTTAGTTCATTTTGTTTGCTGAATTCACTCTCTGGTGTAAGGGCACACTGGCATAGAACTCAAATATCTGGAGATTTTTCTATACTAATCCACACATTTTCTGACATGCTTATGCGCCAGATTTTACGAATCTGTCCAGACTTTCCAGACCGTGGCCTGGTTCTGGACCGACAGGCCGTTCAGTTGGCCTCAACTGAACACGTCTTGTCAAAGTCAGCGGTGGCTGGCCCTGGAGACCAACTCAGTGTGAGCCAAAACAACTCTCAGATCCCCCTTACTAAAGACCTGTGACCTAAATGCTTCTCTTTCTCCACATGTAAAGTGTCTGGGATAGAGTGAATTATTCAGTGATGGAAATCATCTTCAAAAAAAAAAAAAAAGGCAGAAAGTAGTACAGAGTGAGACGTGGAAATCTACTTCCATCCATTCCTGAACTGAACCCGCTTGTTCAGTTCAGGAATACTTTATTTATCCCAAAGAAAAGTTCAATGTTTTCGTACCTCATATCATCCAAATATGTTCAAAGAGTCATTGTGGACATGATGCAGTGGGTAGGATGCATCTCTAGTAAAAGTCAGTCTTGTATTGAATCTGAAAAGGCCTCTGACTGAAAACTGTTGCTGTGTGACAGTCCCTTGACTGTGCATCGGTTGTTAGCAAGCACTGCTAATGCTAATCCACCTCCTATGCTTTTGTCACTCCTCTTTAAGGGTCAACTGACACCAGCCCTGTTTAGTCCGGTTTCATCAAATTCCTTGTTAGATTAACTAGAAAGTCTGGTTCGTCTGTGGCTGTGTGAATGCGCAGTTGAATTTTAACCTTCGTCTCGGTTTGGTTGAAGTGAACTCTGGCGCATATGAGGATGCAAGCGGAACAGGAGAACGCTCCTAAAGAAGGGAGCAAGGTGTAGCGCATGGCATTCTGGGTAAATTCAACCTAAACAAAAGTCGGAGTCTAAGCGCTAGGGGAAAAAAAAACAATAAGAGAAATCCTGCGACTGCTAAAATCTGACGCCGCTAGATTTTTGTTTACATTTTATGAAGAAGGAAGTTGCGCTCATGTCTTCTTCAGAGGTTTTTATGGCGTTTCCTTCAGTAGTTCTTGGTACAGCGCCACCACAGGCGAGGAGTTTTCAAAGAGTTTGGCTTGTTTGACACAGTGCAGTGTGAACGCAAACCACACCAGCTGAAAATGTAACAAATGTTGCAGTTTTGATCCCAATCGAACCAGAACATCCTAAATGGTTCTGGTCTTATGGTTGGAAAGAGAGACTTTAGAATCGGGGGTATGAACTTCTCAGTTTGCTTTTTGGTCTTCTTTCCACCTCTTCTAGGCTCATAGTTTGGGTAATATTTGGGCTTTTTGAGATGCTAATCAGCTGCTCCAAGTTGTCAAAACAACAAAACGTTGCCATGGTTACACATCATACCTTTCCAAAAGTAAAATAGTAAGAGCAAAAAATCCTTGCAGGATACTCATAAGGCCATCTACTCGTCAAGGGGTTGCTAGTTCTGTCGCCCATCTCCAGCGGTCAAAACTCTACTTCCTTATCTAGAGGTGAGCTAATCTCCATCTGACAGCATGCTAGCTCACTGATATTATAGCGACGGTGGTGGTAGTCATGCAAGCAGAATGTGAGTCAATGAATGTAGAGCAGGTGACACCAAAAAAAAAAAAAGGGGTTCTAAAATTGTCTAAATGCCTTTTAGCAAGGCACCAGATGCCAAGCCGTTCCCAGCTCACTGAGCAGAGTCTGCGAACACGCAAACAGAGCATAGGGAACTATTTTGGTCTCACGTAGACAGGCGAGGGTGACACATGGCCTGACGCGGGGACACGGCAGCAAGTGGTGCAGAAAACATTACACAACGTTCAACAGGAGACGCCGGGTCGGTCCGGCCTGTGCTGTTTACAAAGAACCGCCAGTGTTTCCGCAGCGCAGCAGAGACTACAGGAGAATATCCAGAGAAGTGTCTGTCTCACCCTGCAGCAGCGTAGGAGGACTGGAGCAGCAGCTTATGCCAGACTGAGGATTACTACCTCCACTCAATACACACTCCAGTTCACAGCTCAAAAGCTTTCTATTAGATTAAAAAGCACTTTCTGTGTCATCATGAGCCTGATTGTTTTGTAGTCCATTTTTTTCTCCTTTTTTTTTGTGTTGTTTTGTTTTATTTATTTATTTTCTCTCCCTTCTTTTCCCTTTCTGTTGACCAGATTCCAAAAACCGTGAGTCACATTGTCGCCGTTTCTGTGCATGTTCTGTTTGCCGTTTTGAAAAATGAGTCAGAGCCAACAGTGCATCAAAGATTGACAGGACAGACGAAGAGATGTGAACTGAATCAAGAGCAGTCCGGCCGCGCCAGATGAATTAGCGCGCCGCGCGCGTCGATCCTGCTGGAATCGCAGAAAAACATCTGGGGATGAGGGGAGAAGTAATGAGTGGATTATTTTGCAATTTGCATCTGACACGTCAAACAGATATTTAAAACCTACAGCTGTGTAATGCAGTCTTTGTTGTTGTGTCCTTTTATTGTATTATTTGCATTTATTTTAGCTAGGTTAGACATCTGAAAATCCTGTTTTACACCAAACCGTAAAAAAACTATTCACACCCTTTGAATGTTTTCATGTTTTTCATATTGCAACCAAAGAAATCTGATGTAATTCATTGAGATTTTACATTACACACCAGCAGAAAATAGTGTGTGTTTCTGAAGCAGAGGGAAAACAATACACGATTTTAGACAGGGTTTTTTCCAGGATAAAAATCTCAAAATATCTGGGTCAATGTGAGATATCTATATATGACTTAATATTAGCTTTTAGGATAATATTATAATATAATCCTTGGACTCTAACAGGCATTGTCATGTATTTAGTTTCACATCTTCATGCTCCCAAAGGTTTGTGCTTCAAAAATGGCAAAATGTCATAAAGTTGAAGTTGTAGTTTTGGAACATTAACCAAGTACTTGCATCTTTATTATTTTATCATTATCTTTGACTATTTCTTTTTAAGTTCTGACACAAAACGCAACTATGAACTCAAACATACATTTAAAATTTAACATTTAAAACAGAAACGTCCAATTTCTTTTTAAAGTATATCAGTAGAATTTTAACATCACTTTGCAATTATAAAGTGTTATATAAGATGTTAGTGTGATTTATTTTTGCCATAAACCCAAAGATGTCTTTTATTTAACAGGATTTGCTGAAGAATAAAAAATGTAAACGAGTGGGCGTGCCGTGGTGGCGTAGGGGACCCATGTTTTGGAGGCCTTGAGTCCTCGACGCGGCCGTCGCGGGTTCGACTCCCAGACCCGGCGACATTTTGTCAGGATCTGTGTTTTTCTGTGTTCATTTAGAGTTTTCTGTGTCCTTAAGTCTCTTCGTTGTCCTGTCCTCCCCTTGATTGTTCCCAGGTGTGTCTCGTTTCTGTGATTACCCTCCCGTGTATTTAACTCCACCTGTGTTACTTGTTCCTCGTCGGGTCCTCGTCAACGTCTAGTCTATCCGTTGTCAGTGTGTGTACTACCTGTTGCTGGGTTTATTTATAATTAAAATCATCATTTTCATCATACCTGGGTCCGCTGCGTCTGCCTCACCACCCCTCACCACACCGCTTCATGACACATTTGCTGCATGTCTTTCCCCCTTTCCTGTCAGCCTACAGGAAAGGGGGAAAATTAGGGGACACTAGAGCCCACAAAAAGACCCCCTGGTGGGACACACACAAAAAAAAAAATATATATATAAAATCTAAACGAGTAACAATAATTAGTTGCTATTTTTACATGTTTTCTTTTTTCATAGATTATTGAGGCTCATCAGTCCAGCTTCCTAGCTGCTGTTGTAAATGAATATCCAAGTTTATGGTTGAGTACTTTTGACATTTTTAAAAATGTTCACCAACATCCATCCATCCATCCATCCATCTTCTTCCGCTTATCCGGGGTCGGGTCGCGGGGGTAGCAGCTTCAGAAGGGAGGCCCAGACTTCCCTCTCCCCGGCCACTTCTTCCAGCTCTTCCGGGGGAATCCCGAGGCGTTCCCAGGCCAGCCGAGACACATAGTCTCTCCAGTGTCCTGGTTCTTCCCCGGGGCCTCCTCCCGGTGGGACGTGCCCGGAACACCTCACCAGGGAGGCGTCCAGGAGGCATCCTGACCAGATGCCCGAGCCACCTCAACTGGCTCCTCTCGATGTGAAGCCAAAAAGTTCACCAACATCAGATTTCTATTTAGGGTACAACAACGACATGGTTGAGTTTTGTCAAAGATTATAGTTAAGGACAAAAAACCCCAATCATATGCTGTTTTTATATTGTTTTCAGTTTAAAAGATTACATTTCATTATCATTGTCTGAACTAGGCTGAAATTTCTGCTGGCTGTATTGTCAGATCAGGTGCTCATTTACATACAAGCATCATTTAAGCTAGAAATCTGTTTAGATTGACAATATTAGCTTGCAGTGCAACACCGGCAAGTGTTAATAATTATGCACTGTAAGCAAAACTTTGTCGATATTAACCTAAAGTCAAAAAAACACTATTTCGCACTTGCGGTGTTTCCGCAAATGCGAGACACAAGAAACACAATTAAAATCTCATGTGAACACATTTGCTTGTGCGATAAGTCATTAAAAAAAACGTGGCCTCCAACTACTTCCTGTCGTCTCCTTCATGGTTTTTCGCCAGTGGAAACTTCTAGCTATTGATCACGTGATTCGTGTGATGCAAAAAAAAAAACAAAACAAGTGTTTCTCTTGCAGTTTTGATAAATAAACCAACTTAGATATGGCCAAAACAAACAACCTCATCCCAGCGACAAAACTTTTAGTCGACAAACCATTAAGCGAGTCTATTTCTGCTATATCAAATCGCTCAATTACGCGGTCAACGAAAACGCAGCTGACGATCCCTAAAAAAAAAAAAAGCATTTTTCAGCTTTTTACCACGATTTCTTACCACTATCTTCCATTGACAGCTTTAATCAGGTGTAATTTTACACACAGCACCTGATCGGTGTAAAATTCAACTTGTAGCTCTATTTCATTCTAACTGGTCCATGTATTCTATATTTGACAGCTACAAAAGCAAAGGTTAATAAAAGTCAGTACTACTAATTGTATATAGTTTTCTTTTTTGTTTTGTGAGAAAAAAAAAACAACATGCCGTGTCATACTAGTTGGTTTAGATGACTCCAATATGGCTATCAAGCAGAAGAAGCCGGCGGCGAGCGGCTCAGTGCTCAGGAAAACGAAGTGCCTCGACAGAACAACGCTAATTTGGATTGAATGCCCACTTTGGATTCGGCTTGAGCTCATAGACCGGCGGCATTAATCGAGGGGCCTGGATCCTCCGTCAGAGCCTCCTGTCCTCCCCAGCGATTCCCCCCACGCCAAACCCCCTCTCTCCTTCTCCCAGTTAATAATGCTGCACATTATTTCCCAAGCAGATAGTCATAGAGCGTGAAATCAATTTAGGTGCAGAGGAGTGTGAGAACAAACCAAACTGGAGGAAAAACGTCAGAGTTTCAATATCTCCTCCTTTAATAATGCACTCTGGTCCTTCCATGGTTTAATAAACACCGAGGCGATGATGGAAGGACATGGTGGGAGAGGGGGAAATATCACCATTTGTTGTTGTTGTTTTTTTTTTTTTACCAATGTGTTTATTATCTTAATTATGCGTCGACTGAAATCAAGTAAAAGTTAGCGGAATGTCAATAAGTGCTTCCCTCCTGTGCCGTCCTTCGGCAAACGGCCGTTCGTGGCGTGTTGCGGAGTTCAGTTTGCGTTGCCTGTGGCGTGCGCGGTTGGTTGAGCAAGAGGTGGTGGAGGTGCAGCGCTGCACCTCCACCCATCAATAAAGCACGCTGACGAGCCGGCGTCATTTATCAGCGTTAGGTTCTTATGAAGGGAAGCTGGAAAGCTGAGCCAACAGGAACAGGAAAACATCCCCGCCGCCGAGGAGCTGATTGAAGAATCATCATCTGTCTGATTCTGCAAGTTTTAATGTGAGCCCTGCCTTTGTTATGTAAAAAAAAAAAAAAAACTTGAAAGAGTTTAAAAGGTAAATACAACTTTGGAGTCTGGGATTATTAATAAACTCCTCTCTGTGTTGTTAGATGAGCTTATCTCTCTGTTTAATCCTGGGCTGAGTTTTCTCATTTATTTAATGCTATAAATAGCGCTGCAGGTATCAACAGTGAGAGCATGTGGGTTTTCTAAAAGACAAAGAAAAACATTAGAGGTTACTGCACATACAGTATATTAATGTGAAGGGGAAAAAATAGATTTTCTCTTTCTATATTGAATATTTTTCCTTTTTATGAAATGGTGATGCGCTTGGGGAAAACCTAATAAATTGTTTAGTACAGCTACAAAATAGAGGGAGGAGGTTTTTGTTTTCAACAGCATGGCCTGAGTTACCTCACTGAAAGTCAAACAATCAGAGCCACTTATGAGGCTCTCGCTGCGTTTTCACTGACCGTATGACTGCGCGATTTGACAAAACGAGTTATATTGTTTCGAAAAAAAAAAAAACTTGTTTTGGCGCTACGATGAAGTTGGGTTTTTTTTTGGAATTGGCTTATTTCGAAAAAATTCAATGGAAACACTTTTCTCACAACGCACGAGTCACAACCGGATGCTGCCACTGGCACAAACCATGAAGAAGAAAACAACAGGAAGTGGTTGGAGGATGATGGTAAGACATGTTTTTTAATGACTTATCGTGTGGACAAACTTATTCACGTGTGATTTTAATTGTTTCTTATTTCATGGAACCACCACAGTTACACAATTGCGAAGGGGTTTTCGACATTAGCAGTCTTGCGCACATTTGTAGCGGAAACGCAGCAAATGTGAGATTTTCACAGTTAAAACCTTTAATGAAGTCACCATCATGTAAAACAGAAAAGTAACAATTGCTCTGCTGCTGCTAGGTTCCATATTATTTCAGTGCAAACATTTTCTTATCACTCACCTATAGTACCCGAATAAGTCTTTAACATCTGACCTTACCTAATTGTGGCAACACATAATATACACTGTTACTAACAAGTCAGTGATGTTGTCAATGTCAATTTTATCTGTGTAGCACTTTTAAAAACCAAAGTGCTGTCTTCATACAACAGCAATGAAAGAGGGAAAATAAAACTAAAACGTCACAACAGAAAAGTTACAGTATCGAGTCTCAATTAAATGCCAACGAATAAAAATAGGTTTTAAGAAGTGTTTTAAAATGACCCAAATTGTGGGCAGACCTAATCTGGACAGGTAACGTGTTCCAGAGCAGCTTCATGTGGAAAGCGACATATGAGGCCAGGTGAGGGATCAGTCACTGCATAATTCACGTTCGCTCTCTCAGAGATCCGTAAACTTTAATTTAGCAAAGAACACCCAACACTGGAGCCTCTGAGATATTTTAAATATCCAAAACAATAAATTATTTAAAAAAAACACACACGTACAACCAAAACCATAAATAAAATGATTTATGGTGCCTCTGTGCACAAACCTTTTCAGAAAATATCAACCAGAATGGAAATTATTGAGTTCAATTAAATTTTTCGTGCGACTGATTGATTGCTTGTTGTGCTCACAATGCACTACAAAACTCCAGCTAAATTTACCAACAACGTCAAAGCAGATAATATCCCAGCTCTTTTGCTCCTGTTGAGACCTGAAGTGATAATCTTCTCGTTCCCTAAAACAAAGGTCGCCCTTTTCCCTGAGCTTGCACTGCGGTGCAACACACTTCTCTGCGCATAATTTATGTGAAATAAACAAGGTGGAATTATTCAAACTCCTGATTTCATCAGAGTGGATTTGGAGCTCGTGCGCTCCCCGACTGCACATGCTCGGATTGGCTCTAAAGTTTTACTGTTGATGGAGTTTAGCGGCGCTAATGCTACTCTTTCAGCAGTCTCTCTGCAGGTCTACCTAAGCTATAGTGCCGACAATATAATGCCTCCGAGGCTTTCTCTGCGTGCCAGGTAGTTAGGTGGCAATAAGCAGGAGCAGGTCGCAACTTTATTGCGGCAGTGCCGAAACATTTCAGGGGCTTTGTACCAGTGGTTTTTAATTATTATTATTTATGACTGTGACCAACTTCACCATCTGGGGAATGTATTATTTAGCTTCCGTCCACACACACGCACACACACGCACATGACACATCCATACATTAATTTTGAGGCAGTTGTACTGCAGGAAACTGAACAAAATGAATTTGTACAAAGTATTTGATGACATTTGAGCCATGTTACCTTGTGCAACAGATCTTATCTGGTCTTTCTTATCCAAACATTTGATTAATATCTGCACAGCACAGTGAGGACGTATGGAGCATTTTACTGGGGTTTGATTAAAATACGAGGCCATTTCTGCAGCTCCTTCCAAAACTGTCCACGCTCTGAACCATTTTGAGTTATACTGAATTGCAGCCCTAATCTTTCTTTCTTTTCATACGACAAAGCAACACAAATGAAAATAAAATACACTGCTCAAAAAAATAAAGGGAACACTTAAACAACACAATATAACTCCAAGTAAATCAAACTTCTGTGAAATCAAACTGTCCACTTAGGAAGCAACACTGATTGACAATCAATTTCACCTGCTGTTGTGCAAATGGAATAGACAACAGGTGGAAATTATTGGCAATTAGCAAGACACACTCAATAAAGGAGTGGTTCTGCAGTTGGGACCACAGACCACTTCTCAGTACCTATGCTGTCTGGCTGATGTTTTGGTCAGTTTTGAATGTTGGTGGTGCGTTCACACTCGTGGTAGCATGAGATGGACTCCACAACCCACACAAGTGGCTCAGGTAGTGCAGCTCATCCAGGATGGCACATCAATGTGAGCTGTGGCAAGAAGGTTTGCTGTGTCTGTCAGCGTAGTGTCCAGAGGCTGGAGGCGCTACCAGGAGACAGGCCAGTACACCAGGAGACGTGGAGGAGGCCGTAGGAGGGCAACAACCCAGCAGCAGGACCGCTACCTCCGCCTTTGTGCAAGAAGGAACAGGAGGAGCACTGCCAGAGCCCTGCAAAATGACCTCCAGCAGGCCACAAATGTGCATGTGTCTGCACAAATGGTTAGAAACCGACTCCATGAGGATGGTATGAGGGCCCGACGTCCACAGATGGGGGATGTGCTCACAGCCCAACACCGTGCAGGACGCTTGGCATTTGCTAGAGAACACCAGGATTGGCAAATTCGCCACTGGCGCCTTGTGCTCTTCACAGATGAAAGCAGGTTCACACTGAGCACATGTGACAGACGTGACAGAGTCTGGAGACGCCGTGGAGAGCGGTCTGCTGCCTGCAACATCCTTCAGCATGACCGGTTTGGCAGTGGGTCAGTAATGGTGTGGGGTGGCATTTCTTTGGAGGGCCGCACAGCCCTCCATGTGCTCACCAGAGGTAGCCTGACTGCCATTAGGTACCGAGATGAGATCCTCAGACCCCTTGTGAGACCATATGCTGGTGCGGTTGGCCCTGGGTTCCTCCTAATGCAGGACAATGCTAGACCTCATGTGGCTGGAGTGTGTCAGCAGTTCCTGCAAGATGAAGGCATTGAAGCTATGGACTGGCCAGCCCGTTCCCCAGACCTGAATCCGATTGAGCACATCTGGGACATCATGTCTCGCTCCATCCACCAACGTCACGTTGCACCACAGACTGTCCAGGAGTTGGCGGATGCTTTAGTCCAGGTCTGGGAGGAGATCCCTCAGGAGACCATCCGCCACCTCATCAGGAGCATGCCCAGGCGTTGTAGGGAGGTCATACAGGCACGTGGAGGCCACACACAATACTGAGCCTCATTTTGACTTGTTTTAAGGACATTACATTAAAGTTGGATCAGCGTGTAGTGTTATTTCACTTTAATTTTGTGTGTGGCTCCAAATCCAGGCATCCATTGGTTAATAAATTTGATTTCCATTGATGATTTTTGTGTGATTTTGTTGTCAGCACATTCAACTTTGTACAGAACAAAGTATTCAATGAGAATATTTCTTTCATTCAGATCTAGGATGTGTTATTTGAGTGTTCCCTTTATTTTTTTGAGCAGTATACAATTTTTCAAAATAGTTTTAAAAGCTAAAAAGTCTCGCCTGTATTTGTATTTAGACCCCGGATCGATACTTCATTGAACTGCCTTTTAGTCCAATTATATCATCTGAAGACTGAAATTTTTGCCAATGGTCCCTTATGAAAGAAAGATATATTTACCAATTTTACAGTTTATTTCACAATGGAAACAATTTATTTGCATCCCAAGAGTCACATTTTGAACAACCGGATGTTGCCACGGGCACAAACCCTGAAGAAGACGAGAACAGGAAGTAGTTTTAGGATAAGTTTTCAACGACTTGTCACACGTGATTTTAATTGCGTTTCTTATTTAATGGAAACACAGCAATTACAAAATTGTGTTTTACCAACATTAGCTGAATATCGATAAAGTTTTGCGTACATTTGTCACGGAAACGCAGCTTATGTTGTCTTTCGATGGTCTGGCAACATGTCCAGGTTGTACCAATGCCTCTTACCCAATGAACACTGGAGACAGAGGCTCCAGCACTGGCAAAGACAAGCAGGAACAGCAAATGGGGTAAATCGCATTGAGCAGTACAAAACTGATTAAGGTACACTGTAATTAAAAGCCATTCTTCTCAAATTTTACTCCTTTGTCTCAGTTTATCACATTAAACCCTCATAAAAAATACTGATGATCGTAAAGTAAAATGTAAAACACCTTCAGGAGTGAGAATACTTTTGTGGCGCGCTGCATTATAAATACCAACATTTGTTGCAGATGTCACCTTAACATCAGGTCATACCTGCAGGGTGTTCAGTACCTTCCAGATAATTTACTGTAAACCTCCACTCCCTGGAAAAAAAAAGGGCCATCTGCTCACGATAAAGCGTTGATGTTTTATTACTACTATCAGCAGAATCAGCACATATATAATTGGGTTGCTATGAATTAAAGATCCACATGAGATTGATTACCGAAAACTGTTGAGGACATCTTGTGACCACGCTTTCTAGATGAGTTTTTGCCGAATGTTAGCTCTATACTTTTGAAAGCTTAAGAGTTTTCTGGCATCCAGCTTTGGGAAATAAAAATCCAATAGCTTTTTTTTTTTCTCCCTTGACAGAATGAACATTTAAAATAATAACACACAACTAATTGTGTGAGTCACCAGTGGTGCTTGTCTAGCTGTGTGGGTGAAATATCTCCATGTTGTACCTTCCTCTGCTGTTGGCGTTTTCTTGAATTTGACTCACTGCTGACGTGCGTGCTGCTTCCACGCCGTTTATCTTCCCAAAACGTTCCTTTAAAGTAGCTGAAAAGGTGTTTTGCAGTAACGTCACCATGATGTTGCTTTGTTTTCTCTCCAAACTTAATTATCATTAACTATGACTGCCTCCAAGTGGTCAAAAAATGACTCTTTGAAGAAATGGTGAGTTAATCTTCATTAGTGCAGACTGAGCGTCTGCATATCATAGCATGGGATTACATAATGCTATGACTTTTGAGTATTTCTTGCTTATTTTCTCTACTAGTGGCACCAGTACTGGAACTTGGAACTTGTGAATATAAACACATCTCAACAGGAATTGTGGGAAACATGACCAAATAAACGCCCCAAATAGAGATTTTTCATTATTCGGTATTTTACAGGAAAGGAGTGGCTGTAAGCTAGCGTGCTGCTAGCTCCAGTCCCAGGTTTGTTTTTCTGGTGGAGTTAAGATGTTGCAGTATTTCCATTACAAATGTACGCAAATCTTTTTCTATATTCTGCCATTGTCAAAAAAAATAAACATTTCGCAATTATGATGTTTCCATTAAATAAGAATTTAAATGAAAATTTAAAATCACGCAACAAATCATTACACCCGTCACTGTCATGATTTTTAAACAGTTAAATTAGATATATTCATAATGCACTCATGGCGCTAGCGCTCATCATGTGTCAGCCAATCAGAGGAGACGTTGGCATCTTATTCAGGCGTTGGAGCGACAAGCCCCTTATACCTGGGAGCAGCTACGCATGTGGCCTTTTGGGGAAATCATAGTCGGTGATTTTACAGATCAGTTATGGATTCCACAAGTTAGAATGATGCACAACTTTTTATGATCTGCGTGATGCTGTGAGAGCTCTGGTAGAGCCAGATGCGCATTGTCCGAAAAAAACAAAACATCATCTTCCTAACATTTTCCGTCGTTTTCTTTGTCTTTTCCACCAGTAGTAACATCCGGCTGTTGATCACGTGACTCGCGTGATGGGGGGAAAAAAAAGTTTCCTTTGCAGTTTTGCAAAATATATAACAACGTCATACGGCTGAAAAACCACCTCATCTTAGCACAAAAAACTTTGATCAAAATATGAGTTTTCCCCAAATTGCCATGCTTCCATTAAGCAAGTTTATTTTCAGAAGTTCAATTTGCGCAATTTTATGGCTAATGGAAGTGCAGCGTATGTACTGCTTCTGATTTCCAAGTTTTCTCCACAAAGACAGCATGAATGGAGAACCCCAGGGTGGTAATAATGTGAGTGGTTCCTTCTTTAAAAGAAAAAAAAATAATAATTTTACGTCAAGCTGGTAGTTGTACCCAAAAGAAAAGAAAAAAAACTCTGTTGCCTGTGCTTGTTGTTGCTTTATTAATATTTCACAAACCAATGGGTGTAAGAATGTTGTAAAAAATTAATGACTGTTGTGGTGAAAATTACTGTGACTTTGAGTGTTTGTGTTTTGGTGACAATGGGGGCCTGAGAATATTTAATTTCTCATTATTTTCAGATGGTAAACTTGTTTCCACATAGAGCTTTTTGAGATACAAACTGCCTGATAAAGCCATTTACAAAGTGTCTCTGAGTTTCGAGGCTCACACCATGGAGCTATTGAACACTACAAAAAACAATTTTTAGATACATTATTAGGACAGAAAAAATTCCTGGAGTGTTTTTCACTTAGAAACAAACGGACAAATTTAGCATATATGCTGAAATTTGGTGTTTCCACCTTTCTACAACTTTAGCTTTATGAAGATTATTAAAATATAGCTACATTTGGGTATTGTCATCAGGTTGTTGAGAATAACCTGATGATAGGCACCAAGAATCTGAACAACCAGAAAATCACAGAGCAAGCTTTCTTGTCTCACTCATTCTCCTAAGCAGTATCGATGCTTCTCATGTGGAAGAATCAAATCATCACTGTTTTCTATATTAGCGCTCCACAGAAGTACATGAAAAGCCAATGTCGTTATAATCAAGATGTCTGCTGCTATGTCTGTCAGCCTTCGAGGCTGTTTTCTTTGCATCTTTAAAAAAAAGAAAAGGAAAAAAAAAATGGCTACATGCCAAGCAAAAAATGCTTCGACACATCTGCTGATTGCAGAATCACAGAACCCACATGCATCCAGTGCAACAAATGTCCGTCCTGATGACTTAGATGTTTTTTTTTTTACATTCTTTGCTTTTTCAGTCCTCAATATTCCACTAAGTTACACTGTTTTCTCTTTCTCTCTCTCTCTTTTTATAAATTCGCCATCACCTTTTTGTCATTTCTAAGAAAAACAAAGGGCTGTGCTCTGTAATTTCTCTGTTTGTGAGAAAGCGAATTTAACATGACTGACGCTCTGCAGCTCCTCGTTTAAAGTTTGTCGCTTTTACGTCCTCATAGAACATTTGGCACAAACTCAACAATATTTTAATTGGCTTCTCATGCTCCAAATGGTAAATTGACAAGATAGCGGAATAAATTAACAGTGAGGAGGTGACAAAAATGTGAAATAAATTAGCAGCTGAGTAACTGATGAGGGGAGGGAAAAAAACAACCTAGAGAAATTCTGAGACTAACAGCATTTCCAACATTTTCTAAAAAAAAAAAAAAAAAGAGCCTTTGATTTAATCCTGAACAAACCGGGAAACTAAATCTAACGATTATCACTGCCTGGTTTTAAAAACGAAAAGTGAACAAGCAAGGAACAAAACATTCCTGGACTGCACAAGGCTTAGCTAAGTGCCTCAACAGGAAGAGCTTTGGCAATTTTCATCTTTTGCTCATCCTATAACCACTAATGTCAATGTCTATTAAAAAAATGCCATAAGACGCCCCAGTTTGCTCCAAGCCACGTAGAATACACAGTGATTCTAAGCTGAATTCAAAATTGAACTTTTTGACCGACAAAAAAATACGGTGGTGGCAGCATCATGCTGACTCTCACTCTGACTCCCATCTTCCATGAGGACAATGACCCTCAAACATGCAGCAAAAGCTACAAACAGGATACTTCATATCGTTGTGTTAGAATGGTCCAGTCAAAGGCCGGATCTAAATCCAACTACGAATCTGGCAAGACTTGAAAAATGATCAGCACTGATGCCAGCTGTCTTGTTTAGCAAAGAGGAATGGACAAAATGTTTAGTCTCCACATCTGCATGGCTGGAAAAAATGTACAAATAAAGCTGCAGGAGGCAACTTTTACAAAAATATGTTTGTTTGTTTGTTTGACATATTTGTTAAAACTGTCCCAATGTCGTGACTATATAAGACAGATAATCTTTGAAAAGATCGATGTCCTACTATTGCCACCTGAAGAAATGCACCAACCAAAAACAACCAATCAGAGCCAGGAGGTGGGTCTTAGTGCTGTCAATCAGCTCATGAACTGCTAAATGTGGCTAATAGTGGTGAAACAGCTCACCGTTACAGGAAAACTGTTTATCCTCTGTCATCTTTGGCTATGCTTAACTAGCCTTAGCATTCGTGGCAGGTTATGCTGTGGTAGCTGTAGCTTAGCAGAGAGCGAGGTACAGGGCTGAGCGATGCATACATGAGGGTGATGGACAGCTCTAACACCGTCCTCCTGGTTCTGATTGGTTGTTTCTGACAGAGCTGTGTATCTGTTCAAAACAACAGCCACACTGAAAGCAGAGAAGCTCGATTATTTTTTGGCACATATTATCTGCCTTTTATTGTACTGTCACAACATCGTGATCATCTTAAATATGTAAGATGATCACATCTTAGATTTTGTAAAAGTTACATACAGTAGCTTTAAAATTTCCTCAGCTGTTTTGTAGTCTCTGTCCAGCCAGCTCATCAATTTGTGACTTTGCTGGATAACCACGGTCTGATTTATCTTACAGACATCCTGAGTTTTACACCAAAGCAAATCTTTCAGTGGAAGGGAATATTAAATATAAAATGTAGACATTAATGCTCGACATAAATACTGTTTTCTGCACATTTATTCATGCAACTCGCCACAACACTATTTTCTTACGGCGAAACAAAAAGTGTTGTCAAGAGTGCAACGTCTGACAGAAGCTAGCTTTGACCGTCGTTGTTTTGTAGTTGCCAAACATCTAACACATGGTTGGCGTGGGAAATTTCCCATGCCGTGTGTTTGCCCCAATATTGGTTGAGCGTGAATAAGTCAGCACCACTCTCCCTCCATCTAATCATCTGTGGTTAAGTGACAGAATAGAGGTCGGCCTAAGCAGCAAGCCAGACGTGAGATGTTTCTATGGCAAAGGATACAGAAAAAGGTAATTGAGTCCCTCTGTTTACAACTGGTTTCTATCCACCGCTGGCAGGATAACAAGAGAGGATCAGATGTCTGTTTTTCTAGAGTTAAAAGCAATAGCGGCTTTATGTTGCTCTTACCTTTAGCCGACCTTGTCAATGCTGGAAGAGATGACATCCTCAAAACCAGAATAAAACTTTTAAATTATTTAAAATGTACTATTTGTGTCATGAATAGTTTATTGAAAACGGGGGGGGGGGGGGGGGGGAAATCTGAAGTTTTGTGAGCTAGTTGGTCTTTGATAAAGCAACAAACTCAAAGAACTACAAGCCATGCACGCCACAGAATCTGTCCTTCCTATAAGAAGAACGCCATTGTTAAAAGAAAGCCATGAAGTCCTGATTGCAGTTTGCCAAAAGTCATGCAGGGAAACTAGCAAACTAGCACATGGAAGAAGAGCACAAGACCAGAATTCAAACACACAACAGCGTTCAGAGTTTTGTTTGCACACACTACGCACTTTCTGATCTACATACAGCAACCAGGAATGCGGAGGATCCATCGTAAACAGCGGGAAAATATCCCACAAGATTCTGTAGAAACAAATGGTCCTTCTGTGCATCTTATCCTCAGAGACGAGGTCGGATAATAAAAAGTTAATGAACACGACTGACGAGAGCAGTGACAGAAGATCTAAAAGTTACTTCCTAGCCAACGTCAGGAAAAGTTTAGTTAACTTTAAGGCCTCTACGTAGATGGCAGACGTGTTTCTGTATGTGACCAAGTTACCAAAGACCCTGTCGCTCACATGGACAGAAAAGCTATGAATGGCTGTGCAAAGTGAGAGTTTATCTATTAAATTGAATGAATATGACCAAATAAACTAAAAACGAGAGTATGGTTTTCTCTTTTTGGTAAAGTGTCTTTGTCAGACTGCTGCTTTACTAATTTATTATTAGATTGAATGTAATTATAGATTTTTGAGTGCTTTTGTCCAGGTTGACTTAAAAATGAGTTGTTATTGTTACAGGTTAATTTACCAAGCTACAGAAAAGTAAGTTAGGGATGCACTGATATGAAAATTTGGGCTGATATTGATACAGCTGTTCTGGCAGAATTGACCAATATTTTTATTTTATCACAATTTTTATTCGATTACTCGATTCATCGAAAGAATAATCAGTAGATTACTTGATTACTAAAATAATTGCCTTTGTGCAACTTCACCCCAACACAAATAAAACGCAATCCAAGTTTATTTTGCGAAACTGATTGTTGCGACCCGTCTGGGGGCGGCCAGAGCATAACATGAAGGATCCATCCTCTTCAGATCCCGGGCGACTGACGAACACAAAGTTGAATATTTTATTATGTTATTTATTTTTAAAAAAGATGTATTTTTGATTGAGATTTTACAAGAAATGGAGCACATGGCTTCAGAGTGAGCTATGATACCGAAAACAACAAACTGAAGGAAACTATATGAATATTAACCAACTTACCTAATTAAAAGTAAATAAGCCAAATGACAAAAGCTTTACCTCCCTAATTAAGAAAAACATGAGAAAACTAAGGAAACATAAACGGCAGCTCACTCCTACAGCTTTACAAGAACTTTACATGGTGTTAACAGACCAACAGTGTGGCCAGTTGAGATGGCAGGAAGTCCGCGCCTGCAGCTTTTGTATCCGCCAACTGGACGTCTCCGTCATCTTCTGGGAACCAAATCGGAGACAGGCACCAGCACACTCATGTTTGCATAATTAACTTTACGACGATCATATTTCCAGACTACACAGTAATCTTGACCTACTGCCACTCCTATAGCTCTAGCAGAAACAAATGACTGTTCACATTCTGTTGGTAACCTGGAGAGGAACAGCGTTGTCTGTGCATGACGGGAACTGTGACTCTTGGGGCTGTACAGTAGGCGAGTACGGCGGGTGAAACATGTTTTAATCAGAAGACTCTGCAGAGTCAAGCCTAAGGCAGTTTAACTTCACCCAGTAGCACATTAAGCCATGCAGCATGTAATATGTGGAACAACATGCCGTCGGGTGTTGCAAAGGATTTACAGTTGTTTCAATATTACAAGTTGAAACTATATTTTCATTCAAAGCTTTTCTGAACACGTTCTTATTGTGTATGTGAAGAGAAATCCTGACGTTAGAATTGTTCTGAAACAAGAGAGTCTGACTGAGCTTTGAAAAACAAAATAAATGCCCGGCGAGCTGAACACGCAACACCTTGAATGTTGCCAAGGCTGAAAGTCAGAGATGCAGCAAGGAAGTACACATCTTGTAATAAGGAAGTTGTTTGTTAAAAGAAATTGATCAAATTGGAGTGGTTATTTGGGCACAATGAAAATATTTGGAATACAGGTACTACAGTAAGTGTCTGTTCTTAAACTTAAATGTTGAAAAGAACAGCAAAAGAAATGTGATTTGAGCTGAACTGAAAACTGGAAACCTTATGGCAAAAGAACATCTAACAAGAGTGTGTGTTTCGGCAAGCAGCTATTGAACAAACTTTTCAACTTAATTATTTCTGCCTTTGAGCCCTTTTTTTTAATTAAAGGACTAAATAATAATTGTAAAAAAAATTGCAGGTACTCACAGAATCTTTTGACACATAAAATCGGTTGCATAATGTCAGATAGAAACATAATGATTTATGAGTCACAAAGTTAAGACCTAGTGGAGCTTGACATTCCCTGTCAATCTAAATTTGGTAAATGTGTGACCTTTCATGTAAATCAAAACATGTAAAATCTGCAATTCTCAGATGTTTAGATGTGTCTAGCAGTGTTTTACCATCCTGTGATATGAATTATTAACTTTGTTAAATAAATTAGCACTATTCATTGTCTCTCAGCAGACCAGAGCCTTGCTCTGCAAAACAGGAGGAAAGGTTTTTTGAGGTAATTTGAACCTCCATTTAAAACTAAATTTAAACCCTCAAAGAAGTTAGGTTATTTTACTCTCTCACTAAGTCAAACTTTTATGTCTTAATTTTACCTCAAACTCTTTCCAGGGCATACCTAAAAAAAAAAATCCGGATTCCTACTGACGTAAAGAGGGAGGGATTACTTTAATTGTTGTAGTTAGAATTAAGAAGTTACAAATCAACAGTAATTTTGGACAAAGCACATCAAATTGTTCCTTTACAGATGTATTCAAGATCACATCTCTAGAGTTGTTTCTAGTAACCAGAAAATTACGCAAATTGAAGTAGCAAAAATAAATTTGCTTAATGGAAAGACACCAGTTTTGAAAAAATTTAAGTTTTTTGATAAAAAGATTTTTGCGCTAGGATGAGGTGGGTTTTTTTTTTCTTTCAGCCTTATCAAAATGGATGAATAATATAAGAAAACTGCAATGGAAACACTTTTTTCTGCTTCACATGAGCCACATGATCAGCAGCCAGTTGTAACTACTGGCAAAAACCACAAAGAAGACGACAGGAAGTGGCAGGAGGATGATGTTTTTTTTTTGTTTGCTTTGTTTTTCAGACAATGAGCAGCTGGCTCAGAGCTCTCAAAGCATATAAAATCTCATGTAACTGTTCACATCCGTTGTTGCCATGATTTTTAATGACTAATCACATGTGAATAACCACCACGGCTGGTGAAACGTGTTTTAATCAGAAGACTCTGCAGAGTCAAGCCTAAGGCAAATTATAATCACATGTGATTATAATTTGATTTCCTATTTAATGGCAACACTGCAATTGCAAAATTGTGTTGTTGTTTTTTTTTTTTTACATTAGCGGAATATAGACAAAGATTTGCGCACATTTGTAATGGAAACTCAGCTAATGTGACTGATCTTATTCCATCTTCACCAGTTTTACACCAACATGTCCAGATCCAGTGTTAAGTAACCCTTCATTTTGTGACCAAACTAGACCAGCAAAACCTTGTAACCTAGCAACAACCAAGCGTACCAAGAATGGGGTAAAACAGAAACTGAATAGCAGTTAGGTTTTGTGGTACTGTAACGTACATTTGTTGTTGTCATTTTTTCTGCTTCTGTGTTGTTGCTGATTTTTATGCGTGTGAGCATGAATCAGCCTGCAGGTATGCGAGGTGCTCAGTTCATATCATTAATATTCCAGTCAGGAGAAGGAGTGCAACACTACAGAATTATGCATAATCTAAAGGAGTCTGAGACAACAGAGCTTTATGATACCACGTTATAAAAAATGATAGGAATGTGATTAGATTACGAGCAGACGGTATTTCTGATTTTCACAAGGGACTGCTTTCCCTTTAACTAATATTGCTCGCTGAATAGAACGAACAAAGCAGTGTACGCTGTTAGGAAGTGTGAGTCGGGTAGACGGTAAAAGCTCAACAACATGCACTCCTGGAGTTCTAACACCTGTTTCTAATCCCTCATTATCCCTCCGTAGTTTATTGCAGGTTTAAAACGAGCTGGGCAGTCAGTCTGCCCCTTGCTGTGGATGGCATGGCTTGTCAAACACAGGTGTAAACAATTACATTAATTATGGCGAGAGTCTATTTCGGTGTCCCCCCCTTGTGCCAGAGCTTTACTGTTCATGAAGGCTTGCCGCGAGAGTTTACAGCAACACCTGTGCAGTTATTTCTTCGACAAATTGCATTGTCTTCCGTGAACGAAGGCGAAACAAACTCCATAGGTTGAACATAAAATTGGTTTTAAAGTGTTTTTCAAGATTTTGTGTTAAATGTCTGGCAATCTCTAAGGCAACTAAGCCATATAATAGTAAAGAAAATATCAGAAATTTGGAATGTTGTGTAAAGTGAGATTTTTTTTTTTTTTTTGGTCAGTAATCCAGAAAGTGAGACGGTCATTTTACAGAGATTAATTTCACAGGATAAAATATTTCAAGCTTTTGTTGTTTTTTTTTCAGTTTCAAGCAAAGACCACCCAAAAATCTGTGTTCCCAATCGAAAATTTATGTTTTAGGCACTAATGCCAGGCTTCTGAAAAGTATACACATCTCTAAGTACTTTGCTTGGTGTCCTCTTTCATGAATTGTTGCATCAATGCGCCGTTGCACAGAGACAATAAGCTTGTGGTTCTGCTTAGGTGTAATAGGAGCCCAGATTGCTTTGATAGCTGCCTTCTGGTCATCTGACATGTTGGATCTGGTGTCTCTCATGTTTGTCTTAACAGCTCATAGACTTTCTATAGGGTTAAAGGTCAGGGGAGTTTGCTGGTTAACCAGGAGCAGGAACACTAAGGCCATTGAACCAGCTGTTGGTACCTTTGGCAGTGTGGGGAGGTACCAAGTAATTCTGGAAAAAAAAAAAAAGTAGAAGGAAGCATGAAGGTAGGCAGCTGTGTTGTCTGTGGACTTCAGAAAACCCAGTGGACCAGAACCAGCAGTTGACATGGCAACTCAAACCATCACTGACCATCACCATGACTGTGGTGATGGTCACAGTCACACTGGATTTCAAGCAATGTGGATTCTGTGCCTCCTCTCCACTCTTCCTCCAGACCCGGGGACCTCAAGTTTCAAATGAATCCAGAATTTACTTTCATCCGACAACAGGACAACAGGACTCTGGACCACTGCACAACTGTTCAGTTCCTTTTCTCCTCAGCCCTCTGACATTGTGTCTAGGTTAAGGAGAGGATTGACACGGGGAATGCCACATTTCTCATCTCTGTCTTCTATTCGTCTGTGGTAGGTCTTCTGGATTGGATTCTGCTTGACAATCCTCTTAAGGCAGCAGTTCTCCCTGTTGCTGGTGCACCTTTTTCTACTAATGTGCTTGGATACAGAGTTGTCTGAACAACCAGCTTCTTCAGCAATGACCTTTTGTAGCGTACCGTCCTTGTGAGGGTGACGATGACCATCTTCTAGACATCTGTCCAGTCAGCTGTCTTCCCCATGATTCTGCAGTCTACTGACCCAGAGTAAGAGACCTTTTAAAGGCTCTGAAAGCCTTTGTTGGTGTTTTGAGTTAATTAGTTGATTAGGGTGTGACACCATTAGTTTCCGTTAATGACATTTTTCACAGTGTTCAAATTGACTGAGACATTGAATTTTGAGTATTCATCTGTAAGCCATAATCATCAAAATCACAAGAAACAAAAGCTTGCTGTGAAGATCATACATATTATATGGGTTTCGTTTTCTGAAAAAAAACTGGCAAGAATTATTGCACTTCAATGCAATATTCATTTTATTTTACATGCACTAGTAATTAATCTTGCTTGTCTTCTGTTTTCATCTTGACATGATCATTTTTTAAATTTCCAGAACCCTCAGGAAATCTTATCAGCGCCGAGAAAAACAAATACCTCAGTTACATAATTGAGGCTTTGTTTGGGGGGGAAAACAAGAAGGAGAAAGAAGCAGAGCTTTGACAGATTGCATTTGATACCAAACTATGAACTTTTTAACTGCTCATTTTTTTCCCCTACATGTTCTATCATGCTTGAGGTCGTGGAGGGTTGGGGCCCTTTTTAGCATCCAACAAGCAGATGCAATTAGAGGATTGCACCTCGGACAGGCTACCAGTCGACCAAAGGGCATACACATAGAAACATTGACCAGGCACTCATACAGGTGCACAACCTCACCTAAAGGGAATTTAGAGTGGCCAATTAATCCAGCGCGGCTAGAATGGAAAGTGCCTGCAGAAAACCAACATGGGCAGGAAAAGTCCAGGTTTTCTTCCTGACATTTAAACAGGTGATATTCTGGCTGTGAGGCATAAATAATAACAAACACAAAACACATATTTGCATGCACGGTGTCAAAGGACGCATCCAGTTTTTGCATGACGTTAAAAAAAAGAAAATATTTTTTATTGATTTTCACCTTTTAGGATAGTAAGTAGTACTTCTATTCACTAAAAACAGGAATAAAGAGCAATAATCATTTTGAATTTGTTTTTGCACTTCTTCAAATTAAGGCGTTTGCATATTCACAACTCTTTGGTTACATGGAAACAAGCCTGTAGTTTTGATGGTTTTGTCAAAATGACAACATTCTCTATTTCTGCAAAAAAAAAAAAGATTATTATCAATGTGGATGAATAGTGAGTGGATCTTCTCTAAGCAGCAAGCCCAAGAATGGCTGCACTTGAGAGATGATTCAACAGACATGAAAGCAGTAACTACGTAAAGACCAAGTTCTTCATAGTCATAGTTACTGAATGGGTGAACATTAAAACACAGCACACGATTCAGTTATTCATAAGGAAAAAAGTCCTCTCCTACATGTCCATGCACTTTGCAGAGCCTTTAATGCATAACAACACCGATTTGTGTGTCGTCTGTATGACTGTTTTGCGGACATTTCACACAAGCAATATGAAAGCAAAATGAAAAGCTCGATGCCACTTCTGAAGACGATCATTATCTTTGTAACCAATTGTTTCAGCCTCTAAGTCCACATTTAAGAATGTGGATCATCAGAGTCTGGAGCAATCTCTCTGTCAGAGCTTTATCTGTCAGGGGAAAAGTCAGTCTTCTTTGGAATAACTTGCTCTTCAGTGCAGCGTTAGCTAAAGCCAACAAACCTCCCCAAATTGCAGACATTTGTGTCAACCCTTATTATTTACAATTATTCCTATTATTATGATCGCCTTATGACCCAAATTTTACAATGTTCACCAGCCTTAAACACTGGTGGTGCTTTATGTAATCCTTTGGCTTTTGGTGAAATCCTGCTTTGATGTTAACTATTTGTGTAAAGGGGTGCAGTGGTGATGCAGGGGTTAAGCACAGCCCACATAAGGAGGCCTTAGCAGGTTCGATTCCCGGCCCGGTGACCTTTGCAGCATTTCTTCCCCCTTCTCTCATTACCCACGTTCCTGTCAATTCACTATCAAATAAAAGACACTAGCCACCAATAAAACTAAAAAAAAACAAACAAAAACAAACAACAATTTGTGTATAAAGCTCATAAATAAATACATAAACTAAGTCAAAGTGACTGGGCATGCATAATTTAACTCAATGTGTGGGGCCGTGGATGGGTTTGGAAAATAACTTACTATTTGAAGTACTATCTCTGATCAGGAGTAATTTGGAGGATTCTGGCTAATTACCGTCATCCGCTGCTGTGTTTAAGTTAATTCATTCGATCACGAGTCGATTTTTGGGGATAAAAACAACACAGCGAGATGGAAATAATGGAATACTTTTGCGGTGTAAAACAGCTGGAAGCCTCAGTAATGAGTGAGGCAGGGGCCCAATGACACAGGCAGCCCCCCGCCTCGGGTTCTCCAGCGACGTGATGCATGCAAATATTTTTACAGCTCCAAACTTTGAAAGCTTTTTCTCGCGGCGCCAAGAAAAGCAAACGAGGGCCTTTACGGGTTTCCATTTCTATTCGGATTTCATATTCACAGCAACAATCTTGTCCAAATGATAAGGGAATGTGAGAAAATGAGAAAAAAGAAAAACAAAACAGACACACAAAAAAAAACGCCTTTGCCGCTTGGGTCTGCTATCTCATGAGGCTGCTAACAAAGGGGCACTCATCTATGCCTAGAGCAATTTAAACCACTCCATTAAATCACTTCCCTGGGGTGACTCATTTCGTTGAGACTGGCTCTACTGACATGTGAATCCTGTGGGCTAACATGTTTTGAGCAACTAATGAAGTTGGGAGTTTAGATGATTGGGGAAGGAAAAAAAACAAAAACATGACAATGTCACTGAGCAAACACATAAAATATGTATGTAATATTTTTGTTGAATGATAGATTTGCATGGAAATAATAGGCAAATCTTGGCGAATAATCTTGATTGGAGAAATGCTGAAACCCAGGTTATTTTCTTTGCAGGTCTTTTGGAGAAAGGGCATGAGGATTTTCCTGAGTGGAACAGGAGCAGCAGCTCAGGTGAGTAAGCATATGGCTTCTCACTCACCAGGTACTTTTCAATGCAGTTCTGGAGAAAAGGCTTGAAAACTATATTATATATATATATGTGTGTGTGTGTTTTATAAGAACAGGAGGAAACAGTTACTAAATTGAGCTATAAAATGGCGCTATGTGTCTGGAATCTAGAAAGTGAATGATATGACAGTTAAACCTGCTGCTGTCCCTTCAGAGTAAAAGCATCAAACCAGAAGTTAATCATAGATAAATGCAAGTAAAAGCAATAAGCGTCAAAAAAGGACAAAAAACAAATAACTTAGTTTGGGGTTATTTACAATTGGTCTTTATGAAATTTTAGGGGAATTTTTGTCTTCATTTAAAACTGAAAATAGATCACACTATTTGCGATTAAACTACACAGTATATCTATTTTTATTTATATATACATAGTTAACAAAATAAATAGTATTTTTTGGTTATGTCTCCAGTCAAAAATATAAGCCAATAGACACACTAAACGTGTTGTAGTATGTAGGCATCCTCCAGCATCGCACCACAGTTACATTTCTCCTAAATTGTATGTGCAGCCACTCTCAAGTTCAATTACTGGAGAAAATCCCCTCAACCAGAGAGCAGGAGAGAGCTGTGTTGGGGATCCTCATTGCATAGCCTCTGTGCATTGGTCATTAGTTTCCCAGAGGGCACAGCAACATGCATGGTCTCCCAAGCTTTCAGACATCCCAGCAGCCTCCAGTCCTCGGCGAGCGCCTCTCCACACACACCACGCAAATTTCCCACAGAACCCCCTGTATTAAATCAAAGCATGTTAAATGACCGATGTGGAAGGTAACTTGATCCTCGCTCGCAATTCAACAACTTTTTTTTTTTTTTTTAACTCCCCGAAATATGAACAGCGTGTTAACAGAGATGCTAAGCTTGCAATTAGCTGCTGCTGTTGTTTAAACAGTCAGGAATAGTCAGCGCCGTGTGATTTCACGATGTGTCTGCAGTTTGACGGAAGCCTTAGCAGATTTACCCCCCGCCGGGCCCCCTGATGCTCGCCGAAATTCCAGGCAGAAGATTGCATCAGCGTTTTGAGCAAACCTGAGAATGTGGGCAAAAAAAAAAAAGAACGTTTTGAGGGCTTCCATATAAAAATAAAGATGCATTTAATACAATTTCTGCTTTGTCAAGCGTGATGTCAGGCCTGTCTTTTAAAAAAAAAAGAACTCACCCTTTTTTTTGCCCCCCTGCTTCCTTTAAGATGTGGAAAACCATGTTACATAGAGGAGCAGCAGGGGAGTTGCTCTTCAGTAAGACATCTTGCAGCTTCACTCAATTCTCACTTTGGTTGAGACTTGCCAGGGGAATTGATTAATATTCATTTTAATTTCAAATTCAGGGAGAGAATCAAGACTGCTTCTTTTGGTGAGACTCAAAAGGGAAAACTACACATGGGCAACAACAATGTAAAAAAAAATAGGCCAACACAATGGAAGCCGTGCGAGCTCTTCACTGAAATCGATGTCTTTGTTGATCTCTGAGGCTTCAATTCGGAGCGAAACGAAAAGATTAATAATTGAGAATAAAAAAAATAGAGGCTAACCTGATTTGTGCCGCCGATTGAGTCGCTTGCGAAAGTGGTTGAAAATGTGTCAAGATTTTGTCGCGTCACGAGCACAAACGGTTGTGTATTTCATGGGAACTTTACGTGATAAGACACAAACGAGCAAGCATTTAGAGCACAAGAAGAGAAGATGCTTAGTTTTCAAATAAAATATGTATTTTTACTAAAAGCGAATCTAAAAAGTGCAGTGAGCGGATATATTCAACTAGAATTTCCCATTATGGTTTTCTTTTACAACCAGCTTTGTTCTTAAAACGTTTTTTTTTACAAAGGCCAAAGTAACGACCTTTTGTAGAAATAGAAATGTATCTTTCCAGTTTTGAGAAATGTACTGAACAATAATATGATTGACTATATATTGTTTTATAACCTAACCTTCATTGAACTTCTCAAAGCTATCCTTGATTTACCAGCCATATACATGTAACTAGCTAGTTCTTTAGGACGTGATTTATGTATTCCTGAATGAAATTGATTTTCATTTCCTGTATTTAGGGGCAGCGCAGTAAATTCTGCTCAATCAAAATGTCTACCCCCATCTTCTGTTTTTATGTGTGGAAAATGTTTTCATTTTCGCAAATACCTACAACTTTGTGATGTAACATTTTTAACACCAAAGGCCGCTCTAAAAGCAGGAAGCAAACCACAGCGCAGGTGATCCAAACGTGCTAGCTGGAGAAATAACTCATCATTTTCTACCAAAGACGAGAGAGAAATCCTACACACGCTGACACTACTCAACATTTGTTTACATTTTGTGAAAGAAGGAAGTTGTCTTCTTCATGTCGTTTCCTTCAGTGGTTCATGGAACAGGTTTTTCAAATGGTTTGGTGTATTAGACACAGTGCAGTGTGAAAGCGAAACGCACCAGCTGAAAAAGTAACAAAAGTTGCAATTTTGGTCTCAAATCAGACCGAGTCTACCGGACTGCCAGGTGTCAAAACACCGTAAGAGAAGTTGCCATGATAGTCCAAAAGAATTACACAGGAGTCTGTGACTTGGAGATATTAATCCCAGATGGTACAAAACATAGATCTGTGAAGCAACATTCATGCCATTTAAAATTAGATTTTTGGTTATTTGTACAAAGGGACTAAATTTGACTAAAAATGGCACATGATTTGGCAACATTGGTCACGTTTGACTCAACAGGAAACATGGCTGTGAGAAGTCTTTGGCATTAAGAGGTTTATTGCCATGGGGTCTTGAATGATAGACCCCAAAAAATCAAGTATTAACACAAGATAAATTAGAATTTGACAAAGTGTGCCGTCATGCTCAGAAAAGCAGTCAATTATCAATGAATATGTGGAAATGCTGACATTCATTTGGCAGACGAATTAATTTTGCAACCCCAGGAACAAGTGAGTTACTCCTTCGCTTTGTAAAAGTAATTTGCATTGTTCGAGTTTCTGCTCCTGCTCATTTTTCTTGAAGTAGAATCAATTAATTTGAAAGGGAAGGAAATGCAGGTTCATTTACTTTCCAAAGCTCTGGCTTCAGGCTCTTGGATTTTATGACCTCCCCGTTCCCCTGCGAGGAGATCACAGCTCGACACGAGAATACCAGATAATGCCAGCAAAGAATACTTCCAAAATTGGTATGCCAACCAACAGTGAGAGTAATGATCAGCACCTTGAACAAGGCAAGGGGGAAAAAAAAATAGAAGTTTTTCCTGTTTCACTGGTTTGTGTAATTATATTAATAAAATTGTCTCCGCTGGCCTTGTTGTTCTGTTTCTCAGACGGCAAGTTTTAATAGCTTTGTTGTTCATGTGTATTCAATAAATAGAATCAGCTCTTGGCTCAGTGTGCTGCTGCCTACAGCAGGGTGCGGTGTATAAACAGCAGGGTAATGAATAACATCTGCTGCAAAGTGTGAGGGTCCTGCCTTGAAAGATCAGGATGAGGCAAATGACAAGAACAACTAGAAAATTTCGGAAGAAATTTAGCCGGGGCCTGCCAAGGCGCGCCCGTCGGGTTCGGGCCCGGCGTCGTCACGCCACAAATCGGCATCGACGCTAAAGAACGCCGCAACGTGATCAGTGGCACGCGGAGAACCGCAAGAACGTTAAGCGAGGCGGACGTGCACCATTCGGTACGATTTAAAATGTTGTCAAGGCTTTTATTTTGGAAGTTTCAGTATGCTTCATTTCAAAGGGCCAAACTAATCCCATGCGTAAGTAGCTGATGTAAAAATATTCAAGGCTTTTATTTTGAAATTTTCAGTATGCTTCATTTTAAAGTTCTGAAGTAATACCACGTGTAAGAGTGCTTTGGATGAAAAAGTCAAATAAAGCCAAAAAGAGCAATTACGTCATGTAAAAATATTCAAGGCTTTTATTTTGAAATTTTCAGTATGCTTCATTTCAAAGGGCCAAACTAATACCATGTGTAACAGTGCTTTGGATGAAAAAGTCAAATAAAGCCAAAAAGAGCAATTACATGATGTAAAAATATTCAAGGCTTTTATTTTGAAATTTTCAGTATGCTTCATTTCAAAGGGACAAACTAATACCATGTGTAACAGTGCTTTGGATGAAAAAGTCAAATAAAGCCAAAAAGAGCAATTACATGATGTAAAAATATTCAAGGCTTTTATTTTGAAATTTTCATTATGCTTCATTTTAAAGTTCTGAACTAATACCACGTGTAAGAGTGCTTTGGATGAAAAAGTCAAATAAAGCCAAAAAGAGCAATTACGTCATGTAAAAATATTCAAGGCTTTTATTTTGAAATTTTCAGTATGCTTCATTTCAAAGGGCCAAACTAATACCATGTGTAACAGTGCTTTGGATGAAAAAGTCATATACGGCCAAAAAGAGCAATTACATGATGTAAAAATATTCAAGGCTTTTATTTTGAAATTATTATTATGCTCCATTTTAAAGTTCCGAACTAATCCCATGTGTAACAGTGCTTTGGATGAAAAAGTCAAATAAAGCCAAAAACAGCAATTACATGATGTAAAAATATTCAAGGCTTTTATTTTGAAATTATTATTATGCTCCATTTTAAAGTGCCGAACTAATCCCATGTGTAACATTGCTTTGGATGAAAAAGTCATATACGGCCAAAAAGAGCAATTACGTCATGTAAAATATTCAAGGCTTTTATTTTGAAATTTTCAGTATGCTTCATTTCAAAGGGCCAAACTAATACCATGTGTAACAGTGCTTTGGATGAAAAAGTCAAATAAAGCCAAAAAGAGCAATTACATGATGTAAAAATATTCAAGGCTTTTATTTTGAAATTTTCATTATGCTTCATTTTAAAGTTCTGAACTAATACCACGTGTAAGAGTGCTTTGGATGAAAAAGTCAAATAAAGCCAAAAAGAGCAATTACGTCATGTAAAAATATTCAAGGCTTTTATTTTGAAATTTTCAGTATGCTTCATTTCAAAGGGCCAAACTAATACCATGTGTAACAGTGCTTTGGATGAAAAAGTCATATACGGCCAAAAAGAGCAATTACATGATGTAAAAATATTCAAGGCTTTTATTTTGAAATTATTATTATGCTCCATTTTAAAGTTCCGAACTAATCCCATGTGTAACAGTGCTTTGGATGAAAAAGTCAAATAAAGCCAAAAACAGCAATTACATGATGTAAAAATATTCAAGGCTTTTATTTTGAAATTATTATTATGCTCCATTTTAAAGTTCCAAACTAATCCCATGTGTAACAGTGCTTTGGATGAAAAAGTCATATACGGCCAAAAAAAGCAATTACATGATGTAAAAATATTCAAGGCTTTTATTTTGAAATTTTCAGTATGCTTCATTTCAGAGGGCCAAACTAATACCACGTGTAACAGTGCTTTGGATGAAAAAGTCATACAAAGCCAAAAACAGCAATTACATGATGTAAAAATATTCAAGGCTTTTATTTTGAAATTATTATTATGCTCCATTTTAAAGTTCCGAACTAATCCCATGTGTAACATTGCTTTGGATGAAAAAGTCATATACGGCCAAAAAGAGCAATTACGTCATGTAAAATATTCAAGGCTTTTATTTTGAAATTTTCAGTATGCTTAATTGTAAAGTTCCAAACTAATCCCATGTGTAACAATGCTTTGGATGGAAAAGTCAAATAAAGCCAAAAAGAGCAATTACGTCATGTAAAAATATTCAGGGCTTTTATTTTGAAATTTTCAATATGCTAAATTTTAAAGTTCCAAACTAATCCCATGTGTAACAGTTACTGAGTTAAATCAGTTATATACAGCCCATAGCAGCAAGTAGTTCTAAAGGCCAGTTCTCAGTCCTGATCTGTTTCAACTGAGGATAGATAGAACTACAGTGATGCGAATTTGTAGTCCTAATCAGCAGCCAATAGCCTCTTGAGTTCCGTTGCTATGTTAAATAAGTTTCACACCAAGGTGTGAAGTGTTAGTGAAAGAGCCTGAGAGCCTCAGAAAATCCTGTCGCATGACTGTGCTCTGAAGCACCGTGACAGAAAACCGTACGGTCTAGATAAATTTCGAAAACATTTTACCGGAGCAGACAGGCGTATCAATGTCAGGACCGATTTTGATACTAATCGTGCGATATTTGTGGGCGTGATGGCGATTTCAAAATTGATTTGGGCTGAAAAAGTTGTCTTCATCTCTCACTCTAAGCAGCCAGAGACGCACTCTAACTTTAGGAAAAATGAGAAACTTTGGGTCGCTTAGAGGCAAATTGTGGACAAACCGTAACTGGTATCGACGAGCCGTCTTCACTTTCGAAGAGATCACAGACGTATCTACAAAATGAAATTTGAATGGCATTTCTAGGTGAATTTGTGACGACACAGAAAATCCTCAAAAATAGGGTATTTCTAGGATTTTTCCCATTGACTTATAATGGGTTTTTTTTCGCAGTTTTTTGCGAATTATGTCGCCACGTTAAGCCCAAATCCCACCAAAAGTAATAGCTCCAATGGCGTGAATTTTCTGCACGTTTTGATACCTCATTTGTAGGTGTGCACCCAGCGGTATGAGCCGCATTAACGGTTACGGAAGAAAAATAAAGAATATTAAAGAGACGCTTCTCTCCGACAATAGTAATAGGTTCCTGCCATTGCTTTGCATGGCAGGCCCCAATAAAATTGCTCTTGAATTTCCCTTATTTTGAGAGAAATATTATTGTTGGGTTTGCATTTCATGCAGAGAATACAATCTTCCATTCTAATTGTTAGATGAGTGTGTGGTCACAAGCATAGATAAAAAGAAAAACTAGAAAATTTCGGAAGAAATTTAGCCGGGGCCTGCCAAGGCGCGCCCGTCGGGCTTGGGCCCGGCGTCGTCACGCCACAAATCGGCGTCGACGCTAAAGAACGCCGCGACGTAATCAGTGGCACGCGGAGAACCGCAAGAACGTTAAGCGAGGCGGACGTGCACCATTCAGTATGATTTAAAATGTTGTCAAGGCTTTTATTTTGGAAGTTTTGTTAAACTTCATTTCAAAGGGCCAAACTAATCCCATGCGTAACAGTCATTGGGTTAAAATAGTTATATAATGCTCAAAACACAAGTAGCTGATGTAAAAATATTCAAGGCTTTTATTTTGAAATGTTTGTTAAGCTTCATTTCAAAGCGCCAAACTAATCCTATGTTTATCAGTGCTTTGGATGAAAACGTCAAATAAAGCCAAAAAGAGCAGTTACGTCATGTAAAAATATTCAAGGCTTTTATTTTGAAATTTTCAGTATGCTTCATTTCAAAGGGCCAAACTAATACCATGTGTAACAGTGCTTTGGATGAAAAAGTCAAATAAAGCCAAAAAGAGCAATTACGTCATGTAAAAATATTCAAGGCTTTTATTTTGAAATTTTCAGTATGCTTCATTTCAAAGGGCCAAACTAATACCATGTGTAACAGTGCTTTGGATGAAAAAGTCAAATAAAGCCAAAAAGAGCAATTACGTCATGTAAAAATATTCAAGGCTTTTATTTTGAAATTTTCAGTATGCTTCATTTCAAAGGGCCAAACTAATACCATGTGTAACAGTGCTTTGGATGAAAAAGTCAAATAAAGCCAAAAAGAGCAATGACCTGATGTAAAAATATTCAAGGCTTTTATTTTGAAATTTTCATCAAGCTTAATTTTAAATTGCCACACTAATCCCATGTGTAACAATTGCTGGGTTAAATCAGTTATATACAGCTCAAAAGAGCAATTTTCTGATGTAAAAATATTCAAGGCTTTTATTTTGAAATTTTTGTTAAGCTTCATTTCAAAGGGCCAAACTAATCCCATGTGTAACAGTTACTGAGTTAAATCAGTTATATAATGCTGAAAAAGCAAGTAGTTGATGTAAAAATATTCAAGGCTTTTATTTTGAAATGTTCAGTATGCTTCATTTCAGAGGGCCAAACTAATACCACGTGTAACAGTGCTTTGGATGAAAAAGTCACATAAAGCCAAAAAAGAGCAATTACGTCATGTAAAAATATTCAGGGCTTTTATTGTGAAATTTTCAAAATGCTTAATTTTAAAGTTCAAAACTAATCCCATGTGTAACAGTTACTGAGTTAAATCAGTTATATACAGCCCATAGCAGCAATTAGTTGTAAAGGCCAGTTCAGTCAACCTCTGTTTCAACTGAGCGGTCCACTATAGATAGAACTACAGCGATGCGTATTCGTAGTCCAAACCAGCAGCCAATAGCCTCTTGAGATCCGTTGCTATGGCAAATAATGGTCTCAGCAGGGTGTGAGCTCTGAGCTCTGAGCTCTCAAACACACAATTGTGTGTTTGAGCAAACACGTTTTACTGACAAAAAGCATTGGAAACAAATCCTTCTTGTTCGGGAACCGTAATACATATTCGAAAAGCGTTTTAAGCGTATGACAGTTCAATGTGTCTTCTGCGATAGTCCCGAGATTCATATCTGTACCTCACTCAGAACATTTACAGCGATGAGAGAAAGAAATGTTGTGCCCAGATCTGAACCGAGATCGGCTGTCACTGTAATTTGAGCAAAAATGAGAAAGTTTGGGTCGCTTAGAGGCAAATTGTGGACAAACCGTAACTGGTATCGACGAGCCGTCTTCACTTTCGAAGAGATCACAGACGTATCTACAAAATGAAATTTGAATGGCATTTCTAGGTGAATTTGTGACGACACAGCAAATCCTCAAAAATAGGGTATTTCTAGGATTTTTCCCATTGAGTTATAATGGGGTTTTTTTCGTAGTTTTTTGCGAATTATGTCGCCACGTTAAGCCCAAATCCCACCAGAAGTAATAGCTCCAATGGCGTGAATTTTCTGCACGTTTTGATACCTCATTTGTAGGTGTGCACCCAGCGGTATGAGCCGCATTAACGGTTACGGAAGAAAAATAAAGATTAAAGAGACGCTTCTCTCCGACAATAGTAATAGGTTCCTGCCATTGCTTTGCATGGCAGGCCCCAATAACTGCAAAGCAACTAATTTTTTGCATTTGGGAGAAGAACTTTAAGAAAGTATTAAGTAAAGTATGTTTTGTTTTTTTTTTACATCATGTTATACTGGTATTCCTTCATCAAAACCATCACTGGAGTGTTGCCTTAATTCGTTTGAGAAATCCTGTTAACGTCTGCAACCATTCAGCTGTACAAACACCTGGGTGTACCTAGCCCCGCCTTCCAGGACGAAGCTCCTCCTCAGAGCTTCAGCTTCCAAGCTTCCAAGCTCATTATACGACACACTCCATAGGGCAACGCTGGTAAAAATGTTGCTAAAGGGCTAATAGAGGAGCGTTGTTTTGATGACTTCCTGAAGGCGGAGTTTCAGAAAGAATGAGTTTCTTAAAGAGACACGAGCCCCAATTTCGAGGCGTTAAATCACCAACTCAAATTTATTTTAGTCATATTGATAAATACAGCATTTTTATAACAGCTGAAGGCAACATACTTACTTGATTGTGCTATAAAATAAAACATTGTACTGCCCCTCTAAAAAAACAACAATAAATGCAAAGCAGAAAATGTCATGTTGTGATGAAAAGAGAGAAAAACTGTAATAGTATTGTTGTATTTCAAAATGTGTGACATATATTGGTCTACAGTATAAAACATAATTTGTGCTGTAAAAAATTAAGCAATAGGTTTTTTTTGTTTTTTATGCTGGAGCAAAATTATTCATTACAATTTTGTTTAAAAATGTCCCCCCAAAAAAAGTATCAACCAGTCTTAAAAGTATAAAAGTAGCAGTTTACCCTGTAAGAATATTCCAGTGCTGAGGCTAATATCAGCTGTGCAGTTTTTCAGGGAACGCCTCAGCCTCAACTAAAAACATTACATCTCCATCCCAATGCTTTAATGCCAGTGGCACAGGATCACTTTGTTCAGTAATTCTGTGTTTGATGACACAATAAAGCAAAGCAAAAAAAAAAAAAAAAGAAGCAACATCGCCTTGTTAGGTGAAGAATTTGTTAGAAGAATTCTCATTTTATTTTTGACAGCATTTCTGCCTGCGAGTGACACCAAGTATGCATTTTGCGCAGAAGTTGAAGGCGTTCAATTAAATCGCCGGCGTGTGTTAGTCATTAAATTTCCCTACCCTGTAGCTCAGGGAATGTATTCATTCTTCTGCTTTTGTGATAGAAACCATGCAGGCCCGGTTCCGCTTCATTTGATGTAGGTTTATCAGGTGCGGCGCCGTGAACCAAAGAGCGAGCGGGAAAACGAGAGTGAGCAGATTCTCAGAGACTTTAACTGCGGGGTGATAGCAGTTTCCCCATTTACTTCTGCTAAAACACATCAAGCTCCAAATGAGTGCTCAGTGTTGATGAGAATGGCAGATTACATGTGAGGACAAAACAATTTAATAATAGCTGCTGTAAATGCTGAGCATTGGAATTAAGCCGCTACATGAATTAAAAGAGAAGCAAGAAGGTGTAAATCATGTTTGGAATATGTACGCATTGAGGGATTGCAACACCAACATTGTGAGCATTTTGGTATCTTTAAAGCTTGGCAATACTAGCTCTTACCTAGTTTGAGCTAGCCTGGTAAAAAAAAAAAAAAAAAAAGCTATCTCATTCCTAGTTTAAGCTAGCCTGGTATAAACTAGCCTCTTGCTCTACGCTTCGCTGTGCTCTCATCCTCCATCCTTTTATTTCTACAATACTCACCCTAGAGATGATTATTGGGAGTCTTTTTCATTTTGACTATTCTTAAATCTATTAAAATGGTAGGTTCCTGTTTTGTGTTCCTTTCTGTCTTTCTGATTTCGGTTAGCAAAATTAGACGGCTAATATTTTTTAAACACAGCTGTATTTAAATTCAAGGATCTGAAGTAACTGTAGCATAAGGTGTCAGTTGAGCCCAAATAATCATTTTCAGAATGACAATTGTGCAATTAAAGGAAAAAAAAAACATACATTACATACATTAATATCCTTCTTTATTGACTTTAAGAAATTCTCACTTTGCATCATACTTTATTGCAAACTAAAAGCAACAATTGTACTCAGTTAGAATGGGCAAGTAGTGGTGCATTATTCCAGCCAGAAATGCATTATTTTTATTACTCTGCTTAATTATATAACATTATCCTCAAACCAAAGTGACTATCCACTTCTGATCTCTGCATTTGTAAATCCATTCACACACAAACACACATACATGGAATAACAAGAGCTTCAAATAACTTTTACATGGGATCAGCAGCACATCTGTTGTTGGCTTGACTAAACCCCACCTGGCTCCTCGCCTACTCATTTCTGACCGTCATCACATGTGAGATACATGCACAGTGCAACATCTGCAGCACCACAGTACAAATTATGACTTCAAGGCACTGAGCTGTTATGGGACTAGTTTTTTTTCCCCCAGGTCCCAAAAACCTTCATCCTTGCTGGAAAGTAGGCCATTAAAAAAATAAAATAAATAAATAAATAAAAGAGGCTAACAGCTGACTAGCCTGTGGCTAAATATCAAGCACACGGTGGGACTGCACCTTGTACTGATGGAGGAGTAGCTGAGGGGAAAATGAAATCCGTCTGTCTGTGGCACATCAAATATGTCTCTCTAACGACTTCACTCTAATTGCAAATGTCACCATATTTTGGTACGAGAAAACTTAGGAACTGCACCAGTATGAAACATAAGTCTTTGTTTTTTTCTCCCGAAGGCAGATGAATAATTTTCAAGGCCTTCAAAGACTGGACTCTGCCCTACCATATACACAAAGTTTCACAGTGTGGTTGACAGTAGCGAGCGATTGAGCTTTCTCCCATTTACTTGGATTCCCTCCAGGAGATTTTCTACCGGGCCAATCAGAAAACAGAAGTCGAAGCGGCAGTCGAGGAAGTGAATGAGGCCGTTTGGTCATGCTTCCAAATATTGAACTAACATTAAGTAAAAGTAAAAGATGTTCGGATGAACAGCCAGATTTATCCGGTTTAAACTGGATAAGTGCAGTTTTGTTGTTGCATCACTGCCCCCTTATGGCCAAGAGAGGTATCGGTGTGCTAATTGACAACTCAATTTTGTTGTGTTCACATAAAATAAAATTATTTTGCCAGGTTAAAATGTGACAAAGCCATGCAATCTTTACTAGAATGAATTAAACAACAAACAATTTTTTTATGTGTGAACTTGAAATGAAATATTAACATAATGTGAACAGCTGCCCTGCACTTCTTCGAGGGTACAACGAAATACGCCTTGTGACTAGTAATATTTTTTCAAGCTTGCTATGTACTTAAAAACTGTTACACTTTCATGACAGCTTAAGAAAAAATACGCTCATGATGTCTGCTATACCCACAATTTATAATCTCTTAATTGATTTTATATCCTACATGATTACTTTCAGCTCGCAGCGGCAGTGTGCGGCCCTCGTGACTCTACATCTTGTTTAGTTAAATGCTTGTAAAACGGAAAATCCAGGAGCTAAGACTTAATCAGCTTTTACAGTCATAGCTCTGAAGATGTGCATCAGCGAAATGCCTGGGATTGCAACAGCGAGAGATGGGAAGAGTAAAGAAAGCCTTATTAAGACGGAGAACTCATTTAAACGTGAAATGCCCTGCCTGGAATTATTATCGAGTCTTAACTTTATGAGCTTCTGTTTCAATATTATTAAAATACCCATTTGACAGATTTTGAAACACCTCCTTCGTGAGCACTGATTACACTTTTACTCCCAGGGCGGAGATAAACATGAACAGTGTCAGTTGAGAAAAGCAATCAAATGCAATAATAAAGACAGGGGATGTTTTGCTCCAGCTATTTACTAGGAGCGGGGGGGGGGGGGAGAAAAAAAAATATTACCACACCAGCTTCATCTTCGGTTGTGAAATCAATAAAAATGTTCGATATTTTCTTATTTAAAAAGTGGTTAGTTGTTTTAACCCAGCAGAGTTGCTACTGCACAGCTTTTCTCTGTTGCTATGCTGTGCTTTTAAGAAGAAATATTTACTTGAAACCGATAACTGCAAACTACTTTTAGTTGTATCGCATTTAATGCATCAAAAATACTTGGGGAAGTGGAGGTCATAAGAAAAAATGTTTTAAAAAAATAAGCAGGAGAGTTGTCACTTTGATGGAGGCTTATTATGTTCAGATTTTACCTGGCAGTTTTGAAAAGCAGTGCCTGAGCAGCAGAGTGACTGACACTAACCGTGCATTAGTGGGCTGCATTGTTGATACGTCCTTCCGGGCTTACTGAGGCTGTCTGTCACCACTGACATTTGCCAAATCCCAGAAAAGCTTCGAAAGATTTCTGTTTAGAAGTGTGCAAGGAGCAGATTTCAAAACAGTTTTTTTATGGGCTTTTTTTTTTTTTTTTGAAAAACACATGTCAACAGGATTAAATGACTCTTAGCAACTTAGACACTTTAGGTCAGGAGTTTGATGGGTTTTTTTTTTTTCAGAAAATTATAATGATTTGCATATTTAGACTTAGAAATCAGTAATTCCTTTAAACGTTTACTTTCTGTAAACAAAACTTATCCGGATATTATGTAGGATGGTATATCATACTCTGCATGTAGAGCAGCCATGCTTCCATTAACTGTAAAATAGAGTAAATTGTAATTCTGAAGATAAATTTGCTTAATGGAAACACGTGAGTTTTAAAGAAAATTCAGGTTTTTCAACAAAAAGCTTTTGCACTAGGGTGAGGTGGGTTTTTTTTAACAATATTGTAGATGTATTTTGTAAAACTGCAATGGAAACACATTTATCACATCACATGGGTCACATGATCAACAGCCGGATATTACTACTGGCAAAAACAACAAAGAAGGAGACGACAGGAACTAGTAGGAAGATGGGGTTTTTTTCAACAATTGTGCAATATCAATATCAGAGCTCTCACAACATCACACAGTTTATAAAAGGTACTGTGTCATTCAAACGTGTTGAATCCATAACTCTTCTGTAAAATCAGCAAAGGCTGATAGATGATGAATGTCTGAATTATAAAAAATATCTCATTTAACTGTTTACATTCGTCGCTACCACGATTTTTATTGCCTTATTACTTGAGCAAGCTTATTATTTTCTTATTTAATGGAAACAGCCCAATTGCGATTGTGTTTTTTCAACATTAGCGGAATGCAGACCAAGATTTGTGCACATTTGTAACTGAAACACAGCTATTGAGAAAAATAGCTCAGAGAACCTATTGAATAAAATAAGAAAAAAAGATACCTTACACAAAAGTGTGCACAGATAAAACATATATATATATATATATATATATATATATATATATATATATATATATATATATATATATATATATATATATATATATGTATGTATATGTATGTATATGTATATGTATACACTGTCCTCACAAATCTCCACAACAAAAAAACAAAAAAAAAGACACAGGAAGAAGAGCACCAGTGATAAGGGATAAAGGCCCAAAAGCAATCTGGCCTCCTTTCTGCTCTGTCGTGCGGTATAACTTCATGTGGAGTCACACTTGTGGCAATGGAGGGTCTCTTAATTAAGGGGCTGGGAACAAACACGCAAGCAGGCTTTGAAAAGGCCTTGCCCTTCTCAGATGAGGATTGGAGCTTTCTATCAGCATCTGCTGCTATTTATACCACCATCCATCACCTGCTGCAAGATGCATCGCTTCAATTTTATTGTCAACGCAGATGAAACATTTTCCAAAATGCTCCTATTTGTTTTGACTCTTCTTTTTTTCTTTACAGTTGTTGTTGCACTGTTTTTTTTTTTTATCCTGCTACAAAGCCTGAGGTATCTATATTTTTTATGTGAATTCCCTTAAAAAAAACAACATTTTTGTGAAACATCAAAGGCCCTCATTCACTTTAAACGAAATATGTGTATCATTTAATATGGAAACCCATTACGTGCATTGTGTGTTTATTGGGATGAAGTGTGTAAATTGTGATTGTGATCCCACATTAAGACACAACTTGTTTTTTGCCATGACATCTGTTTGGGTGGGATTTTTGTTAAATGGACTGTATGTTTATAGTATTCACTCTCACAAAGGTGTAACAAGTGGAATTAAACCTTTAACCTTTTCCAACACTGAGCCACAGTTGCCCTTGTTTGCTTTGTTGTTTGTCGTACGCTGAATAGGGCTTACAGTTCATCCATTTTGTTTTGCCAAAGTTCTGTTTTTTTGACGGAACTTTATATGATCGATTAAACTGCATCGCCTTTTCTACTCATCTGATATTTGGGACTGTAGTTGAGGTATTATTTTAGCTTTAGAGGTGTAAATTTAAAATTTAATTTGTTTTGTGAGCTTTCTTCTCTTCTGTCATGCCTGCTGTTGTTGTCATTTAGCGATATGTTTACAAGTCCTCAGAAATCAATCAAATTTTAACAGACTATTCTTACCCGTGCAAATACAAAACAGTTTTCAATTGATCATTTAATTTAGAAAAAAAATCTATCCAAACTATCTATTTGAAAACATTCTTGGTCAAGGTTGCCATGTTCTATTTCTATGAGTTTGCACTGTTTTTATTTCAAATGTAATAGGATGTCCACCTTTCAAAAAGTGTTTTTTATCCATCTCTTTTTTTATTTTTGAATCATGACCACTGACCTTAATTCAAGTGATGAGTCTAGAGATGGGGTGTGCTCAAAAGAATCTACTCTAAGAGGCAATGTTTAGTAGTTTATCAGAAGAGCCGACTTCCCACGTTTTCTTCCTTTCGCTGCTCAGCTCTCACTCTCACTCTGAGTGGCTCCTCCCTTCTCATTGCAGAACTTTGTTCTGATTGGTTGCTTGGGGACCATTACAGCCACTACGAGAAAATTTAACAACTCTGCTCATGTCAGTGCTTCTACTCCGAATAAAGCCTTGTGCACGCCAACAGACATCATGAACAGATTTATTAGTTTTGTGCCAGTACAAATGCTACATTTGGGTTATGTAATCTGAATCTATTTCAATCAGGTCAATGAATTTTGTGTGTGTAAACATAGCTATTGAGATGATGTGGCGTACATACAAGAACCTCCTCAAAAATTGCACTGCTGAGAGTGAGAAAAGACAGGAAAGTCTATCCATCTCAGACCAATGTCAGAGAGACAGATAACTGTTAGAATACAAATTGTAGTCAATAGATCTTGTTTTCAGGAAGGACGCGTGAATCTATGGGAAGAAAATAAAAGCTCCATGCAGAACACTCATCTTTTTAAAGAAAATTAACTCCGGTCCCTTATTGAGCCCCTTGAATACACTGCCAGGTACAAGATAAAATAACCAATTTAGTCTTTAGGTGAGATTCCCAAGGTTACATAGTCAGTTACTGAAATTGGGATGCCTGAGAACCTAACCTTCCACTTTGCTGCCACACACTGATACCTTTACATTTTTCATACTGTATGACAACCAGGTTGTCATACAGCTCAAGATTGATAAGACCCTCCTGCAGAAAAGACTGTTAGAAAAAAAATGCAAACACAGACAGACTGCGGTACCCTTTTCGGATTTCTAGGTGGAAAGTTATGTCAGCAAGGCTTTTAAAATTACAGGATCCTTACCTGGAGAAACAGAATTGCAAATAAACTTTTTCTATAATTTTGTTGGCTGGATAAGGATAAATGTTGCAGTTAAAATATTTCTGCTGTCATAAAAAATGCTCCAAAATTTAAGGTTTTGAATTTATTCAGTGTAATTTACTGTAAGGTTGCGTGATGGCACAGGCGGCAGCACTGTTGCCCTGTGGCAAGAAGGTCGCGGTTTCTCTCTGGGTACTCTGGTTTTGTCCCACAGCCCACAAAGATGACTGTTGGGTAAACTGTTCTCTCCTAAATTAACCGTGTGTGTGAATGTTGTTTTTGATGAAATGTCAGGATAATTTTTCCAACAAATTAAATGTTGTGAAGACCAACTGCTCCTTGGGGTCAGGAACAAGCTAGCAATGGGAAAGGTTAGGGGAAATGTCTGTATAAATGCAGTTACTAAAATGAAAAGAAGTCGGTTCAAAGTCTTCAGTTTACAAAGCACTTGCCAGCTGTCCTGTCAAGAGCTTTTATTTGAGAACATTGGTGAATAAACAGCATTTTAAAGACCAAGAAACACAGCAGACAGGTCAGACAGAAAGCTATGGAGATGCTTAAAGCAGAGTTAGGTTATAAAATAATGCCAACCTAATACATGTTCGCCCACCTAGAGACAGGCCGGACCACATCGGCATTAATCATACAAGTAACCGAAAGGTAAAGGGTCACCATGCGACAACTGGCAAAGAAGAAAACCATGGCTCAAGAAAAAGAACAAGTCCCTTTGGCGGTTTTCACACAGGAATCGTATGACACGAGGTGCTCTGGTCAAAAGAAGGCAGAACTGAACTTTTGGACCCACATGCCAATTACTATTTGTAGCAGAAAAACAAGACTACATTTTACACCGAGCACACAACTTCCACAGCTACAAACCACAGGCAAGAGAAACGCAGTGGACAGTAGTTGGAAAACTCCAGTGGAAATTGAAGTGGATAACGATGAACCTGGAACAAGTGCCAGCAGCTGCTTGAGCACAGCGAGTGACGTCTTGCTTGGACTTGTTTTCAACAAGAGGTGTGAAACTGCGAGTGAATGTGGTTCAAATGACCCCAAATTGGGGTTCAGTTGTTGTGGGACGGAGGAAGTCCACAATATGTGGTGACATCCTTCGGCAAATATTTGACTTGGAAAAGAAGTATGCTTGAGTGTGCACAGATGGTGCCAGGGCAATAACGGGTCATCACAGCAGAGTGATTGTTCAAATTCATGCGGTTGCACCCAAATTGCAATAGATTTGTAGAAGGGTCCACTGAAGAAGATGCCCAAATAGTTAAAATGTGTAGCAAGCGCCACCAGCTGCGTTTCCATGACAAATGTCTACATTACATAAGTGTAAAAAAACACAATTTCTCAATTGGGATGTTTCCATTAAATAACAAATGCAATTAAAAATCACACATGAAGAAGTTTGTTCATGCAATAAGTCATTAAAAACATGCCACGACATCACCTGCGACTACTTCCTGCCTTCTTCATCTTTGTGGTTTGCACCAGTGGCAACATCCGGCAGTTGATCATGTGATTCGTGTGAAGCCAAAAAAAAAAAAAAAAGTGCTTCCACTGCAGTTTTGCGAAGCAAACTGATTTTGATACAAACAAAAAAGGGAAAAAAAATCGTCTTTTGTTAAAAATCCAAGAGCCATTTGGACCAGTTGACTCCTATGAAACATGAGAAAACATCAACCCAACACTAACAGACCTACGGCAAATTGTTATTAGTTATTAAACCCCTTTACCACATCTTCTTACAGTATAGTAAGTTAATGAAAAATGAAACTCCATAAATAAATCAAACAAAACGGTTAAACTGACATATAAACATATAATACAAATAAGAAAAATGTAAAACAAACAAAAAAAAAGAATGCTTTGCACTTTCTCTGTACATGTAAAAAGTCAAAAGTTTCTACATCTGACTTGCAGGATGGCTTTATACTAAGAAACAAAAATGAGAAATATTGTCCCGCAACTGAAACAAACTTTAATCCTCTAATCAGACAGGTTTTGATACAATGCACCCAAACTGTAATTATGAGTTAGTGAGAATTGCAATATTGCATTTCCACACTGAAACTGCTTGGTAGTCCAGATCATCGAGTCATAAATATTCCACTGTTGATTTACCATTTCATCGCTGCTGGCAAATTTCATTGGCTGTAATAATATATGCAATATGTCCCTCCAGTGTTCTTGTTCCACTTCTGATTATGAAATACATTATTCAAGTAAAAGCTGAATTATTTTTTTTTTTCACAGCTACTCATTATTCATGCAGACCAAGAGGGTAATCTGTTATTTTCTGACTCGGTCCTACAAGGCGGTTCGGTGCGTAATCAACGCCGGGAAAAGCAAAGTTAACGGTTTTGATTTATTCCGATTTTTCCCTCCATTTTCCTGATTGGCAGGCTATTGTGCCCAACTTAAGCACCTTAGCTTTTGCCGAAGCAATTTAGCAGCATTATGACTTTGCATAAACCTTGAATTAAACGACCACATAAAGATGTGTGAAGTTCGAGTTCAGAATTTGAATACTACTTTTTGAAGTTGCGGAGCTGAAAAGGTCTTCAAGGTTTTGTGTGTCGTATCCATGGTGATTTGTTGGGGTTTTTTTCCTAACCCAGGAGGTTAATGAATGAGTCAAGCCTGTTAAGGTCATGGAGTATTTGTCAGAAATATGGCTTGTTAGGCTGATGTTCAGTCACACTGCTCTCGCTGTGTGTGAATATTTATGCTGTGTGTTTTTTTTTAATTACATCGATATTCTTCTATGGCTCTGCGCCTGGAAGTTTGTCCCACATAATCAATTTTTTTTTTTTTTTTTTTGCTTTCTCCGCCTCAGCAACCACAGAGAACAATCTCAATCCAATTAAATATCCTGTATTAAGAATCAGTTCTTGATTAAACAAAAATAGATTAAATATCATATGAGGAAGTTTTCAAAGTTTTTTCTTTTCTTTTTTCTGTTGGCTCATTTTTTTTTCTTCTTTGCTTCGTTTCGTTTATTTCTCATGTTCCCTGGTACGAATTGTTCAAAGCCAGCTCGGTTCTGTTTGTTCTGTTTCAAAGCTGCACTGTGGTGCTACATTTAGGCATTAAGAATTTATTTACTCATGAAACCGAGGCGCTCGAGGGTCTGTGTTTGATGCTGATGAAAAAGGAAATCTGAAGAATGGTTGAGCCTCATTGACAGATTCCTTATGAGGCGCTGCGGCATGAATTACTCTAATTTTTGTGACGGGCACAGTGTGGTGTGAACATCCATGCTCCTGTTTTGTAAAAAAAACCCCAAACATATATTTTCCAATCTGTGCATTGCAAACTAAATCCCTCAATGTACAGTATCTGTAGAATAGGATGTACATCTGTTGCCGTGGCGAATTGTCGTTGGATGCGGACCGCTGAGGTAACTCTGCCTCCATTTATCCACAACGCCGAACGAAAATTAAAGCAAGTTTCTCCATTTCAGCCAATTCCTCGCACGCGTTACTTTGATATGTGTCATTGGCCGCTGTATTTAATTGGGAGCTGTCTCCGCAAATATAAGCTCGGGCGAGAGGGATGGGCTTGACAGCAAAACAATATTTCCCCACTGGAGAGCAAAAACCTGCCACTAATAAAAGATGTGATCGGCTCTTTTGTGTGTTTTCGTATGACAGACCATTAGTCTATCTGTCTATCTATCCTAAATTACAGGCCGTGCAATCAGGGAAACACAAATTCAAATTTTCACAAATTCATACATTCATATTTTCAGCACATAGTTAATTACACCAAGGCAAATTCATATGGCATTCTAAATACAAGATGTCAGAGGAAAAAAAAGAGAGAACCACAAACTGTGATGCCGATCATAGGCCAGTGGGGTCATATATATAGTTCACTGCCAGAGAGTAATAAATCAAAATGAAAAAAAAAAAAAGTTGGTCAATGGCAATAAACAAACCACTGATTTAATTCACACAGCAGCAGCTCATATAGATGCCTTCTGCAGTGAGTTGAGTGATTCATAGAAATAGTTATTGATAGAATATGATAGATTATGAAACAGAACCACTTTGTACTGTTGTATGTCTTTCTTGTGTTTAAGCAATAAATAAATTACTGGCATGATAAATTCAAATGAGCTCAATAATTTCCATTTTCATGATAGTTTGTTTTTCTTTTGTCTCCCTCTTTCTACCAAAGACTAGGAAAGTGTCATAAATGAAGCAAGTCTGGAAACTTACTAACTGGTAGCAAGTCCGACTTCCCCCTAGTTACGACATGTAAGATGAACTTTGCGTTTCAATATGGCCGCTCCTCACGTCACCAGCTGTGGTGGAAATAAGTTTATTTTACAAGACACACATGTTAAAGTTTGTCTTAAGCCAATGTTACGTGTAGCGCCCGTAACAATAAACTCAGCAAATGAAAAGTGGTGTTTTATTACGGAACATAAAGCTTTAAATGATGCTTGTAAAAGCTATAGCAAGCAGTGTTTATGGGCGTATGTTTTTCCAACAGTGTTTATGTTGAAATTCCAACTATTTAACCAGAACGCTGTTACCTTGCTTTAAACCCGGCTCAAGTTCCCACTTCCCAGGTAACTGGAACGCAGTGTGGATTAGATGATTTCCATTTTTTCATATATAAATATATATTTCTGGAAGACACATCGGTTTATCTCTGCAGATATTCCTGGGTCGTTTCTGTCATGCTGTCTTGGTGCTTCAACTTCTGTCATCTTTAAGATTTCTGGTTAAATCAGTAAACTGCTTTCCCCTCACAAATGTCAGCACACATACACACCAAGTCATAAAATATGTGACATATGGCAGTACTTTAAAAAAAAAAAAAATCCAACCAACACATTTCTAGTTAGAAGAGTACGTCTGCTTCTTTAAAGCTGAGATCACCTGCTGATGCCACATGTTATTTTCCTTATATATGCTGCTGTCTTACAGTCTCTTTGTTCTCACTGTTCTGTCACGCTCAAACCAAACACACCCACACAATCACAGATTCCTGCAACCTCCCGGTGTAATGGTGGATATGACAGTAAAGTCTCTAACTAATCTGCTCTGTGTTTCTGCAGCTTGATAATGAACACCTGGGGAAGTTTCGTTATTTCTTGAAGATTACAGAAAATAACCGTCTCCAGGGCGTTTTTAAAGAAGAATTTTTGTTGTTACATTTTAAGGCCCGATGTCGGATTCATTAACAACTACAAATTATCTTGAGTCTCCTTAATGGGTTTTCATAACAGCCCATAGTGTGTGAACAAAATTAAGAACAGATATTTTAAAAGGCAGACATTGAAAGTACAGCTGTATTGATTAAAAAAATTGGGCCAATATCAATATCAGATATTAATAGTGCTGTTGTAACTAATATTTACCAATATTATATTTTGCTACAGTTTTGACACCTTGGGAAAACAACAACCAGAAACAAATAGCAACATAAAAACTAATGTAGGTTGTTAATATGTTAAAAAATGACTAATATCGACCAATACTGATGTTGGTACCGATATATCGTGCATCACTTTTGTTTTTTCTTGCGGAATAGATGCTTAAGTCTTATTCATGAGGCTGACAAGCCAGCAGCTTCTTTAATGCAGAACATTTTAATTCAATCAATAGTCTATATGTTCTAATATTCAAAACATTGTTACACAGCACTTTAAAACCTAACAGGACAGAAGCAGTGCACACTGAAATTCCCATGTCTGATTCTGAATGCTAGTTGTCTTTATGAGCTGCCATGATTCAACTGGTTCCATTAATCTGAAACTGTTTTATTGGCTTTTTATGGCGCATTCTTCCCCATTTTTGTGCTTTTTTATCTTTCTGCCACTCAAATGGGCATCCTATGAATACTAAGCCATTGTGAGAAGATAGTGATGGCATTATTCCTCTTACTTACCTAAACATGAAATATGTTTATAAAACAACAACAAAAATTTTTTTTCATGTTTGTTAAACTGCCTCTATGTCCTAACAGTATAATATGAGACATAAATCTTGAAATTTTGAGCTCCTCTCCCTTCTCACAAAGCTAACTAGGAACAACCAATCAGAGCCAGGAGGCGGGTCTTAGTGTTGTCAATCATGCCCACTCTCCTCCCCCTTGCTCTTTACTAGGCTGCAGCTGCTCCGTCAGCAGAGCCTGTCAAGAATGCTAAGGCTACTTAGCATGGCCACCTATCACAGCGGATAAACTATTTTCTTGGAACGGCAAGCTGTTTCTCCACCGTTAGCATACGTTAGCATTACAGCACTTAACATCGCTGTTCAGAGAGAGTTGTTAAATACAAAACAAAGTCAAATCAACTCTGGAAATTTAAAGTCAGTGATGACCATCTGGGGATATGCAGTCTCATATTGAAATGACATTCAGTGCATCACACTAGAGCCTTTGTATATTCATAGCTTATAATATACCGGACAGTGAAAGGTAACGCTAACATCACTCACAAAAGAAAGTATACGTAGTATTTTTTTTTTATTTGCTACGGTTAGGTGTTTTCTTTTTTTCCAAATTATTCTACTCACTGAAAGTTTCCAATTTGCATCGGCAAAATTAAATTACCAGCCTCTTGTTGCAATACTAATTCAGCCCCAGAGTTTAGAGCTCACAAAATTGGTTTCCAGTTCTAAAAAGGCACAGCTTGGTAGCCACACCGGAGACGGAGACTGTGAGACTTTAGTAAGGCCCTGGTTATATTTACATCTTAATGAGAAAATAAAGAAACAAAGAAAAAAATAACAAGACTTACTTCAAAGTACGTGTTTGTGGATACCGACTAATTACTGTGGACACATGGAGGTGGCTTCCCTCTCTCTGCTGACTGCTTCCACACGACCTGTGCTGCATCAGAAATATATATATTTTTAAAATGGCTCAGTGTAGTAAAGATTGCAGCCTTAAAAGCCCCCGAGCAGCTGGTCCTCCAGGACTCCTCCATATGGAACACGAGGGTCGGTGTTATTTTCGCATTCAGGCCCGACCGACGCACTGAGGAAAATTAGAGTTCAGCCCGCCAGTCTGTCTGCCTGCCGACGAGCCCAGTGAACTCCTAGCAAGGATCCGTCCCGGCTGTAGCCATAGCAACAAGCGAGATCTAATGCACTCTGCTTGAGTTGGCCAGGTGGCAATTTTATTGAAGAGAACTTCCTCGCACCTTCGCCAAGCAATAAAAGGGAAAAACATCAATATCTGTATCTGCACATACCCTCATATGCCTGTGTTTTGATATCTGACTAAACCATTGATTTTGTGCAGTTTGTGGAACTGTGCACTTCATAGTGATGATTTTCAGTGGCTCGAGCCGTCTGCTGTGGCGATACGTATATATTTCTTCTTTTCTTTCTCCAATTTGTGCACAGTGAGTTTCTCATTCCATTAATGCATTTATGCTTACTTAAGCTAAAGACTAAGGCAAGAATTTCAAAGTAACTCACTTGCGACTAATTGAAAATAAAGCCAGTTGCCCTTTAAAGCTGTACATAAAGAGAAACTGACCCACAAATCAAATTTTTATTTTGCTTTTAAACTGTCTAAATAGGTTTCCTAGGGTTCTATCTTTATGTTTCTGTGTGAATTTTGACATTTTTATGCAATTTGTAAAGTCCAACATTATTTGTCCTAAAACGGTCTCACTGCTGGCCTCTCTGGTCAAAAGGTTCTTAAGCAGTTGAATTTCCCTATTGGTCGCAGCGGTATGGCTTGGTATAAAAACTATAAAAGCTGATGATTGCTGAACGAATTGACTGGAAAGAGCTGAGGAAGCGGGAGAAGCTAACAGCGGCTAATGGCCGCTCTTGTTACTCGCTCAGGACTGACAGACTGCCTGCTATCGAGATTTGTTGCCACAAAAGTCTCCAACAAGATAGCGACTCTCTGTATTTATCACTAGTTGTTGTTTTGAAAAAAAGTCACTGGAAGAGTCTGGGTAATCGGTAACTATAACAACAAAGTGGATACATTGACAACAGTGCTTCTTTCATCCTGATCGCACTCTCGCTCGGCCGTGACTCTTGGCTCCGCCCACTTTTCTGGAACTTTTCAAAATTTCCAAGGAAGGGAGTTTAGCATTCAGAGGGTTGATACACTTTAAGGTGAATGCCATCCAGTGACACTTAAAAAATGCCAAGGTCTAGAATAGAATAGAATAGAATTCAACTTTATTGTCATTGCACTCACAAGTACAAGCAACGAGATGTAGTTTGCATCTATCCAGAAGTGCTCTACGAGGTATAAATATTTATTTACAGATGTACAAGACTATGTATGTATGGACTATAAGGGGTTATAGCAAGAGATATAGATATTGTGTATAAATATAAATATGGGAGCTATATGCACAGATTATACAGATTATACAGAATATACAGAATATACAAGAATGTTAGGGAATGGATTATAGATAAATAATGGCAGATAAAATTTACAGGTTGTATGTGTGTGTGAAGAAAACAGTCCGTGATGTGTGTGTGTGTGTGTGTGAGGATAGTCCATGTGTTATTGTTGTATGAGAGGATAGGGGAGTACAGTCCTTATAGTTTATGTTTTATGTCAGGAGGCGTTCAAAAGCGTGACAGCTGTGGGGAAGAAGCTGTTCCGGTGCCTGGTGGTTCTGGTCCGTAGGCTTCTGTAACGCCTCCCAGAGGGCAGGAGGGAAAAGAGTGTGTGTGCTGGGTGAGTGGAGTCCTTTGTGATTTTCCCGGCCCTTTTCAAACACCGCTTCCTGTAGATGTCCTTGATTGGCAGGGAGCGGCGCCCCGGCGATATACTGGGCAGTTTTCACCACCCTCTGCAGCGCCTGCCGGTCGGAGACAGAGCGGTTCCCGTACCACACCTTGTGCCCAATAAATAGTTTCCATAGCTACATAGATTTGGTCTCTCTCGCTATTGAACATAATGCAATCTTAGGTTTGTGTTGCTCCAAAAGGTGAACACATTTCTCTTTCTCTGAGCTACTTCTATTTGAATTCTCTAAAGTTAGGAAACTGTATGTTCAAGGTGTATGGGTACAAAAGCAGCTGTTGCCGAGGAATGCCTACCTAGAGGACCTTTGAAATACAAGGTTTGGAGAACAATTGGTTGCCTCTTCAAGAAGGAAATGGCCTGGTCATGACTTCAAGGGCTAAACTCTTCATGGCTGACAAGCTGAACCACCTGTTTTAATTTCTTTTATCCTGAATATCGCAGCTTCCTCTGTTTTGTGGAAGAGACAATGGGACACACGGGAGGCTGAACGTAAATGCTAGAGATGCAAGAATGGGTTACTCTGCCGCCATGAGATGACTATAAAACAACACGAATCAGATCCGATTTGACAATGTGATGGTAGACGTAGTTGGGATTGTAGTTTTATTAGAAGGGACTTAAATGTTCGTCAGGTAGCTGTGTAACTGCAAATGATTCGCTCTGACAGCCGAGTGACGTCTGAAATGCTCAAAAGATCTAAGCCGGGGGTAAAAAGGTTCAGGGACAGGTTTTTAAAAGCAATTTTAGAACTTTCTTCATCTTTTACTGAAATCCTAAGACTTGGTTTACTTTTCTGTACTCCTCTTTTCTCCACTCCACATGGAAATCGAATCTCAGAGGTTTTGTGGCTCCTAGCAGGAAGGAGGTTATGTTTTGAAGCTTGGGCAGAGAGAAGAAAAAAAATCTGCTTTTTAAAGGAACCAGTCTTCTCATGTTTGTTGCTTGACATGCACATAAAACCAATCCATGAATAAAAACACCGACGGTGAAACTTACAAACACTCCCGCGCTGAGAACGCCGTTTGCAAATGTGATACTCAAGACTGCTAAAAAAAAATAAAAAATCGTGACTCATTTGCAAAAAACATTGTCATTACAATCGTCTGCCTTTCTGATTTCTGCTGCCGGTGACACGGCGACATGACAGCGTGATGATGCCAGACTCTAGGAAAAAAAATCCCACCTTTCATTCATCGGTGCCAACGTTGCCAGCCCAGTTTTTATGGTAATCAAATATTAATGCTAGGAATTTGAAAGGGTAATTAGATGTGCTGTGATATGGCCTCACCCTAACCTCACCACCTGTCAGTCATGTTTGCATCTGTCCTATTTACTCCTGATGTTGGGAAAAAAAAAATGAAATAAAGAAATTCTCCTATCTTGAAAGAAACTAAAACGGAAAAGGTGTAGTTGAAGGGAAACCGTGCCGGTCAGAAGTTTACATTCACAAATTGCTTCATTCAGGTTTGAATTTGATGCATGTAGCTTAAAATTTCAAGTCATAGTCTATTCAACTAAAAAGTTGCTATATTTCAGCAACTAAATTCACCCAAACAAAACACGTGAACATGTAAGTTGATTCTCTGTTTCCGGCACCATCTCATTAAAGCTGAGGTATGCAACTTTCAAAAAGGGTCTTTTTTATATTTGTTGAAGCTGTCACCATGTCATGAGACAAATAATCTGTGAAAAGAAAAATAAATCCAACCGGTCCATGTCCTCCCAGTAATACTTTTGTCATCTGAAGAAATTGTTTGCTCCTGGTCAAAAACAACCAATCAGAGCCAGGAGGAGGGTCTTACCGCTGTCAATCAATCTCATGTAAGCGTTGCCAAATGTACTTATGGTGAAGAAACAACTTTCCATTCCAGTCTGCTGTCATCAATGGATATGTTAACTAGCCTTAGCATTCAGCATGTCCGAGGATGATTGACAGCGCTAAGACCCTCCTCCAATCACAGCCATTATTTTTGGCTCTCATTGCTAGGAGCTGTAATTTTATCACAAATTACCAATCTCATTTTAGACTGTTACAACATAATAATAATTTCACCAAATGTAGCAATATTTTAATGAATACAGCTATCAAAATGGTGGGAAATTAAGAACATACTCATATCATAATGTTGGTTCTAAAATGGCAACGGCAAGATTTCCAAAATGACGCACTTTCTAGTCAGTTTCCCATAAATAGCAACACTCATTCTAAATCGGTTCTTCCAGTGACTGATATCGTTTTGTAAATCAGGCGTCGTGAAATCTCCATATTTTATTCTTACAACAAGTTGCACTCTGTCTCAAGATGTGGTGTAGAACGAAGCATCGGCATGGTAACGGTACAATAAGAACTACCTGTTCAGATAAAGACTTTGCTTTTCTTTTTCTAAGTCCAGTACTGAAGACCATTTCTGTACCCACATTATTCACGTTGACTCTGCAGCAGTACCTGCCAAAGACCTCGACATGAAACACCAGTGGCCTATCGATCAGAGCGAGATAACTCAATTTCTCAAACAAGAGATGGAATTGGTTAGTTGCACAATTTCATTTGATCTACTCTGCACTGCTTGCTACTGTTTCACAAATGGTCCACAGGAGCATAAGGAATGCTTGTCAGCTGCAGCGAACATTGTGTTAAAAGAAGCTAAACTGCTTTAGTCAATGAGAAACAAGAATACACCGAAGTTGAACGAGATAATCCCCACTAATCCTCCCATGTAAACGGCATAATTTATGTACATGTAAGAGGAGAAAGAACTAAAAAAAAGAATCTAATAACATGAAAGAACAAGTTATGATCCCAAACGAACAATACGTAAGGCTTTGGGAACGGACAGGAGCGATTTGTTGTGTTTTTCCGTGCAACGGTGGTGGTTAAAAAGTGGTTTCCGAAGAGCTTAATGCATCTGTCTGTCTGAAAGCCGGCTAAAAAGCTGCCACTGTTACTGCAGACGTCTCAAAGTACAGCCCAAAATGCACAGCTTTTTTAGACATCAGATGTCTCAATCATTTACGAATATTCAACAGTAAAAACAACAGATTATTTTATTAGATCTTACTGGTAGACTCTAAAAAGTGTATTTGGGCTGTAATTCATGTTATAGACTTGTTAACATTAATCTCATTTCATTCTTTTGGGTTTGACAACTTACTTTTTTGTGTTGAATTAATTTTAAAAGCTACACATTTTAACTTAAAGGAACTTCTTTCTTTGACTTCACTTGAAGCAATTAAGTTCAGTGCTGCGTTTGTATCATATGCCTGACTTCATGAAGAGAGTCTCACCAGGGACAGATACTGTACCAACCATGGTGCTGTGGTGGCGCAGGGGTTTAGCACAACTCGCATAAGGAGACCTTAGTCTCCTGGCCTGATGACCTGTGACGCATGTCTTCCCCCTCATTCATAACACTCTTTCCAGTCTATCTACTCTCAAACAAAAGCCCCCTGAAACAAAAAAAATGTGGCTCAGTTTGCTTCTTTATTTTAAGTAAACCAAATGATTTGAATAAGACTGACTTGAATTTGTCAAGTTAAACCCAATTTTCCCCAATTGCTTGTTACCAATTGAAGCAATTCAATTAAGTTGATTCAACTATCTTCTTTTTTCAGTGTAAACCAGCGTTTAGCATTTTCAAAGGTGATCCTCAGCTTAGCACAGGGCAATTTTTTTGAGGTCACCATTTCCACTTCAATTTTTCATCCCACAAACTCTCGTGACCCTTCTGGAAAATTAAAACGGTCGTCCAACCTTAGCGTTGATGCCACAATGCGAGAGACATTGCTTTTTGCTTGCCTCGAACGACCTGCGAAGTTCAAAGACAGAAAGACACTTTGCCTTTGCCATCTGGGGGGTCATTATAACGTGGACGTCTGCCAGAAAACAACATGAAAGTCGGGCTTACCCGCTGATTTAGAATTTCTTAGGCTATCGGTCCTAAAGGTTACACTGATCAAGCGACATTGAATGCAAATACTTTTAGATTTGTCCCTGGTGTTAGGATTCTGCTCAGCAGAGTTAAGTCTTTGTAAAGCCAAGGTGTTATCAGACTGCTGTTGATGCCAGAGAAGCAGGTTCTGGCAGCAGTGGCGTAGACGGACCTTCCAGGCTTAATTACTTCACACATTTCGATGCTACATGTGGGGTGTGAGGTGCAGGAGCGTGTCTAGCGAGCATGTCTAAAGCTCACTAATTCCCCTTAATTGCTAGTGGTCAAGTGTAACTCGCTGTGAGTTTTTGAGCTAGGGTAGCAGTGCGACAGCAGAGCCAGAGAGTGATGATGACTCATCACATAAAGGGCTCAGTCATTGCCTGACCTCCAGCGAGGCCTGACCTGCAGAATCACACACACACACGCACAACTATAACACCGACTCCAGTGTTGCTGCCTGAAGACGAACGGCCGTCCAAACACTCCACAAAGTGCACCGCGAGATAATTAGTGAATAATGCACTGATGCTGAAAAGAAAGACAGAGGGAACTTTAGGGAATCACTGGTAATTACCGGCTCTTGTCTGTTTACACGACACATTCATTGCTTCTGTAATGACTCCGTACTGTACACAGCCCAGCCATGACACACATGGGAGGAGTGGTTTAGATTGGGGCAAAACAGTTTGTTGACGTCTGTAAGTGTAACTTTAATATTTAATTTAAACATTCTCTATGCAGGGGTGTCAAACTCAGTTTCATTTTGGGCCGTATCAAACATCTGAACATCCTTAAAGGGCCTGTTGTGCCAGAATGTATTGATAAAACCCATTAAACTGTTAAAACAGTAATAAATGGCTGCTCCTCCAGGATTTTACAATTGTTTTTGAGTTATTTTGTAATCAAAATTACATATTTTGTGGTGCTAAGTTAGAAATATTTGTAAGGAAGTTTTATAATGTTTGCTCTAATGCAGGGGTCTCAAACTCCAGTCCTCAAGGGCCGCTGTCCTGCAACTTTTAGATGTGCCTCTGCTGCACCACACCTGAATAGAATAATTAGGTCATTAAGGCTCTGGAGAACTGATCTACACAAGGAGGAGGTAATTAAGCCATTTCATTCCAGCGTTTTGTACCCGTGGCACATCTAAAAACTGCAGGACAACGGCCCTTGAGGACTGGAGTTTGACACCTGTGCTCTAGTGTATGACTTTAAATGTGACTTTTTTTAATTCCTCGCTGTAACTGTAACCTGACATCAAGTAAGGCTGAGGCAGCAGTCAGTTAAGCCCAATGTTTTTGATGAATTTTGAGAAAAATGTGCATTAAAATCAGAATTTTTTTTTTTTTTTTAGATTTGCTGATTTTGTGTGAATTTTGCAGAAAATATGGAGGAATTTATTGATGTCATTTGGAGCTCAGAGGGCCACATCCAAAACTACAGCGGACCAGATTAGGCCCCCAGGGCCTTGAGTTTTACAGATGTTCTCTATTCTATTCAGAGATTTAAAGTAATATTTAAGAAGATCCAGATTTTCTACTGCGCCTCTAGATCCAATATATTTCTCAAAAGTATCGATTCTTTTTAGATCTGGCTTTACCCCACATTGGAAAACTCTTTAACAGTTTTATTTATCATGCTTTAGTGAACTTTCCATTTTACTTCTAAACACACAACTCAGTTCACCGTATGTCCTTTTGTTCATAGCAACACACACATTTGTGTTATGACAAAAGTCATAATTAACCATCAGTTTGTTTCACGTACGCTTCTTTCCTTCCTCAATTTAAGAACGAACACAACCCAGCTACACGTTTCCATTTGCAACCCACATATCATGTTTATGGATTCAGACTTGTGTACCTGGTGTCAAGTCTGCATTTTATAAAAGGAGAGAAGAAAATAAATATGAAGACCATTATGAGGGCGAATGTGCCCTGCTGTGTATCTCAGCTTAGCTTGGAGTTGGCCTAATTACAAAGACGGCGGTTCTAAAACCCCTGTCAAGCCCCCTCAGCTTTCATAATGTATTCATGATGGGGTAATTCATTTTTCTTCACAGGAGCTTCTACCCATCTGATACTGAATTCAACCAGTATTTTTTTTTTCCAAACAGGTGCCTAATGACACGTTCAGCAACCAAAACTGGATTCACGTGTTAAGATTATTCTAAGGGCCGAGACAACAACGTACGGCGCTTTGCAACAGTGTTTCGTAGTTTGTCATAAATCAATTGTCTATTTAAATTATGAGAAAGTAAGGAATTTGAGCAGCTTTTTTTTCTCAAATAATGCTAAATAAAATCCACTGCAGATATAGTCTTCAAGAAATTACCTTATTATTAGATAGTGCTTATTTCAGCATAACTCCATCTGTTCTGGCGTCTGAGGTTTGTTACAGGACATAAGTGAACAAAAAGCACCACAAAGAAAAAAAATTGGTGGTGAGAGATAAAGATGTGGAGAAGTCTAAAGCGGGATTAGCTAGTAAAACAATAGCTCAGGCTTTAACCATGCGATGGAGAACTGATCAATCAATCGCTTAAAATGAAGAGTGCCAGCAAAATTGCTGACCTACAGAGAAGTGGCTATCCGCCTAAACTGACACGCTGGACGCAGTGCATTTTTCAACTCTGGAGGAATTGCTTTTTAACATTTAGGTTGGAAAACTAACAGAAGTACATTTTACTGTGACTGTAACAATTCCTCCAATGACTCAAGGACCTTGACTTTTAAAATTACTTGAGGCAAATTATCCGTCTCCAGGATACGTTGAATTGTGTCTTCCTACTTATTTGGCCCACTGCGTTCTGGTGGGTTGATTATTTGTGTTGCGCAATGGTCTCATGTTCTCCTTCGAGCTGCTGATGAATGCTAACTGCTACTAGCAGCTACAGCAAGAGACAGCGAGGGACAGAAAGAAGTGCTACCGAGAAAGAGACAACACAGCTCAGCGCATGTTCTGCAAAACGGAATCGGCGTTTCACAACAGCATGTCCTTGAACACCTTAGAAGTTAACGTCCACTACTGGCGTCAAGCTTATTCGTGGCGGCTAACGGGTGATGGTTTTGTTCCTTTTGCTAAACCATATTGCATTTTAATGAATAAACCACTTTCTTATTTAAAAAAGGAAGAGAACTGATTTCTAATTTTCTTTTTCACGTATTTCTTCTACTATCTTAACACTTGGGCGGCCTTAGAGCGCCGCTCAGGAGGAGTGCAGCAAATGTCATAGTTGGAAAGAAGGGAAGCCATGTGGGTTTCCCGTCAGACTGTCAGTCCCCGAAACCACACAAAAAAACCCTTGTAAAAACTCACGTGGAGTCAGTGCGACTCCGCCAGACCACACAGAATAAAAAGCTTGGGGGGGTCTAACTTATTAGAACTTATCTAATTTATTGAGACCGCAGTAGAGTTAAGAAGCTACTATAGAAAGGGACAATGTTTTTCATTTGCTTTCTCGATTAATTGTCAGAATAATTAATAGATTATTAAGTTACTAAAATATTCCTTTGAAATAGCCCTACAGTCTAATGTGAACTTAATGGAAGAATGGCAAGAAAAGGGACATTGTTCAAAGAAACCCTGGTATGTAAAATGAGTTGGAGGCTGGAGCAAAATGCAGACTGGAACTTGTGATGAAAGATTTAATAAAAAATGAAAAACTTCAGAAAACATGAACTAGGTGAACAGGGTATGAAGCTCCAAAATCTTTAAATTGTGGATTTACTTAAGAAAAAACTTCCAAAGGAGCAACTGGATGATAACTTTATGTAAATACTGTCCAATACATAAGTTGTTGACAAAAACTAATAATGAATCTTACCTTCACAATCTTTGACAAAATGAAAAAACTAGTCTAAAGGAGATACGTGTCATAACCTTAACATTGACAGCGATCCTGAAGTTCACAGGAAAAGATCCAGTTTGAAAATTGTCAGTCCGTTTATACGTTCTGGGTTTTTCTAAGTTGCATCATGATGGTTGAAAATGAATGACTGCTGATATTCAGACCGTGTGCCCTTAACCCCCTTGCCCCCACTGAGGGATCTCATTGATTTCTCCGAAACATGGCTGAGAATTACAATCGTTCTCCGGAAAGAAATCGCTCAGAAACGTGTCAAGACGGGTGAAAAATCATCCGCCTGCCAGTGCTGAACTTAGCCCACTGGGGAACCGGAGGTGGCACAGAAAAGGCCGCCGCTATTAAACTCCAACCCAAGGAGAAAATGTAGATTGTGTCCGACTACACAGAATGTGTCACCGGTTACCTTGGACAACCGCTGGTGGCTGTTTGGTTGTGATAACAGAAATTGCCCTCAAGTCACTCACCACAGCATTTTAAAGCACTACTGAGGATGTTGCATTAATGAACCTGAGTGAGACGTGTTATTCGGTGACATCGCTTTCAAGCAGAATGGTCGGTATATATTAATAAAAATGCATAAAGTATCCTCCTATGAAGAGCCAGCATGAAAACACTCTTTTAGCCATTCGGCCCTCTAAAGGCCGATTAAATAAAGCCCTTTTTTGAATAAGCTGCCCTGTCACATCGCCCTTGCTGCTCAGTAATACCACAATCACCATGGATATTTCAGTTATTGTACATTCTATTATCACTGCAGGACGGCCGATTACCTCCCAGGCCTTTTGTGCCATGTCAAGCTACTAGTGTACAGTTTACAGCACAGGATGCAAGGGATCCAATTACTCTGCAATAATCTGATGTAATGAAATAAAAATAACCATCATGGAAAAAGCTAAGGCAATCCGAAGAGGGGAAAAGGGCTGGAGTTGAGGACGTCTTCCTTTTCCGTTCGACTTGTTGAAAAATCAAAATGGATGATTGACTTCATCTGCTCGCTGCGTAGAATAATAATAATAGTAATAATAATAATAATGATAATCTAATAATACAAATAAGACGGCTTTGTGCAATACATCAAACGTGGGGAAGTCGTAGGTTTTGAAGTCAGCCGAGCCAGCGGAGACGGGGCTGGCTGAGCACAGTGATCGATTAGGGCTTTTTAAACACTCCTCCTGGTGAGCTCTGCCGTGGCCAAAAGAGCAGCTGGGGTTTTTCCCCTCCTTCTGCGAAAGGGGGTGGAGGAGGGCCACAGATGGCACGGACCCTGCAGGTCAAGCGCTATTCAAGGATGCAAAGCGGGAGTGAATGAGTGGGTAAATTAATCCTGGCCCCGTGGACTGCGTCGCAATTTAGTGCGTGGCGCTCCACGGTAATAAAGACCTCCACGTTAAATCCATATTATGTATGACACATAAGCTATTAAAGAAGAATTCGCAGAACTACAAGCGCTCCGTCAGCCGTGGAGGAACGTTATTGCTTCTTATTGATTCAAAATACACATATCACTTCACGCACGGCTCAGAAAATAATAATGTTTACCTCTGAGATGACTAAATCGCGGCGGAGAGAGATGCTTCCTTTCAGGCTCTATGCCAGACCTCGTCGACGGGGAAAATAAAGGGGGCTAACGTAAACAGGATCTGAGGAGAGAAATTGACGTTTGTAGGTTTGTTTCTTTTCTTTTCTGACAGGTGGAGCTCATTAAACATCAAGAAGAACCAAAACAGGCATAATTAAAACCGTTTGTATCGAGCAGAGTTAAACCAAATTAAAACGAAAGTGAAAAAAAGGGACAATCAAACCTGCAGTAGAACTCTGTGACGTTCTCATGAACGGGAAAAACATAGATCAAGAAGTTCTCCCCAAAAAAGTGTCGAAAAATGGTGTGAGAAATTCATATGCATTAAAAAAAACCCAGCCTCCACAGGATGATGGTGTAATGAAGTTTCGTTTACTGAAGGGAAGAGAATCATCTTCAGCCTACCATCAATGTTCCTTATCTTACCATATATTTTGGCTTATCTAAAAACTCGTTGGTCCAAGGTATGAAGAAATGCAGCATGTATTCTGAAAATTAGAAACCTGTTATACCTTATTAGTATGTATTGTGTGTGGTGCATCCCCGTTTCATATAGTGCATTTGTGATGGGATGATGGAGGGCAAAAGGTCTCAGTTCTTTCCCATTGCATATCTGATTGCATTTGCTGATTACATGACAATAGATAATCCGAAGTAAATAGCACTCCAAAATCTCCTTCCTACTCATTTAATACTTTAGCATTAAAGTGAAATCACCAGCTACTCCCGATTTTATGATACGTAGAAACAGCTCATAGAGTATACAACAGGTGGACTCTATTTATTTATTCAGTCATCACTCAACTTCTGAAGGCAATGGGTTGCAATCATAGAAAAGGGAATACTTTTACACAATGTAATTTAAATTTTTTTAAATTTTGTAATTATTTGGAAGACGCTGTGCACCGTGGAACACAACAGTGTTCATGCTATTGCTTAAATTGCTTTTGAAATATGATTTTGTCTGTCCTTGCAGTCATGGTCACTCAAAGCGGGAAAAAATGAGCCGCATTTGCGCATGCGGATGTGACGTCAGCGCCGTAGGTGCAAAGAGCCCACTGATTGCACGCTCTTATTTTCTGACTAACTCAATTCACGATCGTTTTGAACACTCACAAACTGTGAATAGAGCAATAAAATGTGCTTGTTGTTTAATGTTCAGGCGATCCATATGTGCAGAAGCCAATAAACAAAAGCAAGATGGCGACATCGCATAAAAAAAACTAATGCCAACCATCCTGACAGAGGCACACACAATGAATGTTAATAAATGTTCATACGATGAAATACAAACAAATGGCAAGGGGAAAACCAATGTTTTTTATATTGGCCATAAAGGCAAGTGCCTTGGGCATCAGTAGAATGGAGGATACATGATAAACAAAAAAATATTATTCATGTGGCAGTTGTGCCCTAAGCCATTTTTCTATTACTTTTGTTGCATGTGGAGTGAACAAACCACCACTGATACAAACAGTGGTGGTTTGTATCACCACTGTTATACAAACCACATTGTATGCCATAAACCGGCGGTTTTCAAAGTGTGAGGCACGCCTCCCCTAGGGGGCGCCAGAGCACTTTAGGGGAGGCACGGTGAAAAAATAAACCGGAAAAGAAGCTATCTGCTTGCTGTCTACTGATGTGAGAGAAAGAATGGACAAATTTTTAGTAAAGAAAAAGGCAGGGGAGACAAGCTCTGGCGTAAGTAGAAAAAAGAGGAAGTATGACCACGACTACTTAAAGTTTGGATTTTCCTGGACTGCTCCCGATGATGCTCCAAGGCCGCAATGTGTAATCTGCAAGGAGGTTCTGGCTAATGATAGCATGAGACCCTGTAAGCTCCGGCGTCACATTGAAACAAAGCACCCAAGTTTAGTGACCAAGCCGCGGGAGTTTTTTGAGAGGAAGCTGAAGGAGCTGTGCACACAGAAAAAAACAAATGAAAAAAAATGAGTTTGGGGTTGTTCTTATCATTAGAAAAATGAAAAAAGGGCGTATTTGCCATACAAAGGCCCTGATAAAATAATTAAAATGGGAGGAAATGTTTTAAAATGTTCATGTGTTAAATTTCATTCAGATAAAGTGTCATTTTAAAAGATGAGATGGTTCTAAAATAAAAGCAATTAGAAGGTGTTTTGTAGTGGCATTTGTTTGTGTGTGGGTTGATTATTGGGGCAGCAGGCATTGTGCTCCTTGGAGGGGGGCTCACCCTTTCATACTTTGAAAACCCCTGCCATAAACGATTTACAGTTTGCACATACAGTATATGTCCCGACATAAGGTTTCACAAAACGGGCTTCATATCCTCATGTTTAGTTGCAGATAAAATGTTAGTTTTTGCATCATAACAGCACACGTTACAAGAGAAACATTGAACGGCTGCTGAAACAACAACAAAGCATCCCTGTGTCAAATCGTTGACCATATTTTAAAATAATCCATGTTTGATATAATGCCTTCAGTTTGTTTATTGGGGCCTGCCATAGCAATGCATGGAAGGCACCTATTGTTCTACACCTCAAAATAACTGCCGCTTCTTTTCACCGTTAATGCGGCTCGTACCGCTGCGTGCCCCCTCACAATATATATTTCAAAATGTGCGGCTCGTGAGGGGTGCTATTACTTTTGTTGGCATTTCAAGTAACCACGGCGAAGTAAGTAGCGAAAAACAAGCCAAATTCAAATCACAACGAATTCTAACTGACACTGTTCTTTCAGTCAGGCTCAAAACAGAGATAGACTTTTGTCTGCCCCTCCGTGTCTCACTCACACAGCAGGCAGTGCCTTTCCTCCAGCCCTTTCTGTAAAATAAGCTCTTTTAAAAAATTTTTTATTAACCATGTTTGGCACACTGAATGGAGGAAGTCAATGTAAGACAACATGCTAGTGATACCCCACATGCCACTGGCAGCACTTAGGCTAACATTAGCATTTTGGCTAATTTTAACTTGTACACAAATTTTTCAGATTCAGATTTGATTTTTTTAACAAATTTTAACATACTGAATGGAGTACGTCCGTCTTACTCAACATGCTTGTGACTCTCCACATGCTATACGCTGGGTTCCAAAAAACAGGCACACTTTGGCAGGCCCCGTTTAAATTTCTTCCGAAATCTTCTAGTTTTTGATATGTGATTCCATTTTTATTTTGTTAGAATTGTAACTGTATCTAATATTGGTGGGAACATATCAAAGCTGAATCCAGGATCATTCAATAGCTGTCACATCCGTTTCCTAGAGTAAGCTTAGCATGACATGAAGCATAACGCATTAGCTTTGTAAAATTCTAACTTAATCATTTGTTTAATTTATCTCATTAAAGGATGATTGAGAAAAAAACATTCCTTTGCTAATTAATAGTTCTCATTTGATAATCCTAATTCTGTTTTCATGGTACATGGTAAATATTACAAATGACTAGAAAGAGAACAAAGACAATTGATTTAGTCGACTCTGTGCGTTAGCTTTGCTTCTCAGATCTCGCAGAGATCACCATCGTGAGGTCATCGAAGCCTTGCCTACCTTAACGACATTAAAATTAGCAAGCAGTTAGTCCGGCTGTTGCTAGTGCTTATGTAGAGAATGAAGGGTTAGGGTAACCCTAACCCTACCCTTACCCTACCCTAACCCTACCCTAACCTAACCCTAACCCTAACACCCACACATCTTAGAGTAAGTACCTGGATGAAGCTGAAGACAACAGTCTGTCGGGTCATGGTAATCTGGTAATCAGGTGTCGCAAAGGTGCTGTGTGAGTATCGTGAGGACCAGGGTTGTGAAGCACTCATTCAAGCTTACTTACAGTATTTATAAAGTATTGGAACACTGAAGCATAACCGGTTTATTGTTAACATTTCTAAATTATATTTTTTTTAAAAAGAAGACTTCTTTTAAAGGGGCAGTTTTATGTATTTTCCAGTCACACAGTGTCATTTAATAGCACAATCAAGTTATTATCTTACCTTCAGTTATTATAAAAATGCTGTTTATATGTTTACCAAACATGACTTTGTCATTGAAATTGGGTCTCTGTCTGTTTCTTGCTCTTCCCAAAACTCCGCCTTCAGGAAGTCATCTCAGCATTGCACCTCTATTATCTCTCTAATAGCTCTTATAATGAGCTCACCTGTTTCGCAGTTCCACCAGGTGTTTGGTAATTGCTGCTGGCTAGTCTGGAGGAGCTGAGAGAGGGAGTCACAGAGGAGGGATGCTCTGTCAAACGGAAGCTCATAAGCTTGGAAACTGCAGCTCTAAGGAGGAGCTGCGTCATCGAAGGCGGGGCTACGTCCCACCCAGGCATTTTCCACAGCTGAATAGTTGCCACGGGAGATTAAAGGATTTCTCAAACACATATCAAAGTGTCAATTTAGTATGATACTGCCCCTTTAAACCTTCCAGAAAACCTGGAAAAAAATTTTGATTTGGTTTGAGACAATAAAATATATATTTTTTTGGAAAACTGACATTTTTGCCTTGACACAAAACCAGCAAATTATTCCTACATGGACTCCTTCAGCTTTGAGGAGAAGAAAGTTTCTTTGACAGGTAATCCAAAGTGCAAAGAAAGGACGACAGGGTCTGACTGAAGTTCATGCTGACATGTTTGCATTCAGTGATCATATTGATTCACTGTCATGCTGGTCCTATATATGTTTCAGTGCGAAGACGCCAACAGTGGCATGGTTTCATTTATTGACTGTCCTGGATCATATTTCACAATGAACACTGGATGTTTAAAATATGCATGAGGTATCACTGTGAAGGGGATTTTACGGCATGTTAAACATTATTTTGGTAAATGTTATGCTGAGAGAAAAAATTGTCTCAAAGAGCCGCTAATGGCACTTAAATGTAGCGTACTGTATTCTAAAATAGGCAAAATACATTTTCAAAATGTATCCCAGCCAGCACTGGTGTGTGTAGAAATAAATGCGTACTGAGAGCCTTACATTACAAAAAAACACATGTAACTGAATCTTTTCCTTGCATGCCTGTTATAGTGTGTTTGAAAAAAAAAAAAGCTTGTAAAGTTTTAAATGAAAGACTTAAAACTTTACAAGCTTTATAGTGAACAAGCTTTAAGATAGTGAACAAGTTTTACAAACTATTCTCACAACCTTTGTGAGAATAGTAACCACAAAGGTTTTTTAACTTTTGTCAGGATCTGTGTTTTCTGTGTTCATTTAGAGTTTTTTGTGTCCTTGAGTCTCTTCGTTGTCCTGTCCTCCCCTTGATTGTTCCCAGGTGTGTCTCGTTCCGTGATTACCCTCCCGTGTATTTAACTCCACCTGTGTCCCTTGTTCCTCGTCGGGTCCTCGTCTATGTCAACGTCAATGTTAGCGTCTATGTGTCGTCAGTGTTTCCTTGTGCCTGCTGCTTGTTCCTGGACTTATTTACAATTAAATTCATCATCACATTCATCTTACCTGGGTCTACAGCGTCTGCCTCACCAACCCGCACCACACCTCATGACAACTTTAAATTAAAGCCTACCTTTAAAATATATATTTTATTATATAGAAACATATTTGTTAAAAGTGACACTGTGTCATGACTCAGATAATCTCAGATAATTGCCATCTGAAGAAATGCACCACATCCAACAAAAACAACCAATCAGAGCCAGAGGGAAGGTCTTAGTGCTGTCAATCAAGTCAGTGTACTCGTGCTCAATGTGCTAATGGTGGAGAAACAAATTAACGTTTTTCCGCCATCGTCTGTGGCAATGCTAATTAGCATTAGAATTTACAATAGGCTCTGCTATCAGAAGGGGGGCTTCAGCAGCACCACACGGAGGATGATTGACAGCGCTAAGACCCTCTCCAGGCTCTGATTGGTTATTTCCAATTAGCACTGGGAAAAGGTAGAGGGAGCTAGATTTTTTTCCACAGATTATCTGTCTTACACCATATTGTCACAATATAGTGACAGTTTCAACAAATATGTAAAAAATATATATTTTGTATAAAAGTTCCACACTGCGGCTTTAAGCAGCAGAGTTTTGGGTGTCATCTGACAGCCTCTTGTTGTTTTGAAAGTGGAGTGAGAGCGGGTAGAGTGTGGTAAATAAAGCTGTAAAGAAGACTGGCACAACTTATCCTGCAACTGAGCTCTTCACTCTGGGAGGTATTGATTAACTGTTCCTTTAAGGCTAGTTAGATAAAGATGGTCGCTACTACGGGATGGATGTGCAGCAGAGGTGTCAACTCTGGACAGGTACAGAAATGTTATGAGTTCAGATGTTAAACGGAATCTATCCATGATAGTAAGCTTGGTTCCTATGGGCCACAGTCAGTATCAATGCACCTGAACTTTCTGTCAAGAGTTTTCCCCGAAGCAGCGTTCAGACACTGGGAAAAGATTTGTCCCGTCTGTGCCAAGTCATTATCTTAAAACGCATATCATTTTAGATTTGCTCATATTTCTGAGGGGAAATAGAGAAATAATGTAAACCGGTTCACCAAACAGCCTAATGAAACAGCAATGATTGTTTTAAGGCTCTTTAAAAAAGGTTAATGCAATAATAATTGAGGCAAATTAATGCCTGTTAACTAGCTAGGCAGTTCTAAGGAAAAGGTTACTCGCATTTAGGGAAAACGCAAAATGAAAAGGACAATTTAAATAAAATCAGTAATTATCGCATCAATCCTGAAGATGGATAAACATGAATGATTTTGGTTAGATTTCTGAGCATTCTACTTTTCCAGCATCTCGCAGTTTTTGCCACATACGCTATACAAATAAACTTGATAGATTGAAACCATAAAAAAATGCCAACATGAAAATGTCATCTTTAAATTACTGAGCGAATGCCCAAAGTATGCCCCTAGATGTTTCTGTAGTTGGTTGATAAATCAATCTTCTCTCAAAATTCAACGCTCACAGCCACAACGGAAAACCTGAGAATTCAGAAAAGCTAAAAATGCACCGATGACATCAAGTTTGATGTTTCCACCAGTGCATCCGTCAAACGCAGCACACTTGATATTCTTTTGCTTAAGAGGAAGAAAAACTGAACTAAAAATATAAAAAACTGGTTCAACTTTAAAAAGAGACAGGTATTATGATAATTACTTTATCAGAGTTGAGACTGTCAGATGCAATGACAGCTAGCTGAAACCTTTCAGAAAAACTGAATGCATCTCTTTCGTAACACCTTTCCAACACACAGACATATTTCTTTTTGGAAGTGTTAAAAACACATATTGACTTTTAGCCATGCAGAGAAGTCTAATATGTAACATAAAATGTCAACATATTTAAAAAGATTCTCTTGAAGACGACTGTACCGGATGGCATTGCAGTGGAATTAGTGGACCACGCTAACAATGAGAAATAACACCAGATAAAGCTGTGCCCTGACATCTTTCAGGAAAAAATAGTATGTAGGAATACAAATTCACCAATTTACTGGGCAGCGTATGAATTGAATCAACAGCTGACTCCCAGTTCTGCTGTATTATTTAAATTTATTCTACTTTAAAGAACTGATTTGTTCCTCATCACTCACTAAGGTTACCTTGAGTCGTCTTCTCGGCTGATTTCTGTAAAATCTTAAAATTTGAGAGAGCTGTCGCAACATGAAAACTCAGAAATCATCTACTTCCTGTGTTGTACAGCAGCGTAAAGAAATCTGGTTGAAGATTTTCCACTTAAGATAGTGAACAAGATATTGGGGGGAAAAAAACAAATTATATTACATGGTTTATGACGCTGGATTTAATTTCACCTGAAACCAAAGGAACGTGTCCTTGAGGTGAACTGGCGCTATTCATCAGGAGAAACCATTTGCTTTTTTTCTTCTTCTTTTTTTTTTTTTAATTATGCAGATGCAGCAGCTTTCAACATTTGACTATTTCACAGACCCTGTACAATTTGTTTAATGACTACTGCTGTTGGACCTTCATAGTGTCCCCTGGGCGCATGTTGTCACCTGGGTCCCCGCTGAACACCCTTGGCACTTAATTAATCAATAGATGTGATTGAGTGGCTTCTGTGTGAGAGACATAATGAGTTCCTGATTAAAATTGTTGCAGCCGGACCTGTAGACTCCGTCATGGCTCGCGGGTTTCGCTCTCTTGCTAAGCTCTTCAGTGATGTAACCTTTCACAAACTGGACTGAAAAATAAAAGCAATGACAGCTTTTTAAATATGTGCGGATCTTGACGAAAGTGTAATTGTTATTTTGTTCAGAATATTTTTTATAGGAATGGCTAGACATAGAATGGGACACGTTCTTAGCCAAAATTTGGGTAGATCAGTAGGTATTTGGAGCTTTAATAAGTAACGTTAAAGAGGCAGTATTATTTGTTTTCCAGACACATAGTATCATTTTATAGCACAATCAAATAACTATGTTACTTTGAGTCGCTACAAAAATTCTGTACAAGTCAAATATAACTTAAAAGAAATGTAATGCCTTGAAATTGGGCCTCTGTCTCTTTAAGAAACTCCTGCTCTTTCTGAATCTCCACCTTCAGGAAGTCATTACAACATGGCTCCTCTATTAACCCTTCGACGTTTTTACTAGCGTCGCACTGAGAAGTAGCTCCTTAATGAGCTCAGCAGATGTGCGTAATTCCACCAGGTGTTTGCTAACTGCTGCTGGCTAGTCTGAAGGAGCAGAATGGTTGCCACGGGAGATTTAAGGATTTCTCAAACTTGCATAAAAGAATCAAAACAACACTCCAGGCATGTTTTTGATGAGGGAATGGCACTAGAACATAGTGTAAACTAACAAAAAAAAAATCAATTTTACATAACATTCTCTCTTTAATAAATAAAACATTCATTAAGTACTGTGGTGATCCGGGGTTCAGCTGTCCGCTGAACCAATTCTGTGACTATTTGGCAAAGTACTTTGGATCACTATTCTGTTAAAAGAGCCATTATCAGAGTACAGCAAACTCATACTTGTAATGTCCAGGTATTTCAGAGAGTAGAGAGTTTCCTCTTTTAGAACGTTTCCCGGGTCAGAAACCTGGCATATAGACGGGCTCCAATAGTTGTTGTGGCGACCCCACTTTTTGTCACACTTCTCTAACAGCGAACATTGGAAGCTGTTTTTCCTTGGAAATAAGATAAATATTTGGATCCTCTACCAGCGTAGCGGCTGGGAGAAATAAGCCTTTGAATCATATTTATACCCTTGGAGAAGTTAAAGTCATGGATTATGCATTAAAAGTTGCTATAATCGCCTAACAAAGATATAAATAAAATAGTGGATATGCGTATGTTATGCAACACAAAGGAAATATATAGATATACATGTTTACAGGTAATGTTCTCTATATATAGGGTGACTTTTATTTTTTTAATTCATTTTGTTTCTATGTCACTTTTATATGCATTATAAGCTGACTGACAGTTGTTTGTCAAAACAACATGACAACATCAAAAGTGTTTTTGATGTTTTTGTTTTGTTTGTTTATTGCTGTTGTGTTACATTTGGATTTATCTATTCATTCACTCAAAAACTGCTTCAGTTCACATTTACTTAAAGGAAGTGTCACAGGGTAAAGCTGCGTAAACGGTAAAAGATGTAAAAGTTCAGCTTGCAAAAACTTAATTACAGTGAACCCTCGTTTTTCGTGGGGGTTACGTTCCAAAAAGAACCCGCGATAGGTAAAATCCTCGAAGTAGAAACCTTTATTTTTTTTACAATTAATATACAATGAAATACTCCATAATACGTTGAAACCAAAGAACAAAACCTTTTTACAGGCCCAAGCATTTGTTTAACAAATAAAAAGTACTGTATAAACATTTTTTTTTTTTTTTTACAAATAACTACTGTACTGTAAAATAATAATTTTAATACGAACTGAAGGCAGATTCCTGGGCCCGAATTGCGGAGATCAGCAACCCCTCCACCGCGACCTGAGTCATTGGATTAGAATGGGAGAAAATAAAAAATGATTATGAAAAAAAACAAAACAAAGTACAGTAGGACAAATAGTGACTCGCGTGTATTTCACTGCTCTTCTGACTGAGCCGCTGCATCCTGACTCCGCTCTGTCGCGTTTTTTTTTTCTTCTAAAGCCCGCGGTGCAGGTGTGTTTTTTTCGAGAGAAGAACATAGTTATCGGTAGCTGTTGTCGCTCCTTTTTCTTCTGGGCAAAAAGATTCTTATGAACCGACATGCCACCATCGATTATGTTAAATTTGGCAAGATGTTTTACGTACGTGTGCATATTAAACCGCAACGTTGTTGACACACAGGTAGAGAAGAAGCGGAGAGACTGTTTAGCCAATCAGAATGCAGAACACAATGCACGATGCAAATCCGTGAAGCAGCGAGACCGTGAAAGGTGAACCGCGAAATAGCGAGGGTTCACTGTAAATACTATTTTAATATTTTGTGGTCTAACTACAAGGGCAGGGACATATTTTACTTTCCTGCTCCACTGTGTTAAGTACTTCACCAAGATGGTCATACACTTTTTCAATTCAAATCCTAATATTTCCTCAGTTAATATTTATTGATTTACCATTCCTGCAGTGCTTTGTCTTTAAGCCATTACCACCTAATTGATAGTACTTCCTTCATTTCACATATTAGCAATTTTAAAAGACCAAAGACATATTTTGGAGATATTTATGCTCAACTTTTTGGTCTGAAACGTACCTCCCAGGACCCCCCACAGTGCTCTGCCTAATTCATTCTATTGCCTTCCAGCTAATTGTCTGGTAACAGTGGAGCTGCTGCGGAGGCTCACATTCTAACGGTGATGGTAATTGCTGTGTAGTGTATGAATAACTAATCTCAGCTCATGCAAAAAAAAAAACAAAAAAACAAAACAGTATCAATTAAATACATTTGTAAATTACACAGAGCTTCAAAATGTCTCAGTTTGGCTTGACTTCAGCATCGTCAAATAACCAACTGGTAATTAATGTAAGCGTAAACATGTTGTATTTTACATTAATTAGCACTTGGGTTACTCATTTGTAAACAGAAGGAAGTTATTAACACTGTAGTAGTAGGGGGGTAATTTGGGGAAAGGTCCGTAGATACTTTTTCAAATTAAATTTGTTCCACCGCTTTTGTTTTGTAGTAGTTTGTGTTCTTTGTGTGTATAAACATATCAGATTTATATAAAGCTTGTAAATGCAGGAGTCATGTGTTTTAAGCATGTACACACACACAGTAATGTTTGAAAGCAACACTCTAAAAGGTAATACCTATTCTTATTTAAATTGAGTTTGTGTGCTATACTGTTGATTTAACTCAGGCAATGTGAATAATTGTCATGGTCTGAGTTTGTCTTTGGTCATTTTTGTTAATTTAGTCCTTGTTCCTCGTTCTCCGTTGTTGTTCACACCTGTTTTCTGTTGCTTGATTATCTCCAAGTGTGTATTTAAGTTCATCTGTGCATCCTATGTTGGTTGGTTCCTCTGTTGTTGTAATGGTATACCACTTAGATTGTGTTTCATTTTTTAAACCAGCACTAGAGCTGAATAAAGTAAAAAGCCTCCTGGTTTCTTCCCTCTAAGAAAGTGTGCAGCAATATTTGTTGGCAATATATTCACCATAAAACAGAGTCATTGCAGCAACGTCAGTTACCATAGATGGTGTTAAGTATGCAGGTGACATGTTGTTGTCTGTTGGTTCATGTTTTGGCCTTTCAGAGTTCAGGCAGATTCACAAGACATGAAGCATGACATTTTGAAGAAGCTTACAGAGGAGATGTATAAATACATGTCTGATCCTCAAGATGAACACTTCTCAGTTGTTGCTGAGGCACTGATTGGAAAGCACCCTTGCCTTAAAAGAGCCAGGATCCACCAGGGCTTTCAATGGACGAAATCTTTGAGCCAAACTCCACAGATGTGGAATTGTAGATGTCAGTCAACAGCATAGGGAAAACGACAGATTCGAGAAGGACAGCAACCAGGAATAAGTATAAAGAGACCCAGGAGAAGTGGGCCAAACTTTCTACCAAATTTTCCGCAAGGTAAAGACGTATCAACACTTGAAAGCTCTGGACAGAGACTGGAAAACGAGATGACACCAAATGATCACTACGTCAATCGCCTGTTGAGCCAGACCTTCTCATTGAGACATAAAGAAATTGTGGAAAAGCAGCCATCTGTAAAGCAGATGTTGGAACGCTGACCAGCTCTTTTCAGGAAACAACAGGTAAGCAAAGACAGAAAACACCAATAGGCCACCCCATGCTGATTGTGTACCATCCTTTGGATTCTTTCTGAACCGTTGTACAAAATATTGTTGTTTTGCCTTTAACTGTTTTTGCTGAGTTCACAAAGGTGGCTAGTAGTGATTTAGAGCAAGACTTTTTCCAGTCCTTGGACCGCCACATCCCACGTTTGCATGAGACATCCAAGTCTACAAAGTGTCTTGTTGGCCAAACACTTTCTGAGACCCTTGGCCAGGTTGAAACAAGGGTAAACATTCCATCTTATTTTGTTTAAGGGGAAGGAAACTCTGCACATTCTTAAATTACACATACAGCTTCTCATTAACAGCAAACTTCAGACTAGACAAAGCCAACCAGTTTAATCTTGTATTCCTTCTTTTGGGGACAAATTTGTATCGCATCGTTGGGTGATCAAGACTGGAGAAAAAATCTGTTGGTTGTTGAAATAATGAATAATTGAGCAATAGTATGTGGCATTAAAAAACAAACAAGAGGATCAGAAAATTGCTGTTGCTCCTTTAGCTGTAATGCCATCAAAAATTTAAGCAGTCTTAGCCAGAAAGTAAATAATTAACAATGTGATTGAGTTTCTTTGGAAGATGGTTTTGCTTATATTTATTGTTTTTCCCTTCTTGCAAACCAATGATGTAATTTCCATAAGGACAGCTGTCCTGCAGTGCCTCTCTGTTTTCCTCTCTGTGTCTCTTTTGTATGTATTGTAATTTGATTTGTTAAAGATTTTGGTCTAGGAAATCAATACTTTCACCTCATTTTTTATTTTTTATTAATTTTTACTTTTCTTAAAATCCACTGGACTCAAATCCCATGGCAGAATTCATTTTTATTTCATGTGGCCACATTGGCATTTTGCTAAGATGTCAAGGAGAGCACTGTGTTAAAAATAAAGAAGAGTTTTCTGAACTTATCTTTTGGTGTAGTTACTTGATTAATTTAAGGCAATCGGTTTTATAGATTCTGTTAAGTAAACTGTACTGGTCATATAAGTTGGATTAACTTGATGTAGCTAAGTTAAGACAATTTACTTGCTATTTCTAAGTTGAAACAGCTACACTAAACTAAGTTAGATTCAATTCACACAATTAAGTTTATGCAACAAGGTCTTCAGTACACTGAACAAGACTGCTAAGTACAAAAGACTCAAGACTAATAGTTATACTTACATTTTTCAAGGCAATTGGTTTTCAAAGCTTTTTTTTCAAAGCTTTCTTTTTTAGGTAAGCTCAACTTGTTAAATTTTAGAGTGTACTTGTATCATTTGCATAAAAAAACGATTTCCGTCCAACACCACGTAATCCCTACAATTGTTGTTTTTATATTAGCATATGTAGTTGGTGTAGTTAAGTATGTTCTGAATGAATACCCCAAGATCGATAGAGGAAATAAATACGCCATTCAATGAATCTCACCATATGTTACCGCTCCCCTCCCCGACACTGAGACGCTACATTCTTCTTAACTTCAGCTAAGGCTTCCACAGTCTGCGGTTATGTAAGTACATGAAGCTACTGAGAGACTCTCCAGGGTGAAGATTTTCCCAAACCACATCTGCGTAGTCTGGCATTTTACCAATAACTCTGCTTCAGTCAATATGAGTCTGTGTGGATCACTGGACTCAGACCATGTGAAGGTCCATCAGCTACAAGCACTCCTCTGGTCTAAATGATGAGGCATTTTTTCAGCATCAGTGGTTATGTTTCTTTTTCAAAACATATCTTAGACACAATTCCTGATTGTTGACATATCTGAGAACTTACAAAAGTATTCACACCGCTTGAACTTGTTTGTGTTTTTTCACATGACAACCTATGCATTTTATTGGAATTTAAAATTGAAAGGATGACACAATGTCCTGTATGATTGGGGGGTAGAGGTGAAAGGATAGGTCTGAACTTTTACTGGGCAATTCTCGGACATCTAAGATCCAGGAGCCTCTAACAGGTACTATTTCAGAATTGCCCTGCAGTAAATCTACGCTTCTTTTAAAACAAGTCAGGATGAGTCGATGGGCATGACAAAACATTACACTTTCTACATAAAAATCATTCTTAGAAAATGAAATTTAATTTGCTCAGTTTTGCCTCGTTTGAGCTCCTTTCAGCCGTTTTAAAACTCTGTCACTTTTATGCTAATAAACTGTTGCTGGTTGCGCCCCTGACCCCGACTCAAAAGTTCACACTTGCACTTTACACAGAGAATGGGTGCAAACCGATGTGCAATTGTGCAATGATACATTTCTGACGCTGAGTCGGACCCAGGGGCCTCCTTTGAAACCAACAAGAACGCAGCAAGTGGTTTCTGGACGGTAAGTCAAGAACAAAACATTTGTCTTTTCCATCCGCCATTGCACAGTGCAGACAGCATAAAACCAACTGGTCAAATGTGCTTGTCTTCTAACTTTGAAGTGGGTTGGGTTCGGGTTGCTAAATGAGGGGCAGTGACTGCTGATTGTGATGCCATAATCTGTAGGCTTTTGAAATGTCTAGTTTTCTAGACACCAAAAAATGCTAAATTATTGCCAGAAAATGACTAAATGTTTTTTTGTTGTTGTTTTAGCAGTTGGACTGTTTCTACCAGCAGTAGGGAGCCAAAGAGGAATATATGATGCTGTTTTTTCACTAATGTTTGATAACAAACATCTCTGGCTCTTGTAGAACAATTGTGAGAATAAAATATACAGACGAAGACTTAGTTTACTAATTAGGCAGCTACTTCTTTCCCGTTTTCACGACGTCTGCTTTGCGACACTCCATTACTTAAAATCACAAGAAAATACACTAAAGTTATAATACAAAATAGGAAAACCTACTGTAGGTTATCCTGCAATAGTCAGCCCCGCCCACTCCTCACAACTTCACAGGGCTGTCTACTGACCAGTTCTCCGTCTAACAGGTCCGGAAAATCTCTGAGACCTGGGTATTACCCTAAAAGTACTCTATAAGAGATAATCTATTTAAACTGGTGGCGAAAGTGATTCGTCTAGCTCTAACTACCTCCAATCCAGAAGTTATGACCCTTTACAGTTAAGGAACAATCAGCTGAGTAGCCCTCGCAGCTGCATAATTCCAATAACCACTTCTGTTAACGGTAGCCCACTTTCTAAATCATAACTTGCACTTGGAACCGGCTAGATTATGTTTAGTGACTTAGATGTAAGTCCCAGGGTCATTATTTACTCTCACCAAAGGAAATTATGAAGCCTCCTATTTACTGGAATCATGTACATTAGTTTTACCTTGATTAAAAGAACTGGACAAAGATTAAATGACTCTATTAATTCCAATGTCCACCAACCTCATTAGAATTTTGTAGTATAAATTTATTAAGCAAGCTTAAGCAGGGATATGCGACATACAAATCAATAATCAATTGTAAATAGTTCAAAAACAGTGTAATAAGATTTACATGTACAATCATACTACCCTATCTCCTTTCCCTAACTTTTAAGTCGCAAGTTCTGAAATGGAATTTCAATGAGCAGAATCAACTCATACCCAGAAGATGGTGGATCTTTTGGCAACAGGAATTTCTTGCGTCCTTGGTTGAGGTCTTTGCCTGGTGTGGAAAAACCCTCCTCAGAAAGGAAGCAAAGCAGAAAGGGTCTGAATCCTTTTGCAAAACCCAGTTCTTTATCCCTGAGGGACCTTTGTCCTTCCTCCAAGTCTTGTTGCAGAGTTTGAAAAGGCTGGGTTGAGACGAGACCAGCGGTCGAATGAAGAACCAGAGATGGGGCGATGGGACCCAGTCCTTTCTTAGCGGTGTGAAGTCCGAGCTTCCCCGTGGTTCTGAAGTGCGGTCCGTAGCTTAACCTGCTCCTCTGTGAGTTGTTTCTCCTTCTGCGCCGCCGGACTGGGAACAGCTGGTTCCTCTTTTCAGCCCCTTTTTATGCCTCTCCTCACCATGTGTGTGTATGGGGAGGTTTGGTCTACGTGACTTGCTTCACATCTGCTGTCTCTCATGAAAAAGTCCCTCCATTTCTCAACCTGCTTGCTGACCACAGTGGAATTTCCCGTACTTCTCCATTCTTCCTGTGCTTCTTGGCCATCTGTTCAGAACTGCTTGCGACATTTCCTGTTTTCAGGGCTGTACTGCACATTCGTCTTTTCTATATTCTATAACTCCCTTTCTCTATTAAAACTCAGTAAACACATTCAACCTGTTGTTACATGGATTTCAGATGATTATAACTTCATATTCATTGACAATAAATCACATCTTTTCCTTGTTGTTAATCATTAACATAATCATTACATATTTAAATCATTACAGATCATTAATCAGAGATTCTTTGCAGAAACAAATCATTACAGATCATTAATTAGAGATTCTGTGCAAAAAGTTATTGAGTGATTACTTGTATTCATGTTATTCAACTTAATTATCTGTTAATCAAACTTACAAGATTACTTTATTTCTTTCAAGCTATTATGTACCTTTTTCTGCGTATACCCGGAAAGATCTCATACCCTTATGCCAGTTTTCTTGACACTACTTAGTAATTCACTCTACTGCTGCAGTATTACTTCTTCAGTATAAAAAGAGGCTTCAGGTACATTATTAAAGTTTGGCACTGCAGTTTCAGAATTTACTAAACATTTGTGTTTTATAAAGCAAATGACAGTTTTCAGTAGAGGAAAAAATTAATGTTGCATCTAAATGTGTTGAATGATTTCGAAGAAATTTCCATTAAATGTATCTTTAATGAATCCAATCAATCTGTGCAGTTAAAGTGAAAAGGCCTCGTTATGAAACGGCAACGCTCTGCTTGATCTATCATTTTAGATCAGCCTTTAACTAGGTAGACGGAGTTGTGTGCCCTTCAGCAGGAGTAAATGTAATAATTCAAAACAACCTGAAGACATCCTAGTAAAATCCAGACACATGCAGTGACTGCACAATGTAATAAACTCCATTGCGTATTGATGTTATTCAGCTGTAACATCAGTAATCCGTTCTTTTCTGAAACTTTACGTCATTTATAATGACTTATCTAAAAAACTTGGTTGATTACAGATTTTAGGTTCTGTATTTTACTAAATGATTGATCTTTTATCAAATGCAGATTTGTGATGAATGTAAACTAAAATCCTCCCAAAAGCCACATTTCAAGTTACTTAGGTTGAGTTACGATTGAATTTCTTTTCAAGTAAATTAGTAACGTTGTTCATGTTTAATGTTGTGTTATAACCACGAAGCGAGGTTACAGTGTACTTAATGAAGGATTTATAAGTTACATGCTTCCTCTCTGACCTTGAATGCACCACAGGAAGAAAACAACAAACAGAATCAGCAAGACGGAGGCGAGGATGAGGAGGGGAACATGACACATCTCTTCAAACAGGTTCCATGTTTATTTCCAACAGTGGCTCGTAAGTTGAGGGAATTCAGGACACTTTAATGCTCATCAGTAACCAGAAGAGATCCTGGCATTAATGATTTACGGTCCGATCTCAGAGAGGCTACTGTGATGTTATTCCTTTGGACAAGAAAAACCATCTTTCGTGCTCCCGGGCTTCTTAAAGAGTGGAAACGATTGAAAATTTCGCGAGGAGTTTACGTGACAAACCTCAGTTAGTCTAAACGTGAAGAGTATAAGCACATGGTTTTGAAATCACCACATGGACAACTATTGCTGTCTGGATTCTAAGAAGACTTGTGGTTTGATGAAGATACTGTCTTCTGGCTGTGAACTAAGTCAGATTATGAAAATGACCATAACTTCAAATCCCCTTATAAGACACTCAGTCCCAGGGTTTATCTACATTGTGATAGACTGCTGGATCTTGTACCCATGAACTTTTTATCCATTAAACTTAATTCCCCCCAACATAGGCAAGGACTTTTCAATCGCTGATCTTTCCACTTGCTATCCAGCAGCCAGTGCAGTAATTAGTAAAGAGACTTTGGCATTTTCCACAAAACACGTCAAGTGTCCATGTCTTTTGTAAAAGGGGGTTGAAGTCAACCAGCCACTGTAATGCCCATATGAATCACCAATGAGGTAGTCAGAGCCCCTTGACAGCTGACTTATGAAAGGTTAAGCCATTGTTCCTTCTTCTTGTGTATTGCAGATACAGCAATTCTTTCTGTACTAGCTAGCTAGAGAGTTTCAGGCAAAAAACACACAGATGCACATTATGTATGCACCCATGTTGTCATTAGTTCAGCTGGTGTCAAAAGTGCTTGTCTTTTGCTTCATCTAGGCAAGCCCAGGAGCATTATTATGTCTGGACACATAATATCACTTGACATCTTTAACCTATTATGCTTCACAAAGCTCATCCTGTCAAAACACATCCTACATAAACCTAGAGATTCTTGAAATTTTTCTTCCCTGTTTGAAGCAACTTCAAGAAAGAGAAATTTTCTTATGACCTAAACTGGACAAATTCCATGTTGCTGTAATTTTTTTTAGGGATATATATATAAATCATCTTTTTATAAGCTTATAATCAGGCACAATAAGCTTGTAATTGTATAATTTTCCCACCAAAATCCACATTATGAGAATGGCAGACACCCAAAGCAGTTTTAATTTTGTTTGTTTTTTTTTTGTGAAAGCACCTTTTATGCAACATGTGGCGTTCCATTATTGTGGCACAAATAACAACATAACATGTTAGAGCTTTATGTGACTTACTGGTCTGATGCTTTTATGTAATATTTTCCGAGTGAAATCTGACCAAATCAAAAGTTATGAAAAAATTAATCCCTGTAGTCTGTAATTCCCTTAAGAATATAACTCTGTGCAAAACAACTTGTACCACACAGTGGTAAACCATGTAATTTTCAACTGCTTCTCTTTGCTGGGGCACTTTTTACACAAGAGAACAGTTATGGCAACATGTTCTTGCACATTCCCAGCTTTAATATATAAAGCTATATATACAGTATATAAGCTTGGAAAAAATATCTGCACCGTACGAATGACAATGCTGTAAAGGGAGTGTATTGTGTTAAATTGACTTTTTTGAGATTTATATCATGCTATAATGCTATAAACCCTCAACAAAAGCAAGCCTAGAGTGTAGATTTGATTCTTTCATGCACATTTGAGGAATAATAAATAATGATCTGACCAATAATCAGAGTAATATTAATTTTAGTTTTCAAAGAAGTTAACTGAAAGGGAACAGAAAGTAGTAGTTTGTACTAAGTTTAGTTATTTTACAGAATTAATAAATTTGTTTAGAAAAACGCACTCAGTTTAAATGCCTAGTCTCTGTTGATATTGCTTTGATTCTCTAGGATTTTGCAGGATTTCTTATTGCTTGTTCACAGCTCAGGCTACAGAGAACAAACAACTGTTTATGAGAGCAAGTAGGTCAAGGTCGAAGTCGAACGGAGCTGGATGGGTAGTCCCCTGCAGAATTCATTATGGGGTCAGGATGTTTGGGTTTTGTGGAATGTGCAGTGAAGGACAAATAAAACAACTGACCGCTTAAAGTTTGCCCCTGGCACAACACTAAGCAGCACGTCTGTACTTTGATCAAGACAACCTTTAGCTTGGATATGCGTGTATTGAAGTTGAAACTTCACCCAATCACTAATGTTTGGTCGTGAAGTCTGTAATGCGGCAGTTTGATGACGTGAAGCGTACCGGAAAATGTCTGCGCTGTAAACAACTATCCCTCACTGCGAAGAGAAATGTGTCGAGCAGAACTAGACGGCTGTCAATGTTAATTCAGTATTTAGAAATGTGGACAACATGGACTGAATGGCTTTGTTCACTTCCTCTGCTGCCACTGCTAAAACTACAGGCAGACCACAATTCTAAAATAGCACAGGAAATCAACTTTCAAAACTTCTTCTGATTCTGATTGGCCCGGTTAAAAATCTACCGGACGAATCCAAGTCACCAGGAGAAACCCCAGACTGAGCTGTGAAGCAGGAATATAATCGAGAGGAATTGTACCAGGCTATAGTTGTTTTCCTAAAGTAAAATCTTAACTTACCCCTTGTCTGTGTGTGTCCTAAATATGCCAAATTGGAATCCACCACAAACTTCTGCTACACCAGCTCTCAGATTATCAAGTTGACTTCAAGTTCATATTTTAACTTGCTTATATATTCATATACGTTGTCATACCGAAAGTATGACTAATAAACTACCTAGAAAACTCATCTCTTTCAATGAGAGCTAACCGCTGGTCCAGCTTCTCTATTAAACCTGCCACAACTTACTAGCGTGTTCACCCCTGACAGAAAACAACCACCAGATCAGCAAATATCTCATATACCCTTATTTGGATGCATCTCTTGCCCTGCATCTATATTAAATACAAGTAGACGTCTGAGAAAGATAGTAGAAAGAGTATTCCAAGACAACATCACAACATAGCAGTTTCCTCACGCTGTCAGATTAAGGACTGCTGGATGATATGGCCAAAGCCTGTCCTCCCAAACAACCCACAACAGATTTTCCTCAATCAATATGTATGCCATGACTGTCCTTCACCATTAGGCCTCTTTGAGCTGGTGTAGGAATCATGTGCAGTGGAACATGTACATGGAGAGGAACACAATATCTAAAACGTTCTCCAAATGCTGACAAAGGCAGTTGGGTAATAAAATCAGAGTGTGGATAAGATGGATAGAATGCTGTACTGATTGCTTCACCAATAAGGTAAACGTTTGGTGGCGCTAGTGAGATGGTGTGGAATGGAATCGGTCTCAAATGAACAGCAATGATTGTCGTAGTAAGACACAATCTCAGTGCAAAGATATTGAAATGAGATTCAATGCCAAACAAAATATCTGCAAAGACTGAACTCAGTCCAAGACTGCAATGCTCACCCTCACAGAGTGAACTTTATCGGAGAATATCTCCCGAATGTGGAAATGGAGTGAGTGGACTGCTGGTCAAAGAATGGGACGCTATCCCTACCTTAAATTTACTTCTACGTCCCAGTGAGTTTATTGTTGCAATATTAAGTCACAATCAGTTTCTCTGGTGGGTAACTCACACACTGTCCAAACGTGGGTCTGGAAATGTTTCAATCTTCCAGTTTTTACCTGCATTGCAACAGATTTCCCGCTTCCCTTAGTCACAGATTCACACAGACCTATTGTAACCATTTACATGCTGCAACGAGCAACTAAATGACACTTCTGGATATGCCAGAAAGTACAGCTGGCATTCCCAGAAAAAAATGAGTGACACTCCATTCTGCAGAGTGAGATTTAATGGAATCTCAGCAGATCTTAGATCTCTTTGAAGCATCTTACAGGGCTCAGAGCTGGGAACGACGGGAGGAAGAGCACCTTAAAAAATGAATGAACTTGAAAATGAGAAGGTTAACATGATTTATGCTGAAACAAAGCGTGTGCGGGGGTGTGAGGGGGAGCTCATTGTAATAATGGGAAGCTGCTACAGAATTCATTTGTTCAGCGTGACATTCAGCGCAATGGAACGCTATTCATCTTCATCGCTCATCACCTGTCCTCGAGTCTATGAATGACAGGGAAGCCGCCTTCTCTTGTGCGCCTGTATAATTCCCACTGCCATATTATGGGCTCACATACATATGGCGGCATTCTGTCTAATAGAATCGTTGGAAGGCCGCCGGTCGAAAGTGATGGGAGAGAGATGTCACCGCGTCAGCTATGGAGCCGTGCTCTGTGCCAAATCGGTGGTTTAGAAATGGGTTATTTTTTTTCCTTTCTGCAGCTTATCTAAGTGGCATGTCTGGCGGCTAAACAAACCACAGAGACAGGTGGCATGTCCGCACAGCGAACATCCACCTTAGACTATAAAGATGTAAAGAAGAAAAGGAGTAATCTCCCTTTTCAGAAAAGAAAGTGCTAAACAGGCATGTGTTTCAGTACATCAGAGTGCTTTCACACTGATGCAGGACTTTGAAAAAATTGACAAATACGTCCACTTCACATTCACAAACATCCACGTGTTTGACTTGGATTCAATGTGAATCAAACTAGAGCATAACTGGAGAAAGCATGGTTCATTTTCCTCTTAAATACTCACACTCAAACACATACAATTCACTATAGGCACGTGTTTAATGTTGCTTTTTATGTGCAGACGTCTTTCTGCTTGATAAACAGGATTTTCTCTACATGTAATTGATCGTGAAGCACCGCCATGGCCACACCTGCAGTTTTTTAAAAATATGATAAAACAATGTAAAGCATATGAAATATGTATATACATAGCCTATTATAAGCACTTATACTAGCGCTACTCAGAGTTGAGGTAATGTTACATAGAGATGCTCAATGTCCTTTATTGTGACGCAATTCCCTCAAGTTCTGAGGAATATAGGAACGACATGTTGTGGCAGCCTGATTACTCATCATTAAATAAATATTATACATACATTACACTCACCAACACGCCCCATTTCCTTTTGGGGCATACGTCCTCTGGCAACATGGCCGCCAAGCTCAGTCGTTTCCGGTTGGAACGCCCCTTTGAACGTCATGAAAGGAAACGCGGCAGGGTAGAGAGAGAGAGAGTCATCTCACAGCTCCACTGGCTCACAACACAAACCTTCTTTTTGGACCAAGTGTCTCTCCAAACGCTGTGAGTGAATAAAAAAAACACCTGTTTATATCCGCGTTTCTGCTACAGGTTGCTAAACGTCGTGTGCAGCTGAGGACTGTTGTTTGGGACTCTGTTGTGGGTTGCCTGGAAAACGCGGAGTGGAGTTTTCTTTTATGCTTGTCATGATATGAGGGAAGACAGGAGAAGCTATCCGGTTGAAAAGCCGTGCTCTTTATTCTTGCTGAAGCATGAGGTAACAACATGAACTGCTTCTTCTTCGAACTCGTTTCTGTGTCCCCTTTCCTAGTTGCTCCCCCAGTGGTCAGGAAGTGTAACTACCGTTACTCTAGATATACAACAGAAACTAATCTCGCGACATCTCCCGTCTTTTAAAGTTAAAGATTGCAAGATCGCAAAAATCTGCAAGTTATTTCAGTGTCTTAAAGGATAGTAAATAGTACATTTTCTAATACAATTAATTACTCCATTTAACTTAATCTTTAACTGTCACATTTCTTTCAACAAAGGCTTCTTGTTTTCAGAACAACTTTCCCACAACATGTTTTTTTTTTTTTTCCAATAACAGCCATAACAAATTCCATACAGAACAATACAGGACATCACAGGGGTAGACTGCCCTCAGCCCTGATAGGGATTATTATGGCCTTTTAAACCTTCTAGTCTCTGAATCTCAGAGGCAGCTTTATTTCGCATCCCCTGGAAGTTGTCCTCACAGGAGTAGATGGTGGGAAGGAAGATTCTGAAGGAACATTTTGTTAAAATTACTACAGCAGAGTTTTAATTTTGGTTGTACAGTGTGGATGTATTAAATAAATGTATTAATTTACTTTTTAAACATTCAGTTTGAAATGGTCATAATTAAAACCACTTTGTCGTTCTACTGTAACCAGCATCGTGTTAAATTCGCCCCAATCCCCGGATGACAACCCACCACCACAATCTTTAAAAACCCTACAGGAAACCCTGGACAAGCTAACTTGACTATGGTAAATTGACCTTGTATCAAAGCGCAGGCGTCATCTCGAACTGTGCGCCCACAGCTACAGAGCTCACTGGCAACCTATCATCATGTCGCCAGGCCTGACTGACAGTTTCCAGTCCAAAACCGATGTAAAACCCACCCCACTCTAAAAAAACCAAGTCCAAATCTCTAGGAAATTCATGTTGATAGCACCAGACATAGTTATATTTATATATACCGCAACATTTTTGGTTGTCCTTTTTGATGTACTGACCAGAATCAGATCCCACTGCGACTGCTAAGGACTTGACTCTAGGAACACAATTTTGTGGTGATATGTCCTTTTCAGTCATGATGTTGCCCTGGACTTTCTGTCTTAAAATACAACTACATTGTGAGACTCGATTAGCCAATTACTAATCATTGACGATCTCAGGTCCAACAGATTCTAGACATTTCAAAATAAACGATCTAATAAGATAAGCGCAGTTGCACAGCATTTTATCAAACGTTTTGTGCTTTTCTGCTACATTGCCTCTAGCATGTTAGTCTCCTTCACTAACATAGCTCAGATTCTTATAACTCAGATTTGGATGTCAGTGTCTTATGTCTCAGTCATTTTAAATGCATCTTAAGCTAGTTAAAATAGGCTGTTTTTGTCCAAAAGGCACACTGGTAGCCTCTGTGTCAAAGAAAATTAGACCAGTCCGCCGCTATCAGAGCACCGGTGCTGAATTGGCCCAGGCTGAAAGACGTGCGCACACACACACTCGCCGCAGTTGGCTGTATCGACAAGCCTCCCTTTGTTGACATCTGCACTAAAACCTCCCTTCTTGTTTATTATGAACAAAGTGGCTTTTGATTGTGACGGTTTGAAAAGGAACAGAGAGCCCAAATAAAACAGCCGAACCAGTGAGAGCACTGCGATTATTAAAAGGAGCGTCGTGAGAGCGAAACAGGGACTGGCGCTGTTTGATGAATTATTTGCGTTATTTGATTTATCTGCTGAATTATGCATTATACTATTTTCTGAGGCATCAGCGCTGACATTCTTAGGATCGCTTTAAAAGTCTGGGAGACAGGAGGAGAGCTTTGGAAGTTTTCAAAAGCCTCTCTTGGTAATAGTTCAGCCGGCTTCCATCTTGCTATGAAGTCGTGTCATCACCCCGTATCTCCTCAGATTTCAGCTAAGAGCCTGTTTTCCCTGCTCTCAATACGTCTTTCCGAGTTTTGCGTCTCTATAGCGACGGCAAGTCGAGCGGCTTCGCGTGGCGCCCGGTCACCTCTACAACACAAGAACGGAGCCGTTAAGCTGCGGGCTGTGCAGCGAATGTGCAATGTAATGCTTTTTGACTCATTAGATTAAAGATAAGAGGGTGATAACATGGGTTTCTGTTTTTTTTCCCGCCGTGGTTAGGCTGTGACGGTGAATTAAGATGATCGCGCATCCAGGGTGAAGTTAAGTTCACGCACAGCTGGCTTAGATGCTGTACATCCATAAAGTACTCAAAGCGCTTCCCTTTTCAGCAGTTTTGTTGTGTTTAAGCCTTATTCCAAAGTGGATTTAGAGTAATTGTTCCCTCGAAACTCCACATACAACACGGCATAATGAGAATGTGATTTTTTTCTGTCTGCATTCTCCATCTTGGGGTGTTTTCACAACTGATACTCCAGTAGACTCTGTTCGATTGGGGACCAAAATTGCAACATTTCGGTCCCGAAATGTTGAAAGAATCTGAGTGGGGCGGCACCAAGAACCACAGAAAAAAACGACAGGAAAACCTCCGGAGACGACATGAGCACGACTTCCTTCTTTGAAAAATGTGAACAAAGGGCTTGCACACCTACACTAGGCTCACACGTCATCATCCGATATCTGGTATCCCATCGAAGGCCCCTTTTAAATCTGCAAGGTTGACCATGAAAAAGAGCCCAGCCTGCACATTTTCGAGCCTCTGAGAGCTCACAGGTCATCGTTTTTCCCCTCTCTGTCATACATGTGACGGTGTTGCTCGCGGGGTCACTTAACGGGTGGATACACAGAGCGTGTTCAGTACATTTCATTCCCCGGGGCGTTGCTACGCCTAAGTTCTGTCGCGCTGTATGTGTTAGCTTGAGTAGTTTGCACATATGCAACTGAGACTGGTTGGCATAATATCCTCAAAGCCTGCATGCAAGCTTGCATTCTCTCCTCCTAAGTAATGGGCAAGTGCGTGCCTTTATGCACAGTTTAAACCATATGCGTGGCTTTGATTGACTTGTGCTTTGGGACGGCCGCCTTTTAGGAAAAAAAAAACATATATATATATACATATATATATATATATATTTTCGGATATGCATCAGCGAAGGTCAGCAAGTGATGTATGGCTGACCTCGGTTAGAAGGCGTGGGGATGTATGTGCTATTAAAGCAGATTCATTTGACCTCTGCGCCAAGCACGACGTGTCATTTGTAGACTTAACAAAGCAGCCATTTGATCTTTGGTGTGGCTGCACATCTTTATATTTTTAATTTATCTTTTTTAACATTTGTCCTTTAAATGTCTTTGCAAAAGTGTCTCAGTGTGTTTTATTAATGCAGGGTGATTTATTAGAATTAAAAATGAAGAGGAAGTAAAATGAAGCAACAATTTTACAATGAAGTAGGCTGATTCCACTTTGGTGTCCCTGAAAAATCAATTGCAACCAAATTCCTGTTTAGAAACTACAACCTTGGGTTAGGGCCGCTGTAGATGGGGGAGCAAAACAGAGGAGATAATTTGTAAGAAAAAAAATCTTTGACATTAAGCTCGAAAATTTTCTAGAGAACGACTTGAAAATTTCATATTTTGAAAAGTCTGAAATGTGTGAGAAAAAGCTCTGAATTTTTTAGATCAATCTCCTTGTATGTGGAAATCTGGTAGAAACATCCCCCAAAAAGTCCTGAAGGTCTAAGAGCGGCGGAAGGAGGAATGCAAAAGGAAACCATTCTTAATTTAAAAATCAAGCATTCGTGACCCATTTTGTTGATCTATCACAAAGAATGTCAGTGGTCATAAAATTGCAAAAATTGAAATTACAAAATAAAATCACTTAATGGAAACACAGCAATTAAAAAAACATGTTTTTTGATAAAAACGTTTTTGCGCTAGGATGAGGTGGGTTTGTTGGTTTCATCGAAATTTGTAAATTTCGCAAAACTGCATTGGAAACACTTTTTCGCATCACGTGTGTCATGATTACCACCAGGATTGAACAACTAGCTGAAACGATGAAGACCACAGGAAATAGTTTGTAGCGTCGTGGTATGTTTTTAAATGACTTATTCACATGTGATTTTTATTTTTTTTCCCCTCCCCTCCAGGGGGTCTTTTTGTGGGCTCTAGTGTCCCTTATATGAAAGTAGGCTGACAGAAAAGGGGGAAGACATGCGGTAAATGTCGCCGGGTCCGGGAATTGAACCCACGACGGCCGCGTCGAGGACTCGAGGCCTCCAAACGTGGGTCGCGCTATCCCCTACACCACCACAGCACGCCCATTCACATGTGATTTTAGTTTAGTTTCTCATTTAATGTAAAAACTGCAATTGCTACATTGTGTTTTTCCGACATTGGCGGAATATCAACAAAGTTTTGCACAAATTTGCAATAGAAATGCAGCTACACAAAGGGCAGTTAAATGGCAAAAGGTTCAAAAATAACGATGAGCAATTTAGGGATCTCAAGAAGATTCGCTAAGTCAAAGACGGGGCTTTTCAGGCGACATGTTTTTATCAATATTGCCTTAAAGAAGATTCCTCCCTACTTTAATCCTTGATGGCTGTCACAGAACAGCAAGATCAGAGAGGGCTTGGGGAGACGGGAAACGTCACGTTCACCTGAATAAGTCTCACACAGCAGAAATCACTTGAGTTTGTATTAGTATTGACATTATTTTTAATTAGTACGAATTAGATGTGCTGTTTAAGTGACCTCGTTTAACTTCCTAGACTGAAATTTTGACTCATTATGCAAATCTGGTACATATGGAGAATACGTGGGCAGCGAGGTCAAGCAGTTTGACTCCACTCTAATCGCAAAGGGGGCTTGAACAGTCAGTTTTTATTCATTTCTCGCTTCATGTTAATGACATGCAATGCTGCCGAGCCCGGTCGTCTTCTTGACTTTGTGCCCGTTTGACATTGTGTCACTCTTGTGTTGAGCTAAACTTTGTCCCGTACCCAAAGGGAGTCGGCATGAGGGGAGGAGGGCTTCAGCTGTGGTATTCTGGACCGGGCCAATTGGCAGTAGATACTGGAGCGAACCCAGGACACAGTGGCCTGGGAGCCGTCTCACCCCAGCAGTCGCTGAAGATTTCTACAAATTAAATGCCGAAAGAAAATAAAAATAAAAAGGCCCAGAGGTCTCTGTGGTCCTGAGAGCTTTAAGGCTTCTGGACCCCAAAAGAAAAGTTCCAGGGATTTCCTGAAGGGAATTACTCTCAATGGAACTGACAAGTATCACCTTTATGAGCGTTTTTTTCTATTTGCATTTGGAATAATGTAGTGTAGCTGGTGGCAAGAGGTCAAATGTGGACTGTGACTGTATTGTCAGGTTGAATCAAGCTTCAACCTTTTGTCCTTTTGTTCACTTACTGTGTCTTGAGAGGGGCTTTTAACAGTACAACTATCACATATTTTGTTCATCATTGAGGCTTTCTCACAGGCAGTGGCATTTCCAAGTTGTTTTATTTTATTTTTTATTCGTCTGGATAGATTGTTTTTGTCTACAGCCAGGTTACATAACAGCTTGAATTGAACTATTTTTATATTTTATTACTTACTCATTTTCGTCACTCAATCAATCTATAAAAAACAGCAGGACAACAGCAGGCAACTCTGACAGCCTTTGGCCATAAGTGACTCTGTTGACATCAAGGAACCAATCTGACTGCAAAAATCATTTTAATATACAGTGCTCTGCCCTTCTAGCCCTTTTTTACATTTTGTCTCATTATGTCCTTTTGTATATTTTATAGGATTCTTTTTTGTGGCAGACAAACGCAAAGTAGCAAACAATTATGAAGTGGGAGAGAAAAAGCATACCTTACTAGTCAGATTACTTCTGTTTTTTTGTCACACTTCAGTATTTCAAACAATCGAATTGTGACATCAAAGATTAAAACTCTAGATACAAAAGCAGTCTTCAAATTAAATTTTATTCTTTTAAGTGAAAAAGCCATCCAGACCGACTTGGGCCTATGTAAAAAAAAAATAGCAATTGCTGTCCACCCACAACATTTGCCGGTTTACCAGAGTTCAAGTAGTAGAGCAGCTCGATACCATCATACTACCACCACGTTTGACTGTTGGTATAAGGGTATTCTTCTCAAATAGTTAAGTCTTACATCAGATATGATTCCCTTGACAAACCACAGAATATTTTCAGTCTTTCTTTCAGGTCTTTGAGGTTTTGTCATCTGTGTAGTTAAGGACGTGGAACAATCCCATGGTTTAAATTTTTGCCCAGTCTCTTTCTTATTGTCGAATGACGACCATTGTGAAATGATCGTCACTGGTTCTGCCAAGTCTCATGCTGCTGTTCTATCACCTGCGCCATTACCTGTATAGACCCCATGCTTAGCACCAGACCAATGTCATCTGTCGTCAACCCCTGTCTGGCCTTCTAGCGCGTATTCCTGACATCCTGACGGTGTACCTCGCCCGCTTCCTGTTTTCTGACCATTCCCTTTGCTTGCTCCCTGTCTGCTTTCAGTGTTTTCTCTGCCTGTGCCTTTGACCACTGGTTCATGTAAATGGATATCAGCTTTGACTCTCGAATTCTGGATTTGTTCACATAAGAATCACAAACCAGGCTATATACCGTATGTTATCATGTGTACGCATCTGAAGAGACCGCACATACTTTTAGCCATATTCTGCATGCTCATAATTGTTCGATAAAATGTCTTTTTTGTTTTAGATAAACACATTTTGTGGGGAATATCCTACTGACTTTGTATCTAAGTGTTTGCCTGTGGAATGACAGCCGTCAGTATCACCCTCCTGTGCTCCATTAGTAACACTGAATGCATTTGTGACTGAGTGACCCAGAGAGGCAAGAAACACAAAAAAATAAGCTGTTTTTGCAGTTATACCAACAGTCTGCAGCAGCGAATGAGGGCAAGGGATTGTTTTGCATCTGTTTCAGTGCTGTTTAGCATGTTAACACGATCCTCAAGTGTCGTTGATTTCTTTCCTGTTTCAAGAGTCATGCTGACATCCTTTCGGCAATGTAGAAAGCGTAAGAAACATAAATAATATGTTTTCTATATGCTTGTACTTTTTTTTTAAAGGAAAAATCTATTTTAATCCATATCTAAAGTAGATGCTACATGCTGGATGATCATAAAATAAAAGGAGAGGAAGGAAATACTGCGGTATTACTTTAAAATGTTTAGTCTGCTCTTTGTGAGAATGGGAGCTTTGGTAATCCATGACTGAAATGACTCAACCTATTTTTTTTTTTTTTATGAAGTTGTAACCTCCAATCTCAATATTGTTTTGGATTTCATGTGCTTCAAAGCATAAAGTGTTGCATAACTATTAAATAAAGATAAATAGTCATTTTTAGGAACCACTTTTTGCTTTCACTTTCACCTAAATACAAGTGTTTGGTTTTTTTTTTTTACTCAAAATACGCCACATCTCGAAATGTTGATTTTATTTCCTACAATAGCTTTCATTCCTCTTGACACAATTTGTTTTTTTTTTTTGTTTACACTGGATTTTTCTAAGAACACCGAGCTGTTTTTAAAACTGTGATTTAAAAAAATTACAAGGACGCAGTTTTTTTCTTCTTCTTCTTTTCATTGTACAACGACGAACTACTTTGATTATCTTTCTGAATTCCAACAACAGCCGTCGAAGTTTGGGATTCTGTCGTGACAAAACGTGGCAACACTTTTTCACCTGGCACTCTACATATAATATTGATAGCAGAGCACGCCGAGCGCAAGTTGAGAGAAATTCAATAAAGTTGAGACTGAAATGACCTACGAATGAGGAAAATCTCCCGAGGAAAAACACACAGCCTCCCAGATGTGCCAGCAGGCATGTTGTACAGGACACTAAAAGGTCTGAAAGTGGCTGCGTTGGATGCTACTTCTTAGTTTGACCCAGTTTTAAAATAATCTTGAGGTCCTCTTTCAGTTGCTGCTATGGGGGGAAGTAAGATGTAAATTGATTGATCTTATATTTTTCATACCATCGACTGCTGGGACACCTCCACCTTGAGAATGATTCGGCAGGTTTTTGTATCTTTTGCTCAAATCCCACAATGAAAACAAGTCCACAAACAAAGAGAGAAATCAATGGATTTCTTTGGCAGCTTTCAGAGACTTGCTTAGCATCACAACGCACTTGCCTGAGGTGAACATCCCAGAGTGTATTATGGTGTTGCTCCATTGCCCTGTTCGCATCCGCAAGCTGTTCTAAACCCATTTGAAGTGAAGCACACAGGGTTTTAACAACTATCAGCACAAGTGTGAATAGCCTCCTAGGGCACTCTCGCTCTATTTTCCTGTTGAAATGGTTTCTCTCCTCAGTTGAGCATTTATCTATTCCAGCAAGAGAGCATTAGGGTGAGTGTTTATGTTAAAAAGAAAAGAATAATAATAAAAAAAAAAGGTGTTTCATCCAGCATCGCACATCGAGCAACCATTTAAAGTCAATAGTTAGTTGTTTTTTTTTCTGTTTGATCAAATGTCACGAACCCTACTGTAATAGTGAAGTTACTTATCTAAAACCACGATTTACTTTACAAAAACTTAATTAAAGGGAGACTAAACAATTTGGACCAGAAGGTTCGGCTACATAAAAAAGATGTGAAATGAATGAGACTAAGGATTACAGTTGTGAAAGTTCCAGGCTTGTGTATTTTTGAAAGGATATTGTAAAAAAAAAAAAATATATTATGTCACCAATAGATTCACAGTAACTTTCACATTCACTGTAACTACTTTCAAAATCTTACCGAGTTGCACCCTTCTAATTATACAAACCAAACTTCAGCTCAAAACGAAACCATTTTGCATTGATCTCAGGGGTAGTTCCAAGGATGGTTCATGTTAGCCCTTAAAGATTCAAAGGAAAACGTCCAAAAATCCAGAAGAATGTATGTGTGGAAGAGCACAGCAAGTACTGACTGATGCTGAAAGGATTTTTGTTGCAGCTGGCTTTGCATTGCAGAAAGCGATAAAGTTGACGGGTTCGTCAGAGCGATTTCCTTGCCATCAATAACAAATCGATCCAACATACATCAAACAGTACAAAAAAAACCCCCCGACCTGTCAACGACAGTGTCGTAACACGCGCTGAGTTTTCAAAGAATTAAATTTCACATTTTGTTAGCACTTAGAAATACCGCTTCTAACATTAAACGTGTTTACAATTAAAAATAAAACAGTGAAAAACGCAGTAACCTCTGCGTTGGTTTTAACTGTGTCTTCATTCTTCTCTCAAGAGTTTAAATATTTACAATTTCAATAACGTTCCGAATGATAAATAAAACTTTACATTGTATGCTATTTCTTTAATCAGTGTGAGAAAATTTTTGCTCACAATAAACTCAAAAGAGCAAATAAACAATGAACAGGTAAAATAACTTGCTCACCCATCACACAAGAGGACAGCCAACAGCACAAAATGGCGCCGCCTCTAACGCCCCACACATACAACCGGAACTACACAGAGAACCAAACTAGCTAATACCGGTAATGTAATTTTTCCATCACAATGTCGATTTGGTATCTTTTTTTCCCCGTAAATTTCTATCTCCTTTGTTCAGTTAATACTCGTGGAGCTGGTGGGCGGGACAATGCGCAATTTAGAAACAGCTCATTGGCTAAGACCAATGCCAGAATTATTTTTAACCCTGCAACTGCTGGTCATGACAGCAATTCACCATAAATAATTAATAACTATTAAAGTAATCAGTCTTTTCATGCTTATAGGAGTTTACTTTTTTGTTTTTCTTAAAAGTCGTATTTAAATGTGGGTTACCCAATTTTTTCCACAATAATTTATCATTGCTGATTTTGCGATGAGTTAAAAATTACATCGCCGTGGATGAGAGGGCATCCTTCTCTATTTCCTTTTATTATTTCATCTCCTCACTGACAGTGACTACGAACCTCCATTGTCACCCCGGGTGGAGCCGAGATTCAAACATCCTTCCTCTGTGTGATTGAGGAGCCTCATAAACCGCACACGCATCCCTACGGTCTTTCAAAAAAAAAAAAAAAAAAAAAGCCCCTCCTTCTCTTTGAAGAATGGTGGGAGGGATGTAATTCACTTTACAATATCAAATAATCTCCGCCTGTGATTCTTGTCTCCCGGCTAACTTGTCGGGCGTGAGTTTATGTCTTTTAAGAGCAGAGGTGAGCTGTTGGAAAGACAGTTCACCAGCTGTGTCCTGAAGGTGATGGGGCCTGAAGTGAAGCCGCACCTCGAGGTCATTGAGCAATAATAAGTGTTATCAAGTGAGAGCCAGAAGACAGGTAACACTAGTGGAATTTATGAGAGGCCTTGCAGGATGACCCCAAGAATGACCAGCCATTCTTTACTGGTGACAGCGCTAAAGCGCCAAAAAGACTAATATGGCTGGATTGTGATTAAATAGTCCCTGGTTGTTAAAGGTGGTGGCACCAGCAAGAGATTCTCCTTTTTCTTCAACAGGATGCATGCAAATTGTAAGAAAATCCAAAAAATGTTCCACATTTTGTGCAAAAAAGTGTCTGCCAGTATTCAAATTTGATCTGATATTTCCTGTCTCTGATCCGTTTATTTCTTTTGTGAACTAATGTGGTGCGTCAACAGCTGTAGCAGCAGTCCTGGGATTTGCCACGAACAAATAAAAGTAGCTGTGCCTCCGGCTGTTTAACAGGTACCCTGCTTGTTTCTGACAGGGTTAACTGTTGGAGGTAAAACATTCATTGAGACTGTTTACATAAGATGTTTTTGCTCAAAGTATGAGTCGGAAAAGAAATATCTGTCTGCAAAACATTCAACAGTTGTGCTGCCAAATAACTTTTATGGCTGTATCAGGCACGGGCTGATTGTATTTGCATCCAGTTGTACGTTTTAATAGCTCAAAACTGCTCAAACCTTTAAAGAAATTGTTAATTTTTATTTCACTCTAAAACAGTAAAATTGCAAAATAGACTTAATATTCTGCACAATAGGATTTTAAGCGTGCTTTCACACCTGACAGGCTGGTAGACTCCACTTAATCAATGTTGCAACTTTTGTTACATGTTCAGCTGCTGTGATTCGCTTTCACACTCCAGTGTGTCAAACAAACCAAAATTACTGAAAACAACCTGCTCCGCTCTCTCTCTCGCCTGTGGTGGCGCTGCCCCGACAACCGCTGAAGGAAGCAACATACAAACTGTTTAAGAAGACATTGAGCTCAACTTCCTCCTCCAAGAAAATGTAAACAATCACGTTTCTTTCTGAGCTTCCCGCTCCAAATGCAGGAAGTGCGCAATAGACCACTTCCTGCATTTGGAGCGCTCTCTATCTGGTTCCTATCTCATTCCCAAGGTATGTATTAAATGTTCTTTAATTTAGAACATAGTGATACTGTGAAAACGTCGTATTTCTACTTAAAGTTGACATATCCTCCTGCTGGCCATTTCAAAAACAGAAATAGGCCAAAATCTGACTGTTATATTTTGTCAGACTTTTTTACTGTCACATTGTACATTGAACAGATTATCCAACGACAGACTACAGCACACAAATGTAATATTACAACCAAATGAGACTCATTAGCACACTTGACCCACATGTCTGTGGAGTTGAAGACTAAGATAGGCCAGAGAATACAAATGACATATAGTTTTATAATTACCTTGTCTCCTCAAGTGATGTTCCAACACCCAGCAGTCATAGGTTAATTAAAGCAACTGCCTAATATGCTAAAATTTTAAATAATTGACCCCCACCAAGGATTTACGAGTTCTTTTTTTTTTTACAGTACACTCCTTTAGCCGTTTTGATAACTTGAACATACGAGTCCCAGATCAAATAACGAAACCAAACTTTCCAAACTGAAATCATCACAGTGATTCATGATAGCCAGAATTATTTTCTTAGAGACACATCTGCGCAACGTCTTCCTCAAGCTACCACACATATTAGCCGCACTTCCAACATAATGTGCACAAAGCTGTTGATATTCCGCTAATGTTGAAAAACCAACATTTTGGAATTGCGTTGTTTGCATTAAATAAGAAGCGCAATTAAAATCACACAGAAATAAGTTTGTCCATGCAATAAGTCATTCAAAAATATGCAGCGTCATCATCCTCCTACCACTTCCTCTCGTCTTCTTCAGCTTTTCCGCAAGTTCCCTCTTTGTTATCATCAGGTTGTTGATAACATAACTCGTGTGATGTGAAAAAAATCTTTCCATTTCAGTTTTGTGAAATGCACTCATATCAACACAGCCAAAAAACCCACCTTAAACCCACTTATTGAAAAACGTGTTGTTGTTTTTTTTTCAAAATTGCTGTTTTCATTAAGCAAATTTATTTTCGTAATTCCAATTTGCAGAACTATATGGTAAATGGAAAGCCAGTGAAAATAAAGCCATCTATCAAAGATTCCTCTGCTAGCTAAAGCTTTAACTAGCGGAGAAGCTAGCTAGCCCTTTTTTCAGTGCCTATTGTGCAACTCTTTAGCTCGTCTAGCTAAAGAGTTGCCATGGAAACATGACGCACATGTAGAGTTTTAGTGCCTCTCTCCAGAAAACCATGAAAGTTTCGGTTTAATATTTAATGCTGCAATATATCAAGAGTTTAAAAAGAATAACCTTGAAGCATGTGGAATGACGGTGCCACATTTGTTCACGCTATTGGCAAAATGTTTATTTACATTGGTTTCATGTACGGGCAATTAGTCCAGTGTCATCTGACAGCATTAGGATTAAAAGGTCAAGTGGGAAAGAACGTCTACTTCCCTCCAGCTTTAGTAATATACAGTAGGAGTGCTTGCTACAGCACTGGGTTGCTCTATAGCAGAGAGGGACAAACGTCCGTATGAATCAGTATATTTTCACATTAAAAAACTGAATTCTTTTTGTGAATATTAAAAAGAGATAAACTGCATATGTTTTCACACAGCAACACGGATAAAATGTGCTTAGTCCAAAAGCTGAGTAAAATAGGACTGGGAAAACAATAACGCCATCAGTGCTTTATTCTTTCAGTTTACCTTTTTGGTGATTTAACGTAGCCTGACGTTGTTGACGCAATCGATCCCCCCCCCCAGAACATGGCCCTAAAACCATGTATCATTTTGAGAATGATCTCTGCAGCAAGGGTTATGGTTCATAGGTTTTGAAGGTGTTCGCACTGCAATAAAAAAATATTCAGTTACATTTTATTTCTTTTAAAGCTGGCTCATCGCTGCTGTTTAACGGCAGCATGGAGAGTCATCCCAACTGTTGTTTTGGGGGGAACGAATGCAGCCGTGGCTCTAAAGCGTCAGCGTCTTTGTTGAAACACATTTGCATATTTCAAGATTTCCCAGTGCAAATACTTTAAACTGGAACAGCGACCTGGTTCTGTCAAATGTTGCAGCGTTTGGCTGCACGTCTGCGTGAGGTAAGAATCAAAGAAAAAGCTTCCCGGTTTTGATGCTGATTTCAGTGCAGATGCATGAAACGCGTTGTTGGGGGGGGAGGAAGCAAAAAAGTGCTATCGCCAAAAGACTCCCACCAGGGTAGATGCCATGTCCTCTATTTTTAAACGCCAGACCAAACATTGAATTATGAAAACTAAATTTGCCACCTGATTAACACTAGTTTGTTGGTTTTTTTTTTTTTTACATCAAAAGGGCTCATTAGTTTTTGTGAGTCAGCTTTTCTCCTCTCTCAAGCTAACCCGCATTGTAATCGGCCTCCAGGCATCAGCTTTTTCTTGAATTCTTTTTCCCTCTCCCCAACCGCATTTGTTTGTCTCCGACACAATCTATCATTATACTTGGAAAGTGTTTGCCTGGATGGGGAACATTAATTTCCCTCCTCCCAACTGCAATCTGCAGCACATATTTGCAGAAACCGCCGGTGTCCACACGCGTGTGCACAATGCCGATAACACCGGCCCCTGATACAGCCGCGTTCTTCGACAGACGCGCGCCGTTCTCCACCTCATTTGGGCGGAATATCAATGACGGCGGCTCGCCTTTTTAATTGGGACTGAAGCAATAAGCAGTCAGCAAAGTTTCTAAAACGCATTTGACAGTCACTATTCATTATCAAACCGATGCTCGCAGCACCACTTAGCTCCTTCTCAGCTGACGGACCAAACACTGGAACATTTTTCATTGTGTGACAAATAATAGAGGGATGCTGTCACGACTGTTTAGGATATCCATTATCTTTTCGCCTCAAGATGATGCACAACACAAATGAGTCACGGAGCTGGTGGCGAGTGAGCTCATTTGACTTTGATGTTGCCTGAAACCAGGCAACTTCTTACCCAATCAAAGACTCGTCGTATTCCTCGTGTTCGGTGTTTTGTAGCTCGGCACATAACGGCTGTTTTTGGCCAAATTTAATAGAGCCACTCTGAGGGGAATGCTACGTTGCGCAACGTGCAATAATTAAAACGGGAATCTCCATATTCATGCTCGGGAGCGGCCTAATGAGCGAGATTAGATGTCTCACACCTGGTGGCCCGTATTCTCATTCGCAATGATTAACAGCTGCCGTGCAGAACCGGAGACCCGAGTGACACTTGACTTGCAGATGAGCTCCTTGACTGGGTTTGTTCTCTTATCTCGCCGGAGAGGTAACATGAACGTGATACGACTCCAGGGTGTGGAGTAACACGGTGGTCTTCGTTTCCAGCTAAAACAAAGTGCCAAGCTATGGATTGGTTAGATGTTGGAGCAGCAGGCTGCCTTAAATTTTAATGAAGTGCTAGTCAAAGGAGGATTGCCTGTGTTGGAGCACTTGAGCGGGAGCCGGCTCTACATTCAGGAGGAGAGGTGCAAGGCATCCTGGGGGATACGCTCATCATGCACTCATGACAAGGCTTTATCCAAGTACCTTGCCAAAGGATTGACAGGCTTTAATCTTTGCACAATTGTGAAGACAAAAAATTCATGGTTTTCCGAATTGTATTAATTTTTGTAAAATAAATTTTTTAAACTATATATTATGTTACGTTCATCACGATATTTTGAGTTAGTATTGCGATAACGATAATAGTGACGACAAGAATTATTTATTACTTCTATTTTTAAGGCTGCGACTGAATGGACAAGTAACCGGAATATTGCTCTTGAAAAACATACCTATTTTTAATGTGCTCCTTTAAAACACCATTCACAAAAAAGTGTGATTTATCTCACTAAAAAGCACAAAGTAACAATATTTAAGCATGTTTTAAAATTGATTGATTTCTATCCAAACATCTTTGTTACTCCAACAGTGGAGAAAAATGACTAAAAATAACGATCCCATCAACAGGAACATTTCTTAGGGCTTTTTAAACATCATTAATTGGAATTTAACAATAAACCAGGATCTTATTATAATAAGAAATGTATCACGATAAACAGTAAACGATGCGATAAATGCCCGATAAAATAGTAAGAATAACAATCCTGTCGACAGGAACATATTTAGAACTTTTTAAACATCAATAATTGGAATTTATTGTGACGATAAATCAAAATCTCGACATAAGGAATGCATCACGATAAATGATGAAATACATGTAAGTGCCTATCCCTAACAGTAACAGTAGAGAAAAATAGTAAAAATACAAACCATGCCAGTATGGACATATTTGGGGGTTTTTAAACATCATTAATTAATTGGAACTTCCTGCGACGACGATAAATGATAAACGACGCGATAAACGCCCGCAGTAACAGCAGTTGAATTCAACGGGCTCACAAATGCTTTCTCTGTGAACACAGTAGTTCCTGTAAAGCGTCTGCATGTGACATCCCCCCCTTGCATTCTGCAGGCTAAGCTGTAAGCTCTGCCAGCCTCTGCATCAACTCCAAAGCTGCCAGCCGGCGTGCCAAGCAGCCGCGTGGATCTGCTGATGCAGGAAACCGAGCAGGCAATCTGACTTCAAGAGGCGGCCAAGAGTGTCGCCTCTGCTAATTACTGCAAATAGCATCCGCTGAAATGTTACACAAGTAAACTGACACCGCGGTGCAGATGCGCTCAGACACGCCCTCCCTAATCCCCCCCGCTAATCAAGGCGTAGTCGGCCATCGAGCCCGTGTAGACGTGTCTTTACCAGAACAATCTGCCGAAAGTCACAGTCCGAATCACCTCAAGTAAGTCATATCCGGAGACTTTAGGAAAGGCCTCGCTGCTGCAGGCTGCAGAGGGAAATGTTTCCCCATCCATATTCTTTTTTTTTTTTTTTTTTTTTTTTAGCGAACTGTAAAAAGTCAACAGGATAATGATCAGCCCCTTTCAATGGGGTGATCATACAGCAGCGATTTCCTAATTTTGTTTGGAGTTGTTTTCCTGACATCTGCTCCGTTGTCGTGCTGTCTCAGGGAATGCCTGTTACCATGGCGATACATTAACTGGAGCTGGGGTTGCCTGTCGTAAGCAGAGCAAAGTGAATCAGACTTGAGCAAGAAAAATGACTCATACTGATTTTTAAAAAAAAAATTTATTCTTATAGTAGAACATTCTCCACAAATAATGATTTAGCTAAAACTAAACACGTCCAATCTCTCACTGGAAACAAAATTCTGCCTGCCGATGTTTGTTTGGTCTCAGTTTTTGACACCCCCGTCTGACTCAGTTGGACGATTCTGAGAAAGTCGATGCACGGTTATTAGGTTAGATGGTACTGTTGTTTCAGGAACATCTGCTGCATGTAATATTAAGTCTACAAGCTGTTGTTTTTTTTTTCTTACAGCAAATCTGTTTGCTTTGTGTCAGCAGAGAAAGTTTTCTGTGATATTCATAATGGTTGTGGAAGTCAATGTAGACGTTTCAAAAGACAGAACAAGGATACTATGTGAGGTGTCACCTACAGGAAGGTAATTTCCTGTTTGTACTTCCATTTGTATTTGCATCTTAGTTTTTTTTTTAAAGGGACAGTACTATGTAAAATCGACTTTTTTTTTTTTAGTCTTGCATCATGTTTTAATATTATTCCCTCATCAAAAACACACCTGGAGTGTTACCTTGACTGTTTGATGAATGCTTGAGAATTTCTTTAATCTCCACGGCAACCATTCAGCTGTGCTCCTCCTCAGAGCTGCCATTTCTGAGCTTCCACCTCGAGGAGCAGCTTTCTCTCGCAACTCCTCCACTTAGCTTGTCCACGTTTCAAAATGTTTCAAAAGAATAAATATTAAAAATATTCTATAGGTGTGAATAGTTTTGCTAACTGTAGGTCTGACGAAGATTTTCCTCAAAATTCAACACCGTGATTCACTGTCAAAGTAATCTACATCTACCACTCCAGACGTTATACCTACATTAGGTAAGGACGCACAATGTAGGAATCTTTTGTACAGTGTTCGTCTTCAAACGGAGTTTCATAGTTGGCTCTATCAAACTCCTCTTGAGGTTGGTAACCTGCTCATTTTTCCTCCGTTAAAAGCTCTCATTTTTTAGAAGTGAAGTTTAATTGCCAGTGACATCAATAGTCCTAATCTGTATCCTTTGCAAATGTTAAGTGTTCTTTCTTTCCATTATATTCTTCCACCTTTGGTAGTGGAAGACTTTCAGTGAAATACGGTGTCAAATTTGACTTTTGCGACAAAATTGTGAATCTGTTCCCACTGGAGAAGAAATGAACTGGAGTCTTTGTGGTAAAACGTCCAAACTACAATTCATAAGGGTGTTAAGAAGAACATAGGACTACAGTGAAACCTAATTGGTGCCTCTGACTCATTCGCATTATTTCCTAGATTTCCTTAAGAGGTTCACCTTCGGCATCTTAAAAGAAACACATTTAAAAGATATACTATTAACGATGACAAATGAGTATTAAAAAAAATTGTTTTGCTTTTTACTACGGACCCGGCCGCCTCGCCCGTTTTGATCTTGTCCGTTCCTCTGGAGAGGCGGCTTCACTCGGCTAAATCTCTGAGTCGGCAAGGACACGCCGACCCAGGCAGGTCAATCATTTAGCTCTTCAGCCGTTATCGTGTAACCTGCATCGACGGCACAATCTATACTTACAGCTACGCGTCGCACGGGTCATAGACAAAAAAAAAAAAGTTTAAAGACTCCTGTCACACGCGGGTATTTCTGTATCATCAGTGAGAAATAGACAGCTTTCCTATAAATTTGTGTTAGCTGAGATGAAAGAATCATCCTGTCTGCGTCTGATCCTGAGTGTCAAAACGATTTCTGACAGCTCCTAATGACGCCTGGCTGTTGTTGACATGGCGGGCCACGGAAAGAGGCTGCTGTTGAAAAGCGTGTGGCTGTGCACACGAGTCTTTCTGCTAGGGAAGAAAACCAAAAGAAATTTACATCCCGAATATAAAAAAAATAAAATAACACACCAAAAGGTAACCTTCTTTCACATGGTGTCCCATGTCGCCACATGTGCTGCCAAATCTACAAATTTGCTTCATGAAGGTCTAGACAGCTGTCAAGCAAACCAATGTTTTAAAAAGCTATGTGGTCTAAAACATTTCTAAAGTTTTTCAATGAGATATCGTAAAAAGTCCCAGAGTGAAGCAGAGGCTGTAGGAATTCTTTTTCTTTTTTTTTCTTTCAAGTTTCTATTTCCGTGAAAATAATTACAAATTCTTAGAAATGTGTTTATTTGCTTGTGTGACGGTAATTTTTTTTCAAACACCCAAACAACATGTTTTGGTCAGTGATATGCTTTCTACGTCAACCTTTTCTATTTTTTATTTTGTTTTGCTGTCTTTGTGTTAAAAATCCTAGCCCCAAAACAAGTTGTCATAATATTTTATCTTTTTTTTTTTTTTTTTAAGGTATCAAGCTTGTTTTTTTACTTGTTTTTTCTAAAGTCAGAAGGGAGAATATTGATGTGGTGCATGCTGCTGCCCATTCCAGCATCCGTCCTCCACCGGGTAAAATCCAAAACCAACATAAATGTACCGACACCCCCACGTATCATCCGCAAGCAGTTTGCTGGCTTTCTCCGGCTCCAGGTTCAGGTTGAGGCGCGTAGCCCTGAGGGCGTTTTCTGAGGAAGAGCATGACTAAAGAGAGAGCTGTAAGCAATAACATCTCATTTGAGCAGTCTTTGTTTTTCACACTTCTCCGTGTACAGTTTTGCCATTTTGAAATCCGGTTATTTTCTCTTTTGCTGGGTGGACAAGGAGCAGACAACAGGAAATGGGATTTTCAAGTATATCTAATAAACTCTGACTGATGAGTCAGCAGTGAATTGAATTGGAAACTAGTGAATCACATCTTTAATGCATTAAATTATTCATTTGTTTCATGCTTCGCACATTGCAGCTTTAGCAGGTTTTGTCTTTCTCTTCTTAAACAAACACGTCGTCCTGAATTACCGGATGCTTCTGTGGAGGCCCTTTCTGTTCCATCAGGTGTATTTTATTCTATCCAAAAGGATCCTGAGAGGAACAAAAGCAAAACAAAACAAAACCTTGACGTCACAGGGAATATTACAGCAATCCAACTTGCCATAAGAGGAGACGGCAAAATGTCTGCTTCGTGCGAGACATAAGGTAGTCCCTGGTCTCGTTGCACCAACAGCTCCTATCACGTCAAGTCTGACTCCACTCTGAACTTTCTTTGAACTCCTGACAGCTTGTACGATGTATAAAACGCTCCCCTCTCCCTGCTAAGACTTTTGTCATGTTTCTTAGAGCGGCCACCTTCAAATGGAGACTTTCTTTTTAAATTATACAACAGATGCATTGCGAGACAGTCTACCTCAAATATTAAAACATGTGTCTCTTTCACGCAATCAGAAATCACATTGCCTAATGATGTTCTAGAAAGCTAACATAAAAAAACTGCATTTTGCACGTTAGCTAGACGTTTAGCTAACATCTAGCCTTTAGCTAAACATCACGTTTAGCACTAAAGAGCTATTAGCACAAATAAACAGATATTAGCTTCTCAGATCATGTTTAGCTAGTAGCTAAAACTGATGTGAAAGTAGCTATTAGCTGATATGAAACTAGTAGCTAAACTAGTAGCTAGTACATCATGTTTACTAGCTAAACATGACATGATGTTTAGCTAGTAGATAAACATGATGTGAAACTAGAAGCTAGCAGCTGATATGAAACTAGTAGTTATATCATGCTTAGCTACTAGCTAAACATAATGTGTAACTAGTAGCTAGCAACTGATGACATGTTAGATGGTTATAAACATCTGACATGTTTATGACCATGTTAGATAGTCATAAACACTGTAAAATATGTACTAACAATTTGTAGAAATATTCTAAAGGCCAAATTAGGACGAGAGCCAAATGTCAAAGTGAGGTTTTGAGTTAATTTGTTAAATTAGTAGCAGAAAATATATACCGATATTAACAATAGTTGAAAGAAACAACAAATTATATAAAATAAGTGTCCTGGTCAGATAAACTGTGTTAGCCAATGACTAGTGGTTGGCCTCTCTACTTTCAATAAATGAGATAGTAACCCGTTTCGGTCTGCTTCACGTGGATTCAGACAGTCAAAACCAAAAACACAACAAGTGTCTCATCTTCTTTTTTTACATGCTGCATGTGTATTTTTATGTAGAAATTGTTTCAAACTTTCTTTTACATGTATAAAAGACTGTTTGTTCTTTGCACCTGCTCGTGTTGCCACTCTGACATTTAAAGTATCCTTAAAAAAAATTAAAAAAAAATCCAGACACAATTATAAGTGAAAATTGTTCTTCCCTGTGTGGGCTGAATACCACAGGAGAGAGAAGTCAGTAACTCAGGAGTTGCACCTCTTTCTTTAACTTGTGTTCTGAATCTAAAATAAGCGGTCAGAATATCATCACCAGCCTTTCAGGGTTGCCATCAAAGGCTGAGGCGCATCAGTAATTCAGCACTTTGGGAAATGACTCGGAATGGATGGCACCGTTACAAACCGGGAAATATTAAAAGGCAAGGCCAACCCGAAACCTCTGCTTTTACTGTATGACACTGTGGGCTACTGACTTTTAATTATTGATGCAAACATCCACTTTGACACTTCACGTCAGCGATGGCAACCCGACCGCCGAGCCTGACATATAAAACAGTAATGATGCAGGTTTTTTTTGCGGCAGGTTTGCTTTCGTCAAGAGTTCTGGGAATTAGCCAGAAATTTGCTGTCCAGAAGTAACAGATGACGGCTTTGTACTCTCTCTCTCTCTCTCTCTCTCCGACGCTCCCCCTTCTCTGCCCTGGCGAGACGCATAAAAGACAAGCTGAAAGACGGGGATCAGAGGATCGGTGTGACCCGTGCCACGGATTGTCAAGAACAGGAAGCTAAAGGCATGCTAATAGCTGCTTTTAAAACCACGAGCCACTTTAGACGTTTGTCATGATCCAACCGGAAACGTCAGGATTTTATGTGATGGACCACTTAAGGACGTACGCTGGACGTGTATTCACCGTTCGGTTTTTCTACGAAATTTTACTCATAATTATTCAAGGAAGATCTATCTTTTCGTTTTCTTTTTTTTTTTTTTTTTTGTCAAAGTGCATATTTAAAATATTTTAAAGAAAATTCAGCCAAGGACGCCGGAATATCCAGTTTCAATACTGCTTGATATTCTATTGGCTGGTGTTTGCAAAGCAGCCAATCCAGGAACGCCATTTATTTTCCTTGGTGCTGATTGGCTGTACCTTTCAAACATTGAAATAAAGAAGATTGTAGATATTAGCTTTTCCAGTAAAGTGCACATTAATGCATTTAAAAGGGGCAGTATCATGCTACAATGTTATTCCCTCATCAAAAGCACGCCTGGAGTGTTGCCGCGGTTCTTTCATGCATGTCGGAGAAATCCTTGAGTTGCCTGTGGCAACCACACAACCCCTTCAGACTAGTGGCAGCAGCAATTAGCAAACAACAGGTGAATCTGCACATGTGTTGAGCTCATTATACAAACTATTTCTTGATCCAACGCTCCTAAGAACAGTTACTAACAACATAACGGTGCTGCAGGCGGAGTGTCGGAAAGAGTAGGAGCTACTTAAAGAGACAGAGGCCCTAAATTTCTTTTAAGTCATATTAGATATGAACAATATTTTTATATACTGCTCTTACAGTATATTTGGTGTGCGAATTAGTACATTAGATAGTTATACTCAGTTTTTATTTGTTTGTTTTTTCCTCCAAAAAATAATGCCAAATAATGTTATTCTCAGGCAGTGGTCCGCCACATAAAATATTTGAAAAACAATTTCAAATGTAAGCTGCAAACAACCCAAACTTGTGTTATTGAGTTTTTCAAACAAAACTTTTCCAAAAAAAAAAAAAAAATTAAGACAAGAGCGCTTCTCGTTTATTTTCGGAGTAGCACTGAAGCAGCTTGTGTCTGCGTGCGTCGCGGCAGCTTCCGCATGGATGAGCAGCCAGTCAGGACAAGTGCCAATCAGGCTGACCTTGATGTGGCATCTTACATTATGTTGAAATACAGAATGCATTTCTGGAATGCAGACACACTCCAAGAAGAAGCAACACAATCCCTTTGAGCGTAGAGACCCAAAGATGCAAACCAGAACAGGAAAAAAAAAAGCTTCTCTACATTATACAGAAACCGCACTGAATGTTCTCAAATCGTCAGGCAGCAAAGTGAAGCATGACTGGTGAATCTGTGGAAATTGATTTCTAGAAAAAAATGACATGACGCCGATTTCTGCTCAAACAAGAGATGTATTTTGATGTCGTAAAAATGATCAACTATATTTGTGTTCGCTTGTTGTTTTATGTAACCAATGTCACATTTAAGATGATGATAGTTTGAAATGCAAATACTTGTGCCAAAAAAAAAGGGTTTTAAAAATGTTGAACAACTTCATCAAGTTGCACCAAAATGTTAATGATCAAAGACGCTGCCGTGGTGGTAGGATGCCAGCTGCGCAGTAAGTATAATACTAAACAATAAACTATTAGTGCCATTGTATCAAAAGGGAAAATGGTTGAGAATAAGAGCAACTCAGTCAAAAAAAAAACCATCCTCAGATAAAATCCTAGACCGGGGTCAGCTCTAAAGGTCATAATGTGTGGAGGTCGCAAACTTAACTTATTGCTCACGCCGACTCTGAGGACAGTTTGGCGATAGGCTCTTCCTGTTTCACTATAACAATACACCAGTCCACAAATCTAGAAATACATTAACGATTTTCTTATAAAGTTAACTGACCAGCACTTCAAACTGACAGTGTTTCCATTGGCCAAGCACGTTTGTAATAGAGATGTCAAGACCTTACAAATGCAAATATGGCTTATTGGCTCCTCCTAAGCCTCATGGAAAGCCTCCCTAGAAGAGTTGGACCTCATAGTAACCATCATATTACACTTTCTGAATTAAGAACGGAAAGTCACTCAAGGAAACTCAGGAAAGCAAATACGTTTGGCAATATACAGAAGACCATGTAATTAAAAAATAAAGGACATCTCCATAATTCACCAGTTTGAGCGCCAACCTCTACTTCACGGTAAGGAAGGATTTCCTCACGTGTTCCTCTTCTGAGGTTTTGCTGTTATGTTTTCAGCTCTAATGATTTTTCTTTGCATACAGCCAAACTTTTGCCTTTATCGTAGTTCCTCGTTTGCCCATCCACGGTCATAGCCGCGGTACGCTGTTGTCGACTTTAGTTCAACACGTCGCAAAGTCGACAGCTAAACTTTCAATATACTGTATATCCCGAACCTCATAAAGGATTAAACAAACGCCTGCTATGTGAAGCCACAGTCATGCGTCGACGTCTCGCCTCCTCGCTCCCTGTCGTATCTGCGATTTCACGTTGGGTTTGCGGTCATGTCTGCGGCGCATCTCCACGGAAATGTCATAAAAATGCACGGAACAATATTGCTCCAGCTGGCAGCTCGGCGTGCCGGTGAAAGGAAAAAGTAACCACTTTAAATGTAAAAGCTTTTGTTACTGTAGTAAGACGGACACTAAAACAGTAGGCCTCGAGTTCAGTCCACGTGTAAATGAATTTAGCTCATTGATTTTGATCGCTGGGTCTTTGTTTCGATGCCCGTTTTCTCCGTCAAACCGAGAGAAGCAGATTGAATTTCAACACTCCAGTCAAAACGCGTTGTGCCTTTGCTTTGTCGAAAGTATCTGGAGTGAGAGAGGGAGTGTCTTTACTTGAACTGTTCCAGTACAAGCAACCTTTTTTCTTTTCTCTCTCACCTATTGGAAGCTGCTCTTTGATGTACAAAAACAGGGTTTGATGATTCAGAGTATCCCTCGATTTCAGAGGCTTAAATTTGTGGTGGTGGGGGGGGGACGATTTAAAGTATAGTATTTCCCCACCTATTCACAGGTTTCCTATAAAATGTGAATCCACAGTATTTGCTTCAAATCTATTTTAAAAGAAAATCAGAATCAGACTTCCTTTTATTGCCATATTGTCGAAATTTAAAAAAAAGAGCAACTCTCGAAGTCAAGTCAAATAACCGAATGAAACAATAATAAAAAAGTATATCTCAGTAAATATAGCAGAAACACAGAAACAACTGGGATGTTGAGGAAAAATGAATAAATAAATGATGATGAGGTTTTAGATGGATTAGTTTTGTTCAGGGCAACAGCAGCTCTTGGGTAGAAATTGTTTTTTTTGTTGTTTTTTGTCTGTTCAATTGCATCTTGGGGAAGCTTGGCACGCAGCCAATCCAGAAGCGACATTAGCTTTCCTTGCTGCTGATTGGCTGAACTCCCCCCCCCAGGGCAAAAACTACAAGGACAGCTGTAGACGTTAGCTTCTGCTGAAGTGACAGGACAGTTTCCACTGTGCGTTTATCAAAGTATTTTAAAGCACATTCGGTATTTTAAACTAATAAAATAGGCGATAATTTGTGTTTCAAGAGGCTGTTCCCAAGTATTTGCAGATTTTAGCTGTTGTCAGACAGCTAAAATACCGGTGTCAAAAGTACATAAAAATGATTTCCTAATTCTGCAGATGAGGCAGGACTTTTAATCAAGAACAATATTTAGATACAACACTTATAGCCTTTTGGATGGGTTGTTGTGTTTGAGCAACAGATCAATAAAGCATTCAGAAAAATCCTTAATGGAAGAACACAGTGGCCAATCCAGCTGCATGTGTGTGTCTAAAGGTCCAATTTAAAGTTCCAGGTTTTTTTAAGTGGTGTTCTGTGAGAGGGCGATTAGTAATCGGTATCTTTCCCTTCATGTAGTGGATATTGAAAGTTTACGCAGCCTTTCGAAAGTTTCTGCGATGTTAAAGAAAGGAGATGACAAAAAAAATCGATTTTTTGACATTTTTTTCATTCTTATTTTCACCTTCAGTTTAATATTTTACTCTTGAGTTCACGCCTGATATATTAAATATGTCAAATTTGATGAGTTTGAAATAAAGTTCAGCTGTACTGGTAGGAATTTCAGATCTTTTGCACATTGGCGTCCTCTAGCAGAAATTTAGCAGAAGAAGCAGAAATGTCACTTTTCTCGGTTTAGTGCCAGTTTGTTTTCTCAATATGACAACAATCTCAGAGAGTATGGCGGCAAAACAGTTTTGTTTTTAACAGATTTGGTTGTTTTTCAAGAGCATTGTGCGCAAGAGGTGTAAAACGTTTTGAAAGGGGTTTTCTACCTAACAAAAACCTGACATTTACAAGAGATAGGTTTACTTTTTTAAGAGCTGCTGTATTGTTGTTGTGCAAATTATCGAACTCCAAACCATATAAACTCAAATAATGAGGGGTTTTTTTTTTCATACGCAGTTTCATGGTTAAGCACAAGAGGTGATTAGTTTTTCATGTAGATGCAAATTTATACAAATAACATTGTCTTTAAAGAAAATCAAAATTCCTGGAACACTTAGATTGTCGTTTCTGCGTAAGTTGTCCGTAGGTTTTTATCGTAACTTCACAGATTGACAAGAATGAGGCATTGGAAAGAAATTTGCATAAATATTTATGCAACTTGTCATAGAATAAGTCTGGCTGTGCCTGAGTTCTAATAAAATGTAAAGACATTTCATCAGACTCCTTTTTTGTTTTCTCCACAGGAAGCTTCTTTGCTTTATATAAATTGGAGGAAAATGAAAATTACTGCTAATAAATTACGCCGCGTACCAATGCAGCCCACTGAAAGTAGTTTAGACCCGGCAATTAAATGTTTTCCTTCCAGGCACAGCAGGAGAGCAACAGGTCTGAATGGTCACCGTTAGCAACCGTTTCCGATAGCTACATCGTACCTGTGTTGTTCAGAAGATGAAAATGTCACACACCAGGAGACGAGGTCAAAAGTGTTTTAATTCCTGCTTCTGCTAGATTAGATGTGTGATCATAAGGATTTTATGACATTTACAAGAGAGAATGACAAAGTCTTTATAAATAATCAATGCTTTTGGGAAGATAAAATGTTTGTCATGTTCTTGAGTCGCCCCGAAAATACTTTTATTTTTTTTAAAAATGCATCTGCTATTGCAGTGGTACAATCTCGCACGGAAAATGTTTGCAACATCCCATCTTCGATGCGACGGCGCCTATTTAGCTTGGAAATGTAACTAAAGCTTTTCATCGATTTTCACTTTACATGCCGGGCTGATCGGAGCGTTTAGGAAATGCAAATAAAAAAATCAGCGACTTCCTCTGCTCTCAGGACGTAAATATGCCGAGACACGGCGGCCCATTTCTTTTCCGCACTCTACAAATTGGGCACGACAAGTGAGCGTGTTATTTAAGTAAGAGATGATCTCGCTTAAATATCATCCGGACAACCGGACGCTTCTCTAAAATGGCCTAGATCCAAAGTACAGTGTGGTAAATAAAAGAATTAGAATAACTAGAGTGGCAAACACGGCTGGGTAAAGAATCTTGCCGAGAAGAAAAAACAAAAAAGTATCTCCAAAGTTGCAGAAATGCATCAAAATAAAGAGGTATTTTCGGATCACTACATCTCCATAACAAACATTAAACTACTACTACTACTAATAATAAAGAATTTATTTCAATGCTTTTTACACATCTCGGTAAGGATAAATGTAAATAGAACCATGTCTGCTACTGAAAAATAATAATTTTTCAAAATGTAATTCAGTGATTTTCAAGCTTTCCACTCATGTGGTGTTTATCAACTCGGAATCCAACGGGAGCACTTTTGTTTGAGGAAAGTTAAAAAAAGAACAAAAAACCCCTCTAATTGTTAATGACGTCGCAATTTTGGCTGCGTAAACCTGCCAAATGTACCGCAACAACCTTTAGAAGGTAATTATGCAGCTGCTTGCATGATAACGATAATTACTCCGCTTCTGTTGTCATGCTGTCAGAAAATAACAGAAGGAACGTTGGCGTCATTAGAAAGCGTTTATGTTCAGCTCTGCTCGGCTCAGTCGTTTCCTCCCCGGAGACGAGACATCGAGGTGTTTTAATTGGGTCAGGGACGGTTTCAGACCAAACGTATGGACCGTTCACGTAGAAGCGCCGACATCGTGGCAAAGCGCTGTGAGACGAGCGTCGAGATGTTTTTATTTCTTCGCTTCGGTCGACCGGACGTACGGATTTCTGTTTAAGGACCAATATAAAATCCATATCCATCATCACACCTGACATGAGGCGTGATTCCATCGAGTGTCACTCAAAATGCAGGCCTGGACTCTTAAGCTCCTGCCTGACCTTTTTTTTTTCTTTTCCCCCCCCCCTTCCGGCACCACATGGAAAGCACCGTCACCTTCGCTTGAATAATGTATTCTTCTATCAAAATCGCTCAGTGAGGCTTTGGCCCAGTTTTTCAGGGATTTAAATTAGGTTTTAATCAACACGTTGAGAGATTCGCTGCCCCCTCGTGACATTTGGGGAAATGAAATTCGAACTCATTGACTCTCAGAACAGCAGCGGAGGACAGGCTCAAATTCCTCTGTTCGACAACCATCTCCTCAGAGGGAGGTGCTGATCCTCATCTTGGAAAAAAGACCATTTTAAATTCGCATCTCCACCGGCTAAAGAAAATTTGAGAGCAAAATGGAGTTCCTCCTCGTGATCGTGTCGAACTGAGGGCGGAGAAATTACTCAAAACAAAACACTGTTGTTGTTTTAATGCCTTTTATGCTCCTTGAATTTCTTTCTTTATCTCTTTACAATCTCAAGATCAACATATTATATCTGTGTTTTATGTGACAGACCGTCACGTAGCAGTAAGTAATTGTAAAGTTGAAGAAAAAAAAAATACATATATATATATATATATATATATACATATATATACAGTATATATACATTATATATGGTTTTTGAGTTTCTATGAATATAAAATTTAAAACGTGTGCTGAGTATTTACATTCAGCCATTTTGTGTTTTTTATAAACTTTTTTTTTTTTTTGTGCAAATTTGTTGAATCTGTCACCATAGAGTGAAGCTACAGTATGAAGGAGAAAATCTATGAAAAATAAATAAATCAAGCTCATCTGCCTTCTCCCAGTTCTAACTGGGAACAACCAATCATATCCAGGAGGCGGGTATTAGCGCTATCAATCACAATCTCGTGTGGCGCTGCTTATCTCTTTCTACCCCCTTTTTACTCGCTGCTGCGATGCAGCTAGCATAGCATGTTATCAATAATCTGGCTAGTTAGCATGACCACCGAAGATGTCAGATAAATGGCTTTCCTGTAAGAGTAAGTTGCTTCTCTGCCATTAGCACATTGAGTAGCAAGTACTTGAGGTTGATTGACACCTGGCTCTGATTGGTTGTTTTTGACCCGGAGCGCTACGTTTCTTCAGACGGCAATAGGAGCACTGAGAGGAGGTGGAGGAGATCCATCTTCACACAGACCATCTGTTTTGTGCTGCAGCTTTAATTCCTTATACAACACAAAGTTTTTAAGTGTAGCAGAGTTCGATTGTACAACTCCCCAAACAAACCGGACTTTCCAGGCAAACGAACCAGAGTTTGATTTAAGCGGACTAGTCAAGGCTGGTGTGAATGCACCCTAAAACTAACAGCCCTAGGAATTGTAATACTTGTATTTCCTGTATTAACTCGTTTTACTGATGTCTGCAGATCAGATTCCTCTACAACAGCACCGGTTGAGCTTTTTTTTTGTAGCTTTGCATGTTAACCATTAACCCTCATTGGGTGTTTAACATGCTGCTGTTGTTTCTTTCTATGCCCACATGACGGATGAATCACTGAAAAGGTCTGATTCCATCTTTTTACAGCCACTTTTTATTTAGCCTCAAACGTTTTTGTTAGGACGTCCTCGGCCAGGACTTTCTCGGGAATCCACAGTTTCCTGGTTTCCGCCGCAGAGAGACCCCATCATGTGGAATCAGCAGTTTAGCTAAAGTGCTCCAATAATTGTCGGGTTAACGTTTGCTGGAGTTGCAGCTTCAAATAAAAACCCGGCCCAAGCCGCATTATCAGGACAACAGCCGTCCCCGTATCGCACCTCAAAGACCCTCCCGTTCACGCTTGAGGGCGCTTACAATCCCGGCTGGCACCTGGGGTGTACACTTGACATGCGCTCCCATCTGAGACTGCTAGCGTCACACTTTGGCCTGAGGGCTGCAGCAGCTGAGGGCAGCCAGGGGAGTCGAGTATTCTGCCTCACCTCCCGGTGGAGTGGAAGCACATGTGCAGGGTGAGCATGACCTGACGGGGTTTGTCACAGCACTGCTCTGTGTCGGCGCTGTTCGCCTAAGCACTTCTTCGGTCAGCATCACGGCAATGCCTTCTAGTGTACTTAGAAACAAAGACAAAAAAGAGGGGAAAAATGAGTTAAGGAAAGCAGCAGAGAGGGAAGAAAGATTATTTTCTTGTTTGCACGGTTGAGAAAATAATTTCTACGTTCGCAGTCACTTTGGTAGAGTCTAGATGAACCCTTTAGGGATAAGTATTGGCACATAGTAGGTTTTTTAATATCACAATCAAGTAACTGTGTCACCTTCAGCTGTTATAAAAATGATTTTCACGCATCAGATATGACTTACAAGACATTTGACTTCATAATATAATGCCTTCCAATTGGACCTCTGTCTCTTTAAAATCTCCTGCTCTCTCTGAAACTCCGCCTTCAGGAAGTTGTCACAGCATGGCTCCTCTATTAACGCTTTAGCAACGATTTTACCAGCATTTCACTCAGAAATTGGGTCCTATAATGAGCTCAGCAGATGCACAGTACCACCAGGTGTTTGCTAATTGTTGCTGGCTAGTCTGAAGGAGCTGAATGGAGGAGTCATGGAGGAGGGCCAGTCTGTGTTGCTCACCTATTGTAGTAAATAAGAGAGATCTGATGAGCCTTCAGTCAACTTTTAGAGATTGACAGAGAAATTAGCTGACCAGACCCAGACCGGAGACTGGCCACTCAGATGGTGTTTTCACACCTGATAGTCCAGTAAACTCGGTTTGATTTGGAACCAAGACTGCAAGATTTGTTACATTTTCAGTTGGAGCGTTTGCTTTCACGTTACGCTGCTTCAAACAAACCAAATTCGGTGGCGCTACACCAGAAACCACTGAAGGAAACAACAAAACAACCTCAGAAGAAGACAGCGCAACTTCTTTCTTCAGAAAATGTAAACAAGAATGGAGTAGCGTCAGATTTTAGCAGTTGTAGACTTGGTGAAAGCCATTTCTCCCACTAGTGCTAGATTTATTTGTTTAGGTCACGTTTACCCAGAATGCCCTGCACTGTAGTCCACTTCCTGCTTTTGGAGCGGTCTCAGATTTGCTTGGGATTCACACGTCCATTCGAACCACGCCAGAGTTCACTTCAACCGAACCGAGACCAAAGTTTGCAGGCGGACCAGAGTTCTTTTTTTGGTCCTTCTATAAATACGAAGTGTAACAGAGAGCTGTGAGGGAAGTGTAAGAAGCTACGTCAAAGAAAGTTTTATTCTCTACATGATGAAGGTTTATTCAGGCTGAGAGACAGTAAAAAGGCTCAGCCTTTTTGCAGGTAGCCTGACTACAGACTAGCAAAGTTGCTCTGTTTTATCTTAATGACTTAATATTGAGTCTTGTGTGATTTCTTTATTTACAGGTTGCTTTAACAATTTTTTTAATTTTTATTTTAGTGTTTTCGTTCTTAATCTTTGCCACCTCTATACTAATTTCCTGCCACTGCTTGCGTTTGTTTACAGCAGCAGCAAGTGAATTTTTTCATTTCACAATGTAGGAGACCTTTAACAAACTTAAACAATGATGGTTAACTTGTTTTTTATTGTGTTTAATACTGAATATGTATTTTGATGCTTTGCAGGAGCAGTTTCTCATTTTGCACTTATTCTATTTTTTTTTAAGAAACCATGTTTTATACATTTGTTTGTAAAAGGTCAGTCCTCAAATCAGTGCAATGTCTAATCAGTTTGATTGTACTGGAGAAGATTGTTCTTTTATTTCACCTTATTTGGTTATCCGGCTGCATTGTGTTGAATAAAAACTCACATATTGCAATGCACTACGACTTGCTGGGTATCACAATTTATATATATATATATATATACATATATATATATATATGTATATATATATATATTTTTTTTTTGTTTGTTTGTTTTTTAACGCCCACATACTTCTATGAAATAAGAGATGGACATTGTTAAAGCTATTCGTGTTGCCATTTTGTACATGGCAAGCTTTTTTTGTTGCTTAAAATAAATGTCTAAGGAGTTACTACAACAATCATTGACCGTATTTTCTGCACTATAAGGCGCACCTAAAAGCCTTCAATTTTCTCAAAAGCCGACAGTGCGCCTTATAATCCGGTGCGCCTTATATATGGACCAATATTGAGCCACAACAGGTCTCGCAACTACGGTAAACAGCCGCCGACTTCATTTCCCCCGTAGAAGAAGAAGCGCGCGGTGCACGCTGGGGTTTGGGTAAAGACCCCAAAATGGCTCCTATTAAGAGACACGCTTACGACACAGAGTTTAAGCTCAAGGCGATCAGTCACGCAGTAGAACACGGGAATAGAGCAGCAAGAGAGAATTTAACATGAACGAATCAATGGTGCGGAAGTGGATATATATTGTGATTGCACTAACCTTTGATTTACCGTAACAGTATCAGACTATTTCTTACGTGTTTATTGAATCCAGGAAAAGTTCCCCTCCACTATATGTTATACCTTGATGTTGTTAAAAGATAAACTGTGTCACGAAAATACCACGTCACTGACTTTACCTCGGGGAAAATAATAAAACAGCTGTTTTATTCATTTTGAGAATGAACGGAGTTGTCAGAACGCTGGTTTGTAATCTATTAATAAAGTTTGACTATTTTGTTGACATTCCCTTTATCGCAGTTCCATCTAATGGATGCATAACGTAACCCCAGCCTCTACTGTAGCGTCTATTCTATGCGCCTTATAATGCGGTGCGCCTTATATATGAAAAAAGTTTTAAAATAGGCCATTCATTGAAGGTGCGCCTTATAATGTGGTGCGCCTTATAGTGCGGAAAATACGGTATATAAACTACTTAAATGAAACAAAAATACAGAAAAAAAATTAGGATCTGTTTTTACAGAAAAGAAATTCCTCAGCAAAATCTCCAAAGCAGCTCATTAATTCCTTAAATGCTTACCGCATGACTTGACACCGTGGATAATATTTCAGCGGAAATATCCTTCTTTTTTTTTTTTTCGGTGGTAATATTTTGCATCCTCATTTTCCATGACATTAATTCTCCACGGTTTCAGATCAAGTGTTCCTTGCAAAACCCGAAACGTCACCTGCCAGTATGAATATGTATGACTTCCTGTTTGATAAATGACGATAGGGGCACGCAACTTACAGTCCTTTTACCGTTTCTGTGCCAGTTACGTTTTACCAAAACTTTAAAAAAAAAAGACTGAACCTTTGATGTAATCTGAAGCAAGGAACGTTAATTAGGCTATTTGCATGAGGTGATTAAGAGCCGCATCACCCAGGGGTTTCGTCTTCTGGATATGCGAGTCTAGAGTGACAAACACTATAGCTATAGAGCTACAGACGCTGACTAACTCAAATGATTCGAGACATGTTTGTTTATCTTGTGAGGGGTAATAGGGCTAAAGTCACCGGAGGGGCTGGAGGCGGACAGACTGTTGAGGAAAATTTGCCGTCATGTGAAAATGGGAAAGTCATGTTTTCTCAGAACTTCTAACGTAGCGGAGCTAATTTCTTATTTTCTTTTACATGACGAAGTTAAACTGAACACAGGCTTCCCTAGCGACAACAAACAGTCGTCTATTTGGGAGTGAAAAATTGTAGCAAGCGTGCCGTGGTGGCGTAGCGGTTAGCGCGACCCGTATTTGGAGGCCTTGAGTCCTCGACGTGGCCGTCGCGGGTTCGACTCCCGGACCCGACGACATTTGCCGCATGTCTTCCCCCCTTTCCTTCCCCGTTTCCTGTCAGCCTACTGTGATATAAGTAGAGCCCACAAAAAAAAAGACTCCCTGGAGGGGTAAAAAAAAATTAAAAAAAAATTGTAGCAACACATCCCATTAAAGGGCTAATTAAAGCTGCACTCTGCACTATTTTTTTAATGATAAAATATGTTTGCTAAAGTTATTTTATCTTGACAGTGTAATGTGAGGCAGATAATCTGTGGGAAAAAAAACATCAAGCTCCTCGCTACAGTTAGTGCTCCCAGTACTAACTGTAGGGGTCAGAAACAACCAATCAGAGCGAGGAGGAGGGTTTTAGAGCTGTCGATCACACCCGTGTACGTACCGCTCACATCAGCACCCTTGCTCTCTGCTCTGCTACAGCTGATTCGCTACAACATAGTCTGCTAAGGCCAAGTTGTTTCTTGGCCATCAGCACATTCAGCAGTGTGTACTAGCTTGATTGTCATCACAACATTGCTCCTCTATTTTGAAGAGTACAGAACCTGAACTCACTGTTGAAGCTTTCATCATTTTAGGCAAAGGTGTCTAGATTACTTTAATATTAATTCATTTATTCACTATAATGTTATACTGTTTGTACTGATGCCTCTATGGATGGGACAAGCTAAGACCATTTGATGTTGTAATTTCCGAGCCTCGGGGGATTTAACTTTGTTTTTCCTAACAATTTTCCTGAAAGTCCCACCACGCCATAGAAAATTCACCCCCTAATATGATATGATCAGCGAACCGACGATCGCGCGCATACGCTACGTTTCAGCTCTTCAAAACAAAACAAGCCAAGCAATTTGCTAATGCACATGGAGAATATGCCGTTTCGTCCTCCCATCTTAACACCAGAATCAAAACAAAACAGGCTCTCACAGGGAGGAAAAGAGAGAGAGGGAGAGAGAGAGAGAAAAAAACCCTACTTCACATGATGGGGTTGTACTAATTCATTTTCTCAATTTCCGAGCTCTGTCACTTGTCACTCTGGGGGATATGTGAACAGCTTCTCTGACTCCACTCGTTGAATTTGGTTCTCATTAAGCCCGGGGGCTGTGACTTTCCTTTCAAATTGGAGTAATAAAGCGATTCTCAATGAGATCCAACTCTGGAGCAATTTATGGGATTTCTAGATGTCGGCTCGCAGCATGGGAGCCCTTCTAGCGTGCCGAGCAAAACCAGACAATGTAATTCTCCGTTGAGCTGACTCAGCTGAAAGCACCCTTTCAGAGATCATTTATGCTCGCTTTGTCTCCGCCCGTCCCGCTTGTTTCCGCTCTCTCCATCAGTCGCTCGAGTTTTTCTTCCACGTGTCCAGCTGTGTGGAATATTAGGACGCCCTGATGAAAATTAAGTTTCAGTCGTTGATGTTTAATCGTTTTCCATTTATCTCTGGGAAATGAAGTGATTCAACTACAGGTAAAAAAAAAAAGGAAAAACAAATCTTGTTTTAACTTATTAAGACCACAGTATGTAACTTTTCAAAAATATGTATTTTTTAAATATTTGTCAAAGCTGTAGTCTACAGCTTTAACTACAGCTGTAAACGATACAATTTACAGCTGTATGGATTATCTGTATCCCCCGGAATAAAAGATAATCCAGGGGGAAGAAATCCAGCTCCTTTGTCTTCTCCCAGTGCTAACTGCAGAAAAACATTGCTTGGTCAGAAACAACCAATCAGAGCCAGGGGGAGGGTCTTAGCGCTGTCAATCATGTTCAGCCCCTCCCCCTTACTCTTCCCATTATAGCTTCTTCCTCATAGACTCTCTCAGGAATGCTAATGCTGTTAGCATGGCCTCATGGCATGATGATAAAACGGTTTTCCTGTAAGGGTAAGTTGTTTCTCTGCCATTAGCGCATTGAGCAGCGTGTCCACATTGGTGATTGACAGCGCTCAGACCTTCCACCAAGGTCTGATTGGCTGTTTTTGTGTCTCAAACCAAGATACTGTAAAGATACCCTCGCTGTTTATCCACTTAGCTACTTGCCATTTTTATTCTCATCATGTCTTCCTGTATTTGCTTTTGATTGCTGTCAAGTTTGCTTGGTTTCGGTACTCTAGCTCAACTCTGGTCCTCAAGGCACACTGCCCTGCATGTTTTAAATGTTGCTCTGCTTTATCTACACTCACCTGATAAAGACGATTGCAGTTCAGGAATAAAACGGCCCGATAATCAGCCGTCAATTGCAATCAACTGGGCCGAAGCGATGAAGCGCCTAAAATGTCCAAGACAGTGTACTGTACCTTGAAGACGAAGTTTAGGAAAACACTGCAGGCAAGCAGCGTTTTCATGCACCTGTTTCATATGCCATTCAAGTTCCTGCCTGGGCTTTAGTTCCTGGCTGGTTTATCGTTGGTTCTTGGTTGGTACATATTCTTGTTTTCTAAGCTTTCACCACGTCACTCTACTACCAAACAAAACCCATGGGTCCGTTTAGTATGCAAAAACTATGCAGTCGATTTGTTTCTTACAGTATCCTAGCACCATAATGCTAATGTTAGCTTAGCCTAGCTTCACTGTAAACAACTCTCTTTAGCGCCGTTTTTGCTAGTCCTATCATGCTTATCAACTGAAAGTGAAAATTATTGAACCATTATAGACCACAGATTGCAAACCACCGTTTAATTACCCTCTTCTTTTATGAAAAGATTTTTGCACGCAGTAGCCTGAGGCTGATTTTTCATCTTATGTTAGACATCATATTCATCAACCTGCCAATGAGACTAGGGATTCAAATTAGTCACTTGGCTATAATTTCATGTTATTTGCATTTAAATGTTAACATGAAATGTCTCATTTTTAAAACGATAAACTTGGGGGGAAAAAATTATTAATGTCGGTTGTAAAACAATAAAATGAGTATTTCTGTCATCTACTGACAAGGAAGTGATATTCAACCGTGGATTAGATGCCATCAAACAGCGACTCAGGAAAGCTCCTAAATTATGCAGTTGACCTTCAACACAATTTTTTTTCCCCTATCTTGTCTGCATGAACCCCCAGAAGAAGAGGCCGAGGCTCTAATCTAGCCTCATCGATTTTCCTAAAAGTTCCTCTGCGATTTTATTGCACCGGAGTCCCAGGCGAAGGGGGTTCAGTTGATGTCCTGTCATTTAACTGTATTGGTGGCGCAGTCACAGCCGAGGGGTGTGCAGTCATTGTTCTACTTAAATTTCATCAGACAAAACTTCGGAACGGTCTCGGAAAATGAGAAAGTGTCAAACTTCGTCAGCCGGTTCCGAGAGGAGGGCTAATGAGAGAAGACAATCCAGCAATATGGAGTTCTGGTTCCCATTGTTTGTTTTTTTTAGTTCAGTCCCTCTGCTTCTACATGGCAATCATTAGGGTGAACATCACTCTCCGCTCTGTTCCTGAGAGAGACTTTATCAAATCAACAATCGCCACCAATTAGTCGGAGCTTTTTGAAGTAGGCAGCCGTATTTCCCAGAACCCTCTTCAAATACGTTGTTGTACATTGAAGGTATTCTAGGAAGGAAAAAAGATCCCTGTTTTTAGTTTTACTAAAACAAAAATATTCCCTTCACATTGTTTGGTAGTAGCCCTTATTTTTGTATTTTGACTTGCATATAAGTAGAGTAAGTAAGACTTATTAGAGTAAGACTAAGTAACTGGGATTTTCTCTGATAACATAACGGATATTCATGGAGGGAAAACAGAATGAGCCAGTGGAGAACAATGCAGACTGAAGAGCTTAAAGTATAACTAACCCCCAAATCATCTGTGTTTTTCTGATAAAATTGTCTGTTTGTTATTTTGGGTTATATACTTTTGTGTGAATTTGCTTATTTTCACAGTATTTTCACCTCAAACTGTCTCAACGCCCCTTTTGTCAAAGAGTTGAATTCTCTGGTCGTTGAAAAACGACCCCTCTATGCATCATGCAGTACAACTTCTTGACAGAAAGCCAAGCGTTCAGGTATAAAACCATCTCACTCGGACAGGGAGCCGATGGAAGAATATCTGAACCATCGTGATGTTCTTTATTTCCTGGTTTTAGTGAGAACGTGAGCAGCAGCGTTTTGGATCAACTGATCTTATTTATTTTTAGTAATCCATGCTGCTAAAGGTAAACGTATGGATGAGTTCTCTAGATCTTGCTGGAACATTATGTCCTTTAACCCTGGAAGTGTTCTTCGGGTGATCGAAGACGGACTTTGTAACTGTCTTTATGTGACTCCCAGGGTTACTCCCAGATATCAGATAACTAGTTTCTAGCTGTAACAGCTGAAGCTGCGTTGACGCTGGAAAAATAATTCTGTTTCTGTTCAGCTATAGAAAGTGTCACATCCATGTTACATCCACAACATACAGTAAATCCCATTGAAAGACGTTGACCTTTGTGTCTGTACAATAACAAGTCCGAGGGGTGAAGAAACTTAAGGAAAACTCAAACAGCTTAGCAAATGTTTGAAATTATCTCTGACTCTCCAACCTGAAATGATCTAAGGGCATCATCCAATCCAAAATACTACATACCCTAAAGAGTTTATAAGTGATACGAGTAACTGCATATGTCTATTCACTGGGAAACCTTGACTGTGTGGATTTACATGTTGAAATGCATTTTTGAAGTGGAAAAGATCTTTTGTGTTGACTACGGTACACTGGGGTACAACAGCACCATATGGATATGTTAACGAGGTCAAAGACTTTCAACTTCTCAGCAGATACGGGCTTTGCCGATAAAGGTTATTTAAATCCAGTCAGGGAGACCAATACACATACTGTATATAACGCATGTAGTCCAGCACTCGATTGGTATGAGACAGCTTAGCTCCAACTCTGTATCTAGATGAGTCACAGTGCAGTAAAGCTTCATTGAGATGGGCTCTTTGCCAGACAAGGTCACATTCTTTTCTTCTGCTGTGTTTACCCAGCAGCAAACCACAGAGTTGAATGCTAAACAATATTAGTATGTGGTGTTTTGTTAATTACTTTAGCCCACAGCAGAATTTTGCTAACAACTCTTAAAAAGATTGTCCCCCTAAAAAAACATAGACCAAATATAGTCAAGAAGTTAGGGCAGAACTAATAAAAGAAAATGGCTAAAAATGTGAATCAAAGAAAAAGTTAAATGATATAGAGAAACTTTATCCAACATGTATATGTAAATTTAAAGTCAGTCTCTGGTCAATTATGAAGCTTAAAAATCAACAAGAATCAGCAACCAGAAAATAGTACTGTTTTAAAGAGGCACTATTATGTAAAATCAACTTTTTTCTGAGCTTCATGTCATGTTATAATGTTAGTCCCTCATCAAAAACATACCTGAAAAGTTACTTTGATTCTTTCATGCATGTTTGAGAAATCCTTTAATCTCCATGGCAACCATTCAGCTGTGCAAAATGCCTGGGTGGACCTAGCCCAGCCTTCAAGGCCAAAGATCCCCCTTCGAGCTTCAGTTTACAGGCTTCTGAGCTTCGACCTCACAGAGCAGCCCTTACCGGCGACGCCCCAAATCAGCTCCTTCAGACTAGCCAGAACCAATTAGCAAACACCTGCAGGAACTGGCGTCAGCTGGGCTCATCATACGAGCTACTTCTCAGTGAAACGTTGGTGAAAACATTGCTAAAGGGTTAATAGAGGAGCGATGTCGTGATGACTTCCTGAAGGCGGAGTTTCGGAAACAGCAGGAGTTCTTAAAGAGACAGAGGCCCGATTTCAAGCCGTTAAATTACAAAGTCAAATTTCGTTTAAGTCATGTATGATATATAGCATTTTTATAAGAACCGAAGGTAACATGTTCATGTGATTGAAAATACATAATTTTGCCCCTTTAAAATGTGAATGCTTTGTGGAGACCAAAAATAATTGTTGGACTGAAAGTGTGCAATAAAATTCATGTTTACGCTTTAAGTGCCACAATCCAATGTACCTCTGGACAAACCATGTAACCCAAAATTGCAATCTGTGCATGTGTTTCCACTATGAGGCACTTTGTGTGGGCAGAATAGGTAGAAAAGGACCATATTAGTTCTGTCCATTTTGGTTTGAAGTTGATTTAAAAGTGTTGCTCAGACTTTTTAAACTGAGGTTCTTTTATCAATAATCTCGTATTGCAGCGAGTTTGAAAGGTGAAATTTAGGAGTACAGTGAACCCTCGTTTTGCGCGGGGGTTAGATTCCAAAAAGAACCCGTGATAGGCGAAATCTGTGAAGTAGTTACCTTTATTTTTTTACAATTATTATGCAGCATAATTAAATACTCTACATTGAAACCAAAGAACAAAACCTGTTTTCAGGCCTAGGCATTTTTTAAACATATATAACGCTTTCTTACAAATAACTACAGTAAAATAATCATTTTAAACATTAATACGAAGTACAGTAGGACAAATTGTGACTCGCGTATTTCACTCTTCCTCTGACTGTGACGCTGCGGCCTGACTCCGCTCTCTAGTGGCTTTTTCTAATGAAGCCTGTGGTGCAGGTGTGTTTTTTCGAAAGAAGAACATAGTTATCGGTAGTTGTTGTCGCTCTTTTTTCTTCTGGGCAAAAATATTTGCCAAGGTGTATTATTTAAATACCGTGACGTTATCGGCACGTTACGCTATGTAGAGAAGAAGAGCGGAGACTGTTTAGGCAATCAGGACACAGAACACAATGCACTGCGGAAAAAAACCCAAACTGCACAAAAAACTCGGCGAGGCCGCGAAAGAACCGCGTTATGGTGAGGGTTCACTGCATTTTATTCCAGGGATATGCACAACTTTGGATTTAACTGCAAAAGATAAATCAAGTTAACAAAAATACAAGACGTGAATTCTTCTAAAAAAAAGTTTAGGTTGTTGAATAATGACATCACATGTTAATTTTCATAATAATTTTACCACATCAGGATATTTGCGATTTGCTGTGTGACTATTCTTAATGTTTCATTTTCACCTGCTCTCTCTCCTGACGCATGTCATGTTCAAATATAAGAAAGCTTCCTCTTGTTCACGTAGTTTACTGTTTGTCTTGTCACAAAAAGAAAAGGATCAAACTCTGACTGAAGTATTTTCTCTTCTTTTTTTTTCATATCAAATTTGAACCATGGCCATTTTTAAAGCACCAGGTCCCTGATGCTTCACTTTGATAAAACTTCTGATTGAATTTCAGAACAACTTCAGACAATGAAACATCCACTGGCCAAAATAATAAAAAAAAAATTACTTCTGTGGTGCTTTTTTTTTTTTTCTAGCAGTGCATACAAGAATAGTTCTAAGAACAGAAATGAAAATCGAAGTGTTTGGCCAAAGTGACCAATTGTTACAGGAGGAAAAGTGAGGAAATTTGCAAGCTTGAGAAAGACGTACAGGTGGAGCAGCATCTTTACACCGAAAAGTTAAAGTTTGGGAATAAATAGGCTAATTGAACAAAAAATTAACCACGACGAGCAACTTGTGGAAGGAAATCCAAAGCATTTGACCCACACAGTGCAAATGACAGTTCTGCAAACCTTTGAATTTAAATTCACAAAATATTTCATTATGCTCTCTCAATTTTACTTTCACAGGTCAGATATTAAAGAGTAGAAATGCTGTAGGATGTTTGCAATCCACGTCTCTTCATAAAATAAGCTACCAGATGTAACAAGATCAGCGATGGCTATCAAGGATCAATCAGAAGTGCTAGAGCTTTGTAGTTTTACCACAGTTATGCTATATATATATGTTTTTTTTTTTTCTTGCAAACATTCTCAAAGTCATTGAAGTTTTATGAGCAAAGTGGCTTTTTTCTTTTAATGCATTTCTGAATAGCCGTGAGGTTTCCCAGGACGGGGCAGAGGGGAGCGCTGGCTGCTGGGCCTGCAGGGTGCCGTTACCTCATTAACATTAGGAGTCTAATCCTCCAGCTGGCTGGAACCAGGGGATTTGACAGAAGAGTCCTGTCTCTGTCCTCACCTGAAAACTGCCCTTTGTTCAAGGGGAGGGTTAAAGCCGTCCCTGAGACTTTTTAATCTTTTTAATCTCAGAGGCACTGTAAGGGAGGAAGTTTAATTAAGACTGATACAGCAGCGTGTGTGTGTGTGTGTGGGCGTGGGTGAGCTTGTGTGGAATGTCACAGTCTCTGTGGCTGTTTTGTGTGTGCTGCGCTTAGATGCTGGGCTTTCTACAAACAAAACCCTTTCTAGCAACGTGGTCAATGAAGAACAGATTTTTCTGGAAGAATGGCAGTAAGCTAAGAGCAAACAGCTTTAAGTCAGCAGCTGAGGATGTCATTTGTTGTCATTTCTCACGCTGAGAGACATGGGTGACCCTGACATGAGGTTAGCAAAGGCTCTCAGAATGCTCAAAAACCTATATCATGCCGCAGGTAACCAGGGGAGACCAAACCTATACAAACAAACAATAATAGTCTTTTCCAGCGTCCCAGTGGGGAAAGAAAAGCTGCTTTACCATCAGTCTTTGTTTGCCTCAAGACTTAGGGGCGGACCGGAAACGCAGTACCAGGCAGAAGTTCTGGTTTGGGATTTTTGAATGTTAAAAAAATAATATTAATAATCAAAATAAAAAAATTACTTAATTCCCACATCAAAGCTATGTAATTTATTATGATAATTAACACATTAAAGATGCAGTGCGCAACTTTTACGAGAATATGTTTTTTCCATATTTGTCACCATAACGTGAGACAGACAATCTGAGGAAAAAACTCAAGCTCCTCCACCTCTCCCCAGTTCTGCTATTGCTGTCTTCAAAAAATGCACGGCTCCTGGTCTAAAACAGCCAATCAGAGCCAAGAGTAGCGTCTCAGCGCTGTCAATCAACCTCCTGTTTGCCGCTCAATGTGCTAATGGTGGAAAAACAACTCGGCATTACAGGAAAACTGTTTCATTTGCCGTCACTGATTGCTATGCTAAGTAGCCTGAGCATTGGTGGCAGGCTAATTTGTGGTGAGAGTGATCGACAGCGCTAAGACCCTCCTCCTGCCTCTGATTGGTTGTTTCTAAGTGAGTGGTGTATTTCTGCAGTTACTACTGGGAGTGCAGGCAGTGGAGATAAAAAATTTTAAAAAATTCTCACATCATCTGTGTTATATAGACGGTTACGACATAATAATAATAATTTTAATAATTTTAATAATAATTGTATTAATAATTTTTAATAATTTAACATATTATGTATTTTTACATACATAATATGTATGTAAAAACATATTATTTTTATAAATTTGCACACTGCAGCTTTCAAATCCCGGCCCTACTTTCAACCCAACACACGTCGACTCATGGCGAAGTTAATTCAGTCCAATCATACAGACATATTCCAAACACATTCCTCATTGATCCCATTTATTGAATAATGCAGTAAAGTTTGTTTTATTATTCAAATAGTTACAAAGTTTTCTAAGGAAACCTTGCATCGTCATTGACTTTGTCGAGCCTAGCATGAGTGTAGCGACAGTGGAGGGGAAAAACTCCCCCTGTAGCAGGAAGAAACCTCTAGCTCACAGGTGTCAAACTCCAGTCCTCAAAGGCTGCTGTCCTACAGTTTTTAGATGTGCCACAGGTACAAACCACTGGAATGAAATGGCTTAATTACCTCCTCCTTGTGTAGATCAGTTCTCCAGAGCCTTGCTAATGACCTAATTATTCTAGTCAGGTGTGGTGCAGCAGAGGCACATCTAAACGTTGCAGGACAGCGGCCCTTGAGGACTGGAGTTTGACACCCCTGCTCTAGCTGAACCCAGCGAAGTGTGAACAGAAATCGGTTTGAGAAGACGGACAATCTACAATCTAATCGGTTTGAAAAGACAAAGACAATCTATATACAGTACAGACCAAAAGTTTGGACACAACTGTGTGTCCAAACTTTTGGTCTGTACTGTATGTCTTTGTGCGCACACACAAAGACATATATAGATTGGATGCGTCTGTTAACTCCTACACGATGCAGTGAATTTCTTTGAGTTGTCACAGTTTGACATTAGCACTATTGGTCCTAATATTCTTTTAAACTCAATACAACTCACACAAAAAAAATCCTAGAAAGTGGAGTCCGTTACTTCAACAAACCAGACCGTGTGCTAACAATAACCACCAAATGTATACTTTAGCTGGATTGGTTGTGTCAGCTAACTTTCTCATAATTTTTTTATGGTGTATGTCTAGCAGGGAGATTGAGAGTTACACTCAGTGTGACACCGCTGCCAGTATTCATCATCATCACGCCATCATGCCCCTGAGAGGAGAGTAGACTTGATACAGTTTGAGATGGGTGATGGCTAATGTATATTGTATTATGTCTGTGTTGATGAAGGCTAAACCTCTCGCCTGGTCTCCCATTTGCTACTGTATGTAGCCTCTCAAACTTCAGTTAAAGGTATAAAAATGATTTTCTCGAGGTAAATGTACACATACAGTGTGCAGATGTGCACAGAAAGCAGCATCTCGCCGAGGCGTTGATACGGCGTGAGCATTTTTTCACATTTTGTCAACATACAAGGCACGAACATCAAAGTATTCCCACAGGATTCGACGTGGCAGATCGCCACAAAACGGTAAATAATTGTCAAATGAAAGACAAAGCATACAAAACAATCAGATGTTCGGTGCAAATCAAGACCTCTTGGAACTATGTTTAAATATTGAACATATTGGAGCAAATCTAGAGAACTGCAAACCTGCCGAAACACTGAGGCCCCTTTAAATAAGGGCTTAAAACCCCATTTGTTTCGATTTGCCTTTGATTAGTTGTGACTGGAATAATGATCTACATATTTGACGTGTATTCATGCTTTCGATGGTAACATTTGACAAAATGCAATTATTATCGTGTGTTTCACAAATAGTGACTGGTGTTTTTGTCGTGTGGAGCCTTGTCGCTGAAATGTGAGCTACAAATAAACTTGACTTGAGTTATCGTTGAAAGTCTGCCAGCGTTGCACATCGCAAGCCAAATTCTTCTTCTTCTATCTGTTCTTCTTGCAAAGCAGACAGCATCTGTTATTTGTCCTTACACCCGGACTTTTGACTGCTCTATTCTCACACATGGTACCGTACTTTGATCGAGAATAATTAATCAAATTCCATCAAATCAGACCAGCATCCGTGTCTTTGCCGAAGGAGAAGCATGATGGATGGTGATGTCCAATGTTAGTTTCCTGTGACAACTTGTGGTATTTTACATGCAAGTCAGAAAGGCAGGTTTTTCTTTTAAGGCTTTCCCTCAACAAAGGTCTGACTAGCAGTCTTCCTCCAGAGTTACTTCAATGGGGATCCATGTCTTAGTAGGTTTGCTAGTATGCCGGTCTCTTTCTGTTTCCAGGCGCTGCATTGAACAGTACTCTGCGACATGTCGATTTCCATAACTTTATCCCTCACCTGTGTTTCACAACCTTGATCATGGTGTCGCTTGTTTGGTAAAGTTCTCCCACGAACCTCTAAGGCCTTCAAATTTTCTTTAAAATGATCCTGTAACATGTGTTGGTAACATAAAGTTCTACTAAAACAAATGAAATTCTCTGGTTATAAACTGACAAAATCGAGGGGGGGGTAATTAAGTTTTTTATTTTTTTGCAAGTCTGAGCTATGAAAAAGTTCATATCAATGTGAGTTTGCAGCACCGCCGGCTAATGTTTTATTTAGGGGAAATACGACCAATGTTCTGCAGAAGAATCAAAAATGCTTTCATTTGAAAGCTAAGCCAGGGATGCGCAATTAAACTAGTTTTATTAGACAAACGCTTCTAAACACAAACACATTAATATCCTTTCTTCTTTTAGCTGACATTTTATAAGCATCTCTGCTGGTCAGGGGCTCTGGAGGTCAGACAGCCCTTAAAATTTGCATAGCCTTTCTGGCGGTGCAGCCGGGTTTTCAGTCCTACATTGACTTTCACGGAACGTGTGGAGGTCAGTGTGCCATAATAAGTGGGAAAGAGGTTGATCCCCGTTGCTAATTACACACCACATGGCATTGTTATTCTTCGCTAATTGCATGCTGAGTTTCTAACAGTCTCTTGCCTTAGAGATTTTTAATCTGTGTATTAAGCTCATGAATTTGGCATCAACCGCAGTGGGTCTGCAGCAGTCATTAACAGTGGCCCTCTCTTCATCCATAGAATAAATCCCGGGACAAGAGGAAGGGTTTCTTTTGACTTAGTGTGTAAGTGAAACGGCCCACTCCCTCTGAGTGACGTGAACATGTGAGGCGACAGCTGCGTTTCCATTGGAGGTGGAATTACGTGAATTGGAATTATGAAAATAAATACATCAGAAACATGCCAATACTGGCAGGTTTCCATTACTCGCTTAATAATGGAAACACTCACGTTTTTCAACCAAAGGTTTTGGCGCCAATTTGGAGAGGTTGAATCAAATTTAGTGCATTTTGCAAAGTTCAATGGAAGCACTTTTTCCCGCATCGCACAAGTCGCGTTATCAATAACCAGATGTTATTACTGGTGGAAAAGACGACGACACCAAGTGGTACGAGGATGACGAAGTCGAATGGTTTTTTTAATGACTTATTTGCATGAACAGACTTATTCACTGCGTTTCTCATTTAAACAACCTGTACAACCTCTTTTATTGTTAGAATCCTGGGTAAACGCAAGAAAATTGATCCGAGATAGCGTCTATTATTCAAACATTTCGTGAACTTACAAATGTGCGCAAAGCTTTTCCGATATCCCGCTAGTGTCGAAGAAACACAGTTTTGCAACTGCTGAGTTTCCATTGAGAAAGAAGACAAAAGGCAGCAACAAAGTTTATCTGTAAAAAAAAAACCTGTTTTACTGACTCATCAAGGTAAAGAGCTGCACCGTTGATTACAGCATCTTCTTCCACAGAATCAAATTTGGACAAATTTTTTCTTCGGATTGATCTTCGTCCGAAAAATTGCTGCCACTTCTCAACAGCATCTCAAAAGCTCTTCCGTAGCAAAGTTCTTCTTTTCTGTTCGCTGTTGTCAGTTTTCTGGGTGAAAATTTTTCTCAAAGTAGTTCTGAACGCAACAGTTACACTGCAAGACCGCCATTACGCACAAGCACGTGCGGCGAACTGAACCTCATTTCGTTTGCAATACTATGAGTTTTTTTTTTTTAAATTTCACCCCCACAAGTGATAACATCTGCATGACGTCATTTCATTGACTATACCTTTCAATCAGCGTCTGGTATGATTGGCCTGAGCTGCCTGAACGAAGGAGGAGGCACGATTTCAAGCTGTAATCATTGGTCAATAATTGGTCAAAAGAGGAGGGGCTAGTCGGCCATTTTGACGTCCTGGTGTTTAAATATGTCACAGTAAAAACCACGCAGGACGCTTTTAAGTGCAGCGGAAGTAAGAATGGGCGATCAGGGGTATACTCACATTAATATGTTTAACATGTTCTGGATTATTGTGAGGTGAAATTACTTAAAATTTTAAACTGTTATTGTATACTGCTCAAAAAAATAAAGGGAACACTTTAAGTGTTAAACACCTGTTTAAGTGTTCCCTTTATTTTTTTGAGCAGTGTATAAAAGTTTACTTATTCTTTTGGTCCGGACTAAAACCTCGAACAACAAAAATTAATCATGTCTTATGATTATGATGGTTATGACCAGAAATGTGAAGTTTTAATATTGTGAGTAGCTTGCTGTGAAATGTTGCTGCTATTTCTATTGATTTCCTGGTAAAATAATAGAAACTTGTTGGGTTTTTTTTTTTTTTTTTTTTGCTGTTTTAAAGTGTGGCATATTGTGTAAACTTATCAAATAGGTTTACACGGTTATACAAGTCCGTAGGAGATACATGAGACTTTCTTTTATTTACAATCTGTTTTTCTACGCAGTTCAAGTGTTTGTTTTCTGGGACTAGGGTTATAGAAATTACTTCTTTTTTCCCCCACCTCTACTCATCCTCTAAATAAACGATTCTTAAGTCAAGATGAGAAAAAAAAAACACCACAACAAATGACACTCAATAAAAAGTGCATCAGTGTCAGAGAAGCTGTGGCAGACATATCTTTGAGACGCAAATCTATGAAAACAGTTTTGATAGCTACAATTTGGAGTGTCAAAAAAAAAACCCTGCATATTTTGCAGCTTGCCGCCGTCAAAGAGCTTGGCGTTTAGGAAGTGCTTCTCTCTGTCAACAATTTCCTCGGCGCGGTCGACGACACAAACGGCGTTTCTGCCTTTTCCACAGGCGGCGCTGGCTGAACGTCTCGGCTGTTCAGCCGTGACGTGGATCACCGTGATTTAAAACGCGGCAGACATACACATGGCTAGGAGGCTGGCTTGCAGCTTTTAAATTGAGCTCATTTAGCTTCGAGGTCATGTTGGGCTGTAATGTGTAATTTTTTAAAAAGTGAACGCACTGGGAACAAAGGTGGGAATGTGTGAATGTAACGGAAATGTTAAGATGTTTCTGAAAACGTGAGATAATTCAGGTGAATCCCAACACAGAAATGAGAAGATGTCAAATAGTTTTTGCTTATCTCCAGTCTGAATGTCAAGTTTATGAATCAGGCCTTTCTTCTCCTTATATGTTCGGGTCACGAGTTACAAATGAGTATTTTCTGAAACTGTTATTGCTAAATCTACATATAAAATTAGTTGTGTAACGACCAAAATGTAAAAAAAGACATCCACAATTCCTTCTAAAATAAGGGGAAAAGTTTGAATTGAGCAGAAAGAAAGTAGAGCTCCAATGCAAAATTGGCTGGTGACTGGAAATGGTTGATTTTATGCTTGACTGGCCTGACCGAGCACCAGCGGGTTAGAAAGTTAAAAATTCAATATTCTTCCGGTCAGTAAATGCACCGTACCTCAGCGCTAACAACAAAGCCACGATAACTTTTCTGTGTCGAAGTGGTAACTAAAGGAAGAAGTCTCAAAGTTTGCTTGTTCTTTTGTTGTTTTTTTTTTTTTTCAGTTTAACCTCTGTTCTCAAACACAGTGGGTTTGTGAACGCTGGCAGTCTTTTGGAAATCTGAGAGTTAAAGCTGCAATATGTAACTTCTATAAAAAATATTTTTTAATGAAAATCTGCCACCATGTCTCTCAGTATGTTATGAGAGAGGGATTAAAAATCAAGCACTTCTGGCTTCTCCCAGTGCTAACTAGAAACAACTAATCAGAGACAGGAGGCAGGTCTTAGCGCTGTCAATCAAGCTTGTTGCTTGTCTAGGTGCTGCTCACACTCCTCCACACCTCTACTCTCTGCTGTGCTACCGCGTCTTCCTGACAACAGTCTGCCTTGAATGCTAAAGCTAGTTAGCATGGCCACAGATGATGGTGGATAGACAATTTTCCTGAAATTGCAAGTTGTTTCTCCCTCAATTTCATATTCAGCAGCATGTTCATGATAAGATGGAGAGCGCTAAGCCCCCCCTCCTTGCTCTGATTGGTTGTTTTTCTTCAGACGGCAATAATAGCTGAAGGAGGAGGAGCTCGACCTTTTCACAGATCATTTGTCTCATATTAAACTGTTATAACATGGTGACAGTTTTAGCAAATAAGTAAAAAAAAAAACAAAAAAAAAACGTATTTGTGAAAAGAGTTACATACTGCAGCTTTTAGTAAAGATTTAAAACGTTAAGGTAACATAGTTATTCTAAAACTTCTGTCACTAAAGCCTCAAAATGAATCCATAAATAATGGCTGCCTGTGGCAATAGGGACACAAAAATATCTATTTCAGTTATTCAATATCGTTTCATAGTTCTTACAGCGAAATCACAATCATTCATGTTTAGCGGTGTGTCCATTTTCCATTAATTAAAGTGTTTTCCTGTGGCACCTTTTCAAGCAAATCTCCTCTTAACGTTTTTATCAGACGAGTTTGTATTTTTGCCAATTCAACTTGGCACAAATTCAGGTCATTATTATCATATTTCTAAAAGAAAATATCATTTTTTATTATTATTTCCATTTTTAAACTACAAAAAAAAAATCAATTGACACTCTTTGTATGTGCAGCAAATAACAGTGAATAAAGGCTTAGTAAATAAAAGAAGTCGACTCTCGCCGCACAGGGAGCCTCGGCGCGTCTTGATACACAAACCCGTCTGAAAAAGCACATTGTGGTTTCGTGGAAGGGCCTCTAAGTATTGACCATATGTTCTTTTTGTCATGTTGCAGTAGCGTTTTCATTTATTATGCTTAAAATCAATAAAACACAATAAACAAACTCTGTTCTCCACTTGTCATGTTGCTCCCTGATATGTCCTTATAACTAAAACCAATATTTTTCACTATGATAAATGTGCGTCTGAGAATGGCTGGTCCAGTGAGTCAGACCTCGCTTTTAGAGGCCTCTTTGTCTGAACAGCGCTGGCCGAATGCAGCGTCCTGCACGGCTTTCCACACGTCACCAGTGAAGGTACGACTAAAGAGATAAGATGTTGTTGCTCACTGCAGTGAAACTCATAGAACCAATAGATGTATTACACACGGCGAAATACTTAAATCCTTTAATAGATATAAGTTTTGATCATTAGGTGGAAATTCAGTGTCTTTCTCTCTCATACATACTCCACTGGTGGATAAAGGCTGTTGTACTCCAAGCATCGCGTCAGTCCTTTTAAAAACGCTTATTGGTCCCCCCCCCAAAAAACGACAAAAACCCGGACAATTTGCCGTTCTGCTGCTAGCACATAGCAACAAGTGAGCGCGCTGCCCAACACAAATAAAGATCCCACTGGAACACGGTCGGATCAAATTGTGTAGAACAATTTTACAAAGCTTCGAGGCAGATACATTTTCCTCGAGGGTTTTACTAATTGAGGTACTCTTAATTATTCGAGGAATCGTTACAGTCCTAATAAAAAGTATGCTAACCTCTACGCACAAAATACTTGTTTGGGTCTCCTTTTGCATGAACACCTGCATCAATGCGGCGTGGCATGGACGTGATCAGCTCGTGGTTCTGCTGAGGTGGAAGTCCAGATTGTTTTGACAGCTGCCTTCAGGTCATCTGTATCGTTGAGTCTGATGTCTGTCCTCTTCTTCTTCTTCACAATAATTCATAGGATCTCTAAAACAGGGGGCCCCAACTCTGTCTTTTGAGACCCTTTTGATGGGTCCCTGCTCCAACAGACCTGCATTTAAGGGGCAGTGTTATGTAAAATCAACTTTTTTTTTTTTAGATTTTTATCATGTTATGACATTATTCCCTCATCAAAAACATACATGGAGTATTGCTTTGAATCTTTCATACATGTTTGAGAAATCTTTTAATCTTCCATGGCAACCATTCGGCCGTGGCCAAATGCTTCGTCTCACCAAGTGACGCCTACTAACACAAAACTCCTCTTTGGGGCTGCAGTCTGTGGCTGACCAAGCGTCCTTCCTCCACTCAGCTCCTCCAGACTAGCGGCAGCAACAATTAGCAAACACCTGGTGGACCTGCGTGTTTGCTGAGCTCATCATACAAACCACTTTTCAGTCCAGCGCTCTTAAGAACGGTTAACAGCAAAATGAGAAACGTTGTTGTGATGACTTCCTGAGGGCGGAGTGTCCAAAAGAGTAGGAGCTTCTTAAAGACACAGAGGCCCAATTTCATGAAGTCAAAATTCTTCAAAGTCATGTTTGATATATGCAGCATTTGTTATAACAACCGAAGGTAACATATTTATATGATTGTGTTATTAAACTGCACTAATACAGGCACGTTTACAGGCACGTTTTACTACGTGCCATAACACACCTTCAAGTGTTGGCTTGACACAAGGAATTGGACTTTTGGCACACATGTGTAAGATTTGTGTCCTCATAATAGCTGTTGATGCACTGACTCGATCTAATTATGCATACTGTCAATCTAAAGGTGAGTATCGTCTTCGAATCAATACTAGGATGACGAGATCAAAACTTTTGTTTGCAGTTTCTCCTCCATATGTCCAGCAAATGACTGGATTTTCCTCATGCCGGAATTAAAACGCCAAATGTCAAGAGCTTACGTTTTCGATATGAGAGCAGGATTTCATGCCTTTGTCATGTTTGCACTCAAAACTTCTGCTTTCTTTCAAACACAATCTGTTTAATTCCCCCATAAGCGCAGCTTCGCTCCAACACCGTCTGCGCAAACAGCACATCTCTCTCTCTCTGCTTTCACAGGGTAATCTGTGATCAGAGGTGCAAATTTAGCATATCAATTAAACTACTATTATCTACTTAGGCAGCTAGAAAAAAGCGCTCAAAAATATATATTTATTTAGATATATATATTAGACTTCTAACCTGAAATATAAATATGGCTGGACGTAATAGCCCTTTTGTCTTACGACTACTGAAGGGAAATTAGTAGTGTCCATATTTAAGTTGCATGCAGATTACAGTCAGACTCGGTTAAAGAAACAATTGTGTGTAGAAGATGACAAAAAGGGAATTATTGTATTTATATTCTCCTGCACTGCGTTATATTGTAGGTAGTAAATAAAAAAACTGTTTTGTTTGCCTAAAATCTTTGTCCTGTTTTCTTTTTTTTTTCATAATCACAATCAACTAACTGAAGTCAAATAACCAAATGACTTAATGTTAATGACATTTCAAGGAAATAGTACAATATGGGTATCGGAATCGGTATTGGTGATACTAGCTCCATATTTACTTGCCGATTCTCAGAATTGCTCACCCCTAGAGTCCAACCTCAGTTTTCTCTTTTCAAAGCTCTTGAAACGATCACAAATATGTCTCTGCAGTGACACAGACTCCAAAACGTTAGAGCTCACATAATAAAGAACAACAGCGACAAAATGCACAGCGGATGAGAATCTGTCAAGCTGAAAACGGAGAACTGGGTAGTATTTTTAACCTGTGTTCAACGCCTCCACTGTTCACCGACTGAACTTCTCCCATGCAGATGACTTTGTGCTGATTACTGTTTTTTAGTAAAATACCTTAAAAAGTTCCAATGTGTTGAATTAGTCTCTCATTAGAAACACACCAAGAGCAATTCACGTTGTTGTTTTTTTTTTTTTTTTTGCATTTCTGCTGTAAAGAAGTCAATTTTAAAAAATATATTCATAAAATTCATAACTGTTAACTCTTGTTTTTTTTGTTGTTTTGTTGCTCTCACGTAGCAAAAATCAATAAAACTCAAAACGGTTTGTTTAGACGACATACTACATTTCTGTTGAGTTTCATCCTCACCTGTCGGATAACGCTGAGGTTAGAATTTGAATTCTAGCTTCAGTAAACAGTGCTGCCTTTAAAAAAATAAAAATCTAAAACAGTTCAGAGTGGCCCACCTGGACTCAATTATTTCAAATAGTCAATGAAGGCCAAATGTTTTAGAACTAATCCCTATTCACATAAAGAACAGCTGTTTGACAGGACCCAAATTAATTTGAGAATTTGTCTTAAGTATAGAGTGACTTGGCGTAGCTTTGTTCAGTCTTAGCATTTTAAGCTCAAATAACATGGCAACCAGAGCATCTGATTAATCCCTAATGAACATAACTCTAATAGTGTTTAAAAGTCCTCTAATGTATGAAAACACTTCAAGTTTGGCGATGGAGGAAGAAAAAAAAAAAAGCAGGTTTGGACAGTTAATTATGTATATTATTTTTTTTTTAAGTGGGTTAAGTCCAGCTTATCAGGATTCCACAGGCGTCACTGAACATTAGTCACAGAAAATCAGCCCACGCAGGACGTGTTTACAGGTAAGACTAGCTTAGCTTCACACAACACGCTGATCACAGAAGATGAGCTAGTACATGTTGAAATCTGTTCAAATGGCTTCAGTAACAAATTACTGTAAAGTAAGACTTATATGTTAATATGTTAAAACATATTCTTCTTGCTTATATTATTTGCATGGAAAAAGGAGTGCACCAAAAAGTTTTTTTTTGTTGTTTTTTTTTGTCCTTGTAGGTTTTCTAAGTGCCTCCATCCTGCAGTGGCGAGTTGAAGTGTGTATTCCAGGTCTTGGTGACATGAAGCAGGAACATAACACACATCCTGGTGTGAGCCACTAATGATGCAGCGATGCTCCCCGTCTCTGTTGCTATGAAACTTCCCAGTACCTAGCAGCTGGCTGAGGTAGCGGCACGAGCTTTATGTAAGTGAGCTAATGTAAGCGCGACAGTAATAATTGTAATCACAGTTGGAACGGCGTGATTTTATAAATCCAGCCTCATGATTCTCGGTAGAGAGCTCTAACGTGACTCGTGTCTCAGAAAGCAGGATCCTTCTCCAAACACAATATTTCCGCATGCAGCCGCAGCTGCAGACGTCTGGCACTGCAAAATCTGAGTTTAGCTGAAATTCTTCCTGACTTTTCTGTAGAAGATCTAGACAGGAGACATTTGCAGGAGGACTGTAGGACGGTGGGCATGTCGCTGTACCAAATATCAAAGGGGCAGCGTCTTCCAGGCACATAGTGCCACTTAATAGCACAATCAAGTAACTACGCTACCTTCAATTGTTACAAAAATGCTATACATATCAAATATATGACTTAAAAAGAAATCTGATTTTGTAATTTAGTGCTATAAATTTGAGCTCCTATCTCTTTAAAAACTTTTCCTCTTTCTGAAACTCCGCCTTCAGGAAGTCATCGCAACATGGCTCCTCTGTCAACCCCTTAACAACGTTTTTAAAGGGCACTGAGGAGCAGCTCCTATAATGAGCTCACCGGATGTGGACTTCCACCAGGTGTTTGCTCATTTCTGCTGGCCTGTCTGAAGGTGCTGAGTGGGGCAGAGCTAGGCCCAGGCACTTTGCACAGCTGACTGGTTGCCATGGGAGATTAAAGGGTTTCTCAAACATGCATGAAAGAATCAAAGCAACACTCCAGGTATTAAAACATAATGCAAAGCTAAAAAAGAAAGATTTTAAATTATGCTGCTCCTTTAAATATTGTACTCCAACGATGGTAGAAGCAAGATGTGTTACGATTGTTGGTTGTCACTTGTAACTGTATGATTTCCTCGTTCATTTATGTTTATAGATAGATATATATTGACACATTCTGTTCATTTCTCTGTATTCATTGTTGAAAGGTGTTTCTTTGTGTTTAGTTTCTTAGTTTATTCTTGTGTTCTATTCTTTGTACTTTTTGGATTTACTTCTCTTTAGTCAGCCTCTCGTCCTCAGTTCCCTGCTTTCAGTCTGCCACAGCTGTTCCACATCCCCTCTGATTAGCTCAGCTGGTTCATCTCTCAGTATTTAAGCTCCTGGTCTCTCATTGCTCCTTGCTGGATCCTTCAGTTACTCTGCCTGTGTAAAACGATCTGCTCTTTCTGCAGTTTCCCTCTTTTAAGTTCCACCGTATTTCATTATTAAAAATGTATGACCTACCACAGTTAGTCTTCCATACAAACCATAGGACTAAATGATTATTTGATAATGTAAGAAGTAAAAAAAAAAGAAAAAAAAAGCTTTTCTTGATTATTGTTTTAGGTTGTGTATTTTATTTTATTTTTATACTTATTTTTATGAACACTTTTAGTAACTTATATACGTGAGTAAAATTGTAAGTAATTTTACAGATCTTTTGGGGGTAATTCACCAATTAGTGCATACAAAACAAACATTACAGACAAACAAACGTAACAATCTATAAAATAACAAAAAAAATTTAAACAAAAAAACAAAAACAGAGGTAGACATTAAAATGGATACTTTCTTTTTAAACAGAACATAACCGAGTGATGTTACAACAAAGATGGAATTGTTTAACTTATTTTCAGGCCATTTTTTCCACTAATGCAAACTAAATTCTTACCTTAAACATCCGTTTTTCCAATAATTGTCATCAGAAAGCCAATTATTACTTTTCTGATTATTTCACCCTTAAACTCCATCTTTGCTGCTCAGCTATCTCCACCGGAAGTAGGTGACAGGAACTGGATCTCGAGCTGAGTTTTTCGTTCTCGCGCGTTACTCGACGCGACGCGCGCGCACGCTGGAGCGCAGCCATCGTCAGCGCCTTGAGTTTGGGAAGCGCAGCCACAGCGACGCTAAACGGGTTTGTTTTGGGGGCTGTTATTTCTGCTCAAATAGGTCAGAGTGCTACGTGTGTGCAGCTGAACTGGGAGAACCGCAGCTAAAACAGGAATTACGTTTCAAGTCACGTCTCCATACTAACAAGAATGACATTTTTCGGTTCTCATCATGACATTTTATCACCGTCATTACTCTGACCCGAGGGCCGCGGGAGATAGAATTCAGGGAAGGGCCAAAAGGGAACAAGCAGAGGAGACACATCTTCCCAGCTGCACAGGTAAAGACTATCTAATTGGGATCTTATGTGTTTTCTTTCACCGTGCTTTTTCCGAGGGTAAGACATTGACATTGGCGTTTATTAACATTTTTCTCTCTCTCTTTTTTTTTTCTTTCTTCAGCATTACTTATTTGCTGAGCTGCTTTTCCCCCCTCTTTTTTTCCTCCAATTATTTAAATTATCTTCGTTCCTAATGAACATTTTTTGAAATCTCATTTGTTGGGAATCTTTTCAAGTATTTATTCTAATTAGGTCATTACCATGCCGAGCCGGTTTAGATTTCCCGGCTCCACATAAAGTAACTGGATAAATGATACACATAACAAAGATGACTGCAGTAGAATAAATGAATCGCAGCGATATGCATGCGATCTAATCACCTTAATTAACAGATGTTTGTAGGGAGAAAGAATGTAGTTGGTTTAAGTTGCGTGTTAACGACTCGGTCCACACAGCACTCACAAAGGAATTGAAGTTATTTAAACAAAATCATCTTCATATTTAAACAGAAAATGTTAATGATTAAGAGAAGGTTTTGATGTAAAATCTACTAACATGTTAAACGTTTTAGTTGCTTTTACATCTACCTAGACGTAGACGTACTTAGTCTCAGATCTACTAAGACGTACAGTAGATGTAAAACGTCACGTTTACATCTACAAACGTGATATTTGTTGGTGCTACCTTAGCTATGTCTTAAGCTAAGATACCAGCTTTAAACATTAGCTGCTATCTTAGTTTATGTTCCAAGCTAAGGCACCAGCTTAAAACATTAGCTACTACCTTAGCTTATATTTAAAGCTAAGGTAGCAGCTTAAAGCAGTAGCTGCCACGTTAGCTTATGTTTTAAGCTAAGGCAGCAGCTTAATACATTTGCTGCTATCTTAGTTTATGTTTTTAGCTAAGGCAGTAGCTTAAAACATTAGCTTCTAACTTAGTTTAAGTTTTTAGCTAAGGCAGTAGCTTAAAACATTAGCTTCTAACTTAGTTTATGTTTTTAGCTAAGGCAGTAGCTTAAAACATTAGCTTCTAACTTAGTTTATGTTTTTAGCTAAGGCAGTAGCTTAAAACATTAGCTTCTAACTTAGTTTAAGTTTTTAGCTAAGGCAGTAGCTTAAAACATTAGCTTCTAACTTAGTTTATGTTTTTAGCTAAGGCAGTAGCTTAAAACATTAGCTTCTAACTTAGTTTATGTTTTTAGCTAAGGCAGTAGCTTAAAACATTAGCTTCTAACTTAGTTTATGTTTTTAGCTAAGGCAGTAGCTTAAAACATTAGCTACTAACTTAGTTTATGTTTTTAGCTAAGGCAGTAGCTTAAAACATGAGCTTCTAACCTAGTTTATGTTTTTAGCTAAGGCAGTAGCTTAAAACATGAGCTGCTACCTTGTGTTTTAAGGTAGTAGTTAATATCTTACCTGCATTAGATAATGCTTTTTCCATTTTTTATTTAACAAAAATACAGTTGCAGATGCTAAAACCCACAACTAGCCCAAAGGGATTTAAGACCAGAGTGGACTTGAAACAATCTCTAAAGTTTCTTGTCAGTTTATGTTCAAACAGCGCTATCCAAGTTGCTGCCTTTATTGTTATTGAGGATAACAATGATAATTTATACAGCAGAGGAAACGGTGGTGATCTTCCTGTGGTAAACAAACACTGAGAATAGCAGCGCTTCCAGTAAGGAATTTCTCTTTTTTTTTTGTAAATAGTGATCGACTTTTCTGTAAATAGGGAAACGTGATGAAAGTTTAAATATTAATAAAATATACATGTAATGCTTTACTGTTTTTTTTTTCCTTTTTTAGATTTTTTTGTAGCAGTATACTAATGTTCTTTTAGTAGCAGTAGGAGCTGCTACTAAAAGAACATTAGTAGCAGCTAATGTTTTTTTTTTTTAGATTTTTCTTTTTTTAGATTTTTTTTACAATAATACTATTCTAAAAATACTATTTTTAGAATAATAATATTCTACTTAGAATAACAATTCTAATAGTAGAATTATTATTAGTAGAATAATAATTCTACTATTATTTCAAGATAGCAGAATGAAAATGGCAGAAGATTTCTTTGGATCATGGCTTCTAATCTTTTCAAAATATAATAAACTTTCCCTCAAAATGAACACCTAGCTCTTTGTGAATTGTTGAGTTCATCTTAACTGAAGGAAGTCTGCTTCCGTGTTTCTAGTTTAAGTAGAATATATTATAAATAGTTTGACTATATATATTTTCACATAGGTTTAATTACTAAGTTTACATTTTGTCAGGTTAAATTTATTTGTAAAGCACATTTCAACAACAAGGCGTTTTAATATGCCTTACACAATATTCCATTCATTTTGATAGGATTTTCATTCATCTTGGTCTTTTCAAAATGTCTTCAATCTCTTCTTTATTGGAAGTGGAGCGATGACATGAGTATGGCAATTATTAAACACAAAATTTGGGTACGTCATCTTAGATTTACTCCAAAGCGAACACCTTCAGGCTTGACTAAAATTACCACTTTTCCATATTGATAATTCCAACTATTATTGCGGACAGAAATTATGACGAAAAGACCCAATGATTCATTTCTTTGGTCGTACCAGCTAGAATAATGTTTGAAGAAATCAAGGTGAGGCTTACAGTGACGGTAGCACCGCCTGCTACTAGCAGACTTGCTAGGACTGTATAAATATCTCCAAATTTACTTCAAAAACCCTCAGAGGTGAAATCGAGGCAACTGAGTGCTCTAACAAGAGAGATACAGTGGATAAAGAGGGATAAAATTCAGCTTCTGAAACAACTCGTCATCTCAGCGTTTTCTGAACGCAATATATTGCCCAATATTCTGTCAGGAAAACTACTAGTTTTATTAAAAACGGTTCAAATAAATCATTAAAACCCCAAATCAATATGACTCTTCATGCTGATGAAGAGTGTTTGTGAATTTCTGCCCACAGCTGCACAAGGATCAAGACTTATTTTTATCACGAAGCGAGGAAAAAGAACACGGCACAGCGTTTGAATGGTTTATTTTTCTGGTATTTTTTTCTTTCTCCGTATTCACGACTGATGCCACAGAGATGACAGGCTGTCAGCCTTGTAACCACCGACGAGGATTACAAACAAGCATGGTTGACGCTCTGATGACAGGATGGGATTTCCATTAATTTCATGCTTTAGGTTCTTACATTTGTACAGTAAAGTACATCCTAATTTGACTGCTGAACAAACATAACATGCGTCCTGTATCAAGACACGGAAATCTTTCATGTTTCATCAAAGTCTGGATCATGGATTTCTTGCTGCACGGAAAGTCAAGGGACGCCGATCGTACAACTGTAAACTATAAAAAAGGGATTCCTTATCATTTATACAACACTGTGGCTCTTATGCCTCCTTTAAAGCTACCGAATGTACCTTTTATAAAAAAAAAGTTTTTTACGTATTTGTTAAAACTCAAAATGTTGACAGTGAGAAAAAAAAAATCTGATCCTCCTCCCTGATCTCCTACTGCCGTTTCAATAAATGCTTCACTCCCAGTCAAAATCGACCAGGTAGAGCCAGGAGGAGGGTCTTAACGCTGTCAATCGGGCTTATGTATGCGTTGCTAAATGTGCTAATGGCAGAGAAAGAACTCACCGTCCCAGGAAAACTGTTTATCCGGTCATTGGTGGCAGTGCTAACGAGCCATAACATTCACGGCAGATCCCCGTAGCATTGCAGAGCTCGAGGTGGACGGGTTTTGTGAGCAGCCTGTACACAAGCCAGATTGACAGCGCTAAGACCCTCCTCCCGGATCTAATTGGTTGTTTCCAGTTAGCACAGGGAGAAGGCAGATGTATAAAATTTTTCACAGATGTCTCATATTATACTGTCATGACATTGTGACAGTTTAAACAAATATGTAAGAAAATAAAAATAAAATAAATCAAAGTTGCATACTGCAGCTTTAATGGCTGCACAGTCACTTTGACTTGGCAGAGATTAGAGAAATGTTAATTAGAAAAGCTGTTCAAGTCTCTTGTTTGACTCGCTTATAAATTACTTTTGGAAAGGTGAATAAAACCTCGGCAAGGAAAGAAAAATCGATTAGGGGAGGTGTTCGTTTAATTGTCCAACAAAGGATACATTGAAACAAGAAGGATTAAATTAGCTTCAGCTTTGATTCAGTCGTGTGACATCTCATGCTCCTTCTCTTTCTTAGACTAGAGAATTATTGCAACTTGCACAGGACGCATGTGCCTCTCTATCTCCAGAGCCTAACGCCATTCAAAGAGCAGTGCCAACCTGGCAACGCACCGCCACGCAGCATCCCTGGCATTCCACTCATTTGCCCTCGGAGGGCACACTGCGAGCACCCACACGTGCTAGAGTGAGTAATTATTCCCTGGAAAGAGAAAAAAAGAAAAGAAAAAAGGCCCTCTGATCACGACGCCGCCGATTGCGCGAGGCTTTTAATGCGGCATGACCCAGTCTGGCTCATGATTACACACAGGCTGTTGTACGAAATGACTCAGCCTTCGATGAATCTTTGTTTTTAAACTTGGTCATTACGTTTAGTTGGGGCGGTTTGTCTGATATTTGAATCATGTTGTATCAAATCTGTGACTTGCGAGCATTGTCTGTTCGTTTAGTGCCGCCACGGGCCTCTTTAATGAGGGACGCGCTGTAGGAAAGAGAGAGGCAATGTGATTTTAATAGGCTCGCTACGGTCCGCCGGGAAGGCTGCGGCGTCGGCGCGTTAGTTTTGTTTGAGCGCATAATTTAGCGGAGCGAGGGGAGGAGCCGCGACGCCCGTCAAAGTTCGGCCTGGCGGAGTCAACGAGCTGGCATGTCTGCCCCTCGGCGCGGATAAGGTGTTTGGAATACGTTAACCTTTTCCTTATTTGTTTTGTGTGTGTACTCGCTTTGTTCCGCCGTGAAATGAGAAGAAGCCTTCGCCGCCGCGGGGCCAAATCCACTCTGACGCCGGGCTCACGAGGCATTCTGGCACCCGCATATTAGCCTTCATTTCACTTGAAATGAGAAAAAACAAGGAGGGAGAGGAGGAACTTCAAGAGGGCAGCCGGTGTGCTTCGGCTTGGCTAACAGCTATTTCTTGTCTCCCTGGCTTAATCTATCTTTCTTTTCATTCTCCCCCTGCTCTTCATCTCCACCAGTTTAAAGCCCAGTACCTCCGGCACTGCAATTATTGGCACGGTAAAAGATGAAAGGTCACAATTGTTAGCAAAGGAAGTGACAGGAAGAGAAGGTGGAATGTTCTAACTTTGAGCTGTTTCAAGTGGCACGGCACGGAGGAGGATAATAGAGACGTAATGGCTGTCGCAGAACTTATTATCCATGCAAAACATTGATAAATGTCTATATTAGATGTTGCCCCAAAACGCAAGCCTTTAATTGGTAAAGAGACTTCCAATATCATAAATATTTATGTTCTATTGAGTATCAGTTCCTAAAAGATTGAGCGTGTTATTACATTTTTTTTAATCCCACATCACAGATTCCCATTGTAGCCAACACTAATGGCATTTACATTATAAATGTCCGCAATATTGTCAAAATAAAAGACACTTTTACAATTGCTTCATTTCTATTAAATAAGAAACACAATTAAAATCACATGAATAAATGTTTTCACATGGCAGGTTATAAAAAAACATGCCACGCCTTGATCCTCTAACTACTTCCTATCGTCTTCTTCTTCATGGTTTGTTCCAGTAATGACATCCAGTTTTTGATCACATGGCTTGTGTGAAGTGGGAAAAAAAGTGTTTCCATTATAGTTTTGTGAAATAAACCAATTTCAGTACAGCTGAAAAACCTTCTCATCCTATAGCGCCAAAACTTTTTAGCAAAAATATGTTTTTTTTCCCCCCAAATTGATGATTTTCCATTAAGCGAAATGTTGACTTGTGCAATTATATGGTCAGTGGAAACGCAGCTACTGACATTTTGGAAAAACAAATATACCGGGCGATGCAAAAGGTTGCGTTGATGTGCAAACTGGGACTTTTCTGAATGAGGACATTTGAGTGTCCCAACAGCAGCATTGTGCTGTTGCTAGTTACTGCAGCCAAGTGGAACCAAAGACTAGCAGGAGTTTATTTGCTTTCCAGGAGTGTAACAAGATCTCCTTATGTTGAAGCTCCACTATTTTTATTAGTAATTGTAGTCATCCATCCATTAACTAACACACTTAGTTAATGGATGGTGGCGAGGTCGAGTGGTGCCTGTCCATAGTGGTGACTGGACGGGTTGCCAGTCCATTGCATGGGAACACATAGACACCCACACTCACTTCTAAGGAGAATTTAGAAAGTGCAATTCACCTGATTGTCTAAATTACCAAGGTTGTCTTATTCTAGTGTATTTTGAGCAAAGATCATAATACACATCCAGGGTTTCCTTCAGAAAACTTGCTAAGCCTGGTGCACGGGGTGCTAGGGCAGTCATTCATTCAGCCGGCCGCCATGTTTTTCAGTAAAAAATGTTTAAAGTTGACAGGAAACTTAAAAATATTTCTTGATAGCTTTGTGTTATTGGAAGACTGGAATATTAAAACCTAAACACCAACTATAAAGTCTTAAAAAAGGCAATCATTAAAAAAAAAGACTAAAATAAATAAACAGTGCTATGCCTGGTGGGGGCACAAGTAAAGCCTGGTGGCCCGCCAGGCTTATAACACACTGTGGAGAAACTCTGCACATCTTAACTATCAAACATGTTCAATCCATCGTCTTAGTGCTTAAATTAAAGGCGACTGAACTTTTCTCTTGTGTTGGAGATGCTTCACCTCACATGTAAAGGTTTCTTTAGTTTTGATCATATGTTGAGCTCCATGCTTGATATAAGTCATTATCGGACAGTCTTACTAATTGGGCTGCAAAGGTCACACAGGTCACTGACCCGGTCGTCTATCCTGTGGACGGGTTGTCGCTCATGGAATCCTCTTAACGCAGCCTCTGTATGAAGGTGATTTGGTCACAGCTCTCATGTTGTGAATGGTTGTGAAAGTGTCTGGGTAGTCGAGTCGAGGCTATCCACAACGTGTTTGATAGGCTGAACCTATGGTCACTTCCTGTAGAGTGACCTTGACCTGAAGACTCTTCCCTGGCTCAGCTGGGCGGCGCAGCCTGAACAAACGACGTTGCTGCTGGTCAGAGGTCAGACATGTCAGCTGTAAGAGGTGTCAACTTCCTGCTGGGTCTGTTATGGCTTCCTGACTCCAGCTACAAGAGAAAGAGGTTCTTCTGAAAAACTTTATCTTTTCTTTGATATTATTTATCCTTTCAGACATTAACTTTTCATTTGTACATATACATTTCAGTGAAAACTGACTCAGGATAAAGTAAGGTGGATGTGAAATAGAAAAGTGTTGATCTGGTTTCAAATCAACTATCATTTTGGTAAATTTGTGAATATGAAGTTTTAAAAATCTCCACTTGGCAAAAGAAAATCTCAGTTTTTACTTCCCAAAAAGAGTTTTGCCAAATGTACAGGCTTGTGTGGGCGTGGTCTTTATAAGATTTACTAGAGATCCACAGAGCAGAGACTTTGAAAACAATCAAATGATTCCAGAGGTCTGACCTGCTGAAATCTTTTTTTTTTCCAGAACTAAAAATAACATCAAAATACTTTTCTACTTTCTGGAAATCAAACCTGCTTGGTTTTACATCTTTTTTTAAATGAAAAAAACAACTGTGTCATGTAATATATTATTGTATGTTTTATGTTCTCTTCACTTAAAGCAGTTTGAATCATTTTGTTGCTGAAATGTATTACACTAATAGAATTGTGATTGTCATGTCTTTAATTGCTAAATCATTCATTTGTTTGTCAGTCAGCCAAATTTAATAACCATCTGAATCAACACACTGGCACATTTTGAGCATTCACCAAGCTGATAGTCTTAAAAAAAAAAACTAAAAAAAAAACTGCCATATACAGACCTTTTACCTTTCTATTGTGCGATTTAAATTTGTATCTAAATGTAGATTTGGTTATGAAAAGGATGTGTCAGGTATCGTAACATAGATCCACATTTACATATGCATGCATTCTTGCATGGTCTGCTTCAGCCTCCTGAAGCCTGATTAAAACTGCAACATGATTGAAACTTGCATAAATTGGTGGTGGCTGTTTTGCTCCTGCCTTTGTTTGAATGATTGCCACTTTGTTTTGTACTGCTGCGCTGTCGTGACTACTATATTTAAGCTATGTTTTGTTTTTCTGTTTTTTAACCTTGGTTTTATTCCTTTCTTTGCAATCAAAATCGCAACTGGGGCATTACAAAAAACGCTTGGGCTACAAATGTTAAAGTTTACAGTGTCACTTATTACAAAACACTTTCCCCTATAGAAATATGCTAATAAATGAAACTGGTGTAAATCTATTGTCCATGTGTCTTTTATGAGTTTGCCTTTCCAAATCAATTGTTAAAAAACTCCTATATAATATAAAAATCTAATTTCAAACAATTGAGACTATATCTTTTACATCATACAGCCATTGTACCACATTACAGAAATGTCTGCCACTGTTTCACCTACTTCAGGACAAAATATCTGGGATTGTGATGTCAAGTGGTGTAATTACAGTTATCATCATGCTTTTTTTTCCTTTTTTTTTTTTGACAGCAAATCTGAAACTCAATAGTGTGTGACAGAAATCTCATATTTGATGCTTGTTTAAAGATAAGTGTTGGATAGTTTGAGCTGGTAACTCAAAATTAAACACCTAAACCCCAAAATATAGCAATTAAAACCCACAAAGGTTCGATAATTTTCCTGGCTGAGACGAATAGTGGATTCGTATGCCTGGATCTCGACAAGATTATTGGTTGATTTTCAAAACCTGGCAGACCCCACACATGAAAATAATTTTTTTTAAAAATATAAATAAAACAGTTTAGTGATAGTACACACCTCACACTAAAACAGATTTCATTCACGGACAGGAAATCTCACAAACCTTCAGTGGAAGCAAACATGACCGACTGGAAAGAAGCAACGGCGATAGTTTGTGTTCTATTTTTGGATTCCCCGTCGTTTTATTCTCATCATTTTGCTTTCTGATTGGCAACAAGTCACATTTAACGGGCTGCGTTCTCGTTAACTCGTTGTGAAACATCCCAGATTGCGCGATATCTTCTCAAGACGATCCAGTACGTTGAGTATCCCCAATTTGAGATCAGAGCGATTCCGGATCACTCTCAGCACAACAAACATGGCAGGAGAATCTCATTAGATTATCTTTAGAGCCTTCACAACAATCAAAGTGTACCTAAGACTTTCGGAACGGGAAGTTGGGTCAAAAATGGGCATAAATTGGTGTAAATCAAGCGTACTCGATCCCTGTTACAAGAAAATTATGGAAGGACCAACCAACTCAGAGATGGGAGGGTAAAATGACAAATTAAGAAGTAAAAGGAGCTGGCAGAAACATAATACAGCAACATGATGACAAGACAAGTTAGATTTCAAGGTCAGTGGCTTTGGCAGCATTTGGGGTCACTGCAGGCCCGTCATGCCCCCGGCCTTTCTCTAAAAGGCTGCTGGATTTTCCTCATGACAACCAAGGAATGGGATTAATGCAACGTGCGTCAATGTTTCCATCATCATCATCAGCAGCAGCAGCAAGCATCCAGAGGGACATGCTCTCCCCGCTCAGGTCGTCATGAGGGAACACTCTGTAATCAACCCACACTTTTTATCGATGTAGACAAAATTTTTATCTATTGCATTATTTTGTTAGTGCGTAATCATCCATTTTGGTTCCACACCAGAGTATTGTTGACCGTTAAATTACTGGTTGCGCAGCGGCTCTCAAAGCGCCCCTCAAATCACTCCCTTTGGAAGTGATTAAGATTCATTTCAAAACCTTACAGACAATTTTGGAGCACAGACGTTTCCTCCCGTTAAGTCTCTGAAGCGCTGCTGAGGTTGGCCACCAATTATAGCCAAGACGGTAACTTTTTAAGGCTGATCCCAGAAGTGTTGGATGGGGGCTGAAATTCTTTGTTTACGGCCTCCTCGCCCACAAGAAACTTGCAAAAACCTCCACAGCCAGCACCAACTTGGAGGCACGTTTGTGTCCTGGAGACCCGCTCTGGTCATAAATAAAAATACGATGAGAATTGTGTTTTCCTTTTCACAAGAAAACAGTGCGTCCGTTGGAAATGTGAAGCGAGTTCTTGGCCGTTTTCCAAGAGCAAGCGGTCTGCAGGCCATGCTGGAAAACTACAGAGACCCGACTGCATTTCATTTCAAGGTTAGCACCGTTTCTTTTTCTCATCTTTATTTCTTTAAGTCGTACTACTCTGCTGCTGTCGTCTATCTGAGCGGCTTGAGAAGGCCTTGTTATCTGAATTCAAAATCTGGGATATGGGTTGTCAAAAGCAAAAAAAAAAAAAAAAAAGGCTCCAATTTCTTCAAATTATAATAATCTTGTAAATGTTAACAGCTGCCCATTTTTCAACTGCCCTTATCAGTTGGACCTTATCAGCTTGAAGTATCAAATCGCTCACTGGAGTCACGTTACACGTCTTTTGTCGTAAAAGCTTTGAGGTACTGAAGAACCTCTTAATGACAGTTTGGATCTTAATGGAAGCACTTGAAATGAATCTTTCAAAAAAAAAAAAAAAAGAAAAGCCACCTACTCAGCATGACACTTGATACAGACCTTGTAGATACAGAGGTTTCGGGAGGTTAATTAATAATTATGGTTCACCTAAAACTATGAATTATTCTTACACATGCGCTGCCTTATAAAAGCATCCCTAACCCTGGAACTTTATATTTCCCGAAAAATTTCTTGATAAAAACTGAAATGTGGTTTTGAATTGGTATGCCAATACTGTGTAAAACATTTTGCTTCAGCTGCAAGGCAAGGATTGAAGCCGGCGCTTTGCAATATGCCTCTAGCTCTATTAAACTGGAACAATAGGCCTGGACTTTGACTGGGCCATCCTTATACATATGCTTAGATCTGGTGGTTCTGAAGCTGCCTTCACCGGCACTTGGAAGAAAGTTTGGTGAAAATGAAGTAAAGCAGACTAAATATTTGTAGTTGAACTGGGATTTGAAGCTATAAAAAGTAGCTGTTAAAGGGGCGGTTTGATGTAACATCAACTTTTTTGAGCTTTAAATCATGCAATTATGTTATTCCCTCATCAAAAACATACCTGGAGTGTTGTTTCAATTCTTTCATGCATGTTTGAGAAATACTTTAATCTCCTGTGGCAACCTTTCAGCTGTGCAAAACGGCTGGATGGACGAAGCTCCGCCTTCGAGGCCCCAGTCAGCTCCTTCAGACTAGCCAGCAGCAATTAAACACCAGGTGGAACTGCACATCACAGCCCAATAATTTCGATTAAATTATGCACTGCTGTGTCTCCAAAAAAACAAAAGTCTTCGAACATCTTCAAACTCTTCTGCTTATGATTTGACAGTTTAGGTTAGCTTTTCCTACAAACTAAAGTCTGGCTGTACGTTCTGGGTGATTGTTCTCCTAGAAGGTGAACCTCCGTCTTCGGTCTCCTGCAGTTCCAAACAAGTTTTCTTCCAGGATTGCTTCCAGCTCCTTTCTGAAGAGAAGAATCCCTCCAGCATATTGCCCCCACAATGTGTTACCATGGTGATGGACCTTTTAGGACGACGTGCGCTGTTAGCTCTCTGCGTACCAGAGTAATTATGGCTTTCTTACAACTCTTTTGTAAATGTTGCATTATTACCATTGACCTCTTGGTTCCATAACTTCCTCCTGTCTGCTGTGCTCCTCAGTCTCCATAATGCTGTTCTTTTTTCTTTCTTTTTTTCATGAACAATCTCTAATAAATTTCAGGCTTTCACAAAACAGCTGGATTGATAATGGGGCTTAAATTGCCCAAAGTAGTTCTCTGAATACAAATGCAGGCCACACTTTTTCACTTTGAAAGCCACGTATCTGTTTCCCCTGCAGTTCACATGCCCCGATTTGTACTGGTGCATCGCATTAAGTTTCTGGTTGTGTCGTGGCAAAGTGTGAAAAGTTTAAGGAGTGCGAATACTTTTGCGAGGCACGACATGTTTCTATATACTCAAAGACAGCCCCTAGAGGAGGTTTGATAAATTATTCAGCTCACCTGCGTTCCTGGGAGCTCGACAACAGAGATGTAAAAGGGTCCCGTGAAATATGTCGTTCTCAGCCGCTGCAGCAGCAGCGTGATCAGACTTGTATCGAAGTTCAGCGGGAAACAAGCTCACATCATGCGATCTAGCTTAACAAAACAACTAAAAAAAGCAACTCTAAACTGGCTGAAAACTCGTTATTGAAATCTTATTATTAGCAAAACAACTGCAAAAGTTTGATCCCTAAACTTTTAAGATTTACTATTGTTCCTTTTCATGATTAACACATTATCCTTCTGTGATCAAATCAAAAAGAATATTTGAATAAGACTCTCTGATGTCTCAGAGACATTTTACAATTTTGCCATCTTTTGATCAGGAAAATGATTGTTCCTTCCAGTTAGACTTTAATTTTCACTATAAAAACATTGGTGTTTTTTTTTCTCTTCTTCTGCTACCCCTTTGATAAAGTTCAAAGAAAAATAATAAAATTAAGTTAGCAAAAATATAATAAGAACTAACCGTCACATAATGGCAGTTGGGGTTGGGAGATGGAGAGGTTTGCCCGCTATGTTAAAATAACATGTTATGATATAAAGCAACAAAATAAAGGCTGTAATCATAGCAGGAGTCTAAACCAAGTCTGTCTAGACGGCTCATGTGTTGAATTGAAAACTTGAGATGATTTGTAAGCATTCTAACGTACCATCCCCATTCAGTGTCTGTAAATAAAGGACACACATCAATAGATGATCTTATATTCTTTTTATAGCCATGTCTGTGTCTAAAGCTGTGTTTCCATTACAAATGTGTGGAAACTTTCGATATTCCTCTAATGTAAAAAAAATAACAAAAGAATTCTGCACTTGCGGTGTTTCCTTTAAAGAAGAAACGCAATTAAAGTCCTGCCACTTCCTGTCTTCTTCTTCGTCTTTTTTGTCAGTAGTAACATCCGGTGATTGATCACGTGACTCGTGTGATGCGAAAAAAGTGTTTTTATTGCAGTTTTGTGAAATACAATAATTTTAATACTGCCAAAAAAACCCAACTCATGTTTTTCATTGAAAAACATACATTTTTTCAAAATTGCCGTGTTTCCAATATGCAAGTAAATTCTTGTAATTCCAATTTCATGGTCAATGGAAACGCGGCTTGCGTCCCAGTAGTCGTCATGTAATTTTAGGTTGTGATAAACTTGTTTTCTCTCAGTTCTAGAAATTTATTGTTATAATTCACTTTCTCAATTGTATTATAAAACACACCGGATGTTACACAGTGTCAATCGTTATTGAATAAAAATTAGGTTACAATATAAAAATTTGGGAATATTTAAAGACACCTCCAAAACCCCTAAATATGTTTGCAAATTTGAGAAATATGCACGTTTTTATTACAGCATGACTAGGACCAAATCTGGGGGATTCCGATATGTTCCTTGTCCCAAATTGATTAAAAGTCTCCCCAGCAAGTTTGAGGCCTGCCACTTCTGCTATATATGCCTGGAAAAAAAAAAAACTTTTAAAAATAAAATTACAGATGTATTTTGATTAGATGCCCAAACTCATTCAATTCCTGTTAATGGGAAGCAGCAGCAGCTTTCCTCCATTCTCTCTTGACAAAAAGAAACAACAATAAAACAACAGTTTCCCTTTTTGTTTTAGCTCTAATTCACCACGGCAGACTGGAGCAGCGTCGGCATCGCCCGAGTCCACCTGTCCATCTCATGCCATCAATCATGTACAAGACATCAAGGTAGTTGGACTCTTTTGCTTGAGGCAGAAACTGAACCCAGACCTGGAGGGGGCAGTCTATCTTTTACCGGTTAGGAACCAAGTCCTCTGACTGACGCAACACGGACTCTGCTGACCTTTATGAAATTATATACTGGTAGCAATGGGGTGGAGAAAAAAAAAGAAAAAAGAAATGGACTATTGCATATTTCAACATAACTTTTGTTTAAAATATTGAAAGACAGCAATGGCTTCAGAGAAGACTGAATGGTTTTGTTTTGCACGTTTAGAGTCGTCGATATTTCCTCTTCGGCTTCAATAAATACTTGAAGGTTTGACAAGACCTCCTTTCCTTCCTTTCGTTGCAAGAAACGGTCTTGCAACAAACTGATGCCAAGCAAGGCAAAGAAAAGCCTACATACAGACAATGGTATACTTGCTGAAATGTAAATATACTCACCTGAAACACTGGAGTCCAACAACCAGCGTGTAGATCCATGTGTATTTACAACAAGGGTTTGGTAGCATTTCCCTGTGAGCCTCTTACTCATTTCTAATGCCTTGTAAAACATGTCCGCCTTATCTTCTCATTGATTTAGCAAGTTCATTTTATACTCCGCCAATACAGTTATAAATATTATAGCGCATTGATTCAGTCGTTCTACATTTGATCGTACACCACTCCAGGCATTAAGTGTAAAGCCTTTAGAAATTGATAAAATAGTGAACTTCCACAACCAAATAAACACATTTACCGCTTTTCCATCTTTATCATCAGAGTTTATATTTATATGTGTCTACAGTCTTCTCTTTTGATTACACCCAAAAGATAAGAATACAAAAAAAACACATCAGTACTGCAGTAGCTCCAGGTCATGTTTGGACCTGGATGTCTGGACTCATATTTGTGCTGGTAAAAGTCAAAAAGGAGGAAAACAAACACGAGACATACTTGTTTATCTATTCTGGTTGAGGGCTTCAATCATCGGTCAACCATAGCTGTTTCAACTGGGTTTTTTTTTTATGTTGTTGGGTTTTCCAGGGCAGAATGACTGCCCTGGGTTGTTTGATATCATCGCATATATCCAGTTTTTCTAGTTACTTACTTTGATAAAAGTAGTCTTCAACAAACTCTATGAAAAGGTTGGAGTGACACACTGGAAAAACATAAAATCTTACCAAGTATTTTCAGTCTAATTTCTAGTGCAAATACGTAAACTATTCAGCAAGACGTAAGAGCTTGTTTCAAGTCAATAATTACTTAATATTGATGAAAAAGTACTTTTTCCATTGGCAGATGAGTTCACTAATAAGACATTTTTTCCATAAGTGAAATGGAACCAGTACTTTTCCATCAAGAAAAGCGAATTATTGACTCTAAACAAGCTCCTGTATTTTGCTGAAAAGTTACTTATAAGTCAGTTTCAAGTGTACTAAGATGTTTACACTAGAAACTAGACAAAAACACTCTGTAAAATTGTGTGTTTTTGCAGTGTAGAAACATGACAACAACTCTACTTACGACCAACCATATGAGTAAACGGCAGTCAATCATGTAAGTGCCTATGGGCGACCGCTCTGTGTTTTATACTTGATTTTGTTTTAAATGGCAAATCTTCTTCAGAAGCACAGGACGAAGAATTAAAAAGTCCAGAAAGACAAACGAACAACCCGGTTTTACAATGGGACAACGGCAGTAACCACTCAGCCACCTCCATACCGTCCGTAATCATGTGACAGATTTGTCACTTTCAGACTGAAAGACTGAATGCATTTCAGGGCCATCTGGTGTGTGGTGGAGACACCAGCTGGAGGGACACAGGACAATGTCGGCCTGTGGGAAAATGGCAGGAGTCATGCGTGAGTTCCCTGAGTCAAGCGATGTTTCACCGCCGCGGCAAGACGTCCAGGCGACACGGCGCGCCAACAGGTGGAGGCCGGTGAAGCTGCTGTTTAGCACATTTCATCAGAAAACAAAGAAGAAAAGGTGGCTTTCATGGAGGAATGTTGAATCCTTCGAAGACGGATATGAGTTTCAATCTTGATCTCCCAAGTTGGGCAACGGTTCAAGAAATTGTTATTTATACACTTTTTACAGTTCCGACCCCTGGGAGAAAGTCGTACCAGTTCACAGGCCTCTAATCCAGTTCATTTGCACTGATGACACCAAACGCATTCCATTCTGTCTGCAATTATTGCGTACACAGAGAGGATTGTGTGGAGGAGAATAATATAATGAGAATTACTAATAGCATAATGTTGATTGAAAGTGCACTTACACGCTCTGACAAAGCCTAATGCAATCAAAATATGCTGTGGTGGTGAGGGAGGAGGTATTTTTTGTGGAGAAATATTAAGAATAAAACAGCAATTGCATCCACAAGTACAGTAAATGTTGCTTTACAGAGATTATCTGATTATTTCATCCTGTTTATTCCTCCTACAGAGTTTGCTTGCCTTTCTCTCTCATTTTCAATGCATGGAGCAACAAATCCATGATTATGCTAACTAAGATGAGGTGGGGGGGGGGGAGTTCTTATTCAGCATGGCTGCATTCACAAGCTTGTTGTTGAAACATAAGTGTTTTGGCAGAAGCAGCTGGATTCTGCCATTGCGGATACATCCAGCTAAATGCTGGATACCCGTATCCTCATATCCACTGCTTTTCACATCCTCGCCGTGGCGACCAGACTGATTGCCTCATTGATGGAGTGGCCCGTATAGGTTGCATGTGCTGTTGAGCTGTGCTGTCCAGGAAACGGGGACACCTAGGCAGGAAACGATTGGCGTCTTTGTTGAGCTGATCTACGGCCCTGGTGAGAAGTTCATGCCCGCCCACCAATGTCATACGGATTATGAGCTTTTAAAGTCTATAGTTAGACTCAAGATGTGGGAGCACAAAACTCAGGATAAAAATATTATGCATATACCTCCATGAAGTCAAGCATCCATATTCTTAGTCCTTGTTGAACTTCCACAAAACTCCAAAGATGCAGAAACACTGAGCCCCTTTAAATCCGCGTCAAGTACTAAGTGGAACATTAATCAACATATTTTTTGTGTGTAGCTGGATAATTTTGATGATGTCACTTGACAGAATGTAATGTACATTGCTTGTTTCATAATTGGTTACTATGTTGTGTTTTTAAGACGTTAAGGACTTTAACCCTCCTGTTATGTTCCGGGTCAAATTGACCCGTTTTAAAATTTACAAATTAAAAAAAAATAAATAGAAGCATTTTTTTTGCATGAAACGTTTTCTATTTGTCTTAATAGGTGCACTCTAGACATAAGTTGAAAATTTATTCATTTTACACATTTGTACCAAACCCTAGGTCTACTTTTTACATCGATACTGTTCGGGTCAATTTGACCCGGCAGTCAGGTTAAAGTGCAAAAAAAGATTTTATAATGTCCAATTCTATATGTTTCCTTGCAGTTATGAACCATATTTCACCACACACACACTCACACACACCCACACGCAACCACACACACACAAGCCCACTTTCTCACTATTCTCTTTACTTCACTAGGAAACTGCGAGAAAGCAGGTGTTCACACAACCTTTGACGGGAATCTTTTCTGTTCCTGTGGACAAACTCCACCCACACTGAGTGGACACTCAGCAGAAGTGGAGAAAAACATAAATACTCTCTGCATGACTCATTTATCTTGATTTTAATCAGCGGGTCAATTTGACCCAGAACAGTATGTGTGTCTCAAGTTCAATTATAAAGATCACCCTTTGGTAAAAAAAAAAAAGTATAATATAAAATAATTTACCAAAGGTCAACTTCAAGGAAATTATTGTTTTTTTGTGTCTAGGTTTTTTTCATTGGACATTAAAAATCTAAATTCCATTTTTTATGTCCAAATGAGTAAATGAGCAGGTTGTCGTCATTGATCCTTAATTTCTGAGAAATAATAAAACATCATTGCACAAATATTGATTGAAATGGTTAGTATTGGAGTTAATAATCAGATACAAAAATGTTTTGGAGGAATTTTTTGGTTTCTGACACTATTGCATGATTAAACACTCCCTGGGTCAAATTGACCCACGAACATTTTTGCTGTACCCTAGAAACGAACATAACAGGAGGGTTAAACTCCATTGTTAATGTCAAGAACAGTAAAACAAAAACTTGACTTGTCTTGTCCAACATCCACACCCCCTTTTGGGGGAATGAGAACCTCATAATTTGAATATTAGTCTGTGCAACTTCAATATTATAATGAGGAACTGTTATAAAGGTTGTCTTTTTGGACTTGTCTCCAATAAAGGTCCCTTTTCTTTAAAGATGTTCAGTAATATTTGCAAATCAGTTACTAGTAGCTGAGTCACATTGTTGTTTTACATTTACATGTTAAAACCGAAACAATACAGAACACGAGACTATGTTGAGCTTTCATTGGACCAAAAGCCCACAGGTTGCACAGACTCCCATTCAAACTCCTGGGTCTACTTTCTTTGGAAAGGGAGCAGGGCAGTCTGGGGGGAAATAAGTAATATCTGGTTAAATTTACCCTATCAAGATGGTAAAAGTCTCTCAAAAGCTTAATGTTAGCTGCTGTTATTATGGCCAGTGAAGCCGGTTTCTGTCCACATTGACTGGATGGGTTCATGCTATGGAATAAACCCTGACTCTAAATCAATACCCTCAGACTCAATGGAAATGTGCAGCTGCCCACATGGACAACCCAAAACGCCCTCTGGTGAAAAGTTTTAGGATCTGAAGAGACAAAGATTGAGGAGAAAGTATGTCTGAAGGAGTCAGGGTAGTGTTTCCATGTAAGATAGTTCTATCAATTGTCAAGCACGATGGTGGCAACAATCTTTCAATTGACCCTGCCCACTGCACTAAGTGGATGTCATATTAAAGAAAAACAGCAATTCTCAAATTATTTGAATGTTTTGGGATTTTAAAAGACCTCAGTCCTACTGGACAAATCAGGACATTGTTTAACCCTCAAGTGATTTTAAGAGTGTGTGTCATCTGGACGAGTTTTGGACTGTGCACTCCAGTGAGGTCACACACTTTTACGAGTTTAGTTTTGTGTGCTTTCTTGAACTGATGGTCTGACGGCACAATCTCACCCCGTCGTCCGACCGTGGCATCTGACCTGCTCCTCCTGAGCGCCTCGCTAAGACCGCGTCAAGTCCACGCCAGAAGACATACTCTTATATAAATATTATTTTCTAATTCTACCAAGAAGAGTAGTCAAATATCCTGACCAGAATTTTGTCAGAAGTTTGTTGTTGGCTGCAGTTTGAGTCATTCAGGGGCCACATTTGAGCTTCTGCAGTGCATCTGAGGAGATTAGTCAGATTTTCCCTCCTATTCATAGTCCAATAATGGTCTCAGTAGTTTTTACTTAAACATGCAATTTTCAGTGCACTGTTTAAGCAATAGACAATTTCTCATGTGTCTTTTTTCCAAGGACAAAAAAGACCTTGGAGGTCTATGTATCCGAAAACAAAAGAAGCCAGAAGAAATAAAGGATCCTGGAAGAAAGATGTGAAATTGTCCATCTTTTATCAACTCTGAGTAGCATCAGCAGTGGTTGGCACAACCTCACAGGAACTGAAAGCAATACACACAATGTCACTAATGAAAGAGATCTGGTAAGGTCAAAGCTCAGAGAGTGGCATAAGTACACAACCCACGGGTGGTCCTCACGGGAACCGGTGAATTTCCATCCCCACGTAATCCACCTCCTGACAATTCCCTTCTGTTTTCAATCTGTATGATAAAGAGCTCTGGGGTAAGCAGAGTGAATGAAGGATTCTATCCCGAGATAAGGGACCAAGTGGAAAGCAGCGGGGAAGAATAGCAGCTGCACTCCTCAAGACAGCCAGCTTGGAAGCTGAAGAAATTTTCATCCTTGCAAATATTGATTTCTGTCTTTGCTGCACTTTCTATCAATGCTTTAAACTCACACGCAATCCCAAACCACGGCCAGCTCCTCACGGCCTCGTTTGGTACCAGGCCAGCAGTGAATATGAGGTTCATTCACTCCGACCATAAACTTGTGGTGATTGTGGCAATTTGCTGTATGTTTTTACCCCTTAAATAAAGTTATTTTCTTTAACCAAACAATTATGAAATCACTTGAGAGTGAGGTGTGGACATAAGCAGTCGTTCTATTTACTGTATCGTAATCAAATGCCTTGTGAAACTTGTCCACTTAACTCTTTGTGGAATATTGTTACAAGTTTGCCTCAAACTATCACAGAGCCAAGATGGCCGATGTCTGTCACCAATGCCTAATGCCAATTCGACACATAATACGGGCATATACACTTTGTGGTCATCTAATGATTGGAATTAAGATATAACGATGCCTAATAGCATTACCAGGGTTTTCGACCTCCCCCCTGACGTCCCGAAAGAGGGTCAAAAGACCCTGAGTCCAAACTGACGACTCTGATGGCTCAAATTAGCATCCCTTCTTCAATTGTAAATGTGGCCATTGACCGTCAGGCCAGAAGGTAGGAGTGTGAATAGTCCATACTTCTGGTCATTGCTCACAGCTGTACCTGGCTGTAAAATTTCTAATTCTCCATTTAAAATATTATAATTAATTCATTGTGCTTTGGTGCGCCAGTAATGGCCTTATTTACAGAACAAAAGCGCCTGTTGAAACCAGCTTATTATCGTGAACTTTTACAGGGCGACGATCGAGAGCATCCTCTGCCTCAACATGACTGTGTGGTATGGTAGCTGCACAGCACTGGAGAGGAAACAACTGACACGGGTGGCGAGAACAGCACAAGGCATTGTGGGATGCCCTCTCCCAGACCTGGACTCCATTTACATAGGCCGGGTCAAGAAGAGAGCTGGATCCATAGCCATGGATTCCAGCCACCCGGGCCACAGACTGTTTGTGCCGCTGCCATCAGGCAAGCGGTACAGGAATATACGGACTACAACAAATAGACTGAGAAACAGTTTCTTTCCCACAGCCGTCAGAGCCATTACTCCCTGCCGCCCCCCCCTCCCACACATATCATAGCCTCGCAGTCACACATACATATCCCCCATCCCCACACAGCCATATTGTTCTGCACTTTGCACTGTCACATCATCTGCATTTTGCCATAATTGGACCTGCTGCTACTTCTTTGGTGTGGTTGAGTGCCTTTAGTTAATTTTAGTTGTATATATTGTTATTATTATTATTGTGTGTTTGTTTATTTTTATTGTATATATGTGACTTTTTGCACGGGAGCTGCAAATGCTATCTATCTATCTATCTATCTATCTATCTATCTATCTATCTATCTATCTATCTATCTATCTATCTATCTATCTATCTATCTATCTATCTATCTATCTATCTATCTATCTATCTTATAGGATGCTAGCTAAAATCCTTCAGGTCAGTCGACCCATCCCTGGGCTCCAAAGGTAGAAATGTTAAATGACCCTTATCTGGTCATTACCAGGGTTTTCGACCTCCCCCCTGAAGTCCTGAAAGAGGGTCAAAAGACCCTGAGTCCAAACTGACGACTCTGATGGCTCAAATTAGCATCCCTTCTTCAATTGTACATGTGGCCATTGACCGTCGGGCCAGAAGGTAGGAGTGGAAAATCATGCAAAAAGTGTAAGCAAAAGAGATCTGGGAGACTTTGCACATGCAAATTTGCATGCAGCCTTTTGTGCTGTGGAGTATAAATAGGTGACTGCTTCACCTATTTAGTTCACAAGAAACAAAATGCAGACGAGGTTCACAGCTCAGAAGGCATTGGAACTGATTCAGAGCAGTGCCAGCCCTTGTGATTCAGATGGAGAAGACATAGACCTTCAACCGGATTCGGACTCTGAGCTGTCTTCAGGTTAGATTTCTCAACCTACCTATTTTATTTTCCTGACTATTTTTTATTTAGAACAAAACAGAAAGTTAATTTGAAATTGTTTATCTTGCAGATGAGGAGACTCTCCCTCTACCAAAAAAGAGAGCTCGTTTGGGGAGTGAGCCGTCAGAGACCGCGAAAGATGGCACAGTGTGGCGTGAAGAACAAGTGGGGACACATCTCCATTTCACTCCAATAGAACCGTACGCCACAGATGGAGAGCCAAGCGCTAAGGCCAGACGAAGTATCCGGAGTCGCCTTCAGAGCTTCCTCTGTTTTATCACTCTTGACATGCTTCGTAGCATTCAAGAATGGACTACTCAACATGCACGTCACACGGAGCAGCAGGATTGGTTCATGGATCTCCCGGAACAAATGGCATTTATTTCAGTCATTATCTTGCGGGGGGTGACCAAGGTTCCATCACTATGTGACAGCTGGTCAGCAAACCTGGCAAACCCAAGGATCATTGCAACTATGGCCCGAAACCGCTTCCAAGACATCATGCGACACCTACGCTTTGATGACATGTTTACACGCAGTGAGCGAGCGGAGACCGATAAGTTTGCTGCAATCTCCGATGTTTGGGGATCGTTTGTCACCAACTGCATCGCATCCTACAACCCTGGTCGACACATCACTATTGATGAACAGCTTTTTCCATCAAAGACTCGCTGCTGTTTCCTGCAATACATTGCAACAAAACCGGACAAGTTTGGCATCAAGTTTTGGGTGGCTTGCGACCTGAAATCAAAGTACATCTATAATAATTTAATACCTACATAGCATTTTATAGTATAGCATTTCAAATAAATTGCCTGAAGTTGCCTGAAGTTTCACAAGGAATGCCTGATATCCTGATACATCACACCTTTTACGTTGGAAAGTGGACAGCATCACTCAGTAACAAAAATTCTTCCCCATTAGCTAAAAAATGGGTTTCACTTTAATAATATCACTTAAGTCTTGTCTCGTTCTCCAAAACCTAAGATAACGTCCTGTCTTGTCTTGACAGCTGGATATATGGCTGCACACCTACTTCTCAAAGAATCAACTTTTCCTTAAACACTAAAACTCAAAACTCAAGTGACTTAATTCAGGTTACCTTGTTCTTTTTTGATCATCTTAAAAACATGATTTTTTTTTTTTTTTTTAATGCTGTTTTATGAGAGAAAATACCAATCGCCTGACACTGGGACAGTGTGTGATTCTAGAATATTATAGATGCATATCGTGTAAAACTGTCAGCCTAGAGAACCATTGTCAATATTATGTATAATTAGTATTATTGATTTGCTCTTGGATGATAAAAAGAGACGGCGCACCTGTTAATTCATTCCCCCCTCTAAAACCAGATGATAAAATTTTTATTCAAAGTTATTCGGCTCCTGAGACATCTAGCTGTCACCAATTACCACACACAAGACACGGCGTAACACCGGAGCTGTCAAACGCTCATTGAAAAGCCAGCACATAGTTTAAATTGTCTTACACTAAAATAGGCGTTTATTCCTCAGATTTCGGCTCAGATACTCATGATCCTACCAGTTCTCAGAGCTTATTCTGTCTCTCGGGCGAACAAGCAGCTACTCCTCCGGGGGATATTGGACCCATTTCTGTTCACGTTTGAAACCGGGACTTTTGATGCAGTTTAAGGCACGAAAACAGCACGTCTGTGCTGATTTACCCAAGAGTTTTTAAACACAGATACATGTTGGTATTTTACTGTACACCCAGCTCAGGCTGTTACCTCTGTTCAAAGAAGATAACAAGGATCCTGGACCCTCAAGGGACCCTGACCAAGACTAAATGGGTAAAATTTATAGTGCCTTCACTTTCACACCAGTGCATTAGCAGAACAGATAGCCTAGCTGAAATACTAGACTTTATAGGGGGGAAAAAAGCCTAATGGCAAGGAAAAACTAACTCACTCATTTTGAGCAACTGTATACCCACTTAACAAATGATGTAGCTCAAAAATATAAAATGGTTCATGACCCAGGCCATTACAGGCTTCACAAAAAAACAAAGACATTTTAATTGGTTTAATTTTAGCACAATACTGTCCTTATCAAGCCTGGATTTAAATTCGAAAAAATAACACACACACACACAAACAGTTTGGCTCTTGTCAGCCATCTTGGATTTGGAGGACATTTACTTGCAGTTACAATGACTGGCCACTGAATGAACCTCAAAGGAGGGAGGCAGTAGAGAGCACTCTCTGCTCTATGAATGTCCACCATACAAACCGAAGCACTTTGAAGAAAAAGCCTTTAAAATAACTTTTCACAACAGTCACCGCTATGAGCCAGAGTGGTGACTGATAAATTGTTACGTACTTGGTTGATACAAAACGTTTTAGAGTGGTTTAACTTCATAAAACATTAGTATGAAGGATGTGGTGGAATCGAATACCTTAGCTATAGCATTTGTTAGCACCCCAGCCAGCTAAATCCCTGCGTGAAAAGCCTTAATATGTTAAATTGAAGATGTTAATTCAGTGGGTGGGGAGATTAAATTTAAAAAAATGTTGCAGTTTAAGTGAAGAGTAAACGAGGCCTCATATTAAAGGTAGGATTTTTCAACATATTTCAAAGTGAGGTCGGCCTGCTGCAATAAAAAATATACTGTGTGTGGGGAGAGGGTGCGGGGGGTGGTGGAATTGAACAGTTCACATACAGGCAATCAGAAGAGTTGAAATACTTTGTAAAACTAAAATCCGTAGCACGCAAACTGTACAACCGTCACATGTCAGTGACTCAACCCGATTCCACTTACACATCAAGAGAAATATGATCCAATTTCCTTTCCCAAAGTCTGATTAATTCAGCTTTGTCACATCTCCAGTTTCCTGCCTTACTCACTCCTCCACGCACTGAATGAGACCGCACCATCTGGTACATGATGCTACCTCAGTGTCTGCACACAACAGAGACGTGCTCTTTGTCATCTATTGGAGCAGAAACTCGGTGGGTTTGTAAATGCTGTCTGTCCGCCTGAGATACAGGCCACCTTTTACAATTCCTGCCCCAGCCCCCCTTCAGCTGAAGAGCAGCGTCTGTTGAGTGGTGTTGATGTTGGCCCATATTTGCGAGCGCCGTCGCTTCAGACAGCCTTTCATGTCAAATTCATTACACCTCCGAGGGCAGTTGTGCGTCACAACTTCTCAGGGGTGAGGCACTAAAGGAGCAGAGCTCTAAAGGTGCAACCCAAAGTGAGTTTTGCAATCACGTCATAAGTGGTTCCCCCAGAAATGTTTAGAGAGGGGCTGCCGATGGAGTTTCTTGCAAAGAAATAAATCAATTAATTAATTAAAAAATAAAAATGTAGGGTTTCTTTACCCATAGCAGAACCAAACATTTTTATACATCAAGTAGAAAAAGACAGACACATTTTTTCCTCATTGATTGAAGCTAATTAAGTTAAGTAATAATGAGAGAGAGAATATATCAGGCATTTATTTATGAATGCAATAATTAATTACTGCAACTTGTGACTTTGGCCCATCCATTTTGATGCTTATAATACCAAATAGCATAATTGTTAATTATGAAAGCAATGTGAAATGGTGGTTTTAGAACTTCTTCCATCAATTTCTATGCAATATCTTCCCACAAAATAACAAGGTCAACATTTCTCTTCGACTAGTCCCCTTCCAGTCTGTTGTCATTGTTTTTGTGAACGATAAGCAATGACGTACAGTTGTACGATTGGTCACTAAATACTATAACAGTAAGATCAAGCCCGGATTTTAGCATGAGCTTACCGGGGCTCCAAACTAGGGCTCCAGCGCTTTGGGGGCCCGGAAAGATGCTTTGTATTTTTGTGAATGAACAAGGTCAGAATGCCTTAATTTTATCACTGGCTAAAAGAATTTTGGCGGTGTTGTTGAAAAACTGTCTGATTGGTTCTGGCAAACGTCCATCATGAATGCTTGATTATTATTGGTCCAAGTTTGACGCGTTGGGGCGGAGCATTAGGGAGGGATTTCTTAAGATGGCGGACAACAGAAAGTATGACAGCGGAGCGCAGGAACGAAAGAAAAAGAACGCGACAGAGAGGTAATGAAGAACATAGGATTTTTTTTTAAACCTCATGTTGGACATGGAACAGAACCATAATTCTTCTCTGCTTCTCGAAACGTTTGCCTTGCTAACAGCGGCTCTACGATCCGCCAGAACCTGGATCTCTGTCTGACCTGGTGCTTGCGGAGTCAGAGACGGTGTAGCTTTCAGGCGTTACGGACGTTCGGCCTGAGCAAGAAGCAGGGAGCTGTCAAAAATATGGATATTCATTTTAAAGCATCGGAGTAGGTTTACAAAAAACCAGAAATGTCTCCTCTCCAGTTCGCGCTTTGAAAGCCAGCTCACAAGTGGTGAGTACATCCAACCCCAGGCTCTGTTTATCCTCCACCCACCGCGGCAGTGTTTTGTTTTGCGTGTCGTATTTTTAACGATGCTAAAAGTCAGTGATTCTTTGAAACGGGTTTCCGTGAGTGGATACACGCAAGAGAGCTATTTAAAGAGCAAGGAAACAGCGGAAGTCACAGAAAAGCAATGCTGCTCGCGCGCTCAACGTGAAGTTAAAAAAGCGGAACTAGCTTTAGCCTCTCCAGCTAGCAGGAACTGTCCTACTGCTACAGGCCCAGGCCTGACACGCAGCCAAAATCCAGTCGCCACAGAATAAACGTTTTGACCAGGTTTGGCTGTCAGAGGGGAAATACTCACCCTCACTTTGAGTTTGGTAAGGAAATAAACATGATAATAATTAGAAAGATTCAGTTGATAAAAATTGAAAGAGGAAGGGAGACGGATGAAAATAGATAAAAATGAAGAAGGATAAATAAATACAATATATACAGGATGAATAGACAATACTGTCCAGTTTTTCTTCCTTAGGAATGTTTTGTCGAATATGTAGACATATTCAAGATGCTGAAGTACTTCTTTAATAACTCGTAAATGTATTTTGTTTGTAGTAATGCTCTTCACATTGATGACAGTAATCAACCGATCTACAGGAAAATTGCTATTTTAAAAAGAAAGCAGCAGTGCACCAATTGCAATTAAAAGAAAAAAAAATACCTGACTTGCTGGTTTTTTTTGTGTGTGTGCAAAATATAGCAAAAAAATCACTAAGTAGGCAACCATAGAGTGAACGTTGTAAACCGTGCAAATGGAGAGCTGACCTGGGGGCCAGGACTGTCCATTGGCCCTCTCACATGGCAGAGCAAAGGAGAACAGAGGCTGAGTTTTAGAATTTTGTTGGTATACATACATGTATACATATACATATGTATGGGTGTGTTGGTTGGGGGGCGGGAGTGTGTGTGTGTGCGTGCGCGTGTGTGTGTGAGTGAGTGCATGTTATGCGCAACTGTATAACCATGATTAAAAAGGGCCTACACATTGGCTCAAGCCCAGGGTCCCACACCCTTCTAAGTCCGTTCCTGAGTAAGACTGTAACATAGCTGAAAACTCTTGGTTGGAAATTGTAACTTTGTTGTCCACTGACATTGCTAGCTCTGTTACCGTTTCATAAAAGTAAAAGAGCACCATTTACAAAATGCCCATAACCACGTGACTGCGTCGACTGTTCTGCGTTGGATGAAGTATGTTGGCGCCTTAGCAACTGCTGGTAAGATATGGACTGTTCATAACCTAATACCAGAACCATACTTAAGAAAATCAGCTATACAGCTACTACTTGTAATATTTTACTGCAATCCTAGAACATAAATAAAAAAAAATACAGAATCAGTCTTAGGATAGATAACTGTAACAGTTGGTAGGTTTTGGGTGGCTTTTTGTACCAATGCCTTGACTAGAGATACTGTCACTTCACATCTTTTTATTTTTGTAGTGTTTAAAATTCCTATTCTGTGTTACTTCACACTAATTTCTTATATTCAATTTAGGTGGAGAGAATGCTGAAAACATGGAATCTATTTGCATATAGAAAAAAAGAGATGATGTTTTGTTTTTTTTTTCTCCCCTCCACCAATTTAATATTCTCTCGCTGCTGTTCAAGCCTCACCAGTTTCGACTCATTTGCATAACAACAAGTGCCGCGTTTGTGCTTCTAGATTTCCAAGGTTCTTGAGAGCAATCAGAATAATTTGGAGTAATTTCCATTCTCAGTTTGGAAATTCTCAGACACTCGTGTGTATTTGCCTTATGTCTAGATATGACGGCACTTCAGCGTTATCGCCGCCTGAGAGACAACACGGCGGATAAGCAGACGACTGTTAATGTGAAACTGCGGCTGAGGCGTAAGTTTGTGTTCGTGTGGATATTTTCTAAGATGTATTGTCAAAGTTTAGAGAAGGCGGATAATAAAGGTGTCAGCTGCTGAAATCTGAGTCGTTGATTTCTTTTCCTTTCAATTTAATTAAGCAAAAATACACATTTGCTTAATTGTATTTAAAAGAACAATCACATTGCATTTTAGAAGCATTCCAGCACTAGACAAAGATTTGTTAACATCTGTTAATTCAGATCTCCACATCCTCCATTTACTCGGCTGCTGGAATATTTTTTTTTCTTCTTTTGCCTGCATTTCCATCTTCCTTTTCCTCAGCTGTCATGAAAATAAGTTGAGGCAGATGCTCAAGACTATAAATGTAACTAAAGCTTCTGCAAACTAAGTGAAGAGTAAGGCAAACACTGTCTAATGCTGCTGCATTATACATTGTGACATTATAGGCATGGAAATCTTGTCCTTATTTATTTATTTCTGTGTGTAAATAAATCGGCGACTGGTGCAATCCATGACCCCAGAACAAGAACACAAACCTTTAACCAAAGCAATCGAGGTCAGGACTGGGCTTGGACCTCCAGATGGACGTAAACTCGGTAATCGTCTCACCCGCTGTTGTTGCATTTGTTTAAAGTTGCTTCTCGGTAGATAAAATTTAGGAGACGGAAGAATTAAAATAAACCATCCGGGGGTGATTATAAAGGATTGGACTCTCAATTTTGCTGCTAATGAGGCGTTATTTACTGACGGTGGAGGGGCGGGGGGACGTTTTAAATTTGCACCTGAGATTTTTTTTCTTGTAAATGTTAAAGGTAGATTTTAGGCAATAATGAAAATGGGAGGGAGTGTGTGAATGAACAGGTAAAGTCCTCTTTTTTTGTCTCTGTGAATGTGTATAGTCCTAAACGATGCCTTCAGGGAATGGGTTAGGGCTACAGTTTACCCAAAAACCATTGCAGTGAGGAGCTCTCAAAAACTTTTGTTAAGGTTTTTGTGACACTGGTGTAGTAATAAATATATATTCGACAGGAGATTGACAAGAAGAAGGAAAATACGTACGGTCTGGGGACAGGGAATCAAACCGGGGACAACTGCGTTGAGACGTCTGCTCTACTAAACTGCTCGGTGAGTTTGTGCACTTAAAACATGTAGGAAAAATAAATAAAATACGATTTTCATCTTATGCGACCCCAAAAAACGTACAACTGACAAACATTGACTGATTAAGGGACGGTTGGAGTGGAAACATACAAAATCTGTTGTTCAGTTCCAATGAGAGGGGCTTATTTCAAGCCAGCGATGGGAAAGCTGTGGGAAAAAGATTTTTAAATCCAGTTCAGAGGTCTTCACCTCCTTTGTGATCTAATACAGCAGTGCACCTCTGGGTGTAACGGTGTGCGCCTCGTGGTCAAAAACGTTGCTGCTTTCCGCCGCAAACCCTTTTCGCATGGCTTCTTCCTTCACGCTGCTTACGTTTGATTAATCCACGGCTGCATAATGAATGGAATCAATTCCAGCTGGGGCATTGGATCCCCTACAATTAAACTATTGATTGACTCTTCTGATCTAGGTAATTGATTATATTGTCCATTAATTTCCTTCAAAATCTTCCGCGAAGCGGAGAGATTCGGTGGCCGCTGCCATCCTGGAGGGAAAGCCATTCGTCTGGCGGGATCCAAAGTGGAACATATTTAATGTGGGTGTCAGAATGTCACTCAAGTTATCGCTCAGCATTTATGTGGATTAGCTCTTTAAAAATGTTCTTATGTGATTTCTAAGATGACTTGATATAAAGGAAGCAGAAAACGACCATCTGTTTCTGTGTGATCACAAGATCGCCGAAGGGTTCTCTGCTTTTTGTTTCGTAGAGCACAAATCTGTTTCACCCAGATATTACAACAGATTCAGTTAGTTAGTGTTGCTGATGGTTACTGGAAAAAACATCCCCAATCAATTTGACGGCTAATTAATTTAGCAGAGAGCAACTAAAACTAATCTTCACTCCTGATGTTAAGTCAGTGCAGTCGGCATGTTTTAAGCCGTCTGAATGAGCAGAAACTCATCTTCAAGTTGTTTATTGTTCAATCAAGACGCTATAAGGCTCATCAAATGAATCTTTGTCTATTAAATGCATAGAACAGTTTTTTTGTTGTTGACATTAATCACTCGTTAATTTAATTTCCTTAGGAAATTGATTTTTACTTTAGACTGTGTGCATGATTTCCATTTGCCATGCTTTTAATAAATCCATTAACTGTTTGGAGATGCGGGATGGGACTGCTTGTTGTTTAAAAGCTGGGTGTTTTTTTTTAACTAAAGCAGGCAAGTAATAATGAGAGATCAGTTTCAAAAGAGATCAATCTGACGATCAGTGTAGATAAACGCAGTCTATTCAGAGACAACACAGTGAGCTTCGCTGTTAATGTGAAGTGCTGGTTGAATTTAATGTGAGTTAACCATGTGACAACCTCTTATTATTGCGCATTATTACGTAAAAATTTGCATTCCGTCGTCAAAAAATAGCTGGAGTGTTGCCCTGATTCTTTCGTGCATGTTTGAGAAATCCTTTAATCTCCACGGCGACCATTCAGCTGTGGACAAAATTCCCCTTCGTAGCTACAGTTTCCAAGTTTCCGAGTTTAAAAAAAAATACAGAGCTGCCCTTCCCTGCGACTCCCCCACTCAGCTCCTTCAGACTAGCCAGGAGCATTTAGCAATCCCCTGGTGGAACTGAGCATGCTACTGTAGTAGCTTATACAAGCTGGTAAAAACGTTGTTAAAGGGTTAATAGAGGAGCCATTTTGTGACGACTTCCTGAAGGCGGAGTTTCAGAAACAGCAGGAGCTTCTTAAAGAGACAGAGGCCCAATTTCAAGGCGTTAAATTACAAAATCTAATTTCTTTTAAATCATATTTGATATATATGTAGCATTTTTCTTTGTTTATTTAGAAAAAAATATTTGTTTTGTGTTTCTATTGTTTATGTTTATCATGTTAATATGCTTTTGAAGTACTTTGTTCTGTTAAATAATGAAGTCAAATTTCTTTTAAGTCATATTTGTGCAGCATTTTTATAACTGAAGGTAACATAGTTACTTGATTATATTAGACAATTATTCCCTGGGGCTAGAAAATAGATAACACTGGCCTTTTAACAAATGGGTTTAGAAACAGGAAGTGTTTCTTGTTATCACTTTGCTACTCCTGCTGCCCTGCCAGGGTGTTTGTAATGATGTTTGGGCTATCAACAGGGAAGAAATCAGCAGTGAAAAATAGAAACCAAGGAGTTTAAAGCACTGATGAGGAGTTTCACATGTTGGTGTGAAAAGAGCCAAAAAAAAAAGGAAAAAAAAGAGAGAAGTGTTTTGTGCTAAACCTTGTGCAACTACGTGACTCACTGTGCTGAATATTTCAAACACGCTCGGTCAAAAAGCTTACGCACTTCTTCTGAACCTCCACAGGTAAAAACAGTGGAGATTTGCGGCATGTTTTGTTTCCAGAAACCCTCGGCACCTTTCTTTCTGTCTTTCTCTCTGTCGTGTGATTTCCAAAACCTTCCACCGCTTTGGATGCAGTTTAGATCTTGTTATGGAAATGCTGCTGCTCAGATATGCGCGCCGCCTCTGGTTTTCAACGAGCTACAAGACATTCCTTCGCAAAAACACCGCAGCTGAATAATTGAAGAGCACTATTTTGTGTTAATGCGTCTAATTATCATGTTGTCATGATGACATAAATAATTCATTTTTTTTCCTTTATCAAAACAATCTACATTTCATATCCACTCGTTCGTTTATTTATTTATTTTAGTAGTTCACACTCCTCCAGAGACGTTTCTCCAGACTGAAAAGCTCTTAAACGACGACAGGCACCTGGTGCCCTTTGCAGATTCATCCCAAGAAGCCTCATATATTCCTAGAAGTTTCATAAAAGCTCCCACCATGTTCATCTGATTGCTTCTTGGAACTCACAAGAAAGAAAATATAAAGGAAAAAAAAGGGAAGATTATATTGAGGCTGTTACATAATGTAGTTTCCTTGTTCCCTCACTGACAGCAGGACTCGGAGCATATAAATGTTTAACGTGAGCCATGAAATAACCATTTTTCCTCGCTAATTAGGATGCCACTTCGGTGCCACTTTCCTCAACTATTTGTCTCCCGTCTCTGCAAATTTCTCCCGAGCAATCTGGTCAGTCAGGATGACAGCAGAGAGGACGCCGAGATAAAAGCATCATTAATTAGGTTAGAAAATAAAATCATTTGTAGCATTTAGTCCTCCTTGAAAATGCATCGCACACCGAGAAGCGATAAACAGAGGCGAGAAATAAATGGATGTCTGACGCGTCATAAGATGGTGGGAACGGCGGAAGGATGGAAAGAAGTAAGGACAGAGAAAATAAAAATAAAAACCTGCTACCCAGGTCCATTTACGGGCTTGGGGCAAATGCTCCTCAAGATTTTGCCCTAATGATTTTTGTTGTGAGCAGTGGTGAGCGCTACACTGACTAACTCCATCTAGTAGAGGAGGGCGGATTGATCCTAAATATTGATATAGATACCAAGAACATATATTAGTATCATATCGCAACTGGTGGTAAGATCAATACTTTAGTCTCAGAGTAAATCTTGAAATTGTACTATTAAATATCCTGTTCATGGACAGGATGTTCTACTAGCTAAATGTAAATGTCTTGTTAGCATAATGGGGAAACAAAACATGAAGACATTTTTTTATTCTGAACATTTTAATCAAGTATCTGTGTCATATTTTTTTTTTACCCCTCCAGGGGGTCTTTTGTGGGCTCTAGTGTCCCTTATATGGAAGTTGGCTGACAGGAAAGGGAAGGGGGAAGACATGCGGCAAATATTGTCGGGTCCGGGAGTTGAACCTGCGACGGCCGCGAGGCCTCCAAACATGGGTCGCACTATCCCCTACGCCACCACGGCACGCCCGTATCTGTATCAGATTTACAAACCCCATGAAACCATTAATCATATTTTGATTTGGAGCATCCTTTTATTCTCTGTATCACAACAATGTTTTTCAGTCAAATTTCAGCGCAGTGTTAAGAAACCTGAACAGGGCGACATTTTTCTTGTCATAATAGCTCTGAAATGGCGATCATAAACCATTTAGGTTTAGAAAACAGGACACTGGAGCAGCTAAGAGGTTTCACAGAGATATCGATGTGAACATGACAACGACGCGGCTTAATTCGAGCAACAAGAGAGATGCGTTTTACTGAAGTGGGCTGTCCAACATCTCAGGAGGGCAAAAAGGTCAGAACAGATTCCATAAAATGAAACCAAACGGTGAAGCTGTTTGTAAGGTTGCTGCTCAAACAACTCAGCTTCTTAGGTTAAAATACATTTGCTTAAAAAAAAAAAAAACAACAAAAGGGAAAACAACGGCATCCTGCTCCGTCTTGTATCTTATGTCTAGGTGACAGAAGGGAGAAAACAAAAGAAAAATTTGAGGTATCATAACAAATATGAAAGCTGAATGACTGTGAAAGTTTAACGATTCACTTTCTGCTTTGAAAGGCTGCTAATACACGGCAGAAGGCAATGTTGGTGCTTGTTGTTATGCTGCAGGGCTCCTTATGCCCTCACATCCCCCGTTTGTTTTCGAATATTGTCGTGTATATGCTTCATTAATCTTTACTGCACCAACAGCACTTTCATAAGTTCAGAGTTTGCGTGATATTTACATTGTCTCTGTTCGTTAAGAAAATCCAAACAATACGGTTAACTGTTTTAATCAGAGTGACGTTTATATTATATTACAGCTGAACCCACCTTTGACCTCCACACACAGAAGTTTGTATTTCGATCCACATCAGGACTTTGTATTGCCATCCATTCATTTTATTAAATCAGGTTTATTTGCACATTTCGGCGACAGGGCATATAAAAACCTCATGCAGTCACCAAATATAAGCAGTAAACAATACAATTGGTCAAATAGCACCATCAAAATCATAAAGCACCGAACCTCTAAACCTAACCTCAAACGTATTAAGACTTGGCTTTGGTGAGGCCCATTGGTCTTCAGAAGGCTAGGAGGAAGTTAGAAATTGTTCAACATTGGATAGCTAAACAAGGGCACACATATGTTCTAGCCAACCAAAGAAAATGTCTGCCATGTGTATCTAGTACGTCTTCGTGCTGTGCATATTGGACTCCAGTGTACCATTATCATTAAAACTGCATTGAACAACAACAAGAAAACAGATTAACAGTAACGCATTCATCCACATTCAGAGCAAAACAAATGAAAACTTCAGGTTTCCTTCACATCTTGCAGCTGGAGCTACTTAGGTGAGAACTTCAGCCTGTGCTCTCACCTTCAGCTATTTCCGCCCCTGCAGCCCCCAAAGTCCCAATCCAAATCCCAGGCAGCATAATCTCATCCCCCCACTCTGATGTACTTCCATTTATCCCCAGCCTTGTGCTGCTGCCAGCTCAGTCCTGTGTCGGGGAGGAAGGAGAAAGAGGATTTCTTCTGCTTTTGCCTTGCCGGGGCACTTCACTGAGGTTGTAAGACCATATCGCCTCGGAGCGCCGCCGAGGCGGCTCAGTGTCACCCCTGCAGCAAGTCGAACACAATGGCCGCCCGCCTGTTATCGCACCACTTGCAGCCCGGCTTCACCTGAATGACTCGAGAGGCGGGAATAAATTCATGCACAACGTCAGCAACTTCAACGTACATGCAATGTCGGTGTTTCAAAAATGGCAACTGTCTTCAAAAAGAAGAGTGTATGGCTTTTATGATGGGTTTTTTTTCTTTAAAGACCGTGCTATTCACACCTACTGGCGACCTTGGGGAAGGTGTGTAATAAAATTGTGGTGCCATCATCAACTTGTGCTTTTCGGTGTGGGAAAAAGTCACATAACAGAAACTATTGTGGGATTTTTTTTCCCCAAATTACACTTATTTGTAGAGTTTAGATTTATGGCCTGAGCCCGACCCAAACCTGCTTGGTACAAACCTACACATGGCTCATCAGACACAAAGTTATAATTCCTCTGCTGTCGCGTCCATCCAAGACTTAAATTCTACTGAAAACGTGGGGATGAAGAGAAGAGAGATAAAATATGGAAAAGTTATAAAGTAATATGGAAAATGGCAATGGTGAAAGTGTTTTCTCTCTGTAGTCTCTAACTTTTAAAAACGTAAAATGTTGCAGGAAAAGACAGAGTGCTGTCCTACTGGCAAAAAGTTGCGTGTCAATTCAACATCTCTTCTGGAAAATTGCAGACTACAATTTCCTCAAAACTCTGCAAACATAGCCTCTCTCAAACATAAGCGGTTGGTCGAACAAACTTATTTATGTGTGATTTTAAGTTCATTTCTTATTTAGTGCAGTCACCGCAATTTCGAAATAGTTTTTTTTCAACATTGGTAGAATATAGACAAAGATTTGCGCACATTTGTAACAGAAACTCAGCTGCTGCCATTGTGATGGATTGAAATGTGGTTATTTCAGAGGCTGGCTAGTCTGATTTGGCTGAAGCAGTGGTCAAATCCAACCAGCAGGGGGAGTCTAGCGCTTGCGCTAGCTATAGTGAAGAGCACCGGAACTTCCTCCTTAGTTAATAATAACCGTTGGAGCAGAAGCACCGTGTCCAGCTCTTTTATTAAAACACTCCCCTTCTTCAGGGCATTTACACCATACTGTCTTAGATTTGGTCAAAATAAATGATTTCTTTACGCCCAGCACACCCGTATTTCTGCTCAAATTGTTTTCCAAATTTTTATATTGTGAGATTATCGCAGTTATAATCCAAAGATTCATTTAGTTTAGCCTTCTGAATTGCTTCTCACATGGGTGCCAATCATTGGAGCCGTATTTAAATAAGATTTACTGTAAATGCAGCAAAAGTAATTATGTGCTTCAGTTACATTATGCCCTTTGTTTAGCAGAGAAGATCCCCATGAAATCCCTGCCTCTCGAAAGTCTTACGCAAAACAAGATCAGAGTTTGTGTTTGTCGCCGTAGCTTCACCTAACAAAAACAGAAATGCATCTCCAGAGCACATTTCCTCCACTTCAAGATTACGTAAAAAAAAAAAGTAAAAGCAACAAGTTGCCTTCAGGGCAGACTGTAAGAGACCCATAAATGTTTGTGAAAAGGCTTGCGTCTGAAAGCTGATGGTGTTTTGCAGCTCGTTCCATGAGCACGGCACATGAAAAGGAAAAGCAGTTTCACCCCCCTCTGAGTAAAAACCCTTGGAACATTTAAAAAGGTTTCTGTTCGTAGATTCTGCACTTCAGAAGGGTTTCAGCCGTGTATGACAAGAGACGGTAAATGTAAGTAACTATTTTACCAAGTAATGTCTTTTTTTTTTTTTTGCAAAGAAAAGCACTGAATGTTCTTTTTATCTCTCGCTGTGTAGAAGAACAGCCTTTTTAATAGTTCAATGTTAACTCTGTTTGTTAGGAATTAACCATGAAGGAAAGTCCAGACACCAGTTTTGTGTTGTGAAGCTGAGTTTTGTTGCTTTTAACATTTTGACTAAAATCACGAAGATGTTAAAACTTGAAAAAACTATTCATGCCTTTTGCCTTTCTTTTTCTTTTTTCAAGTTTTCACTTGATTTTAAGTGTTAGATTAAAATGTATGCCTGCCACATGTTTTTTAAATTTCTTTTAGGAAAATTTGAAAAACCGTCAATAACCTCCATTTTACAGTTTCTTTTGCGTTTGTCTATCACATCGACACGCTTTAACAAATACTGAATTTTGTGGTTGCTGCAGTTTATGTCAATCTGATGGTTTTTCCAAGTTGTCAACTGTTTTCATTTTGGGAATTGTTTCGTGAAGTGTAGAACTCCGCGAAAACGTTTTAAATCACTCATAATTCTTTTGTACTTTCTGTTCAGTGAACCAGACTTTGCAATTCTCCGGTCTCTCCAAAAGGTCAGTCAAAGTTTTCCATTTTTCATCCAGTCCTTGTACCTAACCATGGCAACGCCATAGAGCAGTTATTGGGACAAAATGCCAAAGAAAAGGTGTTAGGTCTACAATCTATTGACAGAACCGTGACATTAGGAATGGTAAGAAAAAAGAAAAAACTACAAACGAGGATCTGTTCTGGGTTCTATAGAGGCTCAAAGCTAAAGTTTTTATAGAAAAGCGTATGAGGAATCACCTTTTTGGTGCAAAAGTCCTATTTTTCCATGTGTCAGACTGTGTTACCTTTAATATCTCCCATAAACTCAACCAGTGAAAAAGGAACAATATTGTGTTTCTGTGATTTGTTAGGAACACGACTCCTAAAGCGTCTGTCAGAATCTCTTATTTCGCTACAAACACTGGCTTATTCAGAACCACTTTCCAACTGGGCCCAAACGTGAAGAAATTAAGTGCAATGTTCATGTCACTTACAATCTGAATGAGTTTTTCTTTTCTTTTTTGAAGGAATTACACCAGACTAAAGACAAAGTGAATTATATTGCTGGGACCTTTTTTTTCTTTCTTTTTTTTTTTATTTAGCGAAGTTATGTTCATGGACTTAAATGTTATTTTCAAGCAGGTTAGGTTTCAATAATAGATGTCATATCTTATCGGTTAGCTTAAACCAGGTGAGGTCCATAAAACAACAAATCACTTTTCCTCTAGGAAACAAGGCAGTAGAAAACAGACTAAACTGAATAAGAATGAACTTGGACACTGATTTGATTCACAAAAATCCTCCCTTGATATTTCATGGGAACTGGAGCATATATATATTCATCTTGATAGTTCTTTTTTAAAGCTCCTAATAAAACCAAATGTTTCATTTGATTTCTTAAGAACAGCTCAGAAAATTAGTTTGGGGCGTCTCTCTTGTAGCAGAATTGGGTTCTAGGTCTTTTCACCCTCTGAGTCTCAAAGTGGATCGAGATGCTCAGAAAGCCGAGCATTCGCACGTTGCAGTCACGGCGTTTTCAGCGGCACGGCGCAGGTTTTCAGTGACTCAGCATGCCGGTGTCACCTGCAGCCCCACCAGTTTGCACGATTGCCCTCCCACAGAACATCCTGTTCATGGCGCAGACGCCTCTCGACACGCGTTTCGACGTGTGAGCTGCATCAGAAACACACGGCCTGCGGGGCTGTTGCGTCACTGTCGGGTCAGCACCAGGTCTGGAAGTGTAAAAAGGTTCACGTCAGCGTGGTCGTCCTGCTGTGGCGGCAGGTGTTAAACGCTGTGAAGTCATTTGAGCTTTCTGAAGTTATTATTTTTTCTTCTTTTTCCATTTTGTGAGGAGCGTTTAGAAGAGGGGTGGGCGATATGAAGTTAAAAGTTTTATTACAATACGTTGTGGTAGTTTTGTGATAATGATAAGTGACAATAAGAACAATATATCTCTTCTTTTTTAGGTAACTGCATGGCTGACACAGCAATCGTAGCCTGCATTTAATTATGTTTTCAAATGTATTGATATTTATTTATGCGCCGTAATTGAAACGGTGAAGAAAAAATAGTAAAACTAACAATCCTGACAATTTGGGCAGTTTACAGAGGTTTTAAACATCATTAATTTTAATTTATTGAATCAAAATACTTTTAAGAAATGTATCCCGATGAAAGATAAACGATATGATAAATACCCAGCCCTAGCACAGCTGGTGCTCTTTATTGTCTTCTAGATATTTGTATGGATTATTCATGGTTCCACCTCCAATTTGTCGATTTCATCCAATCAACCAGTTTGGTTTCTGCACAGAACTCCTCACTTTTGGCCATTTTTCCGGCTGAAAGTGACAACTGAGATGTAACTTGACATAAATTACATCATGGTCTCGATACGGGGGAAATGCCGCTAAACAGAATATAACCTGTGTGTGCAAGCTGTAAACCTCCAGATGGTTTTGAAAGGATTAGGCTGGCATTGATCCCTGGACCATGAAATAAGGAGCAGGCGGAAGTGGAGCATGAAAAACATGGAATGCAGCAGGTCGCCTTGCTATGCAAAGGCAACATCAAAGCAAACATCACTGTAAAAACTGTTAATCTGAGGAAAAATCTGAAACCTATCACTGAAGACAAAAAAGAGAAAGCTACTGCCACTTTATACATGCTGCCTTCAAAATAAACAATAAACGTTCTGGGCCACATGAGTCAGAACAGAAAATCAAATATAGAAGCTGAGTCGCCTTGTATGTTTATAGCAGTGATTGAAATTTTCTCTGTTATCCTCGATACCCCAATTGAAGCAAAGAGCAAAAATATCAAGCTGTGCTCTTTTCATTTGCATTTTATCCCTACTCTCTGCCGCCGCAGACGCACATGCATGTGCAGCTCATTAACCTGATAAATTTCTAATGTCAGGAAAATTGCGTACAAAATATGCTTACAGGAATTTTACTGCCGTGTTTTGATGTCAAAGTGCACATAATATGCGACATGCAGCCCCCTCCGACTGCACTTTGGTGTCTCTGTCAGAGGAATACATCAACATAAATCCATACCGCGGCCTCGTTAGCCGCACACACCCGGCATTGTTTCGTTGTTCATTGTGGGCTTTGTTCTCTGTATTATTAATTACCTCGGCTTAATAGGAGAGGATTTCTCATTTTAGACGGTCATTAGAAACATATTACTGCACCGCTGATGCAACGTGACTTATTCACTCCACAACAATTTCCTTTCCGTTTTGTTTTTTTCTTTTGCCTCAAAGGCTCGGAAATGAGCCTGGGAAAGAGAGGGGACGAGCCCGGGTTGTGCCGCAGAGAAAACACAAAAGAATTTTTGTCATAGTAGGAAAAGGCACGTTGAAGCTGCTACGTGCAGCCCGGGCTCCAACAAATGGATTTCTGAGATCGGGTTTGCAGCCTTCAGCAGAGCACTAACATTATTTCATTAGTTGTTTGAAGCTCTCGAGTTTTTCCTTTACTTCGGCTCTTGGCTTGACATCACTGACAAAGAGCTCCACAATATACAAATTGTTCTACTGTTCCTATACTGCAATGATGGAGCGGAGAAGGCAAAAGGAAGAAGAGTGACGTTGTGGTTGCTAATGCTAATGCTAGCATGGCTCTTCCTTGAAGGATGAAGAAACAGTTCTGAGTGTATGTGTCCAGATTTGCTGCTGTAATTTAAAAAGACATGACTGCAGACACCTTTTGGGATTCAGACTATTAAAAAAAGAGGTAATTATTTAATGCTAGCTTGGACAAAACGTTTGGCTCTTTTCCTCTTTAATCTTGCCCGGGATCTTCCGAGTCCTTGGCGAGTGACGCTCTCAGTGGGCGACGTGGAGCGACGGCGTGCTGCTAAAACGAAACAACAACAAAACGTGTTGACGTCACAGATCACGGAGTTTAATCTCATACAAAGCAATCGACAACAAAGCTGCAGAGGAACAGAGATATACATTTTATACAGACTACACGAAACAGACAACACGAAACACATAAGACAGACAAAGGCGCCCACGTGGAGTAAAAAGATGGAAAAAAAACTCTCTGGTCTCGGGTACGGACCTGGAATTATAAACTAAAAGGTGTTTCCCTATTTAATATATGCAGTCAAGGCGTTCCGTTCTTTGACCACTCAGAGACCTGCCCCGGCCCCCAAAGAGACCCGGAAACTCCCCTCACCACAGCTCAGCTTCCAAGGTGATCTGCTTTTTGTCCAAGCGAAAGGGGGGCCGCTCCGTGTCCCTCTCCGCCTGATACGGGAGAGGCGCCAAAGAGTCTGTAACTCCTATCGGAATGTAAATTTTATTGCTGTGTCTGTCAAAGGGGGAGGAAAACAGGCCCTGCTTTGTCTGCTTTCCGCATCTCAGACGAGACCTGTTCCAAATAGAAGTATTGTATATAACTGTTACACATGTCGTATATTGGCTATATTAAACACCAAAAAATAATCATTTTTCTTAACAAGACCAAAATGTTTTGATAACTTTTCTGCTCCAGTCGGTGCAAATCCAAAAGAAGAAGATCCTGAGCATGGCTAAGCAGTGCTTGGCTAAGTATTTCAAACATTCGTCAAACACAAGAATAAATAGTACACAGTTTAACGCTGTTTACTATTTCGTCTTAGTCATTTAAAATGGTGAGCTTTAATGTTTAATCGAAACAAACCCACTGATCATAGTTTTAGAAAATATCCATATTAGTGTGGACGTGGCTTATACTTGGTAGCTTACACTGAACTACATGCAGTAGTAGTTCAGTGTAGTTCAGTGTATATATATATATATATATATAACATATACGTATATAACATATATATGCTATATATTACAACATACTGTATATAACTATGTTGTAACTGCACCTGATGGTCTATTCTCTGCAATGAATGCCTCTTAGTTAATATGATAGACAAAATGGGGGGAAAAAAATCACCTATGTCAAATATGCTATACTTAAGTTTTTAAATTTTCAATGAGATTCTGCTCATTTTGGTCAAAAAATTAGAAATGTTTCTCTTAGTGCGCTTGTTCCTGCAATCAACAGAGGCGGGCGGATCAATCCACAAATATCGGTAACATCGATGCCAGGTGCTATCAGATCAATACCAGCTTGCTAAGATCAATACTTCAGTTTCAGATTCACTCTTGAATTTTTAAAAACTTTTGTGTTGGAGCTTACCTCAAAAAAAGAACTCGTATGCTAATTTCTTGCACTTTAGGAAAATGTAAACAAATTTTCTATCGTCACTGTTTGTCATGTTAATATGTTATGAAAACACTTTGTAGACACTTATAAACTTTGTCCAAATTTTGTCCTACATCTGAACAAAATCATTCAAAGGAAAAACTACAAAAACACCTGAAGGTCACAAGTTTGTCAATATATCAAACTTAAAAAGTATCGGTGTTCGTATCAGTGTTGTTGATATTGGCCCTGTATTTACTTGGTATTGGATTGATACCAAAAAAGACAATATCTCACAACTATAGCAATCAAACATATATTTTTATCTGTATTTTCTCTTTCAAAGAGGATGGAGAATTTAGGAGAATGCCAAAAGTATCTGGGGTGATAAATTACCTCCAGGGTCTCAGCAGTGCTTGCTGTGTGTTTGGAGTAAACCCAGCTCTCTTTGTTAACACTTGTTCCAGTGAGACTAAACATCTGCTTTCCCTAGACATCCTTGTTCTGTGGCTTATGACAACATCAATAAAAAATGGTTTATTACCAGAGTTATCAAGCTGTATTCGTGGAATCTCCGTGAGCAGTCTGTGATGAACAGATATGCAATAATTTTCAAATATTGCATTTCTACACCAAACCAAATGTATTCTGATTCACTCTCCTTCACAAAAAAACAAGTATGTGAAAATATACCTAATTATTAACCAATGAAGGCACAGAGTAGTACAAATCAAAGTTAAAACTGCAGTTGAATCTTTGTTTTAAGTTGGAAAGCTGAATGGAAACGATCCTCCTTTTCTTTAGAGACCACTGGGGTAAAAGGTTTTGATGTATCATGAACAGGTCCATCACAGAGCAAACACAGACATGAGGCAAGCTAGCATTAATGCACACACACGGATCAAGTCAGTCTGGAGCCTCCGATTAACCTGACATGCATGTTTTTGAACCTGGAGATGAAATCAGAACACCCAGAAAAACATATGCCGATCCCAACACACAGAGGAAAAACTCTCAGGCTGCAGCCAGCAGGGGGGGGGGAGGCGTCATACCAATATGCCACGATGTTTGGCAGTGAGGTCTATCTGCAGTACGCAGCACCATCCAATTGTTGTCAGCATATGAATTCATATTGTGCAGAAATTGAAAGCTATTATTTTGACCCCTGGAATACCAAACCACAATGAGCAATGGATGGCAGACTGCTGAAACTAGATCGGGAGAAACACACAAAGGCAAAAACAATTAGCAAAACAAGAATATTTACATCAAATGAACGGCTAACGAAGCAATACCTTACCCCAAATTGAACCTATTTTAATTTAATCCCAGTAATTACTCGGCACTTAACATTTCTGCATTCCAAATAACCAAAATAAACTGTGTTCAACTGCGTTGTCTTTGGCTAACAATTACATCCGTTAAATATAAGTCTAATAATGGCTTGTTGTTACAAAACATAATGTATTAGTACGAGTCTTCCAGTCACAAGAGGCAAAATTCCTGCAAACTCTTCTGAGAAACTCACAGATGGAAATATGACCCTTTTGACCAGTCATAGGCAATGATACAACATTGGAAACTGAACATAAACTTCTGAATTTGAAGAAAGTGGGGGAACATTTCTTGTTTGTTATTTTGCCATTTGTTTACTCTGCATTTGTACTGGATTTAAATTCTGCTAATTTTTACAGGACATAGCACCCTGATAGAAAAATAATGCAAAAACATCATTCCTTTACGGTGCTGCGTGAGGGCCATTGTTGTTAGAAAAATGAGTACATTTCTGCCTAAAAAAATTAGATTAATCTCAGAAAATTTCCAGAAGAAAACATAAAACCTTGTGTTTTTCAACACTTGACAATTTTCCAGAAAAAAAGAACTCAAAAATTCTAGAAAATTTCTGAGATTAATCTCAGATCTAGAAGTAAAAAATTTTTTGACTTAACTCCAAAAGTCAAAAATTGTGTTGACTTTACTAAAAATAAATTTCTGAGATCTATCTAAAACATTCTGAGATTTTTTTATAGCAAATCTTTGACTTCTGGAGCTCAGAATTTTCCACGTTCTTTCTAGAAATTTTTTTTCTGGAGTTTTTCGGCTATTTATTTCTCCTTTTTTTTAAATTCTACCGACAATTACCCTAGTTCACTGTTTGTATTTTAGAAAAATCAGTGAGTAATTTTTCAAACCAAACACATTTTTTATGCCTAAACTAACAGAGTTAGGTGTGAAAGCCACTTCCTTTTCACTTTAAAATTATTGGGACCAGTGATAATCAGCCGTGACGGTTTGCGAGTAGGCGTAGACCTTCAGGACTGCTAAAGACCCCGCGACTGTTCGCTGTTCTTTATGTCGATCTGGATGTGAGGAAACTCTGCAGCACATCCTTGGGGAGAAGATATCTTTTCAAAAAGCTTCCTTCTTTTTCGTCCTTGTGGTGTCGGAGGATGGAAATGGATTGAGGCGAGGTTTATCTGATTCAACACACACTAAATAAGTACTGTGCCTCCCACTGTTCTGATGGAAACCTGCTGAATGGATCTGAATTTTAGATTTATCTGTACATCGCAGCAAAAGATAGCAAAAAAAAAAAAGACGACGGAGTTTCTCGACTAAACGGACCATCTCTGCATCTGTGGTGCCGACTGAATGGCCGGGTTCTGGAAAATTGAAGATAAAAAGCGGCTGCTTTGAAGTACATACTTTCTGCTTCAGATAATGCGATGTAAATGTAATCTCCGCCGTGAATTGATTTGTCTCCACAACTGAAAACTCCACATAGGTGTGAAATCAGAACGCGCAACTCCTGAACTAAGACAAACTGTCAGTCAGCTTCTGAGACAAGGGAAAACCTGGTTCAGCAGGTTTTCCCTTCGCTTTCCTCGGGGGGGGGGGGGGGAGCCTCATGTGTACGACGTTAATACACGCACTCATGAGTGAGCAACTGTGGGCATAACGTCTTGTTCCATTGGTCCGCTTGCAGCTGAAGGGAGCACTTTTAAAACTTCCCTCCCCCCGTCCCCTCCTGCTTCCTCCATCCCAACAACCGACTACAGACGCCGCATTTTACACGTCAGAGGAACCTGGGCCGATTCCAATCTGCGAGCCGCTCATGAGATATTAATAACTCACCTGTGCGGCTGTGTGTTTGAGTCCATGCGTGGGCGTGCGAGTGCGTTTGTGTGCTGCCAGAACGAGATGGAGAGAAAGAGAGGAGAGAAGAGAGAGGGGGAGTGTTGTCTGAGGATGTTAAACACCCACAGCTCCCTCTAGCTTCCCCCCATGTGAACAGCCTCCTGCTCCAGATGCAGTTTGCTGAACAGTGTGGGTTGTCTGGGCATTCAGCTCCAAGCGACTCGTTTGTCATGATTTAAAACAGGGATGGTGAGCTACACCGGAGCAGAGCTTCCCCTGATGGGCCAATTTGCTGAGCTGGTTTGTCGCATTTCGCCAAAATGAGACGGACAGAAAAAAAGAGAAAAAAACAAAACAAAACTAATAACGCAGCAAATATCAACAGTTTTCAGCTCTTAGCAATTCAAATTTTTATTCATAAGCCCCGGTCAGCATATCCGCCTCCGTCTCTTACCATTTCGCTTGATTGTGAAACGAGTCTTTAAGCTCTCTCTTGTATTATTTTTTTGTTGCCAGCCAGAGAGCCGCTGGCCGTGCGGAAGAATGTGAAACATTGTGGGAGACAGGCCATCACAGAGTCAATGCCAATGCGCTGATGGGAGCAAACAATGAGCCACAGCACGAGCCGCTACAGAGCTACTGAGACGAGAGGGAAAGGAGAGAAGTTTAGACACCGGATTTTACCGATTGATTCACTGAGAGAGAGAGAGAGAAGTCTGAGGGACCCAAAAGACCAACTAATAAACACAGAGGCATGAGGAATTGGGCAAACATTTGCTCCTCAGTGACAAACATAGGCTCTTATGAGGTCAGTGAGCTAAATTCTTATTTGGTCTGTAAGTGTACCGAGGCATGGCAGTTTTGCTTCTTTGCTTTCTGCTACTTTCTAAAAACCTGCTTGGTGATTTCTTTAACTTGCACCCTGGCTTCATGCTGGTGGGACGGCATGAACTGGGTTGATTGGGTTGAAGAAGACACTATAGATCGTTTTGATCACTGCTTCACACTGAAAAACGTCCATTCTACTTTGATTAGACTTCAAGAAATACAGGAGTTTAAATAAACATTTTCACAGTGTATTTTTATTGTTTCTATTTTACAGTTTTTCTTTTTGGTTGTTGTTTTTGTTATTCTAATTGTTTTTGTTTAGTGTGTTACTAGTTTTTTGCTCACAGATTCTTATATTTTACAGAAAGGTTGTGTTTATTTTGTAAATGCATGCAGGGCTTGTTGGTTGAACTCGCAGCATGTAAACTTAATTCCTCCTTACTTCATCTGTTATTTAATACCACCTCTCACCAGTCAGGTATTCCTGAAACCATAATTGAGACTGAAAACTACTTGGCAATTATTTTTTTGATAATCAGGTGCTGCCCCGACTTGGTAATTTTAAGCTAAATTACTAATGTTGTTAATTGCCTGGGGCACTTATTAATTAGAGCTATTCAAAGCCAAACCAAGCCCATTGTTGCACAACAACTCTCTCTTCCCGTATCCATGGAGACTTTAATCCTTTAATTAAATATTTCGATTAAGGCGGGTGGATTTCATCAATACATTTGAATGCAAAATCTGTACAACACTGTGCTATTCAGCAAGGGTAGATGGGCTTAAATGTGTTTGCACACATTTAAGCCCATCTATCTGAGATAGTTATTACTATATCAGATAGTAATAACTATCTGATATTACTAATGTCAGATAGTTGAGGTTAAAGCGGCAGTATGTAGCTTTTTTAAAAACATATAACTTTTCCATGTTTGTTTCAGTTTAACATTAGACAGATAACCTGTGAAAAGATTGAGCTTCTCTACCTCCTAATCCCTGAAATGTTATTGCAGTATGAGGAAACACACGGCTCCCAGTCAAAAACAACCAATCAGAGCCAGGAGGAGGGTGTTAGCGCTGTCAAGCATGCTCATGTACTCTGAATGTGCTAAATGTTTTAATGGTGGAGAAGCAATTTACCATTCCAGGAAAACCGATCACCCATCTGTGGCCATGCTAGCTAGCTTAGCATTCGTGACAGGCTAAAAGTGATTGACAGCGCTAAGGCCCTCCTCCTGGCTCTGATTGGTTGTTTCCAAGTAACGTATTTCTACAGCTAGTATCGGGAGAACTGGGAGAATGCAGTTTTTCCACAAATGATGTCTTTTACTGTCTTGACATATTAATAATTTCAACAAATATGCAAAAATAAAAGTTGAATAGTGCAGCTTCTACAAAAAATTTGGAAGTGTTTAACTGGGAAATGAGTGGAATGAAATTCTGGGTGATATTTAATCTACTTGTGACCTATCATAGATGGACGGATGGACGGATGTTTATTCGACCAATGAGAAAGCTTTGCTCAACCTGTAGTTTAAATTCCACCGTACATTTTTACCAGGACTGTTTTTGAGGCAGATTTTTACCCAATTCTTGTCTGATTTGACTCTTGTTTCTGTATTTGTAACATAGGGCGGGAAATAAAATAAACTCCAATGCTTTTAAATTAAATTTCCCAAACCATCAATTGATCTTTTAACATGAACAAGAAAAATAAATAGTAACATCGAAGGAATAGTAATATTCTGCGACACACAGACGCCATTGCACTGTAAGTTCTACGTCTACGATGACTAAAGCTTGTGGCGGCAACTCCTAAAACAGTACAGTCTTTCAGCTGCTCCTCGCTACAGTACCTCTTTCCCAGGCCTACTCTGGGGACGATGGCACAAAACAGAGCGAATAAATTTATCATTCAGCTACTAAGTCTGAGTTTGTACCAGGATATTTGGCACAACTGCGGTAAAATCATGAGTAAACAAGTGGACAACCACAGCAGCAGATGCTACCACACAGGTGCGCCGCCCGATACGATATAGCCGTTAACTTCCGGCAAAGCTCGGCGGGATACGCAGGAAAAAAAACAACAAAAAAGCTGAGCCAGATCGGGCCGATTCAGATTTCTGAATCGCAGCAAAAGGGGAAAGATCTTAGCCACTTTGAAAGAGAGCAGAAGGCAGCAGCTCAAGGCCGCTCGACTGTTTAGTGTTGCAGTTTGAACGGTGGTGGTAGCTGTAATTTTGATCTACGGGAAAGATAACACTGAAGCTTTGGTCAACAAAACACATCTGATTACAGTGCTGCATTAGTGTCATTATGTTAGGGTGAGGGGAAAAAAAAGGAACTGCGTTGGTAAGAATGGGCCCCAATTGCACAGAGGGGCTAATTGTAGCAGCTTTTGGTGGAGGAAAACATCATTACAGAGCTATTAGAGGACACAAGTCAGGAAAACCCCAATGCTGACAGAGGAATCAGCTCATATATCATATATTGGCGATTAGAGTCTGAATTTACAGTGTTTGGACAATTGGAAAATGCAGAAATAGAATTATAAAACATGAAGCAGCAATGTCCAACGTTTGTGCTGTGAACCCCTCTGCTCATCTACTACTTCATTTTGACTCTGTCTAGATTGAATTAAGCAAAGTCTTCATTAAACCTGCTTCGTCTGATGCTGATATTTGCATTCTCACATGCTAACAGTAAGTCTAAGTAAGCGTTGGTGTGCGATAACGTGATGGCATCTCACCAGCGATGAGCAGCCTTTGATTGTTGATAACCATCACTGACCTCTTGGAAAACTCCTCGTCGACATTAAATAAACACCAGATTATCGCACGCTAAATACACTGACGCTACAACCCCATTCAGACTTTGGTTTACATTGCATTTTAATCCGTGTATTCATTTGGAAAAAAAAAATAAAAAATTCACCACCTCAAATTTTCTCAGTTGGAAAGATATTCGGTAGCCTGGATTGCAGTCCTAGCTTACCACTTCTCATCGTGTTTAAAAAGAAACTGACTTGTATAATTCTCAGCAGAAGCAACATGACAAACACTCATGAAAACTTTTAACGTGACGGTCGGCTTTATTCCCTCCACTGTGCCGAACCAAGAAGTTGCAGAATCACTACAGCAGACATGTAGACATTTTTTCTATAAGTCCGATTTGACAAGAAGTCATTTGTGCCGTGTGTTTTACACGTATAAGCAAATGCTTCATTCCCACATTTTATCAGTAGAGTTTTCTTTAATATTTGTCAATGAAGGGATTTCAAGATTGATTCAGCAGAGCTGGAACTCTGCTGAATCGTCTGTAGAGGTAAAATGTAAATCAACAGTGGCCACCACAGAAGTGACATATTTATTTCCTGTTCTCTATTTTCTGCAGCCTCTTTCCTTTGTCCTAATTGTAGCACCAGTATTTTTATACTCCTCACACCTCTACTTCCTCTCCGTGACTAGGCCTGCTATTTCGGTGCCTGAGCTGTGGAGGTGATTGGTGTTTTTGTTTGGTTATCTTTTATTTTTTTTCTCTGGCTCCTCTGTAATGTTATTTCTGGAATCAATTAATTTTGTATGGAAAAGGTGTAAAATAACCTATGAAAGGCAGTCTGTGCCCCTTAAATAACCGAGGCAGAAAAAGTTGGCGAAGGAGCGTCGTAATCGTAAATGTCTCGCTTCATGCGTCTCGCACCGACACCAAACTTCGTCATTTAAGAATAACCAAGTGATTATTAAATTCGCTTTTGAGTCTGTGCAGAAAAATAACACATCATACGCCACAAGAGTCCATATTATTGTTGTAATTGAGTAGCACTTTACCAACTTCTCAATGAATTTCTACTCTTATAGTGTAGGAGAATGTTAATCTCCTAACAAACTGAACCTCTGGTGTTCGCAAGGATTAGGAGAGTCGCACGCTATCTGCTAAAATCCAGGAATACTTGAGATGCCTTAAATACTTAAAACTGTCAATTTCAATCAATCTGACACCAAATTTACTTGACTAGGCATTAATACGCACTTTATAAGCCATCACAGACACTACTGCTGAAGCTTACTTGTAGTCTTACTTTTCCCCGCTCTTTGTCGCCTGGCCAATCACAATAAAAGAAAAAAACAATGGTGCTCCTGGATTGGCTGCTTTGAAAATGACAGCCTATAGTATGTCAAGAAGCATTGTGCCTTGAGATTTTAGCTTCCTAAGCTGAACGTTCTCCTGAATATTCTAGATGTGTTCCGCAAAAAGAATAGGCGGATTTTCCGTGAATAATTTGAAGTCACTTTCAACAGAAAAATACGTGAATCTGCAAATACTGAACACAAAAAGGATGGAGTCCAATGTATTTGTTACTTGTTCCTAAAGTTATAGCTGATTGCTCACAAAGAGCTCCCATTACATCATCTCTTGCTGCTTTCATATGCTAAGCTAACATGAGCATGTTCTCTCTTAGTTGATCAGTCGGCCTGTTATTTTACTGCAGTTCCAGTTCTTTGTATCGGGATAAAACTTTCAGAAAAAGTTTTATCTAGATACAACTTTTTCTAAAAAACGTTTATGAAGCAACTCTTGGGGTTGCTCCATGACGCCAACAGTGTTGCTTTGAACATCATAAAATTGAATGAAGAGTGTTTCTGTAACCTTCTGCGCTCCTCTTCCTGGGTGCTGATGATGCATGAGATGAATGACTTATGACTTTACCACACAAAGAAGGCCACATAACACAAAGAGATTTTACCAAGAGTGGAAAAAACACTTTAGGTTTACTACATCAAGGGAGTGCAACGTAAAAGAAAAAAAAAAAACAACAGACAGTAGACCTACAACGCATGGATACCAGTAATTTAGAATAGCTTGGAGTGAGATGTTGGGCCAATAACTGATTATGGATGGTTGTGCAACCTGTGCAGTCAAAAGAGCCATTTTGTCCTCAGTCCAGCGACATAAAACTGGTTTAGAGCTCCAAATATTCCGCAACTTTTGAAAACAAGACAAGTTCTCATTTTTTATAAACATCTACAACAGAAAATAGGTGGGGGGTTTTTTGTTAAAGAGCTTAAATTGTATTTTTAGGCGTTAGGATAAAGAAAAGCAAAACTTTGTAAAAAGATGATGGGAACATTTTGGGATGTTGATATTTGCACAAAGTAGATGGAAATTAAAATGGTTGGTACTTTTTTTTTATCATTTTGTTGTGGAAATTAAATAGAATTACTCTATGAAAAAACTGAAAAATGTCTTCAACCTGCATTTGTTGTCGTGTCTATTTTTAAAACGTCAGTGCTTCTTTATCATTTTTAGTCGACGTTTTTCAGAGCCACTGTGGAGCTGCAGGTTGGAGAACGCTACAGCAAACTCAACTTGTTTACACAACAAAAATGTAACTTATTTAAACTTCCCTCTTTAATCAAATATTATGAGGAAAGACCTATTATTTGCTCTTTTGTTATGCTAAAAAAAATCACACATTTTTTTACATTATAGTAAATATGTGGTTTTAACTATATCTTTTTATGTACTTTGTTGATAAAGACTTGCTAATATTTTCAATTAATTTAAATCAATGTGTTTATATTTTGAAAAAAAGTTTTATTTACAGTATATAAAAATTATGCACAGCCTAAGTTACCATGTTGCACTGACGAGACCTTTAGACAACTTGCATGTCTGCCGTAATGGTTCTCATAACACATGAATATGAATGTAACTCAACAGCTGCTTCTGTCAAAACATAAATAAATAGTGTCGATTTTTTTTTTAGTGTCGAAATCCGCAGTAATCGAGCTGCAGTTTTCATTCTGTCCATTAACAGAGAGAGTGTCCTCTAATGGTCTGTTTGCAGTCTGATGAACATCTGGACTCGGTATAACGCTGATCATCGCTGACATGCTGCCTGCCAAACCTCATGCGGAGAGCGAGGTTTGGCAGAAGAGCTGGAGAGCTGTGCCCAGTTAATTTTCACAAAGAATTAGTACTTTCCCCTTCCTCCAATAAATAAATAAATGAATAAATAAGTAAATAAATGAAGTCACCACCCAGGTGCCTTTTGATTATCATGCTGTTAACCCTCCCTGACTGGAAGACCTGCAGGTCCTGCAGGCTGCAGCTCCTCCACATTTTTTAGCTACATGAGCGTGAAGGATGGGATGCCGGGGGAAAGAGAGCATCCCCGCACAAGCATGAGTAAATCCGGATTGGAATGCGAGCTTTTCTCGGCTGAGCCCCTCCGACACCGTGACCTGCGAGTTTGACTCCCCCTGTACCTCCTCCTCCCTCCAATGCGAGTCGTTAGATGCGGCAGCCATATGGACGGCCTGCTTCCTGTGTCAGGCCCCCCCCCCCCTCCTCTGGGATGAGCTGCACTCGACGTTGAGTAATGCAATTATCGCCGCCATAATTCTGTTAATTTTTTATTTATTCATTTTTTGTAGTTCAAGGCACAACAATGTTATTTTTAATGAACACATGTGGCCGCCCTGTGAACGTAAATAACCTGTGTTTTCTGTTTATGATAGCCACACCTATCTAATATTTATGAGCTAAGTTGTTTTGCCCGTTTTCCCACTGAAACGGTGAATAAGAAATAACGTTGATGCGGTTATGCCATATTTACTTATCATCACTTTTACTTTTTCTTTTTTACATTTCATGCTGCTTTCACGCGTCCGTGTACACAACCGACACGACATGAATTTGCATCCGTCAGCGCATGTGTTTGTGCCTGGTTCCCTCCCTCCAAGTGCCAAATAGAGGAAACTTTAAACTCTCACATGGATCTCACCGCTGAATCGCTAAGGTTGGGGTTTGGAGAGTTGGGGATGTCAGAATGAGCAGGGGCGGCGCCAGGAATCTTGGGCCCCATGACAAAAAGTTTAATTGGGCCACCCCTACGCAGCTGCTGTTGCAATTTTTTTTGTCTATCTGACCTATCAAAAGCGTCACAATTTTAAAGGCTTGCAACTGCCTTGCTTTCTTTATAAATGATAACTAGCACAATATTTACTGCTCATGAATTTTACACCCAACAGTCTACATACAGTATGCAAATAGGTTGCTTAAATATTTTCTATTAGTTTTAGATTACTGAAATGTCTCTCCCCATGAGCAGCAGTCATAGGCAACGTTCAAAATGTATATGAATCAATCCAGACTTCTCAAAAAATGCTATGTAGTTGCATTTTGTTCAAGTATATAACTTTAATAAAATATGTTTTCTCCATATTCGTTAATTCTGTCACCATGTTGTGCCAGTTTGCTATGAGACAGATAATCTGTGAAAACAATCAATCTCCTCCCTGAACTACTATTTCTGGCTAAAGTAATGCAACGTTCTGACCAAAACAACCAATCAGAACCAGGAGGAGGGTCTTAGCGCTGTCAATCATCCTCATTCATTCACTGCTAAATGTGCTAATGGTGGATAAACAACATGTCATTACAGGAAAATTGTTTATCTGCCATCATTGGTAGCTATGCTAACTAGACTGAGCATTCACAACAGGCTATGCTAGCTGCAGCATAGCACAGACCAAATTGGAGGAAGGATGAGCAGCAACATGAGATTGTGATTGACAGCACTAAAACTCTCCTGTCTCTGATTAGTTGTTTCTAGATATCACTGGGAGAAGACAGAGGAAATAGATTTTTAACAGATTATCTCTTATACCGTACTGTAACAACATAATGACAGTTTTAACAAATATGTAAAAAATATTTTCTATAGAAGTTACATACTGCAGCTTTAATTTCACTTAGCAGAGGACGAGTCAGGAGGGACTAGAGCTGCTGCTGACTGACTCACCTGTTGTTAAGTGGTAAAAGATACAGGGACAAGTTCAATATATGAATATGTTGGTAATTTCTTTTCATAATTTATTCAATGCTAGTGACATGGAGGCAAACTGTATTCTGTAGCTAAGCTAACTATGCTAAATGGTTGATAATCTCAGTTTACCCACCTCTCAGAGAAAAACGGGATTACAAATTGAGACTTTTACCTTTTTCTCTCTCTGTCTCTCTATTTTTTGAAAACGTACTTCATTATTTTTTCTAAATGATACAAGACTGTGACTGTGATAAGAACAACAGCCACAGTCGTTCTTGTTTTCTACTGTCTGCTGCTGAACATCGTCACCATCAAGCCCCAAGCAGGAACGAAGCATTTCATGCAGATCCAGGTTCAGGGCAAACATGGATGTGTGCTGTTGGGTCTGGGAGTGGCAACATTAAATTTTTACTGCTATAAACAATTTTAGAAAACTCTTATGATCAATTTTGTAATTGACAAGGCCCCATTTTTTAAAAAATTTCTATTAACAAAAAAAGACAAAAAACAAAACAAAAAAAATTGTGTAGGGCCCCCTGTTGGTCAGGGGCCCTTGGAATTGTCATAACTTTCCCCCCCCTATACGGAGCCCCTGAGGATGAGTGACTCCTGGCGTTTGGTACCATTTTTGTTTGGTGCAGAGCGAGATGGCATGAAAGCAAGAGTTGAAAATTGAATGCGCGCTTTCTGTCTCCCTTCACGGTACCAGATGAGCATCTGCCAATGCGGTGTGACTGAGTGACTGTGAGGAGGAAGTGTCGAATTGTCAAAACCCCTCATGCAGATTTTCTCTTCCCCACTTCTCCTTACGAAGAAACGAGGCAGTTCGTTTATAAATGCCGGGATAATCTCAAGGCGTGATTTCCATAAACCTCACCTGCCTTCGAAGTCTGCTGCTCAGTTGTATTGGGGACATTGTAGATAGAAAATAAAGGAGTTAATTTCCACCAAAAATCTCAGCTTCAGCTTCGTGAGCTCAGAAAATTTCCAAGTGTTTCCTTGAAAAGTTTTATCTCTTTCGAATTTTGGATTTTTGGAGCTCAGAAACTTCCAAGATTTTTTCTAGAACATTTTTGAGATAAGTCTGAACATTTCTGAGATAAATCTCCAAACAAATCTGAGTTTTTCTCTTTCAGTTTTTATTTTTTATTTTTTTACTTTTGTAGCTCAGAAACTTCCAATATTTTTTTCTAGAAAATTCATGAGATTATTCTCAAAATTTCTGATTTCCTTTTTTTTGTCATCCTTTTTTTCCACCTGCAATGGCCCTACTAATGGAGACTGTCAGGATCTCTTGCCCTCAGATTGTGCTGTTCAGTTTAGTATTGAGTGAATCTGTTTGTTTTGTTTTTTAAGTATTTCTCCTATGATAATGAGAGCCACAAGCTGTTGCTTCAGTGCAAGGCCATGCAAAGTAGCTTAACAAATGTCCAAGCATGTTTGGCGATACAAAGCGTTTACTGCTGCCCGACTTGAGGCAGAGCAATAAGTGTGAATTTGAATGCATCACACTCGTTACGGTGTTAACACCTTGACACCAAGCATGTTTCTAGAACTGTTTATTTGGCTTCTAACACCCAGAGTACACACACAACTCACTGAAAGATGGGGCAAAAAATCCAATGGAAGAGTATTCATACTTTTTTACAAGTGCAAAAGGTAAAAAAAAAAAAAGTGCAAAAGCACATTTTTTGCACTCTTTTTTTATTTCTTTTATTTAGTTTTTAAATCAAGTTTATTTGTGTAGCACATTTTAGCAACAATCGAAATGCTATCCATTATAAGAACATACAGTCACCAATTATGAAACAAGCCATAAACATTACACTTTGTCAAATACTGTCATCAAAATCATCAATGCACATCAGATATGTTGATCAGCATGTTCCATTCACTGCTAGTCAAAGATAACTCTAACAGGTGGGTTTTTAGTCTTGATTTAAAGAAACTCGAGAGTTTCAGCGGTTTTGCAGTTTCCTGGAAGTTTCTTCCAGATTTATGGCACATAGAAGCTGAAAGTTGCTTCTTTCTTATGGGCTGGACAAACACAAGGCTGCACATAACTGGTAGGAGCGGGGATAAAAAATCTTCCACTGTAAAAACACAAAATTTTACCAAGTATCTTTGGTTTAGTCTCTAGCGCAAATATCTTTGTTCACTTGAAATAAGACAAAACAAACATACAATTAACTTTTCAGCAAGAGATAGGAGCTTGTTTAGAGTCAATCACTCCTTAAAATGGATGGAAAAAGTACTTTTTCCATTGGCATAAGTTCCACTCAAGAATAAAACTAGCATCTTTTATTTGTAGATTTGATTAACATGATGAAGCTTTTCTCTAAGCCTGAAACAAAAACTGAGCATTTAACAAGTGAGGACTCTAAATAGTGAAGGAATCGCTCCACAGAGTTGGACCGAGACGTAAAACCGTGTGGTGTTTTGGAGATCCTCTGACGCCGTCAGTCAGCTTCTTGATTTTTGACAGTCATCGTCCCGGCTGAAAAACAAATTGCTCCACTAAGTGCCAAATAAATCAGACGGTGTCGCTCTGTGGAATGAATTAAACTGTCAGCGGTGTCACCGCTAAATGTTTCCCCCCCGCTACACAACATAAAACACAAACCGTGAACTCATCCCAATGTCTTCAGCTTTACTTTGCTTCACCTCGCTAATCGATTTTCGCGGATGACAGATGTTCCGTTTCCCCCTCCAATCAATGACTAAAGACTGACGTATTCGAAATAATTAAAGTCGTTTTGAAATCTACACACATTTCAACTCAAATTCTCCACCATGATCATCTGTTTATTCCCTACCAGCACACTGGACGACTGACTGGACGTCTTCGTAGTTTTGCTCGTTTGAAGGGCGCATGCATGCTATTTTTACAGCAGCAACCTGTGATTTCTTTGCATTTAGGCCAGTGTGAAGACAATGCGCACAAAGGGTGAGCTGCAAAAGGCAAACTGCTCAGATAAAGCAAGATAAAAGATTAAAAATAAATACACTGTGGTCAGACGGCAGCCGAAATTTTCAGATTGGATTTCGGCTAATGCATTCTTCTTCTCTTTCACTTTACACAATGTATCGCTCTGAATCTGTGCAACCAAATCCCACTCAAGCATTGATTGCCAGCACTCCTCTGCTGTTTGTTCTTTCTTATATTTAATTTCTCATTCGTGCGGCACAATAGCCGCAGCTCCAGCGTGTCCCCTTAGCACTCACACACAACGTGCAACCGGCTCCTGATTCTGGCGACGTGACGAGCCGTTTGGGGTCAATTGGCCTTGAGACGGCGACAGATTTTAGACTGAGGTGAAAACGGTCTCATTTTTTCCTTCCCTCCCCTCCCCCAAAAATGATTCATGAAGCGGCTGCAATTCGAGCGTTTAACGGAAGAGAACACATACAAACTGTGATGAGCGTCATAATCGTAGGATTTGCGTGATATTTGCAGGATAAGAGTGTTTGTTTTGTGCGCGTGCTCCGACGGCAGGGTGTGTTTGACTTAATCTCGGCAGGTAAAAGAAGACTATTCTTGATACGCGTGCCCCCTGTGCACCCAAGTGGAATTGCTGACATCAATATTGATGAAGTGAATCATTAGCAGGGCTGCAAAAGTCTCTTTTTATTTTTTCCAGCACGACAGTCTTGCGGTTTGATTCTTCGCCATCTTAATCAGCGAGAGGATTGATGTTAGTGAGCAGAAGGGAACTGTGTGTTTCTCAGATGCAGATGGTGTTATTTGCTTCTGCACAATCCTCAGCTGTTGGCTCATATCATGCTCTTTTTTTTTTTCTCAAAGAAGGTGAAGGAGAACTCACCTTCTGTCGGTTCTTCTCTCCACCCACAAACTGTCTGGTGGAATTTAAAGAACTCTGCATGAGTCCCACTCTCTTCCCCCCTGCTGTTGTTGTGTTGTAATTGCCTCCAACTACTCGTATTGATGCAGAAATATAGGTGGCGTGTGTGGCGCATCTGGGCTCCGCGATCAGTCGAAGTGCTACAGGTTGCTATAGAAACACTTCTTATAGAAAGCCGGGCTGCGTTTAATCTGAACGTGAAGAAGGTGTGTTCAACTTGGAGAAGGTGCTTGACTTTGTGCTCCGTTCTTTCTAAGACGCTGTCAAATTTACCAGCGAGATCTGGAAACGCTTCAAGTAGGGATTTTTCTGGCGCCGCAGTGGGATATTCTTAAACTGAGGCAAAAATTAGATGCCCCCCCCACCCCCCACACACACACACACACACACCCCACCCCCAAACTGGGTTTCCTGTTGCCCGTTTCACGTCGATTTCAACTGGCAATATTGCTTTGGTGCTTTCTGCGAGCGTAATCAGCTGTAATACTAAGAGTTGGCTCAGTGATTAAAATGGCCACTTGTTCATATTGTTGAAATGTGAGGTTTAGCGCACCTGAAATTTAAAAAATAAACAGGAACGAGTTTAATAATCCAATTTACAAACTGAACTAAACAGTTTGTTTTTTTTAAAAAAAACACAATACCACCCACAAAGTGATTCAGTGGTTCTTAAAACAATAAAAAAATACATCTAAATACTACGCAAGAGTCAAACCTTTCATTTGATCGTACCCAGTGATGCAATCAGCTACATCACAAGCCTATAAAAACAGGAAGTGCTGGGATTTCCCCTCCCAAACACCAGAGCAAAGAGAGGCGATTAGTATACACAAAAAATACATTAATAATCATAATTATTATCTTCTGAGACAGATTGGCGACCTGTCCAGGGTGAACCCCGCCTCTCGCCCGGAACGTTGGCTGGAGATAGACACCAGCACCTCCCAACTCCACTAGGGACAAGGGTGTTAGAAAATGGATAGATGGATGGATGGAATTATTATCTTTAACTCCATAAATAAAATACAAATTATCTAATGATTCAATGGTGTTTGATTTAAAATACATATCACTGCAATAAATAGCAGTAATAATGTCACCATAATGTCCTACAATACATTACAATAGCCATGTTAAATGTAAGCATTGTTAATAAATGTTACGCTTATGATTACGTCGTAGATGAATAAATATCTCAACAATTTAATGAAACACATTGAACTACGAATTTCTTCAGTCTATAAAAATTCCCTTCTCACCCACCGCGGGTGGTTCTTATCATCTGAGCTCGGGAGCTTGAGGGTTCTGCGCAGTATCTTGGCTGTGCCAAGGACTGCACATTTCTGGACTGAGATGTCTGATGTTGTTCCTGGGATCTGTTGTAGCCATTGGTCCAGTTTGGGGGTGACTGCCCCGAGGGCCCCGATGACCACAGGCACCACTGTGGTCTTCACCTTCCAGGCCCTCTCCAGTTCCTCCCTGAGGCCCTGGTATTTCTCTAGTTTCTCGTGCTCCTTTTTCCTGATGTTGCAGTCGCTTGGTATTGCTACATCTACCACAACGGCTTTCCTCTGTTGTTTATCCACTACGACAATGTCTGGTTGGTTCGCCATTACCATTTTGTCTGTCTGGATCTGGAAGTCCCACAAGATCTTAGCTCTGGCGTTCTCCGCCACCTTTGGGGGTGTTTCCCACTTTGATCTCGGGATTCCAGTCCATATTCTGCACAGAATATCATATATATATATATATATAAGAAAATTTATGTCTGTATCACACAAGTAGCCCTTCGTGTTACTCTGGACCCGTGAAGTAGCTCCCAGTCTCTAAAAGGTTGGTGACCCCTGATCTAAGAAATCTGGGTGAATGAGAAAGACAACGGTATACTTTAAACTTCTACTTTAATAATTCTGTCTTTTCCACTTTTCCTTCTCTAATGTCTCCTCCCACTTAGTTAATTAAGAAAACAGAGAAATAAATATATGGTAAATATGGCATCCAGAAGAGCTTAGAAAGTTCTCAATTAACTATTGTTCTATTGTCTTTTCTGCAAAGAAAATATCATAAAGCATAACTTATTTTAAATACTTCATGTGAATAGCTGCACATTTAATATGCATGTCTTAAAAGTCTTAACTGTGACATTTGTAAAGCATTTCTTGAGGAAACAATGATAGTTCCCCTCTCTGCTGTCGCTATCCCCAAACATCCTGGTACCAGCAACCCCCAAGCTCCCCTCTCTGCTGTCGCTATCCCCAAACATCCTGGTACCAGCAACCCCCCAAGCTCCCCTCTCTGCTGGCGCTATCCCCAAACATCCTGGTACCAGCAACCCCCCAAGCTCCCCTCTCTGCTGTCGCTATCCCCAAACATCCTGGTACCAGCAACCCCCCAAGCTCCCCTCTCTGCTGGCGCTATCCCCAAACATCCTGGTACCAGCAACCCCCCAAGCTTCCCTCTCTGCTGTCGCTATCCCCAAACATCCTGGTACCAGCAACCCCCCAAGCTCCCCTCTCTGCTGTCGCTATCCCCAAACATCCTGGTACCAGCAACCCCCCAAGCTCCCCTCTCTGCTGGCGCTATCCCCAAACATCCTGGTACCAGCAACCCCCCAAGCTTCCCTCTCTGCTGTCGCTATCCCCAAACATCCTGGTACCAGCAACCCCCCAAGCTCCCCTCTCTGCTGTCGCTATCCCCAAACATCCTGGTACCAGCAACCCCCCAAGCTCCCCTCTCTGCTGGCGCTATCCCCAAACATCCTGGTACCAGCAACCCCCCAAGCTCCCCTCTCTGCTGTCGCTATCCCCAAACATCCTGGTACCAGCAACCCCCCAAGCTCCCCTCTCTGCTGGCGCTATCCCCAAACATCCTGGTACCAGCAACCCCCCAAGCTCCCCTCTCTGCTGTTGCTATCCCCAAACATTCTGGTACCAGCAACCCCCCAAGCTCCCCTCTCTGCTCTTTTTTTCATTAATTAAAAAATCCAGGGTGGCACCCAGTACCCCAGCGGTCCCGAATTATACATGCCAAGAAGAACAAGCCCAACTCTCTGGAATACGTTCAGTTTTGGGGTTTCTTCCTCCTGAATTTGTGGCTCAATCTTGTGTTTTTCCACCCTGGATTCCATTCTGTCTATCTTGACTTTTAAAGACACGATCTCCTTATTCAATTCGTCGTTCTCCCTAGTAAGCCACAGCAGTCTTTCAGTCTTTTCTTTCAAAGATTTTTCTGCATCAATTTTTGCTGTGGCCCGCTTCCGTTCTAGTTTTATTGTTACTTGTTGCATGTTGCAATAATCACTTTGCATTTCTTTAATTGTCGTCCTTTTTTCGTCCAATTCCAAATTAATTTTAACAATTTGTTTTTTATAAAACTCATTCGAATTTCTGAGTAGGTTATTCTCTACATGCCAATTTGTTGGGTCGTTGGTCCTGTTCAGTCTCTCTAGTTTTCTCTTCAGAAGCTGTTCTGTTTTCTGAAGCTGTTCGTTTTCCCTTTTCAGCTTCATCTGGTTATTCTGGAGAATCTCTAACTTTCTTAATATGAAATCTTTCTCCGCCATTGTTTCTTTCTCGTTCGAACCTTTAACTGCAAATGAATTTCTCTGTGGAATCTGGGAATACAAAGACAGTCACCAGTGATGTCACAAACAGGATGTGTGACATCACAGTTCAACATCATAGCCACAAGAAGTCTGTTGGGTGTGGGGGCTGAGGAGCCCAAGTGTGAATAAAACACCAAGAGACAGGTAGTAAGTTTAAGTTATTGTATTCAAGCTTACAGTTTTGCATAAATTTATGGACTAGTTCGGCAAACATCAAAGAAGCTCATAAACCGACGACCCACCAGAACCACACACGGTAAAAAGCTCTGCCGGGATCCAAACGACCGCTCTTAGAACTACGGGAGGTTCAAACTCCTGTCATTCATTTTTATGTCGTGTCTCCCAGTCCTCCCTCATCGCCCCCTGGTGGTCCCAGTGCTCCCTTGTCCCTCCGCAAGTCAGTTACTGCTCTCCTTATGCATTGCTATGGGCAGGCCCCAATTATCTTGAGACATTTTTTTTATTCGTCATCTTGCCCTAAAGAACTACTGTTGTAAGTGAATCAGATCTCTCTTTTGGTTTCTGATTGAGTCACAGAGTGCATATTAAACATAAATGCAGCAGGCAAAACTCTAGTGTCTTGTAATATTCACAGCTCTGCCTCTGATAATTGCTACGCTTCACATTCATGAGTGTTCTTTTAAAGATTATAGTACAAATTAATTGGGGGAGGGGGGCTCACCCTCTAAAATTTGAATTTCTAACACTTAAATAATCCATCCGCTTCAGGACGAGCAGCCAGCTAAAGAAGGCGAGGTGGTGTAGTCTAACGGTACAAAATAGACCATCACTTACATTTTAAAAAAAAGAAATAGAAATTTTAAAGAGACATGCAACAAATATAACATTTGGGGTGAAGAAATTTAGATATTTTTTTTTTCAGAGCAGGTATTTTATATTTTCCAAGAAGTCATTTTTCAGTGTGTTTGAGAAAGGCTGTGCACACTTTCACAGTGTTCTCGCTTTCTCCAGAAAGAGTAACCTTGTTGTTGTTGTTTTTTTAGCTCCATGCACTCCAATGAAGAGGTTTCCATGGAGATTAGGAGAACCTTCGATTACGTATTGACGAGAAACCTTCCTGACCGACTTCTAATGCGGCAGCCAGATGAAGAGGCCCGGGATACGGTGTGCTTGAAAATCTGGGCTGTTAGCTAGCAAATGCTAGAGCAGAAGTTCAGGAAACAACTAAAGCACAGTTTTCCCCCAATGGCTATTCATTAGATAACAGGTTGGATTATTTACAAATCCAAGTACACGCAGCATGAATACAAGTCTGCTGCGTTTATGTTTTGATCATAGCCACGTCTTTGAGTTCAGCTAGCTGTACTAGCTAGCAGACGGGCAGATATCAACTATCAGTTGGTCAACTGTGAAACATTTTGTCTTGAAGCTATGATTTAAATCCAAGTTAAAACCTAAAGCAGTGTTTCTCAAACAGCCTGAGGACCACTTAGCCCAATTTAGCAAACACTCACGCACAACCTAACTTGAAATTACAACCCAACATCTAAATATATGCAACCTGAAATTAAAGTATTAGTCTCTTAACTAAGGAGAAGTTTTATAAATGTGACTGGCCATGACAAAACCATAAACAAGTCGAGGGAGTTTTGAGTTATTTACAAATTCTGAAAATGTAGATTGTAAGCTTTCCAATAAAACGCACGGAAATAAAAAAAATTATTTGTTCTTAACTATAAGTGTCGTGTGCATAAAAATCATTTTAAGGCTATTTGTAATTTAGAAGCACAATAAAAGAAAAGTCATTTTGAGTTGCTTTGGCAGAAACAAAAATGCTCTTCTGCACAATTATTCACCCATTCCTATAAAATATGTTGTATTTATTTGCCGATAAATCGTTTTTAGTTAAATAAAAATTATAATAGATGTTGACATGACCTGGTTTAACGTCACGTACCCACTGTTATGTTTAACTATAATCCTTTGATAAGCTAACTTCACGTATCGCGCGGCAAATAAACGGTCGTTTACATGCAGTACCTTGCGGACCAGTAGGGGACGCCCGCGGACCACAGTTTGAGAAAAACTGACCTGAAGCACTAACAGAAGGAGTGGAGCCCCGCGAACGAGCTGGTTTCCATGGAGACAGAACGCAAGCTAGGCCGAACGCAAGCTAATGAAGAGCCACTGTTGACAAAGACGTCTTCTCAGGCCTCAAGAAATGCGACAAGTGTCGCTCTCAAGTGTTGTTGGATCTGCTGCATCTAAAGGAAGCCACTACGTCGCCGACGTCATCCAGACAAGATAAGTGCAAAGTTTCGTGCGCCGACAGCAAATCCCTATTCCTGACCGTCTTCGTTAGCTGCTCTCCATACAGTTCGTCCGCTCTCTGTGCAACATTACAATAATTAGATCGCAGCACAGCCTCATGTCACGGCGAAACTCAGAAGGGCTTTTGAGAGAGGCTCTAATGGCACACAAAGTGAATGAAAGCCCATTTATATATATATATATATATATATATATATATTGACATATATATATATATATATATATATATATATATATATATATATAGCTGGCCAAAGGAGGAGATAAAAGCCACTGATATTAAGACTAGAAAACTACTAACAATGCATGGAGGATTCCATCCCAAATCCAGCACCCTGAGACTGTACACGAGCCGCAAGGAAGGAGGCAGAGGACTAGTGAGTGTGAGAACCACAGTCCAGGACGAAACAACTAAGATCCATAAATACATCAGGGACAAAGCCTCAACAGACAATGTGCTCAGTGAATATCTCAGACAACAGGGAACGGAGGTTGAGGTGCCAGAGATACCATCATGGCAGGACAAGCCCCTACATGGGATGTACCACCAGCAAATAACCCAAGTGGCTGATATCAGTAAATCCTACCAATGGCTGGAAAAAGCTGGACTCAAGGACAGCACAGAGGCCCTCATCCTGGCCGCCCAGGAACAGGCCCTAAACACCAGAGCAATAGAGGCCCAGATATACCACACCAGACAAGACCCAAGGTGTAGGTTGTGCAAGGAGGCCCCTGAGACAGTCCAGCACATAACAGCAGGGTGCAAGATACTGGCAGGGAAAGCGTACATGGAACGACATAACCAAGTTGCAGGCATAGTGTACAGAAACATCTGTGCAGAATATGGACTGGAAACCCCGAGATCAAAGTGGGAAACACCCCCAAAGGTGACGGAGAATGCCAGAGCTAAGATCCTGTGGGACTTCCAGATCCAGACAGACAAAATGGTAATGGCGAACCAACCAGACATTGTCGTAGTGGATAAACAACAGAGGAAAGCCGTTGTGATAGATGTAGCAATACCAAGCGACTGCAACATCAGGAAAAAGGAGCACGAGAAACTAGAGAAATACCAGGGCCTCAGGGAGGAACTGGAGAGGGCCTGGAAGGTGAAGACCACAGTGGTGCCTGTGGTCATCGGGGCCCTCGGGGCAGTCACCCCCAAACTGGACCAATGGCTACAACAGATCCCAGGAACAACATCAGACATCTCAGTCCAGAAATGTGCAGTATCTTGGCACAGCCAAGATACTGCGCAGAACCCTCAAGCTCCCAGGCCTCTGGTAGAGGACCCGAGCTCAGAGGATAAGAACCACCCGCGGTGGGTGAGAAGGGAATTTTTATATATTTAGTGCATATTTCCACATGTGTTATTCATAGTTTTGATGCCTTCAGTGTGAATCTACAATGTCAATAGTCATGAAAATAAAGGAAACTCATTGAATTAAAAGGTGTGTCCAAACTTTTGGTCTGTACTGTATATATATACTGCCTTTGCCATATGAAAGGCAACTAGACAGTACAGCTAAACTCTTCCCTGACACAAAGACTCTGAGGAAAGTTGACCTCTTGTCCACAGGTTTATTGACTTCAAGGAAGTGTGAAACTGAAACACACAAAAGGGGATACATGACTTTACATTCTTTTTACATGTACATACAAATTTAGTATGCTAGTTTTCAGCTTTCCAACAATAATAGCATTTTATTGTGAGGGGGGGAAAAAACCCTGTCCAGACCCACCTGTTGCTCTGTTGTATAGTGAATATCATAAATGATATTCACTATACAACAGAGTATAGCTAACCACATACTAGTGGTTAGGTAAGCATATACTTAAACCAGTGGTTCCCAAAGATTTTCTGGGCCCCCCTATGGATTACAATAAAATCCCCCTCAAAGAAGAAAAAGAAAATCAACTGGGCACACACAACGTTCAACCAGACATAAACCTATACACATATTTTGTTTTCAAACTCCACTGAAGTTTATTTCACACTTGAAGTTGCAACAAAACAAACTGCAACCCATCTTTACAATGAAACACTTCTGTGTTTTTCATTCATCCATACCGCTTCCCGCACCCCCCCTGCAATGGCACTGCGTCCCCTGTAGGGGGCACGCCCCAACCTATGGGAACCACTTATTTAAAGTATATTTCTTAATTTTATCACTTTACCTTTGTTTTTAAATCTATTAATGAATACATTTGCATCTCCAAATTTTTGTGGGATTTCTAACAAAACCTTGGTAATATCTATTTGACATCAGTACTAGCTTACAATAACATTAATATTCCTATGAGTAGGAGACCCTGAGCATGGCTAAGGCAGTGCTAGGCTAACAACTGTCTTGTGGCTCTGTAGACTGATATCTCCGTTTTTAAAATATTGACGTTAATGTGGACAGGGCCACAGAGCAGCAAATAAGTCTCCTAATTTACTTCCCTACTAAAATGAAAGATGTCCTGCATTGGAATGAGATCAGTAGAGGCAATAATAATAATAATAATAATAACCCTACTGTCTAGAAAAGTTTGGTCAAAGGTGGCTTTGTGGAAAAATGACAGCAAAAACGGCAATCAGAAACAAACCACACACTTTAATAAAGCATGAAAACATAAGTATTAAGGTGCAGATAAACAGCAGCAGGTGCTTTGTACTGATTAGTCAAAATTTTAAATATTTGGCTGGAGCAGAAAATCGTTTTATGTGCCAAAAGGCTGCAGAGCTGGATGGCGATGAGTGTTTGCAGGCAGTAGTGAAGCATGGTGGAGGTTTGGGGATTTGTTTCGACAAATTGTGTCTGAATGTCCCCGAAACGTATTACAAACCAGGACTTTGCCTCCAAACACAGAACATTTAATGATATTAAAACGTTCTGTGTTTTAACATCGCAGTGAAACCTGGATGTGGGTATATTCAGTGGTTCGAAAAAGTGTTTGCCCCGTTTCTCAGTTGCTTTTTTTTTGGCATGTTTGTCACACTTGGGTGTTTCAGAACTTCAAAATTCATTTAGATATTCGCCAGACAACACAAAGTAAAGACAAAATGCAGTTTTGCTAGAAATCTAAACTTAGCACAACTGTCATAAAACCACATCGAACGTGAAATGGAAAAGAAACGGATATTAAAAAGCAAGGCAGAAGATGAGAGACATGAAAACAGCGTCAAAAGATAAATAAATACTTGGTTAGAATCACATTTTAAATGAGCGTATTAAAAAAGATATATTACGATATTTTGTGTTATTATTGTGATTATGACAAAAGTGACAATAAGAACAATTTCTAGCTTATTTCTTAGGTTATCTGTATGGCTGTGACTGCATGACACACCAACTACAGCCCCACAAAGCACAAATACTGCTCTTGAAAAATATTTCCATTTGTAAAGAAGCGATTTGTATCACTGAACTGCTCATACAAAATTCAATTAATTATATTTTCAAGTTATTGGTATTTATTGACACTTTGATTGAACTAACAGCTGAGAAAATAGTCCAAATAATAATGGACAATTTTTGTCCATTCCGGTCATTAATTGGAATTTTTCATAAGAATAAATCGTAATCATCGTAAGAAATGATAAATGATACGATAAATGCCATGATGCAATAAATCGCTTTCAGATGATTGAAGTGAAAACGGGACCTCAGACGTGTCGTAGTGCCACAAATACACCCTCAAAGTGACCAAAGAATAAACCAAACATGAAAAGATGTAACTGAGTGAGAGCCTAAATTAAGAAAAGGAGACTGTACAGACCACACACACACATATGCAGGTTGGCTGAAAGCACCTACAATAAGCAGGTGATTACTGGTAATTACAATCAGAAAGCTGATTTGTGTGTGAGCATGCAAACAGAGCTGGAGTGAAAGTAAAATGAAGCCACTTTCTCACTTTTTGTTCATTGAAACTTTGATACATTTATTGCTTTTGTTACACCCCAGCCATTAGCTGGCGACAGTCGACACAAACAATAGTTTTTCTTTTCATTTTTTGAAGTTATGATTTGTTTACCTTCTTTGTGTTGCTCTCACAATTTAAAGCCACAGTAAAGCCCCAAACAAAACGGATTCAAATTGCCTTTTATTAAAAAATCCCCTCCTCTAAAACCCGCGCGCCCCGTCTTGATGAACGAGGCCGTCTCCAAGCAACATGAGCCGGCGCTGTCACTCCGCTCGATACCTCAGACTTCATCTGTTGTTGCAGTGGCTCCATGGGAACAGGTAATCAAGTTTGGTGAGCTATTGTCTTGGAACGGCAGCTACCTGCCCGGTAATTGAAAGTGAGTGAGTGTGATGTGGAAAGAGTGTGGCAAGATTTTTGCAGGGCTGAGGGAGACATGACGGTGGGAGGAGGAGGAAGAGGAAGAAGGAGATGGGTTTATGAAGCGTGTGTTTTGGTGTGTCTGCAGCCGGGCTGTCAGAGAGAAAGGGACGGTGTCGGTGAAAAGCTCGCTGTCCCCTCGGATTCCTCTAGCGGTGATGGCTATTGGTGTTCCTCCTCCCCCGGGAAGCTGCTGCACTGTCATCGCAACCGACACATACACACACACACACACGCCAACACACACACACTTCTGCACACAGTCCTCTGAGACAGCATCCTGGCTCTAAAAGTATTAGGTCTGTTTTATTTGGGATGCATAGACTCCCACGATCCTTCACACAGCTGTGCTCTTGTGTGAGGGATTTTTTTTTTTCTTTTTCTGAAACATAAACACTACACATTCTCGCACATGCGTGACTTATTGTATACAGCGCTTTACGTGACATCCGTTATGGCGCCGGCACAATGACAACAAGGTCATGCCTCGAGGAGGTGTGCATTTTTCCAAAAGTGACACCGTAATGCTGCTGCTGCTGCTGTAACAGAGAGCGGGAGACAAAAGGAGATTTATGAATCTCCCTCTAGTTGCTCATTCTTGACATTTTCAGCTCAGTAGGAGGCTGGAAATCTTTTCAGCATAACAATGTTGTTTCAAACGCAGGAAATCAATTGGTGCTTTTTATTTTTTTTGTTTGCACGTTGCTGCGTGTACAGGTGGAATCCATTCCAAATGTCCTGAATCCAGTTTGTCATGGGATTTACGTATGCAATGTGTAACTTTACTTGCTGTTTGGGATTGACAAATTTGAGTTCCGTGTTTATTTTTGTCATGGTTTATTGACTGTTTTTTTTTTTTATCATCTTATTCTTATTTGAATGTTAGTTTTTGGTTTTGTGTCTGGTCTTCTGAAATTTGTCTCATTTATTTGGTAATACAACCATGAGAAGACAATATATTTTTTTTTACTTTTACAAAAAGTACAGGTAAAAGGCCAAAATGATAAAGCCCACGTTTAACAACTGCATTCAGTTGTTAAACGTGTATTTTCTGATTAAAACTTGATACCAAAAAAGTGTTAAAATTCTCTTTTTTGTGCGCTTTCACAGTAGTTTTCTACAGTCTACCGTATTCTAAAAAGTATTTGGAAAGTGTAAAATTATCTCGTTCTGGTTTGACCAGTTGAAGTATTTTAGATTTCAATCTAGGCATCATTACATACAGCCCACACTCCGAAAAAAGCCTCTTGATTCAGCACTGATTGGAAGCTACAAAGCCAATGCTAACGTTAGCACTGTTAGCGGCTAACACTTAGCCAGGTCACAGGGCTAAGACAGAGTTTGTAAGGTAATTGTCACTGTTGAAGTTTCTTTTCTCTTACTCTTCAATGTTTTTCAAGTTTTATCGACCAGGCTGCTACAAGATGTGGAGCTACAAAACCAATGCTAACATTAGCATTGCTAGCAGCTAAAAGTTAGCTAACATTTTAAATGTTTACCTTTAAATTGTACATTTTTAAATGTACAATTGAATGACAATAAAATCTGCCTGTATATGTCTCTTTCAAGTCACTTTTAAATTTAGTAGTATTTAACCTGAGATGGTGAATCCTATTTATATTGTGAGAACCTTTATATTTTATACATTTATTGAGTTTACAGGAGGGGGGTCGTTTTTACAAAATTATCCATATTACCTCTAACTGTACTAAATCGGAACATGATGGAATGGATTGGTTTGTGTTTTCATACTCGTGAAATCAGATTAAAATAATTTTCTAGCTTAGTAAAGATCGGATCATGTTGGAACTACAGAACTCTACAACAAGAATCATGTTTGAGGTGTGTGTTTATTGTCCCGGCGATATCCCGAGGGTTTAACCATCATGAATTGTGTATACAGTGCTCAGATAAGAAGAAACCGACACATTGTGCGATCTGTCGAGCCAGAAAACTGGCTCTTCCCCTCGTCAATCAGTTTCCCACTTCACCACAGTGCAAGCCCTGATTGCCCACTCCTCACGTTTAAGTGTCATTGGGCTAGTCACAGCTTTTTGCTTCTGTCTTGATCCATTGACAGCTGTGTGAGTGTAGATGTTCTTATCTTAGAAACAGCACAATGAAGCCGTTACTATCCTGCATAGACAAAGAAGGGATGTTCATGGTGTTAATGCATTGCGTACTGTACAAGAACTAAAAACCAAAACAATACAAATGCGGTTGTACCATTACTTCCGCTGTCTTAACTTTGTCTTGGAATTGGTTAACTTTCTGTTGTGTGATTGAAAGGTTAATTTGGTAATTGTACTAACTACATATTCAAATAATAGTTAAACGCCTTTGTGCTACTGTTCCTCTGCACTTCCATTTTGTTCTTGTAAACAAATTTGTGTACTTCTACATCTCTTTTCCTCGTTATCCAAATCTCACTTTCAGTTTAGCTTAATGCTGCATATGATTATCTGCATTGCGCTCTAGTATATTGGGTCTGGTCTCCGTTTGGGCCATTTGCTCTAATGAAATATTGGGGATCATGACCCCTGTCTAAACCAAAAGTAATTCTAATCGACCATTTGCTGGTATATATTATTTACCGGAGTCAATTCCTTACAGCAAGCTTTGGGTAGAACAAAGAAAAATACACTAAATCTTGTCAAGGTCGCCGAAAGGTTTGAAACCTTCCCTGGCGAGTGTTAACTGTGGCCTGGTTTTCTGAGAACTAGAAAAGGTCATGACAACCAAGGCAAAGGACAGAAATGAACCAAACCCCAGACTGTTCTTCCCTTTTACTCTCCTGGTATAATTATTACCGCCGACTGCTGCCCTGGCATGGGTCTTTTAATCTAATTTCTACCGTCCTATCAAGTTAGAAATATATTTTCAAATAGGCCAGAAACAGGCAGTTTTAAAAACATCTGCTAGAGTGTAGCCGGGGCATGAATAAATGATCGTGGCTTGTAAACGTATTCGTCAACACGACGTGAAAAGCATCTCATAAAAATCAGCCCATTTACTGGTGTTTTGGATCAGAGCAACCCTCGCTGCGGAGGACAGGCCAAGCTGAAAAAGGAAGGCTATTAAGGGGCGCGAAGCCTCCGATTGAGGGCGCAGAGAGGGCCAGGAAGGGAAGAGTGCCAGTTCTTGCCTTCGGTGTCCACCTCAGATCCCTTCATCCTGTCCCTCCTCTTCTTCTTTTCCCAGCAGCTGTCCGGTCTTTTACCCTGTCAGAGAAAGACCTCTGTGTGTGCTCTGGTTAAGAACAGAGACCCCGTCCATGAATTCACACCTGCTGCCTCCTCTTCCTTTTCTCTCCAGTCGTTCCTCCCTTCACTTCCTGTCCTCTCTCCACGGTTGCCACTTTACCACTTTGCCCTCCCCTCCCCCCAAATCATCCCTGGTTCTCTTTAGGTTTTCTTCATATTTTCCACAAAGCTAACACTTATCACTCTCCTTCTCTCCCTCTCCTGATCCAGCTGTCAGTCGCGTCTCTGCTTTCTCTGGGCCAGGTTTCCAGTCCAGTTATTATTGACTCAGAGTGGCATGCCGCTGAGACGATAGCAGCAGTCCTCGTGGGGAAGTCATTATGTACAGATATGGAGCACCAAGTCCACACCGCAATGTCAACAGCATCTGACTGCATGGGAATTAGAAGCAGGAGACATCTTAAACGAGGCCCGGCGACTCCCACCGCATCTAAACGCGCTGCTGCTCGTTACAAATGAACCCCTGTAAAGTTGCAAATGGATGATATAGGGCAGCGTGGAGTTCCTCTTGTCTTAGTTTACTCTCAGTATTCTGGTACTTTTGTTTGCTAAATCTCTCTGTTTAGCTTCAAACATGAAATCAGAAATATTTCAATTCAACAGCAGGGCATACTTTTCGTTTTACTCATCCAGGTTGCTAATAATTTAGAAACGAAGGAGAGGTAGTCTTGCAAGGTCATCTTTTATTCAAAAGTAATGTTTGTTTGAGGAAGGTTTTTTTCGACAACCACAAACAAGAAACTTTCCTGGAAACTGAGAAGCATCCGTGTGGGCGGAGGTCAGAAACACAGACACAGATGATTTGTTGGAGCTGCGGTGCACAACCAGACCAAGCTTATGTTCAGAGGTCACTGCTGCTTTAAATATGCTAGTCTGTGGGATATTTATTGGAACAAATACAACTGTCTTGGAAAAGGTGGGTGGTCGAACTGTAGTAATCCCGAACAATTTAAAGGAGGCTTTATCTAAATTACTGGTGTAAATGTAAAGGGTAGAAAAAGTAATTCATGAACAAGACACATAATTCCCCAATCTACACATTTCAATTTAAAGAAATAAATGCTAGTCATTAAATATTAGAATTGATCGTTTGTGATTCAAAATGTCCTCCGTTTGTTTAATTCTAGCATTTAAAGAAATTTGTCATCAGAATAACAAATATGTAGTATTAGGACATTGCTAAGAAAATAATAAAATTATGGGAATAAAGTCTTACAATAATAAAGTCAAAATAACAGAATAAAGTCATAGAGTTGAATTGTGACTTTATTCTTGTAAAATTAAAGTTGGAAAAACAACTATTCTCATAATTGTATTTAATTTTTCTTAGTATGGCCCTAATTCTCAGTAACTACATGCAATGATGTCATATTTTTGTCTTAGACTCTTATTTCAACGAAGGAATGAAACATTTACGGCGCTGCCAGTTGTGTTGACGTGCTAACAGCAGCTGCTAACCGGCTAGCTCTACAACACTCGTAAAAACATTAAAGAAGCCTCTTTTACTTTGACGTCACTTGTAAGGGAACATTTTATCGAGCTGCTTATCAAAGTACGCCAAGTTTACTCTGCCGGTTAGCTAGCTGAAGGAAGCCTCCTTTATCCTTGATAAAATAAGACCATATAAGATAATGATAATGCAAAAGAGCTAAAAGGGCTCTCGTAAAAGGCTAACGCTTGAAATTGCTTTTAGATTTAGACTACCTAATTGGTTAATACCCAGAGGGACGTTGTTTTGTCACAGTCACGTTTACCGTTAGTTGGTCTGAGAGGAGCTCAAGACTCGAGATTAGCCTTCCCAACACCAACCATACGGCAGCAACGTCCCACCCAGCCAGGAAAGCAGCAGCTCTTGTTCCTTGGTCTGAGGGTGGCTGACCAAGGAATTTATCACCCAGATGCAACTGGCTTCTTAAATGGGGGAAGAAATCCCAGCAGTGAGATTCCCAGGGAAAACATTAACATGTGTATACGGCAAGTCTTTATCCTGACAGCAAGGGGCAGATTACTTAACTCTACCCACCTCCTCGTTGTGCCGTGACAGCCTTCCCGGATCATTTATCAGCTCCTTTGTCTCGTGCTTTCTGGCGTGTAGCTTTCAGCCGCGCTGTCTATTAGCACCTCCAACTTTCTTCCCTCTTCAGTGCTTGTCAGCTCTGCTACAGCTAAGGTTTTTTTTCTCCCAGTGTTCCCTTCTGTTATACGCCATTGGTTCCTTCCACACCTAGCTGCCTCCTCCTTGATTGGCTGAATGAGGGAGAAGCATCATTAGCAGGCCCCACTACTCCGTCTTCTTTGCAGTTCATAAATTCTTCAAATTACTTGCTCTCGAGGCCAGAACCCTAACGTTAATCAGGGCTGTTGCACAAAACAATAACCATACTTCTCCAAGCTCTAACCATAGACACAAGCTGCATTTACAAGGGGATAATGTGTATATTATTTATTATCCTACGCCCACAGTCGAGAATCTATGACGGAATATGAGGACCAGCATAAAATCATTAAATTATGAAAATAAAGTCATAAAATTCTGAGAATAGTCACGATATTACAAGAATAAAGTCACAAAACAATAAAGTGGAAATAAAACGAGAATAAAATTACTTTATTGTCATACGAGTTCATTCTCAAAATGTTATGACTATATTCTCCAAGTTTTAGACAATTACATATCCTGGTCCTAATGGTCTGTCATAAGAATCAGGGCAGGTTTTTCTTTAGCTAATACTTAAACCAGGAAGGTAATAGACTTTGTTGTCTAAAAATGGATCTGTTGAAAGTTTTTGGCTGCATGTTATGGGAATAAAGAGTCCTAATGGTGTGATAACAGTAAACTGTAAAATGAACATTATTTTAGTGGGTCCATTCCAGGTCATATTAGGGGGGAAAAGGATATCGGATCCATGAAACCATTAATCTCAGAAAACAGGCAGGATGATATAAGCCCCCAAACTGGGAAAGAAAGTATTCAATAAGCATTCAAATACAGTTTAAGGCTTTTATTACTTTAAGTTCAACATTTTACAATAGATATTTACAGCAACTTTACATTACCGTTGCATGACGGAGTACAAGGGCCAAGCTCATACAAACATACAAAATTAAAAATTGCAAGAATAAAGTAATATAGTTAAATGAATTAAGTCTTAATATTATGAGAATAAAGTTAAGATAATAAAAATAAATGTAATGTTTTGAGAATAAAGTCAGAATATTATAAGGTCGTACGATAAAGTTGAAATAATTTGAGGTTGAAGTCATAATATTTTCAGAATAAAGTTGGTACATTATGGCTTCCATCTTGTATTATTTTGACTTTATTGTCATACAGATTTTCTCTCATACTGTAATATTATGACTGTCATAATTTTTATTTACTTTTTTAATGTGTCCACAATTCTCAGTTGTACCTTTGCATGTTTAAGGCACAATTCATTGTAAGAAGCTGATTTTCGTTTTTCTCCCCAAACATACAGTGTAACAACTGCCACGTGATTAAATCAATTTTGGAAATTAGATCTGCATGATACCCACACTTTGTGTCTTTGCTTCTAAAATGCATTGAAATGTTGTTGGGTTTTATTTTGGCATCTTTCAACAATGGCAGTGAACATCCACACCGTTTCCACCAGTTCTATGTTGTTGAGTGGGGGGGGGGAAAACAGAGGAAAAGTGTAGAGCTCAAATGATTTTCTGTAAGTGGTTGAAAAGAAGGGGTGACCTGGGTCTCCCACATGTTCCCAACACAACATTTACCGCGTTGTACTAAAAGAACGTCCGCTTCCAGAGAGCTCGGCAGGCGCCACCCCAAATGGGCCAACAGATTGGCGGTGGGCTGACGAAACGAGGGCCGTCGCGAGGTCACCAGAGGCTCAGCCTCCGCGGCACAAAACGAGCTTTTTGACCGGATCTTACCTTGGAAGGCGGTGATGAAGAAACACCAGGGGGTTGTGAGAAGCAAGAGCTACATTTCACAAACACAAGAAGAAAATGTTTGTTTCCCCTCTTTTTTTTTTTTTAACCACTGCGGCGGAAATCTGTTGTCAAAGAAAAAAAATCACCCGACGCTTTTTGTGTGTAGGCTGGAGCCGGCCATTCTGCACCCTTACTAAATCAGTTGTTTTCAATGGAAGCGGTAGAAATCAATAGTGTGCAGCAGGTGATTCAAATTATTTCATTTTTTTTTTTATTCATACACGTTCCCTCATATTAATAAATAAGTTGTTGGTAAGGGGATGAAGGCTCAAAGGTTTTGGTTTGAAGTTTCTTCCTCTTGAAAGCAGTGGATCCACACACAGATTCCCACATGGACCAAAACCTTACAGTGAAAAGAACATGTGGAGCAGAAAAACATATTTCTCTTTTTTTTTTATATACAGATTTTGCTTCTTTTTTTTTTTACTGAGAAAAGTTTTACACTTACATTCTGAAAAATAAAATAACGCGCAATATTTTATTGACACAAAGTAGTCCAATTTTGGAGGGAAAACGTATTTTTAAACACAAAACAAATCAAAGATGTTTCTGGTTCTATTTATTAATATAATTCAAATTAAAGCAAAAAGTTTCATTCTTAAAGCGCAACTGAAGGTCTGAACAGTGTCTTCTTTGCAGTTCTTGGCTTTTCAGTTGGGATTCAAGTCTGGCCTTTGACTAGGCCACTCTAATACATGCATATTCTTTTTCGACTGAAGCCGGTCGCTTTTAGCTCTGACGTTTAGGGTAACTGTGCAGCTAGAAGTTGAACTAGTCTTTTTTTTTTTTTCTTTTTCCCATTGCCGTTCAGTTAGCTTCACCTATCTTCATTTACCTAACTAGTCTTCCAGTATTTTCTACCAAAATGATCCCCACAGTATGATGCTTCCACCACTGTGTTTGGGTTTAAATTTGTTGCCTTCCAACACATTAGTGTATATAGTGACTTTCTTCCCGTAACTCTGCTGTGACGCTCAGGTTTGCTTTTTGTTAACAATTTCCAAACTTTGATTTAACATTTTAAAGAACCATGAGGAATTTATTTCCACTTCCAAATACGCCCTACTGGGTTCGCCACATACAATTAATAAAATATAAAATTTGTACTGCAGTTATTAACCATACTGCCCACAAGCTTTCAGTCCAACTACATTTTTTTTTTTTAAATCTAATTGCTTTCAGATAATTGTTTTTCTGAATTCGCAGTGGTCTTTGTATGTTGACCATCAGATTGTATTGATTTTCTCTTCTTTCCTGTGTGGCGCTAATGCTAATCATAATGCATGTTAGATATGTCATATAGATCAAAGATATATTAATGTTTAATATCTCAAAGTATTGAGAAGAATCGTATTTGTGACGATGTGAAGTTCCCTGTCAGGCAAGAAAGCTGACTCTCGACTCACCGTAACCAAATCCACCTAATGGTAGCAATAAAGTTGACTGATTGAAAGAAATCTGCTTATTTTTGATTTTCCACCCAAATGTTGTGGAGCAATTCGACTCTCTCTCTGTGAGGCCTTGCTACAGCAGAATCAGAGTTCTTCCTCATCCCAAATTGCCTCCGTTGTTTGTTTCTTATCATACCAATCAGTGAATTTTGCACAAGCGACACTGTTCATCTGGATGTTTGACTCGTTTATCCTGGGTTTTTTTATTGTTGTTGTTTGTTTTTTTATTTCACTGATTTATTCATTTGTCTGCATGTGTGCCCGCAGAGCTTGAGGACAGTTTAAAAGCTTAATCTAATCAATTTTTTTTTAAAAAACAACTAAAAGATGTACTCTTTGCAGGACCATCGTCTCTTGCCAGACAAACGGTTTCTGAAAACAATCCTGTGCAGCCGGCGAGGCAGCAGGGGCGCCCGAGGTAGAGCAGAGCGCGCCGAAAACGCTCGTCTCTGCACGCTAGATTGCTGCTACCTTCTGCTCGACTCCTCGCCCCTTACCTCCGCTTATCTGCTCCCAAGCCAAAAGCGTTCACAACTTCCAAACCTCTTGCAAAGCAGCAGGTCCCCCCCCCTTCCCCGATCTTTGATTTGCGCCGCAACAGCGTACCTGTTTTACACGGGTCTATCTCTGTGACTAAAAACGAAGAACAAAACAAAACAAATTGCTTTTGCATGTCTTGTGTGTGTGCGTGTGTGTGTGTGTGTGTTTTTTAGATGGATTAATTAACTCGGCTCAACTCATTAACTTCTGAATGAGTTTGCTTTATCGCGTGGAGCTTGTACTTGTGAGGCCTTACACAGCCGCGTCCCGTGATCCGTATGGAGCAACTCATCTAAAAGAATATCTGATTAAGTAATCAAGCCGCATGCATTTCTGTAGGCTGTCTGATGCCAAGTCATGCATGTTTCTTGCTGGTGCTGGAGGAAATAAATTAAGTTACAGAACGGAAGATTGGTGCGTGTGTGTGTTTCTGTGTGCGTTTACGTCCGCTTCACTTCCTCTATTATTTTCAACATCTAAGTTGACAAAATGCCAAAAAACAACAACAACAAAAAAAACAGCTCGTCTTTTGGGTTGAGCTAAGGCAAGCACAAAACAGAAGACGCTTTTATACTTTTTTTAGGTTTTTTTGATTCGTTTCAACTTGTCCCGTTTTCATCGTTGGCGATCGAAGCGGCCGTTTCTGCTCTCCTCTCTGAGTTTGCGTCCTCTTGTGAGCTGCGACGTACCAGGAGCTGCATTCCCGTTGATCCCTCATTATGCCGGTGGAAGTTAAAAATAAAAAAAGGGGGAAGAGGGGAGAAAGAAGAATCTGTCTTGTGTCTCGTCGTCCCTGTGGTTTCAGCCGCGCCGCAAACAAGAGCGGCTCTTTGATTTGCTCGTAAAGGCCGCTCCCTCTTGTCCCGACTCCCCGAGCTGTAAATACGTCCCCAATAAAACGCCGTCCGCAGCCGGAGCTATTAACGTGACAAAGGGTCGAGGGTGTAAATATGCCATTTTCTGTCAAAAGTTTTTTCCTGTGAATGTAGTGTGTGTTTTTCAGAGCAGCTGGCTCGAAGGCCTGCGCTTTTTCTTTACTGCTTGACTGCTTGTCTGTGAAGTGGCTTGTATGGCTGCCGCAGTGCAGGTGATGTGTTTTCAACGGCCTTCATGTAAAAGAGGCTCATCACGCGGACAAATACGCATTTCCTCGAACCTTTGCACACTTTGTCCTTTTCTAACCACGAAGGATGAGGTTTATTGGGATTTTATGCCGCAGACATTCACAAAGTTGTGCAAAGCGGTGGGAGGAAAAGTGTGGTGTGCGTTTGTACGCACCCTTAGGGAGTGTCTCTTTCAGCTTTGCACATGTAAGAGTGGATTCACACCAGCGTCGTTTGGTCCACTTTATTTGAACTCTGAAAATCCGGTTGGTTTGGGGAGGCGTAAATGTCCAATCGAACTGTGATGCGGACCATTTAGGTTTTTACGCCTAAAAACCTCAGTCTGGGTTCAGTTAAAGTGAACTCTGGTGCGATTCGAATGCCTACGTGATTAAAGTGAACCGGAAACCAATCCAAAAGCAGGAAGTGGACTAAAGCGCAGGGGATTCTGGGTAAATACAACCAAAACAAACATGTTTGTCAGGCGCTAGAGGGACAAAAGAGAAATCCTAAAGCCGCTCAAATCTGATGCCGCTTCATTCATTTTTTTCGTTTCGTGAAGAAGGAAGTTGCGCTCATGTCTTCCTTGGAGGTTTTTGTGTCGTTTCCTTCAGTGGTTCTCGTTGCAGCGCCACCACAGGCGAGTGGTAAAAGTTTCCTCAGTTTTATGTTGAAAGAAATGTTTCTTTCACCTGACTTTATTTTGTAATTGTTATTTCTATTAATTATTTGCACGTAACTGTATTGTTTGGTTTAAATATTAAATTATGTTTCGATCAGTTACTCCAGACTTGAGTAACCTTTTTTCCAAATATTTTTCAACTCTTTAGTGATTTCTTCGTACTTTTACTTAAGTGAAAATATGTTGAAGTAGTGTTACTCTTACTTGAGTGTAATTTTGCCTACTCTACCCACTTCTGGTTGTGGACTCGATTGGTTACATTGTTTATTATGTCAATATTTGAGAGCAACTTGGGCTAGATGGATATTATTATTTGCAGAATATTCTGATAATTATCTCACTTTCGTCTACTTCACAATTATTTACTGTTATGTGTTGATCTATTTACTTCAAATCCTGATAAAATACATAAAAGTTTGTGTACATAATAAGAGCGCTTATAATAATATAATAAGCTTTCTAATAAGAACTCAGGGGATCTGAATGGCATTGCAAGGCACTGAGACGGTTGTTTCTCTTTTCAAAAGTTATTTATTTATTACAAAGAAAGTTTTTGGTGTATACAAAGGTAAGAAGTGCAAACTAAATTATGTTTGTTTTTTTTATTTTGCAATCTTTTGTTACAGATTTTTCTTTTTTCAGTTTTGGATATGCAGCTTCAGACGGTGTTTGGAGTAAAATGGATCTCCTCTCTCCTCGAAAAAGACTCTTTGTTATGGTTTGTCGTCCTTTATGAACGACCTGACTATTGTGAGATCCACGAAAAGGCGAAAAGGGGGGACGAATGATCATTTTGGTGACATGAAAAGACCAATCCAATTGCGGATGGAATGCTGTAGAGATTAATGTCAGGCCGCAAAGGTAATCTGGATAAAACGCGTCCCGACACAGTGGAGATAAGAGGTGCCGTGCGCCGGGCAGATGTGTCGGTCTCCATGGCAGCCGGACCAGATGGCCAGCCGGGATTAAAACCGAGTATCTGAACAACTGTAAGCGCTCGATGAGTAACCCACGGTGGGCGTTGAAGATTCTGGTTTAGCCCTCGACAACCTTCCGTGGATCTTTTCACCCTCCTCCGTTCAGTAATATGTCAGCTTGACATTCAGACGGAGCCTGTTGCTGCAGGAATCTCATTTCCACTGTTGGATTTGTTGCTTTGTATGCCATTATTGGCTGTGAGAACGCTGCGGTTTCTCATATTGTCTCATGCAGATGAGCTCTTTATGAATCCCACATTCGTAACGTGAGGTCCCTCAAGGTAAATTCTGCCTGATATTGAACTGCTGCGCCGTTGTCAACTGTTTGGGGCGGCTAAAAGCTCTGTTTAGCTGTAGTTACTATCAAAACATCCAAAGGGATTTAGGGTAGGGTTAGGGTATTTTGTTTCTATCTAGGAATTTTGATGGTCAAAAACTTTTTCATTTTGGCTCAAACCTTTCTTTTGCAGGGACTTTTAAGCAAACATCTGCATTCCAGTTTCTGGTAGCAGTTGTCTCCTGTGGCAAAAGTCTCCTAAGAAAGTAATTTCCCTCCGAAGTTCCCTCGAGGATCGCAAGATCACGATTTGAGGATTGAAGTCGTGCATTTTGACCAAGAGAACGCTTGCAAACCAGTCAGGGTTTGGAAAAAGCACCCACTGGCTTGTGTAAGATGTTCCAAACAAGTCAACCAGTGTATTTCTAAAGTTTTTTTCTGGTGGACATTGTTTAAAAGTAAAGACATTTTTTTAAAAACACATGTTCCTATGGGGATGTGGCGCTCGGCGCAAGTTCAGGAAGTCACAGAGGATCATGAGAAATAAACAAGTAAGTAAGTATCCTGTTTTCATACACTGCCGTTTGGCACAGGTGATGCAATCCAACATCAACAGAAGTTGATGTAAGATTCAAGTTTATTTTACAGCACATTTAAGCAGCGAGGCAGCTCAAAGTGCTTCATACCATAAAAACACACAAAAAAAGTCAGAAAAACTTCATACAGTTACCAGTGTGAGAACAAGCATTACATGGAACCCTGTAGAGATTAATGTCAGGTTAATGTCCACTGGTCTGGACCAAATATTTTATTTTTTTCATGTCAAATCAAACTGTGGGCTGCTAAAACTGAGGATTCAGGACTCAATGTTTGTAATTTGATCTTGTTGTAAGTCATATGTCAAACTCGAGGCCCGTGGGCCAAATCTGGCCCGCCATAGCTTTTTATGTGGCCCCCTAGATTCTAGACTAAACACTAGGTGTGCTTAAATATTATGTTATCAGTCAACTCAATGCAGTTTTTATCTGTTAACTGCCAAATTATATCAATCAGTTCCTCCTGTTTCTTCAGAATTATCATGGAAATTCACACAAAAAGAACAAATCGCCACACTTTTTGTGCTAATAATTGGGAGTTTATAACATGTTTTCTCAAAAATCATCAAAAACATTCTTACTTGTTTTAAACAGCTGCCTCAGCCTTAATTGATGTCAGATTATAGTCCTTGACCTATACAGCGAGTAATAAAAAGTCGTATTTACTGTCATAATTAAGCGCAAATATCGCAATTATTTCCAAATTAGTAACACAAACGCTTTGATTTTTATTGGAAAGACTCACAAAATCCTGGAGGGACTGACAAGATGTTCAATAATATTTAATTTTAATAATTAATTGATATTTTAAGAGTTTATGAGCAGGTTTTATCAATACATTCTGGCACAACTGGCCCTTTAAGAGCATTCATGATCTTGATTTGACCCGAAACGAAAATGAGTTTGACACCCCTGTTGTACGTCCTTTCACCTGATTTTGCACCCCCTGCCCCCCCCCCCAGCTGCTCCTCCAAGAGTTGTTTTGCACCAAACCGATTCTTGTTGTCCTAGAACTTGTTCAGCTCAAATTCTTCGGGTTCCACAGCCAAAAAACACCCAACAAGCCTTTTACAGCACCAGAGCTGTGCTGGGACACTTCCACCAGCAACATGAGGAAGCCATAAGCAAACAGCTGAAGTTTGTATGGATCAACTCTACAGATGGTACTTAAATGCACCGCGATGACCTGTCTACATGAGTTAACCTCTCAAAGCGCCGAAAACGCATTGATTGACTGCCGTGGGTCACTGTCATCCTGGACAAGAGACGGGATTCAAAGATTTATGTGCACTCAACAAAACCAAAGTATTTCTTTTAAAAGCAAATATCTTATTGTCCTAAAATGATTAATTATATTTTTTTGAAACAGTTTCTTTTTTCCTCATTAATTTGACAAAGATAAATACATGCAAATGAACAGCTAGCTTCTATTTCTTTGTTTTTATCTTCACTTCCTTCTAAGTCCTATGTGTTACAAGCTGCTCACGCCCCTAGTTATTTGAAAAAGGTCCACTCCTTTTAACTGTTTCACATTTAACTTTTTCGCATGTTACACCTACAATTTCCATTGTCTTGTCTTTGGGATTGTGTGTGATTAACCAATAGCTGAATAAAATGTTAAGATGTAATTAAATTCGCATCCCAGTGACATTTGGACAGTAGGATGAGCTCTCACGTCCTTTTATGGTCATGCCACATAAATATTCTGCTTTCTGTAATACTTAATCTCACAGAGATTGCCGGAAACATCCTAAAGACAGAAAAGAAAGAGAAAAAAAAAAGCAAGGAAATGTTGGGTTAATTGTAACCACCAAATGCTTTCTTGCATCATAAAAGTCATGAGATCAACAACCGGATGTTTCTACTGGCGGAAAAGACGAAGAAATCCACAGGAAGTGGTAGGAGGACGGAGACGTGAAAACACTTATTCATGTGGGATTTCGATGGCGTTTCTTACTGAATGGAAAATTGTGAAATTTTGTTTTGGTCGACATTAGCGGAATATCGACAACGTTTTGATTATGTTCGTAATAGAAACAAAACCCGACTAATGGTCTTCCTTCCAAGTAGCTTTCATATTGACTTGATTGTTGTATCCTGATTTCATTTCATATCCTGGGCTCACTTCACATTTAAACACAAACATCACGGCTGAGTACTGATTCTGTCAAGTCATTTCTTGTATTAGAGTTTCTTTAGTGAGAGCTTCTCTGAGGACGACACTGAAGGCTTTTCTCTGCACATTTCCTGAAGGAGACGGACACGAAACTGATTTAAGAAACTGACTTCATTCCTTTGATCTGACTGGCTGAGACGGATCAAACCCAAAGTGAACTTTCCGTGACTTTACCGGGGTCCATTTCTAAATTACCATCAGGGCACATTTTCCTACAGGAAAAACCATAAGCGTTAGTTTTTATCCAATATAAATGAGTGAAGTTTCCATTAAGTGTCGTAAACCATCTCCATGACGAAACAACAAGAAAGTTTTATTGCATTTATTTTTTTTGGTGAATTTCAAGCTGTCAAATGTTATTTCGCTGTTTGCTTTCATTTATATGAAACATAATATTTGGATGTTTGATGCGGGGAAACTACTTTTTTCTACAGAAGAATCTTTCTGACAGATTCCAAATGTCTTAATCTTAAAGCATAATTTATAAGTTAAAAACCACAATATGAGTTCAGTCGGTCATTTAACTCCCCATGGATTAGTGCAACAAGGTGAACTGGAGGGAAAAGCATAAACACAAAGCTACTCTGTGAACAAATGATACCAGCGTTGCAGGCGAGGTTGGAGCGAGGTCTGCGTGAGCCGCTTCTCATTTGAATACAAATCACCGTTGGCTTCTCATCGTGTTGCGTCGTTGCATCCAGCCACGGCCTGAGACGAGGGGCGACACAGACCAACCTCGGTGGAGTGTTTCCGCTTTCTCACGCCGAGAGACGAGCCAGTTCGATTGCAGGACGAAAGGCGTGAAATAACAAAATAGCAGAAAGATTCGTTTTGCTAGGAGCTGATACAAAGCAGACGCCTAATTCCTGCATTATTGATATTGTTCTCATATTGTGGAAAATGTGGTGTAATTTTGAATCCCTCTAATTATTGGTATTACTATTATTATTATTATTACTATTGTTTTACGTTAGCTTTTGGGACTGTGTTCAAACTTCTTAATGAGTAAACACACTTATGATGTGGAGCATAAGTTCCAGATTCTGTGACTCTTTAAAAATTGAAAAATATGTCTTACAAACTTTTTCCTTTGTCAATGTGACACAGATCTTGTACATTCTTTTGATAAAGAAACAAATCAGTTAGGGGATGAATGCAACATTTTTAAACTAAGACTTTGATTAAACTCCTTTTGGATAAACTTTAACGTAACTCGGCGAATAGCCAATAAAGCTCGGTAGGTTAAAATGGCTCCGATTTATTCGATAAATGCAAACCGTCTTAAAACCTTTAAACATGCTCTTTAAAGGATGGCATAGTTTCTTCACGACTCCAATTTGTATGTTTAGCAACAAAAAAATAGATGAATTAATTAAATATTTTCATAAATTTGTGGATTTTATTCTCAAAGAATTAAAAAAAGAAATTTACATTTCTTTTACAAAATGAACAGGAACATATAATATTGGAGTGTAAAGAATATGATACCTAATATTTAACTTGCTTTCAAATCCCTGTAAATATGACTATTATTAGAATTTGTGTTGTTGTCCAAACTGCTTGAGTAAACACATTTAGGCTGAAAACAACGTGTGGAGCACGATAAGGAATGATCTGATTTAGACATGCATCCTCTTTGCGTGTGTGTGTGACACGCTTAGCCTTCCCTTTTTTCTAGGCTAACCGTTACTGTAAGTTTTATTTAATATCCAGGAACACAGCTAACATCCTTGAGGCGTAGACAAACAAACAAACAAAATAGCATTAAAACTGATCAGACAGAGATTTAATTTAAATCCAGACAATTTAAATAATTACTGAGTTCCACTATGAATCAAAAACGCTATTCAAGAGCGATTATGACTTTAATTCCTACAGTCATTTTGGTTATAATGATAGCTTTCCCGGGGTTTCACGTGAACATGCCAGCTCTCCCAGCACATCACACGGGACGTGCTCTGAGGCTCGTCTTCCACTCGCGCTTCCTCTCCATAATTTATGTCATGTCTTTACAGTCGCCGCCTTTAAAGACATGACGGGGTTGTTCGGCGGCGACCGTCGAAGTTCCTTCGCTGCGTTTCCGGCTTTCTCTTGCACCCCAGAAAACTTCTGTTTCCACAGACCCTCTTGAAATGAGATTTATCTTTGCACCTCCTACGAAAGATTGCATTCCTTTATCAAAGTGGGAACGTCCTCGGACTACACCTGGGGAATTAATATGTTATCTATTAGCTACTACGTTGGGATTTGATTCCTGCTGGGATCAGGGAGACTCTTTTCATCAAAACATTGGTTAGGCACCCGTTGCCAGCTCTTCTCCCCTTAGAGCACTCTAAATCTGTCATGGAGGCAATGGGTTTAAACTTCTTTGACAATAAAAGGAAGGAAAAAAAAAAAGGTTGGTGTGCTATTCTGTCTGGAGATCCGTAACGTCGTGAACTGACTTTCCCATGGACACGAGTTGGAAAAATTTCTCATCACTCTTCTGATTGGTGACTTAATAAAAACGGACGTGAAAGAGAGAACTCCAAGCTTTCTCTTTTAATCCTGTTCCACTCAGATTGGATTAGATTAAATGACAATCTGATAAAAGTGGAGATATTTAAAATATTGTATAATGTAAAATACATTTGTATGCATTGCGTGGTAACGTTGCCTCTCTCCCAAAATGTGGGAACGCGTTTTGTTGATAGGGACGAGAAGGTGTTTCATGTTTCAAACATTCAAGAAAACCTGTGACATTGTCCCTTCACTAGAAACATACAGTATCTGCTCCTTTGCATTGGTCTTTGACATAAAATACAAAACCGATAAAATCTTGTGGTTGCAATGTGACAACATGTAAATACTAAGCACTTTATTCTGAAGATTTTCTGCTAAATAGATTTTGATGTTAGTGCAGTGTTCACTTGTCTTCTGGGTCAATCTCTAGGAAAGATTACAGGGGCAGTAACCCTGTGGGGAAAGCAAAATAGTTTTTTGTGTGTGCTGTTCATGTTTCACAACATTGCATTATTAAAATATCGTTGGATTTTTTATTAATTTTAACTAAAATGTTTGAAGACGATCATCTTTTTGGGACCAACATGGACACATCTGCCAGACTTCTTAAATTTGCAGTGTTATGTGAAATGTTGAGCTTTACATCATGTTATAAAGTTATTCCCTCATCAAAAACATACCTGAGTGTTGACTTGATTCTTTCATTCATATTTGAGAAATGCCTTAATCTCCCATGGCAACCGCTCAGCTGTGCAAAACACATGGGTGAACCTTAGCCCCGCGTTTGGACACAGCTCCTCCTCTAAGCTGCAGTTTCCAAGCTTCCACAACTGCCCCACTCGGCTCCTTTAGACTAGCCAGCAGCAATTAGCAAACATTTGGTGGAAGAGTTCATCTGCTGAGCTCATCATAGGAGCTACTACTGGTAAAAACGTCAAAGGGTTAAAGTGAAGTTGTGATGACTTCCTGGAGGCAGCGTTTCAGAAAGAACAGGAGTTTTTAATGCGACAAAGGCCCAACTACAAGGTGTTAAAGTACTAAGTCAAATTCCATTTAAGTCATATTTGATATACGTACATATAGCATTTTTATAAAAATTGCAGTTAACATAGTTCCTTGATTGTGCTATAGAATGGTACCATGCGGCTGGAAAACACATACTACTGGCCCTTTAAACCAGCCCTCAATCAATTTGTATTTGCAAATGTGCAGTCCTACCTATTAATGTTCTGTTATTTATGCAAATGTTTTTTGTTTTTTGGGGAATATGGCACCAAAACCAGCTCCAGCCCATTGGCTGGAGAAATAGAAATATTCTTCTACTTCTGGCCCTGCTTTCCTATAGAGTTTAGAAAGCACTCTACATTATATTTTCATTGTCAGCCATGGAATCTGCCTTTCCTGAATCAAAATGCCGGCATAACACATTACATGTGTTAAGATATCAGCCTCGCTGTCCGCTTCCTCACGAACATATGAGGGAGAAATTAAATTACGGCTAATGCAATCTCTTCCATCCACGGCTTTGGATTAAAAGCTATCAACATACGGAGACATCCGCCCAGTATCTCCAAAGCAGGTGATGGATCTGGAAGCCAATTATAAGATACTGTAGCAGCAGTTTGTCTTGGCTTGGTGTTAAAAAAAACGCAACGCAAGTGTTCAGTCCAACCAGAGAAAAACACTTTGCTTAAATGGGTTTAAAACAAACAACCTTTACCTTCAGAAAACCTTCCTCCTGAACTAAAAGCGGCGCTAATTAAATCCCAAATGTAAATTAAATTGCAGGTTGTTTTTTTTTTCTTTTCTTTTTAGAATACATTTAAAGGTTTCCCGGTCTGATATAGGGGTTAGGGTTTTCGAAGGACACACGACTTCACAACTTTTCAGGTTCCTGGAGAGCAACTCGGCTCAAAAGAGAAAAACAAGAGTTTTTTTCTCTGAGGAGTTCTTCTTGTTTGAGATTGGCTGAAAGTCAGGGCTTTGTAATCCGGTTGAGCTTCTCACGACCGACCCAGGTGGTTGCTCCCCTGAGCAGAAGTGTGCTTTGTGAAATTCTACCTTGAGGTTTGCCTGCCTGCAGAAAGCCTGCGCCACTTCCTAATGGCCAAGTCCAAAAACCAGTTCAAAAGAACAAATTTGTCTTCTGTAGAGTCGACATGGCTTGCACTGCAGAACCGCTGGACGACGGACATTAGCTGAATGACAAACTTGCATAACGCAGAATTTAACACCGTGTCACGGTGTTATGCTACAAAACTAGTCACTGTTTTAAATATTGGATAATATGCTCTAAATTCTTTATTTAAAGATACCATCAAATAGAAGAAAAAAAAGAGACAAATTGCAGAAATGAATAAGAAAATTCTGAAATATGATTTATATTCTATACAACTGACCTTTTGTTGTACTTTTAAATCTAGCATCAACAGTCAAACATGTTGTTTGGTTAGAAAAACGTTTACAAACATGTTTTTGTTGAAACAATATTAAGTAATACATTTTTCCATGTGGGGACAAATTAAGACAATGCGCCACAAAAACATCAGTGACGCTCTTTTTATTCATTATTACATTTTAAACACTCTTTATACATTTATTATCTTTATCTGGTTATCTTATTGCCATTTGCAACTCTTTAGGATGTTGAAAGTGTTTATTATGAAGAGGAAATTGTAAAAAAAAAAAAAAATAGCCAAATAAAATCTTAGCTGCTTAGGAGAATTACTAGCTTTTCTTGTTTTTGTGTATTTTGAGGTGTTGTTAGCAGGAATTGGGCCCCTTCTAATCAGGCAGGGGTAACTCATTGTTTTCTATATTCTCATTTAGTTCAGTAACATTAAAAAAATCCAGCGTAGAGTGATTGTAGTGTAAATGTGGCTGCAAAGGCAGCATATTGCTCATAAAAGGCAAATGTTGGAAGGAGTTCATTTTATGCGTTTCTACTTTTATAAGCCAAGAAGTTGGATACAAAAAGTTCTTTTGAACACAGTTTGACAGAAAAAGTTATGCATTTTAAAATACAGGTGAGTTTTGAGCATTCTTCTCCACAAAATACCAAGCTATGTAAGGAAGTAACCTGATACACAGTAGCTATCTACGTTAGCATGAAAAGGTTTGTTTACTGCACAGAACAGAGGCTGAATTTGTCAAAAAATGTCATTTTCTGACTATAAAAATGCTTGCGTTTAAGCTGCTATGCCAACTTGTTAAGGTTGACAACCTTTTGTATCAATGTTCTACTTATTTTTCGGTTTATTTTTACAGTGCCATTTTACAACATCCATCCATTTTCTAACACCCTTGTCCCTAGTGGGGTCGGGAGGTGCTGGTGTCTATCTCCAGCTAACGTTCCGGGCGAGAGGCGGGGGTCACCCTGGACAGGTCACCAGTCTGTCGCAGGGCCATTTCACAACCATTCAACCCAATTATTTACAAATAATTTCAGTCCAATCATACATACATTTCAACTGGCCCTCGTCATCCACCATTGCAGTTAAGTTCAGTTCATTATTCACACTGATTTGAAAATGTTCTCTAAGGAAATAAAGCCAGAACCTTGTAATTGACGCGCTTCCGGTACGCCCGAATATCGGTCGCACAAATGCCATCCGCCAAACAGCAGTAATAGGAAACCAAGCTGCTTCTCTCGTCCCACGGGGGTTTAATTTCCGCTTCAAAGTCAAACTGATGGGACGCCGGAAGAGGCTGCTGTTGTGTGGAAGTTGTGGTAAAAGGAGTTAGCCTATCACTAAAGCTTTTTAAAGTCTAAAACAGCATCTCAGTGCTAAATACGTCGCAGCAGTGCAGACGTCCCCAACGCTAATGTCGGCGTCCACGCTTCTCAAGAAGTATTTTTTCAAAGAAACCCCACGAATGACCAGAGGTTCCTGAGACACTTGAAAGCTGAATGGGTATAAATAGCACTTTGCAGTTGAATTACCAAAATAACAGATTAAAAAAGAAATATATTTTCTGTTCAACTCACATTTAGTAGCGTGAAAATAGTTTGGATTCATCAATTCAAATTTTCAACTGAGTTAATTGTTGTCTATTAAATAAGTCACCACCTGTTGTGGATGATTCAAATCCAAGGTTTCAGTCATTTGGTTGTGGAAAACATTTATCAAGGAAGTTTCTGGAGTGTAAAATTATATCTGTATGCTTTTTCTTTTTTCCACAGCGAGAGAAAAGCTAAAAAATACACTAAATATTAAAGTCGTGATGAAGACTGAATAAGAGTCAGTGTTTCCAAATCAAGGTCGGGTTTCCATATCAGTTTGCCAGCCTCTGAACCACTGTCCTTCGCCACAGAGCGCTCAAATGATGCATTAGGAGGACGAGCGCGTCTCTTCGGGGACGGCAGACACAAGTGATATTAATGGAAACCATTACAGAAATCTTACGTGAGAAACACAAGCCCCGGGTGAGCAGCTGTGACTGGCACCGATCGGGCCGGGCGTCGCGTTTCGACCAGGCGAGGGCAGTTATCGCATGGCGTTGGGGCGAGACAGAGGGTTTCTTCTATTATTTTTTTTTTTCTTTTTTCCCCGAACGAGGACGACAAATTCTCGTGCCACATTAAATGTCGCCTCTCCGCTTTGCCAGGATGACCTCTGTGGCCAATTATACGGGAGGCTAATGCTCCGGCTGACATATCTATTTGAATGGATGAGATGTTTCTGCTCATTCACTGACACAGGAGATCACACGCTTATTATCATCACAATGGTCGTATACACAAGCTTATGTAAATGCCTCCTCACGCCGTGGCGACTGTCAGGCCCGCCGCATATTAGCTTTGTGCTTGGAAGAATGGCGAGCGTGGAGAGAATGAGACGGATAAATTTAGGGTTGCCGCCTGAGCTGTAAGGGCAGCAGGCCTGTTTTTTTTTTTTTTTTTTCATTTATATGTCATTGTGGTTTAATAAGTTTTATCTTGGCAGATTTTTTTCTTTTGGGTAGAATAATGGGGGAGGGAAGCATTTGTGCGTTACATCGTAGCTTCCAGGGCTTTCTGACCAGTAAGACGTCGGTGAATTTCCCGTTCAGGGAGCCAAACCATCAAGCGATATCTTTGGGACTCTGAAGTGATAATGAACAACTGCAAATGCATTGATTTTTTTTCTTCTTCTTGTCTTGATAAGATCAATTCCCAGAGTATTGAAGGCTAAATCTAAACGTGCTCTCAATGTGAAGCTAGAAACGAGAACTGGAACCTCCCCCTCCGTCCCTCGCGTCCTCCAGGTCCGTCCGTCCACTTTCTCCAGACTGAGAATGCCTTGTGGACACAAAAAAGAAAAAGAAAAAAGTGGGGCAGGCGAGGAGGCCCGGGGCTCAGGAAGAAATGGAATAACAGCCGCCCTGGCTGCATGGTGGACTGAGCAAATAATACAGCTGCTCCAGCCCACTCCCCCAGGAAACGGCCCTCAATTAGGCCTCTTCATATTCATCTTTGCCAGTGCCAGAAGAAAGGGGGAAGAGGAAAAAAAGGGGGCATCTGTAGGGTTTTTGGATGCTCGGGCAGAGATTTTATCTATAGCCTTTCTGCGACTCCAATTGTGTTGGCTGGGCGATATCCTCTGCTGCCTGCTTCATTGTTTCTTCATCGGACTTCTTCATCAGACTCCAATTAGCCGAATGCATGCTGAAGGATGAGATAGAATTCATTTGTGTGTGAGAAATGTGTGGATTCTGCTCGGCATACGATGTGTGTGCAGGCGTGTGGGTGTGTGTAGGGGTGTATTTGCATGTACCATGTTTTTATATCATTGTGGGACCTTTTCTGTCTACATTGTGAGGTTGTGGGGACCTCTGCTCCTTCTGGGGACAAATCCCGGTCCCCATGAGGTGAAATGGTGTTTTTGGGTTAGGGCTTAGGTTTAGGACTAAGGTGTGAATTAAGTTTTGGTTAGGCTTACGTTTAGGTATGTGATGGTTAGGATTAGGGCTAGGCTGTAGAAATGAATGGAAGTCAATGGAAAGTCAATGGAAAGCTAGAGAAACACGATTGTGTGTGTGTGGCCTTGAAGTTAATACAAGTACCATGTAAGGACCATTTTTCAACAAGTGTTACCTTGTGGGGACCGATTGCTCCTTGTAGGGCCCAAAGGCCAACCCCATAAGAAGAGGTGCTGTTTTTGAGAAAAGGGTTACGCTTAGGACTAAGGTGTTAACTGGGTTTCGGTTAGGTGATGTGATGGTTAGGTTTAGGGTAACGTCAGGGTTAGGCTGTAGAAATTTATTAAAAACAGAGTCCCTGTGAAGACAGAAAAGAAATACTGTGTGTGTGTATGTGTTCTCTGTATATTACAAACAGAGGACCATTCTAACCATATTTACCAATGAAGGGAGGTCATGTATGGTGAGGACCTTTTCCTGGTGCTCACTTTTTTCAATTGAGATGCGCTCTACTAGTTAGGTTTAGTGTGCAAAAGGGTAAAGGTCAGGATTAGGCTATAAAAATGAATGGAAGTCAATGCAAAGTCCCTGTGAAGATAGAAAACATACCCTGTCTGTGTGTGTATTTATGTGTGTGTGTTTGTACTCAGGCTGAGCGCTGCTGTCGGTAATCGTCCCATCTGGGGGGAAACGTCGGCTGATTTGCCTCCTGCTCTCCTCTGTTTGATCGCGCTGCTTTCTCAGCCGTTAGCTTGTTTGGTAACCTTTGACATGCAGATGATAGGACCATACTGATGAGAGAGCGCACATGACAGGTGTTTACTGAGTTTGAATGCAAACATCACAGCCATGTACGCATTATGAAAAGAAAATTCTTCCTACAATTATATTACTTTTCTGGAGCCCACACTCGATCTGCAGTGTTTTCTGTCTCTTTGATGCATCCTGTAGCCATGTGGACTGCAAAAGAATTAAAATCCCAAAAATTCAATGCATCTCAAAGGCATTTTATGTCAATGAGCAACACAAAACACTTCTTATCTGTGAAGTGGAAGGAAAAAAGAATACATGGTTTTCATAACCTTTTCTGAGTAAAAATCTGAAGAGTGCGGTGTCTTCCGATTCATAATTTAATCTCAGTGTAAGCGCAACTCTTCTATGAAAGCCTCAGATGTTTGTTGTTTAAATTAACAAGCAAAAAGCATCATGAAGACCAAAGAACATAACAGGCAAGTAGAGAATACAGTTCTAGAGAGGTTCAAAGCAGCATTGGGTCTTGAAAAAGTCCCAAGCTTTACATGTAGCTCTGAAAATCCCATGGAAACCGTGAAACGTGGTGGTGGTGGTGATTAGCTTTTATCAGTAGGTATAAGGAAGTTGGTCATAGAAGAACATCTTTTGAACAAACAGTATGTTGACGATTAAGGAACAAATCAAAATCAGGAACCCTGACCCAGACAAAGAGAGCATTCATCAAATGTGAAACCACCAGACCCATGATACATCTTGTGGGGTTGGAGATAGCCGCAGCTCAATCTGCTGATCGGAGATTTGTTAGTTGTGCTGTTTACAATTTTGGCCTTTATGGGAGAGTGGCAAAAAGAAAGCAATTGTTGAAGAAAACCCATGAGGGGTCACATTTTCAGTTTGCCATCACTCATGTATCAGACACAGCAGATGTGGACGAATGTGCTCCGATCGAATGAGGCCAAAATCAGACTTTTTTGGACTTCATTCAAAAACCAGTTTTCTAGGCTGGTAGAAGACTGAAATAGTAATAGTAGCTACTGGATAGTAGATTACCATTGTGCCCAGCTGCCCTGGGGTACACTGACAGAAGCGAGGCTGCCATGCACTGACGCCACTGGACCCTTTGACCACCAGCAGGTAAGGTGGGTGAAGTGTCTTGCCCAAGGACACAACGACAGAGGCAGGTGGAGCGGGGATCGAACCAGCTGATTGCAGGGTGAACTCCTACCTGTGCCCTATCATGTTCCACTTACCACTGACTTTGGAAATGATATCAAAGATTGGTTTATTTTTCCAGCTCCAAGTTTGAAAACCAATGTAAAACCATGCATGTCAATTGTAAAATTGACATGCATTTCAGACACGAGTGGCTGAAATGATCCAAATCTGAAGGGCAGCTGGACTCAGCCGAGGGCTCCATCATCTGGAGGGACCTCAAAGTAGAATCACTGCTTCTCCACATCGTACTAAGTCACTTAACATGGCTCAGGTGATCAGGGGGGCTTTAAGTGCCTCGCTTTGGATGTTCTCCAGGCAAGTCTTATTGGACGGCGACAGGAAGACTCAGAACCTTCTGGAGGGACTATATAACCCGTCTGACCTGGGAACGCCTCCATTAGAGCTGGGGGGGTGTCATTCAGGAGATGGATGTCTGGGTTTTCCTCCCCAACATGTTACCCCGGTAGCCCAATCTTAGATAAGAGGTAGAGCTAAGGTGATGACACCCCTAACTCATCTCAGACGGATTGAAGGAGTAGTCAACTAACTGCATTTACCAACCCAAGCTAGTAACATTGCATTTGTCCACATTTTGTGTTTTTAAGTACTACATACATGTACAAATCATAGATAACTCATTTATACAAATAAAATGTTATCACCAGGTTTCATATGCTAGGCAGCCATATTAGGGTTTGAGATTGGGAATTTAAGAAACGTTCATGTAAAATTTTTTGGTGAATTACATGTTTCTTTTAGCTTTGTTTTTATGACATACAGCAACATGCCATGACTTGAGAAACCATTTGTAAGTAATCTAGTTAAAGTCTACATCTAGATCCAGTTGATGATCCTAGACTTGAATATTGATGCTCAAACACTCCTCATACAACCTGAGTGAGCTTGAGTAAATTTTTATGTAAGTATGGGTATCATTTCAGTCTCTATATGTGCAAAGCTGGTAGCAACCCTCAGCTGTAACTGCTGTGTAAGGTAGTTCAATAAAATATTGATGCAAGAAGGGTTCAATAAAAAGTCTTTGAGACTTCTATCCATAAACAGTTTTTTTAAACAATTCTGTGTCTTCCACCTCACAATTATGCACTACTTTGTGTTGATCCATCTTATAGAAATCCCCCCAAATGCATTGATCCGTGAGGCTGTAATATGGGCAAAAGTGAGAAAGTTCAGTAGGCCTTGAATACTTTTGCAAGACACTGCATGTAGAATGCTCAGAGCAGTGTTTTTTATCTACATCATCCAAATGCACATCTCCAACTCACCTCCTCAATGAGGTTTGATCTAGCAGCCTGGAGGGAACACAGGGAAGAGAATGGAAGGGACAGCAGTGCGACTTCTTGCATACAGAAGCATCTGCCTGTCTGTTTCTCTGTCTCCGTCTCGCTAGGTGTCCAAAGACTACAAGTCCAGGCTTATTTTCAACCTTTCATTCCCTCAAGCAGCAGCCTCCTCTCACCCCTCCTTTTTTAATGACCCTCACACCGCATCTCCTCTCCTTTGAAAAGTTCAATCCACCTTCGCCTCACCCGGCCAGCTACTATCTGCCTGTAATAATTGAACCGCCTCATCTTTGCAGATGGACTCATTTGTCGTCTTTGTGCCGTTTTGTTCTCCTCTCTTTTCATTGGATTACTCGCTCCACCTGCCATACTTGAGGATTCCTTGACGTCCCGCAACCCTCGCTGCCCCTCATGTGGACGTAGCCGCAGCCACTACTGTCACCTACTGCACTCTGCTGGTCTCTTTTGGCATTGCATCTGCATAGTCTCCTGTACATGAAGCCTTGCAGTGAAAGAGATTAAATTTAATGGCTGCATTAATAGTTCATCTTTCACACACCTGTAATCCTAAATGTGACCAGATTAGAAGTTTGTCTCTGTTCCTCCTTGCTGGCTCTCCTGTGAGGCACGAGAAAAGAAAAGAAAAAGCAATCATTTGGAGGATTCTCAAGGGCCCAATAGCCTTGTGATACACCAGGTGTCATTTGCTCACTCTGCTGTGTGTCTTATCATCCTGGAGTGGTACATTACTCCTCACATACCCGCAGGAGTTTTGTGAGCTCTTGCGGATGGATGGCTCGGCACACTAACTTTGGAAAATACTTTCAGATCTTATGCGGCGTAAAATTCAGACGAGCCGCTCGCCAACAAAACACACAGCCATTTGTATTCGCTCTGCGTTCGAGAGGCCCAAGAACCGCCTCAATCATTCAGCATGTCAGTTGTTTTTTTTCTATCTCTTTTTTTGGTAGAGTCACAGGTTTAAAATAGCTCCGGCCATTTTGGATTTGGCTAGCGCCGGTGAAGAGGAGGATGCGGCGCAGCTGGCTAAAAGGTTTCTGACAGTGGCTATTCAGGCCTCCCCGGATATGTGTACGCAAACACACACGCCTTCGCACGACGGCGACACACAAAACACAGATGCACCGGCCCAACAGAACTTGGCAGGGCTGTCGCTGCAGCGCTGGCCAGAAAACTGAGGCCAGAGAATGACTTTGCTTCTCTGTGTCAGCAGCTGTCCCTCAGCGCAGAGTTTGGGGACGAAGGAGGGACTGCGACTGTGCTCTGCCTGAGTGCCGCTAATAAGAACAGGAAGCCCAGATAAAGGGCTCTCTTTCATGCTGTAGCGCTGGCATAATGAGCCCTGGCATCTGATGGATTACCCAGACTTATTTTGCAAAAAGCCTGCCTAATTTTTACTTTCGCTCTCCACTAACCCCGCACTCTCCCAGACTGTTGAACAAAGGCCAGTCTTCTCAGCGCCTTGATGCTCTCATCGCGCGGCCATCATGCGCATTACGTGTCTTCCGCTCGCTAATCGCCCGGCGATAAGTCGGACACGATTTCCTGGAGCAGCAGACGGAAACGATGAGAGCACTCGGTGAAGATATGGCGCATAGCAGACGCCTTCAGTCACAATGGTCACGACAGAGGAGATATAGTTTCAGCTAATTTCATAAAGCCAATTCACTCAGTCGAGGAGGGAAGTGGAAGAGTGGGGGACGAAGAAGAAGATCGTATTTCTCTGATTGGCCTGAAACGCTCCTGCAGCATAGGAGCTGCGTTGTGTTGGAGGTTTACACACACATCATTAGCACTAACATGTACATCATACTCCTTTTAGGCTTTTAATTATCTTCCTCTATAACTGCCTACACAACAAACCTCAGTTATTTATAAAGACACAACGTTGCTGTGAAAGTTTTTCCAGGACTCTGATTCAAATATTTACATCCACCTTCCACTAATGTTACATGTTCATTTCCAAGTTGAAGAGAACCCGAGTGTCTTCAGCCAGTAGCAAAGGTCTCATATACAGGTCTAGAAAAATTAAGAGAGTGCTTTAAGACCTTAAATAATTCAACGAAAACAAGTTCATATTCATTTAGAAACAATACTAATGTTTCAACTCAGGAAGAGTTCAGAAATCAATATTTGGTGGAATAACCATCAGGTTTTCAACGGGGTTCAGTTCAGTTTCTCTTCATTTTTTCCAGAGCTTTATTAAAGGAGTGATCTTGTAAAGAATTTGACAAACAAAATCTCTTCTGGAGAAAACTTTTAATAACATCTTGACCTCAAAAGTTTTGAAAAAGGTGCTGTAAAATCAGCAGGTTTAGGCCAGAGCAATCAGAAAAACAAAACGTTGAAACATCCTGGACGGACTTTTTTTTATTGTCAAATCACACAAGGCTTAAGTCAACCAGACGTCTTGTAACGACAAGAGGTCTGGTTGAGTGAAGGTATTCTAAGCCAACTGGTGTAGCACCATGTTGTGGAGGTCTTTTTAATAACACAAACTAAGTGGAACTACAAAGAGAGTTCTAGAATCTCATGGTGGCAGCATGTTGGTGTAGCTCTGTTACGTTGGTTCCCACTTGTTCTTTTTTTTTTTAACTTTTGTTTGTAACTTGTTTGGTTGAAACACTGCATGTTTGGACAGTTATCCCCTCTGGTTTCGGATGCTGTGCGACAGGAATCACTTTGGCTCTCACTTTTGGGCAGTTATGATGCATAACCGTGGCAAAGATGTATTGTTTTTTTGTTTTTTGTTTGTTTTTTTTAACAACCGGGAGCAGCTGGTTAGCATCTCAAAAACTCAAATGAACCCTGGATTTATGGATTCAGGTCAGGAACAAAAAGCCAAGAGAGAAGGAGAAAATCCACCCATCTCCTCCATTGATTATAACAGACAAGAATCATACATGTTAATGTGGAATATTATCTGCTGCTCAGATATTGAGCTGTTAGCATGTTGTGACAATCAGTCAGATTCCTCCTAAGATTCGTTTTGAGTTTGAACGTATCAACCTAACCAAGTGTTCTTCTTGTCACTGTGGCAAAATTCAAACCTTTTTTAACATCCTTACTTCAGTGGATGTTGAATAAGTGGAAACCTGATCTGAAGCATCTGTTTTAGGCTTTTGAGCATTTAAAGCCGTATGCTGGTTCCTCCTGTTGTGGCCAAAGCAGCGGAAGAACCACCAGGAGGGTTTATTGTGTGACCCCAGCCAAACAACATTCCTGTTTTGATTTTCTTTTTTTTAATGTGAAGAGTTTTTAAGTAAACCACAGCTGCATTGGGAGGGATTCATAACCTTGGCAGCTTTAAAGACCAGTAGCTTCCTAACAAGGGCGAGGACCTTGTTTTCTTCTCGCATGCATGCGCCGCACGGTCAAAGAGCGAGACGTGACGGTTCACGCAAGCGGCGGTGCTTTTACCCGTGTTGCACGAGCACATGTGTGCACTCTAATCAAAGTGACTGTGTGAAAGCGACAAAATGCTTTTTCCGCCTGCTCAACTCAGGAATAACTATGGAAACTGAAAGCTCACGAGGAGCTGTGCCACAGGTCTCTGTGGGACCGATCAATCGAATCGATCTAAAATTCAGTTTTAAATGTGACAACGCATGTGCATGAAGTTTTACTGGAACGCTTTTTTTCAGTCCCAGTTTCAAGCTTGTTGTTGAGCTTTATTGACAGAAATGAGGAATAATAAACACATATGAACATGGTCACTTTAGGGTTATGGAAAATGGTTCAGTATAATTACCAGCGGGTACTAGGGCTGAAAGGATTAATATGATTAATTGTGACCAATCGATTGTTGAAATAATCTACTTTAGTAGTAAATTAATCGCTATAGGCAATACACAAAAAACCTCATTTGCTTACAAAAAGACAACATATTCAGAGCAGTAATTAAGCCAAAGAGTCCAGGTACTTGAAGCAAAGGCTCAGAGCTAAAAACACAGTAACTCAGAGAGCAATCAGGGAACAAGCAATAGTGATGGTCAGAGGGGCAGAAGACAGATCAGATAGTTCAGACGTGGCCCACTCAAAGTCTGATTATAGGTCTCGAGCCTATAAATAAAAATTGATCAGTCGGGTTGGACACCATGCCTACGGGTTCAGGTTGGGCTAAGTTGGATCTTTCAGGCCTCATATAAACTCTTAAGAAAAACAGGCGAAAGCAGCAGCAAAGCTAAAGTTAGTTAGGATGGCCACCGCTGACAGCGGACAGTTTCCTTGTAACGGTAAGTCGTTTCTCCTCCATTAGCACATTTAGCAGCATAAACACCAGGGTAGTTGACAGTGCTAAGACCCTCCTTCTCGCTCTGATTGGTTGTTTTTGACCATGAGTGGCGAATTTTTGCAGACTGCGATAGCAGCACTGGGAGGAGATGGAAAAGCTCGATCGTTTCACGGATTAGCCGTCTCATATCATGCTGTCACGACATGGTGACAGTTTTATATGTAAAAAAAAAAGAACTTTTTTTAATAAAAGTTACATGCTGTGGCCTTAAGCAATAAAAAAGTACACGAATGACAGTTTAGCTAAAAGTCTCCTTCCAGCGGGAGCTGAAACTTAAACGGCAGGCCTGCTGGGTCCCTGGGCTGCGTTAGCATCAATGTACGTACACATTGAACATTCGCGCACTAACATTTCCGTTCGCATCTGTGCTAATGGAGCATGCGAGGCGACTGTGTGTTTTCTCCGAGTCCTTGGTGCTTCTTGGTCCGCAGCCAGAGCCGGAGCTGTGTTGCAGGAGATACAGCTCGTCTGTTACCGAGACAGAAGGAAATGGAGCTTGGCTCGTCGCAGAGGGCCCCTCACAACTGTATTTCTATCAATTTGGCAGCGGGGCTCGCTCGGCCACCCCGAGCCCCCTGTGTGTGCTCATCAGCAAAGTGTCGCGTCTGCCGACAGAGAGCTGCCGTTTGTTCGGAGAGCGCTCCCCACAGAAACAAACAAGAACAAAAAATAGGGGCCCCGTCTTTTAATTGCGGGGTAATTTATCGCCTGACTTGCTAATTAAATTGCATCTCCAACCAGCCTGCCGTAGCTGCACAGAGTCTGTGTTTGAGACTCCAGACTTTGCCGCGAGCGGGAGCGGGGCACGGGGAGCAGAAAGGCGGGAGAAGAAATTAAGCCAAGGAGGTGATTTGCAGAGGAGACGAAAGGAAGATGAGGCGTAAGGTCAAGCGAATGGAAAGAAGAATATAATTGGATGAAAGGAGGAGAGAAGCTGGGACACATGACATCTCTGATCCTCCCTGCTTGAGTGTCACCAGAAGAGGAAGCTAAATGTGATTTGCATGTTCAAATTAGCCCCAATAATTAAACTAAGAGCGACGAACTGCGAAAACAAAGACGCAACCAAAAGCTCAAACGTGTCAAAAAGAGATCGCTTATCGTCGAAATCAGAAGTTCTTCTCACAGTGAACAGTGAAATCGATTCGGTATTACAGGATGTACTTTAAGACGACAACACAGCAATCAGTATTTGTAAAGTTACTGAGATGCTTTATTAACTCGTAGAGTCATGTTTAAGGGGAAAAAAACCCTGTCATCTTAAAAAAAGTATTTACAGCGAGGCAAAATTTCAGGTATTACACACCCATCAAACTTTTAGTAACTTTTTAATCACAGACTGTATATTTATTAGGAAGTTATTTGACAGATCACACCACAGTGCGGAGTTGCAAAGTGGAACGACGAGAGCTGCATGGATGTCAAGTAAAAAACTAGAACTGCAAGCAGTTGTCAATGGGTTCCAAGCCTGAGCCGGACTTATAAGTCCATTTTCACTGACACTTTAAGTGGACTCTAACATCATCGCTATTTTGCGATGATGAACGGACAAAGCTGATAGAGATGTAACCCAAGAAGACTTGAAAAGATGAATATAATCACACTGCACACTTTCCAGATTCTCTTTGTGAAAAGCGTTCAAAATGCATACACTTCTCCTCGATTTCACAGTAAAATCCAGCAGCAATACAGAAATGTGCACAGCCAGTCCTGCAAAAGTGGATTTTGTGGTGGGACCGGGTCAAACACATAAAAGGAGAGAGAAGAAAAAACAAACACGCCTTTCTTCTCCTTATCCACTGCGTGCGTTAAAGGACAAGATGGGTCGCCGTTTTCCCCGGAGCCACAAATGTTTCCTGTTTTTTTTTTTTACTCTTGTATAAATGCCTGTCGCATTCTGCAAAAGTGCAGAAACATGTACGACAAAAGTGCTCAGCGGGCCGCCTGGTTCATGTCCTGGACGGTCCCATCACAGGGACCCCGGTGGGGGTTGGGGGCGTGGGCCTGGTGAGGACATCCACAGATTGTTACACCCTTATACGGGTAGCTGTAGATCACTGCCGTGATATTTTCTTTCCCTCATGTGACCCCATAGAACCGTGGGACATGAAACGGTTCAGGTGAGGTCATGACCGCAGAAGGCTGGCAAACATCAGTTTTCACGTCGCTGCTAAGAAATTTTATAAAATTGACCTATCCGTATGAATACACTGGCATGAGACTTTGATTGTATAAACATTTGACAGGTAACAACTTATTAAGTGTGACTTAAAGGAACTGCTGCATTAAAGGAAGTGAACTCATATTTAATAAATGTGAGTGTTACGGGGGAAAAAAATCATTTACTCGAGTTATCTGATTCACTAACTATCAAAACAAAATGTGGCAAAAGTGAAGCACTACGAACATTTTCCATGTCTACTGTCTTCTTGAATCCTCATTTAAAAAGTTTGAAAGATCTTAAAACTGTGAACCATTTTCAAATTTTAGCTTTTCGAGGCAAAATGGCTGACATGCTAAATTTGTTGTACCCCTCTTCTTTTATCAGATTTTTTATTTTCATTATTTTTTTTCTTTTTGCTTGATGTAACACTAAGCCTGTGCCTGTGTTTAATTAAATGCTGTATTCGCCCGCTGAGCTGGACTCGTGGCCGTCGTTCTCATTATCCGTACAGTATGCCTGAGCATATATATCGCACTCATCAGCGCTCAAAGCTATCATCCCCTGGTTCATTCAGCAAGACTTTCTTACTTATTGATTTTTCGTTTCTCCATTATCTGCCGGGCGCTGAACAAAAAAGAATGACAAACGTGACATGGTTGGGGAGAGGTACTGTCATTGTGTATGAATTTAGATAAGACATTTAAAGCTCGCAGCAGCGTCATGCATCAAGTTATCATCCGTTGTCAGCTTCTCTTTCGTCCGGTGCTCTTTGCAAAGGGCAGCCGGGTCGCTTTTGAGCCGTTATTTGAATTCAAGTTTGCTTCCCAGTGAAAGGCCTTATCCGGTTTGTTTAGCACGTATCGGTGTATTTCTTTACGTCTTTGAAAATGTACACAATGAGGCGTTCTTTTCAAGTGTGTCCGTAAATGCAGATGTTGTCTCTGTTTTGATAATGAGGCCTTGGCTCTATCTCAGCACACGGACCTTTCAAATTTATATTCACGCAGCGTTTAATAGATATCCTGTGTTCATACCTCATTTATTTTTGACAAAACACCTGTGAGGTTTTCGTTCTTCTTTGCGTTACAGATGAATTCTCGATCAGCCTTCCTTTTCGTTTTTCAGCAACTGATGCACACGCAGGCCAGCGTCGTTCTTGAACTCGTCCGCCTCTTTCGAATGCTGATTTGATTCAAACACTAATTTCCGAAGAGACTCTTTTTTTTTTTATTTATATAAAAAAATTCAGGTTGATTCTGAAAAAAAAAAAAGACAATTCACACAAAACAAGATGTTAAGGGAGGCGTAGAATTTCTTTGTCTGGCATTGAGAGTAGTGAATTATATTAAAATGTACATTTTTTCTATCAGAAACAACATCCCAGGCTGAATAAATAAATGCATTAGTGGAAAATATCAGTGAGGAATTGAATGAAAACAAAGAGAACTGGGTTTTTTGGGTAGATTCATGCTTAGTCTTTAAGGGGCTCTTCAAAGGCCTTAAGCTTAATGAAAATGTGAGATACTGCCGAAAGAGCAGCTCAAAAGTCTGAAAAGCTGATTGAGATGTTAGTCACAATGCTTTCTGGAGAACTAATTTGTAATACGGGTGAATAAAAAAGGTGAGTTGACAAGAAGCCTCCTGGTTAAGGACTACTCAGGGTTTCTGGAAAGAAGGATCCACCAGGATAGTCAACTCTTGGATTCTGGAGGAACAGCTCTACACCAAGCAGCAGATGGCCAGCGTCCAGAGCTTGGTCAGCATCGCTGGCAGTAACTCAGACACGTTTCCAGTGCTTCTGGACTCCACCAAGTTGCTCTTTGCCACCAATTATGTTCATAACCCAAGGACGGGCAAAGTGTTGAGGGGACCCATTTTGGGGAAATTTCATCTCTGCTTTTTGAGAATGATGTTGTTCTTGTTGGCTTCATCTGATGGGGATGCACAGTTTTCATTCGAGCAACCCGCAGGCAAGTGTGAAGGAGAATCGACACCTCCAAATCCAAGACCGTGGTCTCGAGCGGGGAAAAGGACAGAGTGCTCTCTGCGGGTCAAGGACAAGGTCCTGCCCTGAGTGAAGGAAGTGTCTAGGGGTCATGTTCACAAATGAGGGGAAAATGGAGAAGGTGATCGGTAGGCGGATCATTGTGGCAACCGCTTAAGCTGCTGCTCTGCAGGCCAATGCTGGTAGGAGTTCATGGGATTAATACCAAATCAGGTTTATGCTAACAGATAGGGCGACTGTGGCTCTATGTAGTCGTCTTGCAATCGAAAGGTTGCAGGTTCGATTCCAGCTTCCTCCTGCCACATGTCGATGTGCCTCTGGGCAAGGCACTTAACCCCAAATTGCCTACCGATCTGCGTATTGGTGTATAAATGTGTGTGTGTTTGTGAGTGCGACTGGGTGAATGTGACTCTAGTGTAAAGCTCTTTGAGTGGTCAAAATGACTGGAAAAGCGCTATACAAGTTCAGTCCATTTACCATTTAACAGATACATAGCGGTTGATTCATGCAAACACTTCCAAAGTTAGCATACACACAAGTACATCTAACAACTACTGTACGTCGAATAACAACTTACCATACAGAAATACAGGACTTAACTGAACCATAGCTTAGCTTGTATTGACAAGGCTAAACACACTTTTGTGTGTTTTTAAACATGCGGACGGGGTTGCGGAACCAAAGGTGCGTCACATACAGTACAGACCAAAAGTTTGGACACACCTTCTCATTGAATTCAATGAGAAAGTGTGTCCAAACTTTTGGTCTGTACTGTATGTCTAATAACATTGGATTGTTGTGTCAGGATAATCTTGTTGGCTCTTTTAATGAATTCACTGCTTCAACTTCAGCTGCCCATAACATGCCAATGCCTTCAGGTGGCTACCACTGAGTGCAGAGCTCAAATAGATGCTCGAGGTGTGAACATACAACAACACATCCTACACTGAGTCAATGAACATATCCCATCACACCAACCTCCTGATCACTGAAACACTGGAGGCTGTTTTTACCTTTCTGATTTAATGACAAGCTGACAGTTCCAAGAGTGCAATGTGGCATCCTCCCTTTTACTCCGAGAGACTTGTTCACCGCCCTCGGCGTCCAGCGAAGCACTCCGCTAACGTGAGATGTGGTGCAAGCTCCGTTCAGCCATTGAAGGAAAGGTATTATTCTGAGATCTGATTCACCTTCGCCACATTAGTTGCAGTGTTCTGACAAACAGCTTAAATAGGCTTTGCCACGAAAGTGATTTGATATGAGAATCCCAGGGGGCACAATGGGCTAGATTAAGCGTCGGCTTTGTGTGTCGTGGAGCTCTCTCTGTGTGAGTGAGCACGTTTGATGACTAAAGGCAATCAGCTGGAGGCGCTTAAAGCTCAACGCTCTTTCCGCTTTGAACGAGTCTCTATGTCGACATGAGAACCGAAGCTTGAAATGTGGTAAACTGGTCCACTAGCATAAAAAGTCATTTTAGTGAACTTATCTGCTGTGTACATGTTTGAAGTCCTCTCACGCTCCACGTTAAATTGTAGTAGCTTGTTTGTTGTGTTACATCAAAAGTGTTCATTTGGTGGTTCTTTCCTCTAAAGAGTTCTACTCCACATCGGTTTTATTTTTTCCTCGTGAGGCCATCGTTTGAACATCTTGTGTGATCAGTTTAACAGATTAATTACCTGATCCCAACAACAGAAAATATGCACACAGTGCCACTAAAAAAGTCAATCATAACAACTGAAAGATTTTGACACATTTTAGCCACAAACTTCAGTTGTTGTTTGTGTGCGGGTGTGTGTGTGTGTGTGTGTTTTATTCAAAATAGAAACACAACACAGCTTCGGAAAAAATGAAGAGACAACTTAAAGTTATCAGTTTCTCTGATTTTACTCTTCATAGGGTATATGTTTGAGTAAAATGAACATTGTTCTTTTATTCTATGAACTACTGACAAAATGTCTGAAATTATTTACAGAAAATGAGAAATGGTCAAAATAAGGATAAAGACGCAGAGCTTTCAGATCTCAAATAATGCAAAGAAAACAAGTTCATATTCATTTAGAAACAACAATACTAACGTTTTAACTCAGGAAGAGTTCAGAAATCAATATTTGGTGGGATAACCATGAGGCTTTCAATGGGGTTCAGTGCAGTGGGCTCTTCATTTTTTCCAGAGTGGATATGAAGCGGAAGGAAAATGATGCATTGTTTTCTAATATTTGTACAAATAAAAATCTGAAATGGGGGATGTGCGTCTATATCCAATAGGGTTTTATAAAAGGAGTGTTAGAGTAAACATTTATAGAGTTCTATATTTATTAGCCCGTAATTTATTTGGGAATATCAGAGCTAAGAACCTCTTTTTTAGAATATATACAGTATATATACTGTATATATATATAGCAACTGATTGTTATGCCAGCATCTTTCAGAGCATCTGAGAAACTTTTTTTGTAAGATGATTTCTAAGAAAACTTTAGGAAAAATATGAACATGTTGATGAATCTGAACATAAGAGCTGTGCACCAACCTGGGCAGACACCCTTGAATAGTCTCCTGCTAAAGCTAAATCCCTAATTTGTGCCACAGGCATGCCTTTTATTCTGTGGTAGGTCAACGATACGCTCATACTTCTCTGCTGCCCTCTACTGGACGATCTTCAGAAGCAATAGGAATTGCCCCATCCAAGGTGAAGGTTTCCCCGTAGACACAATGTACTGAAAATGAGACATGACAAATCTGATGAAATGAGATTCAGAGGACGGTGGTAATGATATGCTCTGAGATAATATAGCCATGCGATTCGTGATTGGCGGTCATGATTACATGTGCTGCATTTTATAGCCTTTTGGCAGGTGATTTCGGTGGGCGGCGATAACGCTAATCACTGAGATCATCTGCTGTTGGAGTGTTTGATTGGCAAGGAATCCCATTTGATGCACATGCATTCTAGTGTGTCACGGCTTCTGAGAAAACTTCACGCTGTATTCTCACACTGAGGGTAATGTCCCCAAACCCATTGGGATTATCAGTGTAATTCCCTTTTAACTGCTCTGATTAGCTACTTATGCCTTATTAGCTTGCTGCGCCACAACAAGAGGATACCGCCGTCCTTACGTCGTTTCAGTGTTTGTTTTGGGCAGCAAAATCAGAGGAAGTCTCTAAGGAGCTTTTGGAAATACTGTGTGACCTTCAACAAAGTTCAAAGCCACGTTTTAACTGCCCAGTAAAGTGGAACATCGGCTGTCAAACACGCCACAGATCAAGCTAATGCTAATGCTAATGCCTATGTGGCCGGCCCGCGGGGCAGAAAAGTACAAAGGATGTGTGAAAAGCACTTAGTGGCTTGCACTGCTGTTCAATGGAGCTCAAAGACAAACACATTTACATTTTATTACCTCATTAGACATGGGCAAATTACCTGTATCAAGGCTTGAAATAGCGATAGCTGTAAAAATGCTCACATTTTACCTTGATACCTTTCCAATGATTTATAGTCCTTTTCGTAAGAGGTCAGAAAAAGCATCTGAACATCATCTTTTTTCCGGTTGTATGAGGACCCCTCCCCCACCTATTGTTTGCCAAGTCAGTCGATTGGGTGACTGAAGGTTTTTACGCCGTTCCCTGTCCCACCAGAAAACAAATTTTGGCTAATGTGAAGCATTTCAAATCATGAAAAACACACAAATCTCCAGACTTGTTACTTGAACAGACAGTCTGACTGACTACCCAATAAATGTTAACTTGGGCATGATTTTCTAAATTTAGTGAGAGATTTTGCCACAGTAATAAAAAAAAATTATATTGTTGCACATTTTACCAAGTATGCTAATAAATCTAACACTTTTTCTTTCTCTCTCATTTTTTTTTTTTTTTTTTTACAAAAAAACAAACACATTTTTATCAAATTTCTACTTTAGGGAGCATAAAGAACTGCAATTTCCTTTTCACTGACACCAAAACGTAAACAACAAGCTGGTTGCAGAGAGAAGCCGATAAATTCCCCCAGAAGAGACGATAGTATTACGTTTATTTCTCAAGTTATGTGCATTCATATTCGAGTTATGACTCCATTTATGTGTCTGGAGGTTTTCTGTCAGTAGGAGAGCCCCCCCCTCCCCCCGAGTCTCCTGCTCCTCGTTGCAATTGATTTTATATACATTTTCAATAAACATCAAGGATCTAAATGCTCTACTTATTATCATCTTTATGTTATTTTATCAAATGCTCGTGCACAGCCCAGAGTTACACGCCGTCAGCGCCGAGGCAGAGGTTCCCTGGCCCAGGGAGGCTGCAGCCCTGGACTTTTAACCTCCTAATTAATGAGCAACCTGCTCCTCCACCTGAGCCGCGGATCTCATACTCCTCAGCTTACAGGCCAAATAAGTATTGTGATTTACGTTTTTTGCCTTTAGTAAGAAGCTGTTATAGATATTGTAGGTGTTTATATGATAAATTAAGACAACTTATCATATAAATAGTGTGGTGGAAGAAGGAGAATATATGTCTTTGTGTGTTGTTTACAAATTAAATCCTGCCTCAGGAATACTATTACAACTGTTTATTGAGAACGTCTGCAAAAAGCGATTTTCAAGTCTTGCCCACAGATTCTCATTTGAAACTTTGATTGTTCCGACACAAACATAGTATGATCTGAGCCATTCCTTTGTAGCTCTGGCTGTATTCTCAGGGTTGGTATTTTAGCTCCGACCATCAACTCTGCCCAGCTTATCCGTCTCTGTTGAAGAGTAGCATCCCCACAGCATGATGTTGCCACCACCATGTCTCACCATGTTTCATTGTGTTCTATTTTAAGTCGACTTTAGGATTCATGGCATGCATGGCATTTCATCTTGATATGTTGTTTTAATTTATCTTTTAACTTGTTTTATGTTGCTAAAGGCACATCTGGGGATGTGCATTGCAAATTAACTAAGGCTCTAAATGTCGTAGTGTTCTGCTTTTTGATTAAACTTAACACTTGTTCCCATGCAAATAAAAAATAAAAATCAATAAAAAACATTTTTAAAGACCAAAAAGTTCAAATTCAGGCTAGCAACGCAAGCTGTACTTCAATTCTTATTGGTAAAAACGTTTGAAAATCATGCAGTGATCTCCTACGACTTAACATAAATGTATTATGTCGCTCTATCCGCCTACATATAATACATGTATATATATATATATTGTATATATACCATAAAATGCGGGGCTTAATCACTTTCAAAACAGTCGTTTCTACAACTTACGGTGAACAATTGTTAGACAGATTATATATATATTTTAGGCTTCCTAATTGGACTAATCTGCTGTAACTTCACACCTCACCACTCGGCGTCCTGATGAGTGAGGAAGTGAGAAAGTGTGTGTCAGAGTTTTGCCACTTTGCAGCTTTAAGACCTTTTATTTGCAAGCAGCTTCTCCAGCAGTAGCAGGTGGCTGTCAGTTTGTGTATTAGGGGGGTTGTTTCAACAACTATGGATTATTGAGTCTTTATTTAAAATAAGGGGGAGAGGGGGATGAAAGTAAAAAAAAAAAAAAAAAAAAACAGAGGCAGAGACGCTGCTTCTGGGAGCTGAACAGTTGGTCTGCATCACGGCTCTGATCCACGTCACCCAATTAGTGCCTAACACGACTCCACGCTGCAGTGACGCTTCTTGTTATTTAATGACTGTTGCTAAAAATAAAAAGTTTAAATACTGGAAAATAAAATTTCTGCTAGCAGATAATTGCCATATTTCAAGCAGATACCTTTTCTTCTGTGTTCAAGTTGTGTACCTGCAGATTTAATTGGTTTTCGTTTCAGTTGAGAAACAAAAATGCAGCTCAGTGAAAGATCTAAACGAACAAAGACGAGCTGCAGAAAAGCCAAAGGTGACGTCTCAAGACACTGTTCATCTTTACATTCGTTCTGATGCTGCATTTAAGCTGTTTTTTGTCGCTTTGGTGAGATAATAAATTGTAATGTTTATTGTGAATTTTTCTCCATGTCCAGTTTTAACCTTGTTAAAACTGGACATGAAGGCTAAAATATAGCTGTTGGATAAATATTCACTAGAAAGCAATAACTTATGCTGCTGGAATTGTTTTTTTTTTTCGGGGGGGTTTTCTATTAGCTAGTTTCTTGGCATAGTTGAAGCTTTTAAGCACAGTCCCAGCCCGTCTAGTAGCCTTATCCATTCTAAAAACCATTCTAATACCTGTTTTTCAGTGAGTTTGGCATCGTTCTTATATTAAAACTTTTACATCCAATGGGGTATACTTTCTTAGTGTGCTGCTGCAACAAGTGAATTTCTGCTCTGCATCCATCCAACTCTTGTTCTATTTTTAAGTCTATTGGAGATGTGTGTTGTAGTCACAGTTCACCTTTTGGAAAAAAAAAAAAGGTTTATCCTAGAAAATCCCCCAAACTCCTACCACCGTCTCTACCATCATCTCGTCTTATGTAAACGTCTGACTAGAAGTTCAGGAATAGTTGAACATCATTGGTTACTTGTGGAATTAGATATTTAATTTCTCCAGCCACTGATTGGATCTTCTTCTATCTGTTAAAGCAACGTGCTTCTCTTTGGTTTGTGACTTTATTAGCTAATCTCCAAGAGGCAGCTTGATGTGGCCAACCTGTGTATAATGAGCCTGGGAACTTTGCTGGATTAGCGCGGGATAATTTGTATGAGACTACAATCAAAGATTCAATTAGGATGCAGGTGCTAACTTATCCCCCCCCTCCCCTTAGAAATTAGAGACTAACACTCTAATTTCAAATTAGAGTGTTAGTCTTTCCCTGACACTTAATCCCAGAAAGCGTTTGAGATACGTGTTGACTGTCTGTTTGGATAATTTGCTCTTTTTCACATTTCGTCACATTACAACCACAAACTTCATACAGGTTATTGAGCAAACAGCATTATGAAGACCAAGGAACGCACCAGGAAGTGTCAGGGAGAAAGTTGGGGAGACATTTAGAGCAGATTCTAAATCGATAATTCAAGTTTTGAACATCTCATTATGAGATATCTGTTCACATAGAGACTTTTAAATATTGCTCCATGACCGAGCTCAGCCTGTTTTGAATAGAATGGGTTAATATTTCAGACGTCTCCATGTGTCAAACATTTATCATTTTCACAAAATCACAGTACACATTAAAGTTTGCGGCTGTAAACGTGGCAATATGTAAATAAACGCAATGAAAGGCAGTGGACACCAGAGGGCAGCAGAGGAAGAAACCTGGACGGCGATCTTGGCAATACATCCACGATGAAAAAGAAACCCAAAGACCAGCCAAAGAACTAGAATATATAGAAATGTGCATCTGCCTTTAGCAAATTATACTGTTTGTAAGACTCTCGTTGTTTTATGTTGCTTAACTAATGTACGTCTCTTATCTGTTGTAGTTTAAAGTGAGGTAATAAAGTTGCTCAGTATTTCATCTAACAGATAGGATTAGCTGGATGCATCCAGACATGAATGTATAGCTGTTCTATTTATTGGGTTTCTATGGCGTAGCTGTTGTATTGTTTTGGTTGGGAAATTTGCCTGCTACAGCAACGAATCCCTTTCACTAAGGTCGGTCTTTAATGCATGGATATCACTGTATGTATGAAAATAATGTCGTTCGGTATGATTAACAACGCTGTTAGGAGAAAGTAAAAGCGATGATTCCTCTTCTCGTGTGTTCGTTGCTAACTGAGCGCTAATGCTAGCTAGGTGCACAGTTAGCTGCCAGCTCAGCAGTTGGGTTTGTTCTTACTCTTGCTAAGGTTAAATCAAAGTGAATGACTGGTACCTCGCGAAAGTCGTTGTCGGCATACATAATACTGTTAAGTAAAAATGTATGCTTTAGTCATTAAATCTGTTAAATGTGGTGATAGCTAGCTGCTAGGACGTTAGCATTATGGACTGCAGGTGATGCTAACCACTAACTGCTGTTGGTTCTATAATTTAATTGTTTGTCCCACAGCCTCGGGTATTGTTAGTGGTGAGCATCGCAAACTGGGGCTGGTAAACGTGCCTTTGAACACATATTGTTAATATTGTAATACGTTACTGTTAGCGCTAGCTTTCAGAAGCGAACCCAAAGTTAAACAGGTAAATGATTCTCTCTGTACAGGTGAAACTTTTCTAAGACGTCCGTCTAAAAATATATTTAAGGCTTTTTTTTAATTTTTTTTTTTTATGTTGTTCACAATATGTATTTAGACAGATGGTGGTTTAATAAGATATTCACAGATATTTATTAGCATTTTTTTTTTAACTTAAACATGTAAGCAGTACTAAAGGAATCTAGAAATGATGAATTGATGTAACGTTAAGATAGTTGACCATTTATTTAAGCTAAGCTGACTATTTAAAACGAAGCATTACTTTAAAAACGGATAAACCCCGTTCAGTTTTCTGCATATAAATTCCTTTAATTTTTTAAATTTTATTTTAATGTGGAATACGTCAATAATGTGTATTGCGTCTTTTTATATAGTAAAATCTGACTATATAACTTCTCTCTCTCTAGTAATAGAGGTATTCTCTCCTACGGAATTTTGTTTCTTTATTTATCAGTTTTTTATGTAAAGTATTGCTATACCACTATGACACAAAAATAATAATTATGTAAGCATTTATTGTACTATTATGTGGGAGCCAAGCTGTTGTAACATAATTTAAGTTTTATTGACCTTGTGTGCTTTATTACTTTCTCATTGATTCAGTTAGCAGTACCTTTTCTTGCATATGGCCATTTTACAATACGCGGAGATAACTCATACTGTTTGAACAAGAGGAGTATTATAAGCATGTTTGTATAATGTTTTAAACTCAAATTTTAAATATGTTGCTGTGTCTTTTGGGGTTTCTTTGCGCTCACAAATATTAGAAAGTAAGAAAAGTTTAGCAATATGAATGGATATTATTAATTTGATTATGTTCTATTTAATTTTGTATCAAAAGTCAACTCATTTTCTCTTTGTATTTAATAACAGCTTTAATATGACATTTCATATTAAATATTTAGACATTTGGTAGCTGTCCTGGTCCTCAGTCCTCCGTTTCTTTTTTCTTTAATAAAACCTAAATTAGTTTCTCTGCTTACATACACAATGATAGACATTTAACAGAATTGGTTGCTGATTTAAATTAGTGTTTCTAAATGCATTAGTTGGTGATTTCTAAGCTAATCTTTTGTTACTGAAATCTCATTGATTACTGTAGAGACAACCCAAGGGGTTGGTCAGTCAATTTCTAAAATGACAGAGATATTTACCTTGACTCTTGAATCTTTTACTTGAGTAAACGGTGTGATAACAAACCCTGCTTTACTCTAGTCCTAAAATAGCATCAAGCTTGTACTCTTTGAATGAATATATATAGGTTGAGCCCCAGCAGAGGGCAGTGCTGCACATTTATTAAGTGATGTCTGGAGAGTTCATTCGTTGGGGGGGGTGCTCGTATTTTATGTGTTCCTATTTGCCTTTAATATGTTTCCTCACAGCTAAGCTCTGGCGTCTTTCAGCCCGACCTGTAAGAACTGCGTGGGCAGTCCTAGACAGGGGCCAACAGGGGCCAGTCCCCCTGTAAATCTGGGGGAGCTTTTGCTCCCGTTCTGAAGACATATTATTTAATTAGTTGTTTTACAATATGCCCTGACATAGAAACAACAACTAATTCCTGCCTTCACAGTTTTACTTTAACAGTGAATTCAAAAATTAAGCTGGTGCACTTTTGGCTTCACTCGTTTTGACATTGACATTGACATCTCAGTTTTGATATATTAAATCATGAAATATTGCCCTTTTTTTGTTTTCCAATCTTTTGTTCTGAACAACTGTCAAGTTTATTTGCAGCAAAGCAGTTAAAAGTACTTTATGCCACAAAAACATGATAAAGCTGCTCGGGGGTTTCCCCCAGAAAAACTTGCTAAGCCTGGTGCTAGGGCAGTCATCCAGCCCACCGCCATGTTTTTGAGTTAAAAAATGTTTAAGAATGACAGGAAATTTTAAAATATCACTTGATAGTTATGCATTATTGGAAGACTGGAAGATGAATACCTAAACACCAAATATAAAGTCTTTAAAAAAGGCAATAATTTAAAACAACTAAAATAAATAAACAAACCTGGTGGGGGCACAAGTAAAGCCTGGTGGCCCGCCAGGCTTATAATACGCTGTGGGAAACCCTGCGGCTACCATTTATGAAACAAGCAATAAACATTACGTTTTATCAAATCCCATCGTAAAAATAATCAAGAAAATATATGTCCATTATATTGAACAATGTTCCAGTTACTAGGAATCAAAGGCAACACTAAACAGGTGAGGTTCTAAGTCTTGATTTATAGAAACTGAGTATTTCTGAGTTCCTTTATGTTTCAGATTTGTGGAGCATAAAAACTGAATCTCCATCTTTGGTTCTGGTTCTGGGAATGCAAAGTAGACCAGAATCAGAAGACCTGAGTCCTGAGACCACACCACTCACAAAATGTATGTCCATTTTATATTTTGTATTTAAACAAAAAAAAAACGCTGACCCTAACTTGGCCGCTCTGGTCAAATTGGTCTAGAACCGCCATTGATGAGCTAAAACCAAAAATGCTTAAAAAGTCTCTGAAGAATTGAACCAGTTTTGATTGGTTCAGCTTGTCAATTCACACTAGTTATGTCTAAATGCCACAACAACATTTTCCACCTGGTTACACACACATAAATTCTAACGTTGGTTGCCGTACGAATGAAACGTTAGCATGTTAACGTTTCAGGCGGTACAATCCCTCTGCCCATTTGAAATACAACTTCTCTAGCATTTCCAGTGAACGGCGTTTTCGTTCCCCGTCACTTTCTCATTAATGATTGATAGCGGCAAGACATTTCTATTAGAGGAAACATGGCCAGCCAGGAGGAGAGCTTGGAGCCAAGGCTGGGAGGAGTTTGGATGAAAAGTAGATCCAGCTGCAAAAAGGAGCAGTCTATTTCCTGGCATTGCTGTTCACTGCCTCCAATGAGTTTGAGGAAGAAAAAAAAAAAGCTCGACCCATTTTTAGCCGGCTGGCTGCTTCAGATAAAACCCTACCTTAGTTAATCACTGACCTTTTTGGATCTTATGTAAATGCATATTAAATTTACAGATATTAAGTTTCAGATTTCCTGTTTTTTTTTTTTTTCTCCCTTGCTTTCATTGAAAGTGATGGATGAGCAGACAGGCTCTCCTGCAGGCAACGCTGACAACAACAGCCAGAGAAATGGAGACGAGGTAAGAGGCTAACAAATATCAAATGACACATTTTTTCACTTTTTTTTCCTTTCCTCTCTCTTTATTTTTTTCCACGGACGGCAGGAAAGTCCCACCAAAGCTGCTACCTGGCGCCTTCCCCTGTCGTTTCTCAACTTGTGCTGTTCCCGCAGAAACCTCAACGTGGCAGCTGGACCAAAGGGAGGAAGAGGAAGAAGCCAATGAAGGACAGCAACGCGCCCAAAGCTCCCCTGACGGGCTACGTTCGCTTCATGAACGACAGGCGGGAGCAGCTGCGGGCGGAGCGTCCGGACGTGCCCTTCCCAGAGATCACCAGGATGCTGGGCAATGAGTGGAGCAAGCTGCCCCCGGAGGAGAAGCAGGTCAGGATGAGAGGTTGCCAGACAGCGCTCGGCTCTTGGGCGCGCAACCGTGAAGAGACATGTCTGGAAGGTGGTGTTTGTGTTGGCTTCCTGTCGCTGCGGCGGCGGCGCTCAAAACGGGACGGCGTCAGAATCGACAAGCAGGAACGAAAGAGCGTGGAAAACTCTTGTTCTAAGCCAAACTACTAAATGTTAAATTTTTGTCTGAAACATGTCACTCTTTAAACCCTCCAACATAGATATTTTGTTTCTTTATGGAATACCTGCACAGATTGTCTACAAGACAGTAACCCTAACCCTATCTAATGACAGCCCTTTATCTTTTAAAGTCAAGTTTATTTACGTAGCACATTTCATCAACAATGGAGTTAAAAGTGATTCACACAACAAAAACATAACACAGTAACCAAATATGAAACAAGCAATAAACATTATTTTGTCAAATCTCATCATCAAAAACAAGTAAATACACATTGAATATGTTGATCAATGTTCCACTGGCTGCTAGTCAAAAGCAACTCTAAAAGTAGTCTTTGCAGTTTTCTGGAAGTTTGTTCCAGATTTGTGGTGCATAGAAGCTGAATGCTGCTTCTCCTTGTTTGGTTCTGGTTCTGGGGATGCAAAGCAGAACCAGAAGACCAGAGAAGTCTGGAAGGTTGATACAACAGCAGATCTGTAGTGTGTTTTGGTGCTGAGCTGTTCAGTGATTTATAAACTAAGAGTATTTTAAAGTCTGTTCTCTGACCTACAGGGAGCCAGTGTAGGGACTGTAGAACTGGAGTTATGTGCTCCGTCTTCCTGGTTTTAGTCAGAACAAGAGCAGCAGTCTTGTGGATCGGAGCTGATCTTTTTAGGCAGATCTGTGGAGACACTGTTGCAGTAATCAACGTGACTAAAGATGAACGCATGGATGAGTTTCTCTAGATCTGGCTGAGACATTAGTCCTTTAATCCTGGAGATGTTCTTCAGGTGATAGAAGGCCGACTTTGTAACTGTCTTCATGTGGCTCTGGAGGTTCAGGTCAGAGTCCATCACTACTCCCAGATTTTGTGCCTGATCTCTAGTTTCCAGCTGCAATAACTGAAGCTGTATGTCGACTCTACATCGTTCCTCTTTAGGTCCAAAAATAATAACTTCAGTTTTGTTTCTGCTCAGGTGGAGAAAGTTTTGGCACATCCACACATTTATCTGTTCAGTGACTGGATGGGTTGATAGTCACCTGGTGACATCGTAATGTAGAGCTGTGTATCATCCACATAGTTATGGTAGCTAATATTATTTCCTGTTATAGCCTGAGCTAGTGGGAGCATGTAGAAAATAAGAGGGGTCCTATGATTGAACCTTGGGGTACCCCACATGTCATGTGACTTCTAATAAGAAATTGACTACTGAAACTAGGAAGTCCCTGTTCTTTACGAAAGATTCGAACCAGTTAAGCACTGGACCGGAGAGTCTGACCCAACTCTCCAGGCGTTCCAGTAACATGTCTTGGTCAACAATGTCAAAAGCTTCACTGAGGTCCAACAGAACCAACACTGTGGTTCTTCCACAGTCTGTCTTTATATGGATATCATTGATCACTTTGACTAGGGTGGTCTCCATTGATCGTTGTTAAGAAACTATTTAACTATTGAAACATCTTTTTCAATAATCTTGCTGATGAATGGAAGGTCGGAGGTCGGCCTGTAATTCTGCCAATCTCCAACCTGGTTTGGTTTGGTGACTTTTTGTTAGAAAAATCTCTAGCTGTTTTTTTTTGTGTTGTTCTTCTTGTAATCACTCTATTTTCTACTAATAATAAAAACTAGCACTTTTGAAACGGATGCATGGACTTTTGAACGTGTGCCGCCTTCCCTCCGCAGCGATATTTGGACGAAGCGGAGCGAGATAAGGAGCGCTACATGCGAGAGCTGGAGAAGTACCAGAAGACCGAGGCCTACAAGCATTTCACCAGGAAGGTCCAGGAGAAGCAGAAGGGCAAGAGGCACCGGGGAGGTGAGACACGGTCAGGCGGCCGGCTGCCTTTCCCTTTTTTTCGGGGGAGGAGGAAGAAGGGACTTCCTGTTAGAAAAGTGTTTTAGTGAGACACTTCCTGTGTCTGAAGATGTTTGGATAAACCAGTCATTGTTGGCTGTGGAGTCCTTTCCAGACAGGGTGACTCACAGGAAGTTGAATGTGTAATGAGGGTAAGTGGAGGAGGAAGCAGTCAGGAATGGGTGGTTTCTCTTTTTTGCGTGACCTTTCCGAGTCCTTTTACCAAGACATCAAATCGCCAAGCGATCAACTGGAGCTTTGGGTTGCAATAAGTTCAATCTGTATGGGCAACTTTTGCAGACGCCTGTGTGGTTGAAAGAAAGTCAGGGAAATTTAAAAAGAGAAATGCTGCAACTTTTTCCCCTGAAAATCGTCTTTGCACTTTTCTCCTTTTTTAATTAGAATAAGTATTCAACACTTCACAATTTCTCATAGTAAACATATTTCTGAAGGTGCTAGTGACACGAAATGTTGAGCAGGTGTTTGTAACAACCCAACACTGCAAAAACAAAAATCTTACCAAAAATGTTTTTCTTCTAGGTTCTAATGCACATATTTTAGTACACGTGAAATGAGACAAAACTAATTTAAAAGTAACTTTTTGGCAAGATAAATAATTGTGTTTGATGAAATGAAATGACAACAGACCTGCATATAGCACGGTTTCAACCCTCCAAGGATTCTCAGAGACGCTTCACATGAAATCGGCAGTTTTAAGTAAAAAATAAATAAAAAAGGAATATATTTCATTTTACAAAACAAAAATTTTAAGTTAATACAGTTTTAAGTCGAAAATTCTTGAATATAAATACAAAAAGTCCTATTTCCATTGGCAGACTTTTTCACCTAGAACAGAAAAAATGTCCTATAATATGTAAAAAAAAAAAAAAAAATCTATATTCGATAATTATACTTTATCTTGCTGAAAAGCTACTTTTAACTTAGTCAAGCGTACTAAGATTTTTGTGCTAGAAACGTTTGTGAAGATTTTGTGTTTTTGCAGTGAAGTAATCACTGCAGAAAGAAACCAAAACAAATGAGTTCAGAAATGAAGTTGTGTGTAATAATGTGAAAAGAAGTAGGGGAAAACGTATTGGAAGAAATAGTATTAGGAGTATATTTACGATATAAAAATAGTTTATTTCACCCACTGTAAATCAAATCAGAACTACAAATGCTAGAAGTGTATTTTGTCCAGTCAGTGGAGAAGTAAAGGTAGCAGTGTGTCAGGTAGATTGCAATATGAAAAGCAGCTAAACATAAGATTCAGTGACCTTCTTTTTGCCATTTTTGGCCATATTTTGCATCTGTTTATCTTGAAACTTTACATCCCCTGCAAAAAAAAAGAGTTGAGGAAAAACAGCTCTGCTTGGTGAAAAAAAAAATCCCATTTCCACTGAGCTTGAAGGATTGCCTCATTTGAGCTGATTGACATAAAGTGTCGACATTTTTATTGACCTCTCTGTTTTCGTTCATTTCCCTGAGTTCGTAACGAGCTGATGACAGGCCTGCAATCCCAGAAAATCTGACTCATCCGTGATGATGTCCCCTTCATTTATTCTTTCCTTCCTCTCCAGATGTTGGGCACCAAGTCGCCAGCGAGGCTCTTCATGAGGTCAGTAAGTCTTTCCTGCCTGGTGGTAAACGCTCAAAATTGCCCTTCATAAGTGCTAACTATCATATTTCATTAAGGGAAGAAACCCTCTTCTAGTTCACTTAAGAGTTTTATGTGTTACACAACCCTATTAAGTCATGGGGTGAAAAGCTCTTACCTAAGGGGTTTGTGAGTTGGGCCACAAAATGAGCTGGACGTTTGATGAAATGATCACAAAAACATTAACGACAAAAAAAAAAAAGATGAGTCTTAAAATCATTTTACACTCGGCTTCCTGAATGACTTCAGGGATGTGGAAAATCTAGCCGAAGAGGGTGAATTTCTTTTTCTTTATGCTTTCCTCAAGGAGCAGCAGGCGGTTATGAAAGAGAACTCAAACCAAATGGATTGATGAAACCATTTCACTCACCAAGATCTCTCTGGCCAGGACATTTCATACTTCATCAGAACTCAAGTGCAGAACTCCTGGGAAATCTTTCATGCTGTAGTTTCCTCCCACAGGAAAGAGGTTCTGCCCGTAGTAAATGTGCAAAGAACAAGCTGCAAAAATTCCCAAAGCGCGTTCACAACGATAGGACAGTGACTGTTCTGTACCATCGTTTGTAGTGATTTTCCACAACTCAAGACTCTTTCTGCAAACTCAGTCAACGCTCAAGTAGCTGTAGCTCCTCGGAAACAAATGTCCGAAGCTGAAATATCCAGGAGTTTCTGGTTGTATTCACATCGTTCGTTCAGTTGAAATGAACTCTGGTGCAGTTTGAATGCAAGCGGACGGGTGACTGCGCCGAATGCAGGAAGTGGATTTTACTGTAGGGCATTCTGGGTAAATCCAACCAAAGCAAACACTCGACTCTGGCGCTAGTGTGAGAAGTGGCTTTTGGTCTTTTACCAAAGACAAAAGAGAAATCCTACAACCACTAAATTCTGACGCTACTCCATTTTTGTTCACATTTTGTGAAGAAGGAAGTAGCGCTCATTGTCTTCTTCTGAGGTTTTCTTCTCATTTCCTTCAGTAGTTCTTGGTTCAGCGCCACCTCAGGCAAGGAGGTGAACATGTTTTTCAAAGGGTTTGGTTCTTTTGACACAATGTGTAGTAATAGTTGAAAAAATCCCAAAAGTATTATTACAGTTCATCTTATATGGATCTATGACTCTTACATAAAGTACATTTTTAGCAGAACACGCATCTATTTAAAAAAAAAAAAAAAATTAAATGTGTAAGGCGTCCTCCCCCAAAACATTTGGCGCCCTGGGCCACCGACCCCGAAAGCCCTTTCTAAAGTTTGACCCAGATCAGAAGTTACTGGCTGTGAAATTGGACTTTCTAGCCTTCAGACTTACATATATTTAAGGTCTCAATTATCAACTGCCTCTCCCCAGTGAAATCACATGAAACTCCTAATATTTCAATAGAAGTGATTATTTTTAAAAAAAAAACCTCATACTTCATCCTTCCAAAAGAGCAAAAACCTCCACAAAGTTTGGTCAGTAGATTTTATTGACGTGCTGAATTGTAACAAGAAAACAGATTCAGACTTCTGCCTAGAAAAGGGGGAAATGGGCCATCTCTTTTTTTCTTGGTCCTCAGAACTAAATCCTTTAGAAAACTTGCAGGCTGAGCTGAAGAGAAGAGTGAATAAGAGCGCATACCCAAGACTCTGGATCATCTCCAGAGACGTTCGCACAGTTGCATTTAAGAAGCCCGCACGGCAAAAATAAGTTCTACCGCCTCCAGCTGCAAGTTCCAAAACAAGAGAGAGTCCCTCTAGAGGAAGATCGCCGACTGCTGCATCAGTGACCCTGCATTTTTGGCAAAACACAAGGCGAGAAAATACAAGGGTTTATTTAATTTTATTTGAAAAAAACATACACCAAAGACGCAAAATGCTACTTTAAGTGTATAAATTGAACTGTTAGTTTAATTGATCAACTCCAAGGCTGCATAATCCGTGTTCCCCCCTGAGAGCCTGGGAGCACCGTTGGCCCTTCCTCTGGCTGCAAACATTTAGTGCTCATTGTTGCACGACTGAAGCCGGGGGTTAATCCTCCTTAGAGCCGTGTTTATGATCCAAACGCTTAGCTTCCACTTACCGTGCAGTTCATTTTTATTAACTTTAGCGTGTAATTAAGAGACTTTTTTTTTTTCTCCCTCCGTAGCTACTTTCAGAACCTCTTAGAAGGTTGTGGCCAAGGTGACTTAAACGGGATGAGCGTTGCCGTGGGAATAGTGTCGCTTCCTCCCACCCGGCTCCTTCCAGATTAGCACCAGCAGGGGCATTCAGCATGAATGTCATTATGTTGGGGGGGGGGGGGGATGAAGAAGGATGGCGCGTTGTTACAAAAGGAGGGAGTGAAAGCTCTATTGTATCGCATTCTTCTGTTTCAGCGCCTGTTTTTAGAGCAGATTTATTGCACAGCCTTTTCTATCTCGGATGCAGAAATGATGAAATTACTTCCATCCCCGCATTTCATAAAAACTGTATCGCAGTGTACGTCTTGTGGCCAGATAGAAAATCGATTACCAGCCCACCCAGAGCCCAGTAAGATAAATGACTGTGTCTGGCAGTTCGGCTAATCTTCCTCCCTCCCTCTCTAATGTCTTTGGCTGTAAACAGAAAGACGCGGAAGGAAAGGACAGGACCGTGTTTGACATCCCAATCTTCACGGAGGAGTTTCTCAACCACAGCAAAGGTAAAAATAAAGGAGTCGGAAGGACAACTCAAGTGTCTGAACGAACCCTTAGAGCAGGAGTGTCAAACTTCATTTTTATTTTGGGCCATATCAAAAATCTGAATGTTCTTAAAGGGCCGGTTGTGCCTGAGTGTGTTGAGAAAACCAATTTAACTGTTAAAATATCAGTAAACAGCTGTTCTTCCAAAATTTTGTAACTGTTTTAGTGCTTTTTTGCAATAAAAATTACAGATTTTGTGGTGCCAATTTAGAAATGTTGGTAAGGAATTTTATTACTCGCCGTATCAATTACAGACTATAACTTGACATACAGTAAGGCTGAGGCAGCAGTCACGTCAACTCAACGTTTTTGACCTATTTGAATAAAATTTACAGTAAAAGCAGAAAAAAATGTAGAGATTTGTTAATTTTGTGTGAATTTTGATGATTGGTGAAAAACTGGAAGGACTTATTTGGAATATAGAGGGCCACATAAAAAGCTACAGCGGGCCAGATTTGGCCCCCGGGCCTTGAGTTTGACACATGTGCCTTAGAGTAAATAAAGCCAAGAGTTGACACTTAAGAGCATGTGTGTGTGAATGTGTTTTTTTTTTTCCCCCCCACCGTTAGCACGAGAGGCCGAGATGCGGCAACTGCGCAAGACCAACATGGAGTACGAGGAGCGCAACGCGGCCCTGCAGAAGCACGTGGAGAGCATGCGCGGGGCGGTGGAGCGGCTGGAGGGCGACGTGATGCAGGAGAGGGAACGCAACGGGCTCCTGCACCAGCACCTGGAAACCCTGCGCCAGGCGCTAACCTCCAGCTTCTCAACGGTGCCTCTGCCAGGTGAGAGACACAGTGCCCTGCAAAAGTGTTCACGAGTCTTTGACCTTCTTGCATTTTGCCATGTTGTACAGGGTGTCAGCATGTCCTTAAAAAGACATTTTAAGATTAAGGTCTTAATATGTCTTAATTTCAGTTTTTAGAAGCATGTTGGCCTTAAATACGTCATTCACGGGTCTTAATTTTTGTCGTGACCACATTATTTATTTTCTTTTTGTAGATTTTTTTTCCTCATGGAAGATTTCTGTCAGGCAAAACTTTGAGTCACAATTAGACATATTTATTTCCTTCTGTGACACAAGGTGGTTGCAGCTAGCAGTAAAGCTTGCTAGTTTTTTTAATGTCCATCATGGATATGTGCAAAGTTGACTTGCCCTTAGGATTTACTTTCGATTTTCTTTAGTACACCTCTGACGCTATATAGGTCTTAAATTCCATTCTTAGTGGTCTTTAAAAGTCTTTAATTTGAGTTAGTGAAACCTGCACAAACCCGGTTATAGCCACAAGCTTCTAGTGTGTTTTATAGGTAATTTATGCTACAGACCAACATAAGGTAGGGTATAAAAGTTTACATTTAAGGAAAAAGGTTTCTGTATATTCTTAAAGTTTCTTAAATTCATAAAAAAAAAAAAAATTGTTGGTCTTAAATGCATTAATCACATGTCTTACATTTGGTCATGGCAGGTGTATTTAACCTTATATTTTATATTTTATATAGTTTTTATTCTCGCAGGACGTTCTGTCTGTTTGACTCACGCACAGACACTCGTGGTGGTTCAGGTCACCGCTTACTAGCTGCTAATATACCCTGGGTAGCTAGTTAGCTAGCTTTTTTCCTAACATTTTTTGCAGCGTACAGTGCGTACCGGAACGTCTTCTTGTGTCGTAGCAAGTTTTCAAAGAAATGATTTGGAAATTCAGTAAAATATTTGCCTAAAGCCATAAAGGGGATTCCTCCTGGAAAGGCATCCCGGTCTAAAATGACGGTCTAAGTGCAAAATGGTGTGTGGCAGAAAAGAAGCACTGCGCATTTTGCCCAACAAAACATTTTGAAAATTAAACATGATTGCTGTTTAGTTGGATGGTCAACTATGGTCAGTGTTGATCGAAAGATGGATGGAGGTAAATAATCCAGCGAGGAAACCAGTTAGAAGCTGCAAAGGACCGTTGCAGAGTTTCACCAACATCAACCCTAAACATGCAGCCAGAGCTACACATGTTCACGTCCTGCAACCATCCAATCAAAATCCAGCCTCAAATCCAGTGACAAGAATTTAAAATAGATTTTTCAGAGTCTCTTCATACTCTCACTGATTTTGAGCTACTTTACAAAGAAACAAAATACAAGAAAGATTTTGACCAACATGACAAAACGTTAAAAAACTGAAATGAATCTTTTAGCAAAGTCATGTAGCAAACTTCAACATGGTACAACATATCTACCACATATATGAGTCTGCTGCATCTCATGTACCAAACCCGTTTTTTAAACAGTTGTAAGCATGTTAGTCACGTTGCATATTCAGGCAAAATCTGCTGTGAGTCGTCCTTTGCAACTTTATTTCACGTTGACATTATTTCCCACGCATTTAATCTCTCCTGACAGCAGCCCTGCAGACTCGGCAAACACCAGAAATAAACATAATAGGCCCATAAATTATTGCATCAGAGCTCCATAATGAAAGATGATTACAAAACTTCAGGTTGTGCCTCGGGGGCGTTTTTTTCTTTTTGCACTTCCTGTTGAAGAGGTTGTAAATTAAAGCAGGTAGAACGAAGCCTTGTGTGCTTCTTAGTTTAAAAAGAACAGGTTTGGCTTTATTTTCCCCACTTTGATTGTGTTTTTTTTTTTCAGTTGTTTTTTTTTTTTTCAGTAGTTAGACTCATATCGAATTAAATTACAGCAGTTTATGTTTCCGGGGTTACGACTCAGCCACGGGTTCTCCGCATACCTTAAACTTTATTGGGAAATCTTCCTATAAAAGTAAGGCACGCTTTTGCTTTCATAAGAAGATTTTTACTGCCGGCGGTTCTGTAAATACGGAAGAGGATAAGGACCACTAAAAGGAGAATTGCCTCCCCCCCCCCCCCCTCAGAGTTCTTAAGAGTATCATCTGTGATTTTTGTTTTTCTTCACTGGCTTTCATTCCTCTCCATTCACAAATCACGCAAGTATCTTTTTTAGTACGTTTTTCTTTAAACGCAGAATGGAGACATTGAGTGCTTTTACGTATTAAAAGCACAATTTAAAGTAATTATGAAGTAAGTATAACGGCTTTAAGGAGGAATAAAGAGCACAAAACGTCAGAAACTCCACTGATAGTTTAGCCTTCAAAAAAAAAGACAGAAGGCCGGAGAATCTTTTACAGAGAATTGAAACTGGATTGGAATAAGGCTGAAAAGTGAAGCCTCTTCCCTCAATTTCTCGAGAAATTCCAGAGAAGCGCGAGTGAGCCCGCGCTCCGAGGATGATCTCCTCTTGTGAGGTTATGGGGAACAATAACATCGTTTAGCTCATTAAGGGCTTTCTATGGGATGAAGAGGATTTTATATTCTCTGCGTGTTTGTGCCCGACTGCAACTCAGCTGCAGCGTTTAGGATCAGCGAAAAAATTTTAAGCAAATTGGCTTGAGACCCCCTCCCCCCAAACACAAACACACACACACACACACACACACAAAAATGCCACCGCAGTCACGCGGCCTGGAAGTAATAAATGCCTGGAATGGAAAGTTATTGTCTTGTTTGAGACACAGAGTCTTGCCGAACTTTTTCACATTTTGTCATAATCAATTATTTGTTTTATTGTGATTTTATGTGACAGACCAACACAAAATATGAAATGGAATGAAAATGAAAGGTTTTTTGTTTTTTTTAAGTTGACTCTTTTTTTTTTTGTGTTCCCTCCACTGCAAAAACACAAAATCTTAAATATTTTTTGTCTAGTTTCTACTTTAAATATCTCAGTACACTTGAAATAAGGCAAAACTAGTAAGTTTTCACCAAGATATTGGAGCTTGTTTTAAGTCAGTTACTCCTTGATATCAATGAAAAAGTAAGAGAAATATCTGTCGTTAGAACAAGGTACTTTAATTTGCAACGCGGACAAAATGTCTTGTTCCTCTGGCAGATTATTTCAGTGTTTTGTCAAATGTGGAGTTTACGACGTAGTAAACACAGTGATCATGGCAAAGTGAGACGACTATTATGAGTTCGGAGTGGGAAGAAATAATGATCGATGCGCTGCAACATCTCATTTTGTTTTCCATGTTATTGTAAGGCAAAAAAAAAAAAAAAACGACCCAGAAAGCATCTTTGGGACGTTAGCCCGCTACGTTGGACGTTAGGAGTTTAGTGTTTTGGTCCAAAAGTATGTAGTTCCTCGGACAATCGCTCTAAAAAACCTATCGATCCTGCTGAAAAATTGGCTTCTGGAAGTTGAGTTGTTTGCTGTTTTCCAGATAAAATCAAAAATTCTCACCAATCGCCCCAATAGTTTCGTGTGGGGAGGGGGACGAAAAGTCGCGGGAAGGGGCGGGTGACATGAGGCCGAGAACAAAAGGACTCCATTTTCGTCACACAATTGCGACAAATGGAATCCATTTCCACTCGTCACTGAACCCTTTAGGTTGGGTGAAAACTAACACACAGATTTCAGAGTTTTATTTGTAAAAAAAAAATTTAAAAGCCACGAATCATTTTCCTCCCGCTGCGAAACGAACCTTTACGTACCCTCGTTTATGTCGTAGAGAATCTCAATAAAGCGTGCGAAAACGTCGGAGCAGTTGTGAAGACGTTCAGTAGGTGCGAAAACGCTCGCGATGCAAATCTGAACACTCAGGACGCGTGCTTCCTGTCTGTAGGCAGCGGAGAAACCCCGACCCTCGACACCATCGACTCTTACATGAAGAAGCTCCACACCGTCATCGTCAGCAGCCCCCAGGAGCACGAGAGTCTCATCAACACAGTGAGAGACGTAGTCAGCCGCCTGGACAGGTAGGAACGTCTTTCACTACTTGTGTTCCCTGACTGTTTTTTGGGGAATGGATTTTTTTTTTGACATTTTTCTCTACCCGATGGACAAAACAACTATGCGCTGATTTTTGTTCGGGTGGTATCGAGGTGAATCGGTGGCGCTCACTCTCAATTCCAAACCCTTTTTTCTTTTGTTCGGAGCAGATAATCGGACGGAGTTCAGCTGATTTGATGGACCGGGATTCGTCTTCAAGACGTCTCATCAACTTGTCGTCTCCCAGCTGAGTCCAGATTCTGCTGTGATCACATTGGTGACTGTCTGGTAGCGTCTCATATTAATTTATTTTGTCCCCAACAGTTTACGCCTGATTGGTAGGGCGGTAGTGATCTTCTTGAACCGGACATTTTCTGATGTTTCCATCCTCTCCATTCATGTCTAGCAGCTGCCTCCTCACCAGGCCCGTCACTATCACACATGCCGTGTTTGTGTTAATCCGTTACCGAGAAATATCCCTGACATGTCTGTTACTCTCGTATAATCGGTCGAAGAAGAAGAATGAGGAGAAAAGAAAAAAAAAAACTTGTGCCATTGTTTGTTTTTCCAATTGTGAAAAGTGTTTGTATTTTCAATAAAAATGTTTTCGAAATTGAACTTTCCGCTTTGTGACAACCTCCGAAATACAAAAGTAAACATCTACATATATGTATTTGCTTTTGTTTAAAAAAAAAATTAACACAAATACAGGAAATAGTCAAAACGTTCTTGCTCTTTTCCCTAAAATGATAGAAATTTATTTCTAGCAAGAGAATTCTGGATAAAAAGTTTATTTTAGGTACAAAAAGTGTGAAATATGCTTATATTTTCAATTTTAATGTATATTCTGATTATACGGTTATACATGCTTTGTCTTCATTTGCTTGTTCTGTATTTTTTGTTTTATATTTCCTGTCTGCGTTCATTGTTTTTTCTTCTTGCGATTTGTAGTTCTGGAGCAGGACCTTCCTGTTAAGCTGTGGCAGAACTACATATTCCATGGTGCAGGTTTTGACTGAGGAAACGAGGAATTTAAAAGCTCAAACAACAAAATTATACTTTTAATTTCAACCTGATAAACACCACTAATACTGCGACTTAGAGTTTGCCTCAAAGTTTTAGAGTTTTCCAAACCAAATTCTACAAATGGAAAGAAAAAAAAAGTTCAATCAACTTAAGAGGGTTTAAAAACTTCTCATGTTTCTAGGGGTTTAAAGTATTTGCACTATATCCATAAATCATCTGTGGCTAATCGGCGCTAATTTGCCGACCTGCTCGGTTTGCAGCTAATCTTATTTACTTCCAGTTTATTCAGCCAGTTAAGCAGCTCTGCAGAGACGCCGCAGTTGGATCTGCTAAATACTTCAGCTTTAAAAATTTAAGTAAATATTCCCGACTTAAAGCCTATAAATTTTAATGTGGATAAACAGATTTGCTTTAAATATTGCATTCCCGTTCGCCGACACCCGTTTAATTTCCAGCAGAAGTGCTTTCTGCTCACGGCGACCCGCCGATGAATGCCACCCTGACTGTGTGTGTGGACGAGAAAGTGGCACATTGCTGATCTCTGCGCAGGAGAAGACTTTGACATCTGACTTTAAATAAACCACTTAAGACTTGTGGTGTCATCTCGTACACCGGTGTATTATGCAGTTAATATATAAAATAACAGGACATGTGAATGCATGTTTTTGTGCATTCACAGTATTCTGTCGTCTGTTTACAAGCCCTAGAAAAACGCCCTCGTCTCTGCATTTAAATGCTTCTTATTTGTGGACAGAGAAGCAAATCGTTGCCACAACACAAATAAGATTTGGAGTCGGCGGCCGGAGATTCCCAGGATCAGTCTCTTCTGAAAGTGGGCGTGTTGTCAATCCAGCAGAGCCTTAACACGCAAGGTGTGTGTTGCTCGGTACAAAATGCAGTGTCATGCTGATGGATTCCAGACGTTGCTCAGCTGACCTAATAAGCTAGTATTGTACAATACGGGCTTGAATGCTCCCAAAAGTATTCACATGATGCAAGCTTTTCCAGATTCTTTCACTTTGCAGGAAGGGGTGGGCGATATTGACCTAAAGTTTTATCACGCTATTACTTTGTGGCGCTATTGTGATAGCGAGAAAAGTGACAGTGAGAGCTACTTATTGCTTCGTTTTTCGGTAAACTGTATGGCAGACGCAGCAGTCGTAGCCCCATAAATACGAACAAAGAACGCTTTTGGAAAAACGGTCTCTGCAAAAACCACAAAATCTCACCAATTGTTTTTGGTCTTTCTAGGGCACAAATATCTTAGTGCACTTGAAAGAAGACGAAGCTAACTTAAATTGGCGGATTATTTCACCAATAACAACATTTTCCCCGTGTTGTAAGTGTAATAATCTGCCAGTGGAGCCAGAACTTTTTCACCAACATTACAGAATGATAAACTCGCATATCGTGCTGAAAAGGTACTTGCGCGTTACTTTTGTCTTATTTCAAGTGCACTGAGATATTTGCACTGAAAACGACGCCAAAAATACTTGGTAAGATTTTGTGTTTTTGCAGTAAATGTGCAAGACGCTTCTTAATGACATCGGCCGCATAAAGACGTTTGATGTGCATCTCTAAACTGAGCGCATTAATTGAATTTAATAATATTTTCGATATTTTTTTATAGCTATTGATACAAGAATAAATCACACTGCTTACCATGAAAATGAACGTATCGCGATAAATGATAATACAATAAATGCCTGCCCAAAATAAACTACAAACTCAGCACTTGTGAAATTTAAAAGCTCATTAATCTAATAGCATAAATGGTTTTGTGAAATATCAATTTATTAACATGTTTCTTTAGTATTAGAACACATAAAATAGAGATAAATACACAGTTGTTGTCTTTATTTATTTTTGTTGCAAATAATTTGTTTGCTCCAAAACAAGTATTAAATTGCACTATTTTCTAACAGTGGAATGATGAGACCAAAGCATACTCATCTATTAAAGTGGTCCAGTCAAAGTCCAGACCTAAATTCAATAGAGATATTGCAGCAAGACCTAAAAATTTACACTCACAGACACTCTCCATCCAATCTGATTTGACTTGAGCTGTTTTACAAGAAAAAATAAAGATCAGTCTCTCTAGATAACACATGTAGAGAAATACCCTTAAAAAAATCTCCAGTTGTCATTACAGCAAAAGATAAGTCAGATAAGATACCAGATTCTTTTGTGATGTGACCAAATGTAAGGGACTGTATCCATTTAAGCCACGCCAAAATATGGTTACAAAACCTTAAGCAACAACAAGAATGAGTTACTGTGACCTTTCATAAGCATGAATCTGCTGAAGCTGGAGTGCTGTGGAGCTGCGGGCAGAACCATAAAGATCTCTGACTGAGGCTGGAGAGGCAAACGTTAGCAATGGTACCGAAATTAGTGCCGGCCGATTTCAAATGTTTCTTAACTGAAAAATAAAAGCGCTGACCTGCGTCTTCCAGAAAAAGAGAGAGAAAAAAAAACATCAACAGCCACCGAAGCAAATGAAGTGAAGTTCGTCCCGAGAACATAAACACCCGACTTCATCCATATTTTATCATTACGTTCCTCTTGCTGGGAATGTCATCCAGCTCCTTTTATGAGATCCCTGATGAGATATGCAGCCTAATCCGACCATGGCCAATCTTAGAGCTGAGGAAAGTTCGTGCCTGCTTAATGTCATCCCTGGAGCAATGGCTGGTGGAAAAAAAAAGCAGGCTGGATGAAAAATTTGGGATGTGAAGAGCGTCCCCCTGGGACTCTACCTCGGCCCGTTAAAAGTTGTTTACCTTTTGGTTTATGGTGTCGCCAATCAGGTGTACGCGCCGCTCGCTGCGTGCAGTGGGTCTCAGAGCTCGTTTGTATAATGAGCTTAACTGGAGCGCTTTTATTATCATTATCATTATTATTTGTTGTTGCTTTGATGTTGCCCAAAAGCTGCGAAAACACCATGGAAAAAAAACAACCCCATAATGTATGCTGATGTTCCAGTGCTTCTGCTTTGCGGGGTTAGTTATCCTCTCTTTTCCAGGTGACGACGAGGAAAATGTGTTTTTAGTGAACAGCTGAAGAAGAGAAACAGCTTTTCCGCCTTGTCACTGTGCATCAGCGGCAGTTTTTAATACGGGCCACATGGCTCACAGCTCAGAGTGCTGCGTGTCAGGGGCCGGCAGAAGACCTTTTTTTAAAAAAAAGGTAATATTACTATTGCTTATTGTTGTTTCCATTCAAACGGTAGCGTGTGTCCGTTGTTGGAGAACTAGCTCAAAATCTAAATGGCCTACACCAAGGCTCTGCAAAGCGGCTCTTTAAATTTGACCCAAAATGTAAGACAATAAAGAAACCTAAAGGTAAAAAAAAAAAAATCTAGTTCCTGCATTTTTTTTGTGTAATATTTAAGTAGTATTTGCATTGAATTTCCACTAATAATACAATAAATTTGTTTATTGTTTAGTCAGAAATTAGATATAAACAAAATAGGTCACATAAGTTTTGTGACTTTACATTATTTCTGAAGGGTCAAGACAGAAATGGCTGTTTGACTCATAAAGATCGCTAACCTCTGACCTAAGCTAACGAGATAACAGCTAAAGAACAACAGGAAATCTATATTCTGTGTGGAAAATTGTAAAAACAAAAAAAAAAACGACCATCTCAATGCATTTTTTTCCACATCATTTTGTATTTACTGCCAGGCGGATTATTTCATGCTGATTACAGATTCTTTAAAACCATTTGGATTTGGAAAACAAAAGTGGAGAGTACTTTTCTTAACATAACATTTACAGATTTCTTTTTTATATAATAAAAAAAAAAAATGTAATGATAGTGATACATTTGATTTAGGATTTACATTACACAACCTAATCCCTAAAGTAAACAACTAAAAACAATAAAAGAATAGAAAACAAATAAACAGCATGCATAACAGGAAAAACAAAACAACTCAGCACTAAGCATCATTTTCTTAATATCTCAGAAACTCTGTCACCTTTGACCATATATTTTGTCAACATTTACTCTCTTTCCTCTAACAATACAAGAGAACTTCTCTAATAGAACTTTTTTTTTTTAAATTCCTCTTTGTGTTGCCTCATTGTTGTGAAGTCCATCATTGCACATTCTTTACGGTGATGCCCCCTCTTGCCCTCGTTTTTTTTTTTTTTTTTTCTGGCCTCTGAAATAAACACCATCCCCTTCAGTCTTTTGTCTGAACAGAGAGACACTCAGAGGAACACAAACACCTTCTGCAGCTCCTCCACGGGGGGGGGCTCGTCCGGGTTGTTGGCCGCCCCGTCCTGGCCCGTGGAGCACAGCGGGGTTGACGCGAGGACAGAGGAGCCAGCTCCAGCACCGGTGACTCAGAGGAGAGAGAGAGGATGAGTCAGTGCGTCATGTGCTGAACAGGCAGGCGGAGGTATCAGTGTCCTGAATGGTTTCTCTTCACGGGCCGCTGTGGTCAAAACTGAGCCGCCTTTTTCTCAGGGAGTCGGGGTCTAATCCGCTGTGCACATTTGTGGGAATCCTTTACCATTCGCAACGGAGAACAGACGCGAATGAGCGTTTCAAATTTGCACTGGGCATGGTCTGGTCCTGAGCACAGTACAGACCAAAAGTTTGGACACACCTTTCTAATTAAAATGGGTTTTCTTTATTTTCATGACTATTTATAAGGCCAGAAATCCCACTTATTAACCTGACAGGGCACAGCTATGAAGTGAAAACCATTTCAGGTGACTACCTCTTGAAGCTCATCAAGAAAATGCAGAGTGTGTGCAAAGCAGTAATCACAGCAAAAGGTTGCTACTTTGAAGAAACTAGAATATAAGGGCTATTTTCAGTTGTTTTACACTTTTTTGTTTAGTGCATATTTCCACATGTGTTATTCATAGTTTTGATGCCTTCAGTGTGAATCTACAATGTCAATAGTCATGAAAATAAAGGAAACTCATTGAATTAAAAGTGTGTCCAAACTTTTGGTCTGTACTGTACATGTTTGGGTGAAAATTCTAGTAACTTTTCGCAGCAGTTTCTTACATTACAATGTGTTTCGTTGGGCTTTTATGTGATTGACCAACACAAATTAGCATGTAACTGTGAAAACAGAAACAAAGGACGCGTTTATATTTAGTGCCCTCACCCCAAAAGTCGACACTTTATACAGACCACTTATGGTGTAATTACAACTGTCTTTTTTTATTTTGGTATGTCTACAATGTTGGTTTTTGTTTTTTGCAAAGGTTTTTAGCAGCCGCAAACATTCCCATGAACTCTGACCAGCCAGCTGTCTCGCCTTGACGAAGCGTCCTGTTGCATGATGCTGCCACCGCCACGTGTTGCTTCTGGAGAGCAGCTGATCGCACTGTTTTGTTTCGTTTGTTGTCGGCGTCTAGTCAAATCAAGTTTATTTGTACAGCAACAGGGCAGTTCAAAGTGCTTTTAGGTCATAAAAGCATAACAGTAACCAATTATGAAACAAGCAGTTGACTGTCAAATGTAACCTAAATCCTTGAGCAAATGTACATCAAACATTTTGATTAGTGTTCCAGTTTATTAATCAACAGCAACTAAAACAAATTGGGTTTTTAGCCTTGATTTGATGTCTAGAACTAACAATGTGGACCAGACTTTACAGAGTTTTATTATCACTTTCGGTCCACTTAACAATTATGCACTATTTTGTGTTGATCTATAATAAAAATATCTGCATACCATACAGACTTTACATGGCTGTAACATGTCAAAATATGAACAGGTTTAAGGGGTAAGAACCCTTTTGCAAGGTGGTTTTATTTAAGCACACCCATCTGTTTGTACGTTTTCAGCTGAGGAATAACTGAAATGATCTTTGCCTGGTGAAAAAAAAAAAAAGGAAACAGTTTCACTTCTCCACACTTGGAAAATCCTTGGCTGCGGCAGCGAGGAGGGGGATAACAATGCCTGGAATGCAGGGGGGAAAAAAACAAAAAAACTTGACTCAATCCCACATGCCGACGTCTGGCTCAGCTCCTCCTCCTCTCAGGATGTGAAGCCTTCAGGATCCTCTCACCAAGGATTCTGTCTTTCTTGGAAGGTGGCTCGAGAAGTCGTCACACATGATAACTTTTGTTCTTTGGGCAAACCGCCATCGGCAAAGGCTGCAGATCTCACCACAAACCTGCTGTCCGCTTTTTTGTAAACGTTCACATTTTAAAGGATGGCGCTTTAATCTGCTTGTGATACTTAAAAACAAAAATCTTCGAAAGAATAGTTTTTATTTCTGGTTAATTCAGATCACGGCATTTTCCCACAGAAACCCCGGGGCAGCTGAGGGAAGCGATTTCCTTTTTCCAGTGGTCATTTATCCCTCACCGAACGCATTATTGTCGGTCGGGCTGCACTCGACGCTTTTTAATAAGCGTCACAGACACACTCTCACTGCGGCTTTGTGCTGTGCATACGTTTACTCCCTGCTTATATACACTGTGTTTCCCCCCACCAAACAAACAAGGATTTGAATAAATTAGACTGACTGACATAAAGTTTCTACTTTGAAGTGAGCCTCCGTAACTTCCTGTGAACAAATGCAATCGTAGGAAATGGATGACGGGGGCTGTGTAAATGCCACAGCGAGTTACAGAGTGATATTCCAAACCAGAAAAGCAACTGCAATAATTCCTCGTCCGAGGGATTGCTGACTGTAGTTGCTCTAATTCTAAACGAGCTAAGTCAGATTGACTTAAGATTTAAGCTACTAATGCCTGAACTGCTCTGTGTATATTCACCATGCTTGTGGGGTTCCCCAGGGTACGGGCTTAGGTCCAAAATTGTTTCTTTTACTTTGTGTACTTTGTGTTGTAAAATTCTATATTTCTAAATAATTTTAAACGTTTTTTGCAGATATAATGTGACACACATCCTGTTCACAATAAGTAAATATATTAAATTATAAAATATTAGAGAAAAAGATCTTTTTCATCCAGTTTCAGCATTTGGTTTTTCTTACTTCACACCCACCATCATTTATAGTGAATGTAACAAACTTTTAAAAATGTTTAGCTGTTTAGTAGGGTTTTCTTTTTTGGGGGGGGGGGTATTTATTAATTTGGCATTTTTTCACAAATAATATTTTAGGGCACATGTGTCAAACTCAAGGCCCGTGGGCCAAATCTGTCCCGCCATAGCTTTTTATGTGGCTCTTTAGATTCCAGACTAAACACTAAGTGTGCTTAAATATTATGTTATCAATCAAATCAGTGTAGCTTTTATCTGTTTACTGCCTAATTATATCAGTCATTTCCTCCAGTTTCTTGAGAATTATCCTGGAAATCCACACAACATCAGCAAATTGCACTAATAACTGGGAGTTTATTGCAGATTTTTCTCAAAAATTGCCAGAAACTTTCTTACTTGTAAACAGCTGCCTCAGTCTTAAATGATGACAGATTACAGTCCGTGATCTATACAAAGTCACATTTACCGCCATAAATAAGCGTAAATGTTTCCAAACTAGTACCACAAATACTTAGATTTTTATTGCAAACACAAAAAGAATCATGAAATGTTGGAGGGACTGAGAAGATGTTCAATAATATTATTTAACTGTAAGAATTCATTTACATTTTAACAGTTTGTGAACATCTCTTATCAATACATTTTGGCACAGCCAGCCCTTTTGGAGCATTCATGATCTTGATTTGTCCCAAAACGAAAATGAGTTTGACACCCTGTTTTAGGGTAATGAATGTTAGTACAAGTAATTTGTAGTGAGGTAAGTAGAAAATACATTTTGTCTTTGCCTTGAAATGTACAAAACAAATGATGATAGCTTCTAAGTGTATCACCAATGTTATGTAATTTTCAAGGGAAGGGTGAAATCAGCTGTATATGTCCTGTCAGCTCTGCTAGCTGCAGGTTAACAGGCATAAAGTTTGTTCAAAATAACAGTGAAATCAGAAGTAATGCTCATGCTATGCACAATGTGAGGCTCGTCTCACACTTTGAAACTGCGCGTGCACGCCTCCTTCTGGCTGGCCCAATCTCTCCGCTGCGCGCGCTCCCGCATCACCTCGGTGGAAGAAGAAAAAAAAAAAAAGAAACCGCTGCGGCTGTTGCAGGAGCCACGCAGGGCGAAACCACGGACTCCAGTTGGAGTTCAGCCGCTCACTCCCGGGTTTTTTGGGGGTGTTTTTCTGCGGGGACGTCACTCCAGTCGAGAGAAAGGCTCGTCAGGACCCGGATTTATTATGACCAAGTAGTGGGAGCGGTGGCGACGCGGAGGCGCGAGGCGAGGTAAGGAAAAGTTCGCCCGGGCTTTCCTTTTCTCTCTCATTGAAAGTGTCTCAGTCACAAAGTCTGGCCAGTTTTTTTTTTTTTCTTACGGATGCAAGTTCCAGTTCGCACAGCTGAGGGTGAGCCGTGTGTTTCCGAGTGGCTCTGCGTTTCAAACGTTAGCTGCTCGGGGTTTCCGACACTCAGGGATGCGAGAAGTTTTCAGCCAGTCCAGTTTTTACCCGACTGCGACGTTAGCTGCTGCTGCTGCTGCTGCTGTCAGGAGTTTCAGTAAGTAAGGCTTGAATACTGAGGGGCTCGGTTCGAGAACACCAGGTTAGGTAAAGAGCTAACACCAAACTCTTGACTGCTCTCTGTTTACTAAATGGGCTGGGCAACGCTTGAGTTAGTTTTGCCCAAGCTGGGGTCTGTAACGGGGAGTGGTACACGGTTGCGTTTCAGAGCTGCAGCATGTCAGCAGGCTCTCCATGCTGTTTTACTGGAGTTACAGACAGGGAGCCATCAGAACCGACACCTGCCAGGTCAGTATTGGTTTAATGTTATCATACTTTAATTATTTTCATCCCGTGTTTATTTGTTGTTGTCAGATTTTATGCTACTTCTTTAATTGATCTGAGCTCGGCTTCATTAATAAATACAACCAGCAGCAATAATGTTGAAGTTGCGCTGATCTGGCTGACACCAATTACCTTTGGAGTCTAAACCTGCCGATTCTAATATTGGGTAATCCTGCTTATTTATATTTTTAAAAATATTTCCTTTAAGGACAAGCCACGTTATTAGTATTTGGGATGAAATGATAGTGGTTTTAATGGTTATATTTTAGGCTGCATGAAATCAGGAAAATATTTAACTGCAACTACTTTACCTCAATTTTCCTGCTACATGTCGTTTTAACTGCAACATCTTAGCCACTAAAGAAAAACATAATGTGAAGGAGGTTGAGGGGTTTAAGAATATGTCCAGCTGAAAGGAAATGTCATGGCTATGTATTATGTAATTATCGGACACTTTGTATATAAAAACACTCCTTTCCAATTGCAACATTGCCTACACTGATACTGCAATGGCGATTTGATATATCGCAGGGTTTCCCCCAGTATATTATAAGCCTGGCGGGCCACCAGACTTTACTTGTGCCCTCACCAGGCTAAGCAGTGCTTATTTATTTAAGTCTTTTTAAAATGTTTGCATTTTTTAAGACTTTGTAATTGGTGTTCAGGTATTAATCCTCCAATCTTTCAATAACGCATAATTATCATCATGGCAATGGCTGATTTTCAGAAGTAGACAGGATTGGTATTCCCATTTCATTACCTGCTAAGGGCGGGACGTCCTTCAAACCTTTATAATAATAGTAGTTAGGCTTCTCCGATTAAAAGCAGCAGATAGAAAAACTTTTTTGTACCCACAGCAATCAGGTCCCTAAATCTGTGAGTTATAATTCCCTTTTTATATATTTCTGAATTTGTGTTTGTATGCTTCGTCTGTTTTTTAACATTGTCAATCCACTTTTATGTTGTTCTGTATGTTTGAAAATGCCTGGCTGCAAAACAGATTTCCTCCTCCCTATAAAGGAACTGAACTGAACGGATACTACTACTACCACTTTGTGTATTTTGAAATGTATTCTGATAAAACAAAGATGATACCGATAACCATCATGAATTTGCACACAATAGCCTTGACACAAAACATTTATTTCGTCACGTGCCTAACTACTAATAACCCATGATGCTTGACTGTGACTTCCATAGCAATTTTCTAACCTGCAAGCCAAAATGTCTCTCACAGAGCAAACACAAATTGAAATTTTGGGAACTATCAACTTTAACATCTCGAATGGGACAATATAATCATATATTCACCTTGTAAAATATTGCAAGCATGTCTTGACGTTGACTACTGGCATGTTTTGCTGCTTCGTCAAATCCATGATGAATGGACGACGAATAGATGGAGAATCGAGTTAAACATATAATTCAATTCAATATTGATCAGGGATTTTCAGTGCTTTTTAGTTGTTGAAATCCCACAGCTTACCAGTACATGTGGTAAGCGGGCATCGTGGGATGAGAAAATGTTCAGGGATGGAAAGACTGTCTTGTCATGCAAAACCAAGTTTCCTGTTATTCTTTAAACCTGAAGTCATACCCTCAATGCGTGGCAAGGATTTTTCTCTGTGGACTTTTTGTTTGAATAGTGGAAGGAGCTAACATACAGAGTTTTCACCACATTCTTCCTCATTTCTCCTCTGTCTTTAACTGATGTAATAATTCACCAATCATGGAAATAATCCAGTTTCACTTTGTGTGGGAAATCATCACCCTTTAGCTTTGTGACGATTGAAGCAGAGGAAAATGAAGAAATGTAGTTAAACTCCAGATCAGTTCTAAAAAAAAAAAAAAAAGGCTCAAAAAATGGAAGCAAGGTGTTCTTCAGCAATATTTGTTTTCCAAGAAGTTTCAGACATCATTAATCCTACAACAGCAAGAACAAGGTGGAGAACTCATCATTTAAAAGAAACGATGCTCGCAGTTTTAAATAGTCTGCCACTGATAGTGTGTGATGGATGCCCTATCAACCTGGGCGTCCATCACAGGCTGATAGGAACACATCTAATGAAAAAAGAGAAACTACCCCTGACTGAAGTCCAAGTGTCCACTGTGTTTTTATACACTTCAGTGTGACCTATGCAGTGTGCAATAATGGCAAGAAATCATGTTGATGAAGCACTGATTTGCTCTGGGCAACTACAGAGAGCCTGTTCATATGGCTTTAAATATGATTTTGAATAAGCTCAAAAAATGCATCAAGGTACATCCTGGTAGTTTCTGCATTCATATGCTGAAAATGGTGCCATATAAAAAAGAAAAATTATTTTTTTTTTAGTCTGGATCTGCCAATCACTAATCAGTCAATTAAATGAAATTTCAAATTTATGAACTGTACATTTGCAGATCCCTTCTAAATAGAAACCAAGACCAAGGTAATAAAGCAGGCTATACCATTTCATTATTCTACGTTTACCTAAAAAAAGAAGATGGAGGGTGAATGCTTTTCAAATTAATGTAAGAAACTTTAGCAAATTTGAAGCTGCAAAAATTAACATTCAAATGAAATCGCAAACCTTTTGATGGAGCCTGTCTTTCTCTCCGATAACCATGAAGTTGCAGCTTCTGTTGCTTGTTTTTTTTTTTTTTTTTTTTAAAGTATTCTGGCTCAAGTAAAACATTCATTAGTACTAAGTGTCACAAGTACAGGTCACTGAAAGTTTAAGTACATCAGCGCCCCGAGCCACGGCTCATTCAAAGCACCCTGTGTGCTCATGATAAACGAGCTCTCCTTTTGTTTGTTCGTGTTGGCCCGTAGTGTTCAGTTCTTGTTTTTACTTACTGTCAAGTGGACGGAGACAGTAGCTGTTAGGTCTCTGTTAGCAATACTGCTTCACCTGCGCTCGGAAAAAGGCTTTAGTGGGGTTTGCAGCAAATCCGGGTTTGCCTCATGGTAATTGTCCTCTGAATGCTCGTCCCGGGAGCCTTGTGGGCCAAATATTTGTTGGAGAGTTTCCTACATCTCTGAGTGGGGAACATACCTTTCATTCTTGTGGTGAGCAACAGGAAGATTGTGTTTTGTGGTTATCTGGGTGTTTGTTGTAAACAGAACAGTTATGGCCTCTTTTTTTTCTAGGTGCATTGCTTTGTTTTTTATTTTTTACCATGAAATTTGACAGGAAGAGATTGTCTGTTGAAACAGAACATTTCAGGACATTTTGTATTTCCTGAATTTGTAATTCACCTTTCCAGGTTGTCCGTGGATCCTAGAAAAGCCTGAGAAAGTCTTAAATTCATGGAAATTAAGGCCTTAAAATATCTTAAAAGAATAGCAAAAGGTATTTTGGCCTTAAATATATTAAACTCAGGTCTTAAATTTAGTTTTGGCATGACTACTTAATCGTATATTGTATGTAATCTTTTTCTCGCCAGACTTTTCTATCAGGCAAATGTTTGAGCCACATGCAGACATCTTTGTGACTCATTGCTAACATACCCTTGCCAAGCTAGCTATGTTAGTTAACCTTGACAAATGCAAAAGAAGCTAGTTAGCTTAAGTGCAAATGTATTGCCAGCTGGCTGGACGAAGTTTGTGCATTTCTATGAGGAATGTACGAAAAATGTTTAAAAAAGTGTTTTGTTTTTTTTTTGGACTAGAAAAAAAAGCAAAGGTCTTAAAAAGTCTTAAATTTCAGTTGCTAAAACCTGCAGAAACCATGCATTCAGTTGGGCACTCCAAAGCCTATCACTTAAGGTTTAGGTTTTCTTGTGGCACTGATGTTGATGTTGAGATGGAGTAGAAGAACATAGAAATGTTCAACATTCGGTCCTTCAAGACGTAAAAAGAAAATCATCAACCAGTTAGCTCAACAATGCTTTTTATATAAGAGAACATTTTTGCCAGTTTTCAGCAAAACACATATTCCAACTCTTTTAATTTTTAATTACTTGACAAAACACTGATGATGTGACAACTAAATGGTGCACCCAAGAGTCTAATTTGAATGGACTGATTCGACATTTTTTGTAATTTATTTTGGTTAAGAGCACACTAATCAGCTTGAACTAGTCACTTATGAATAACATTTCAAACAAGAGACCTCTTCTCTGACTGCTTTGCTAAAAATTTACAAAACATTCTTTTCTAATTCTCTTAATTACTGTATCTTGAGCTAACGAGCTGCAAAGCATGTACAAACTGCATTATTTATCTAAAGTGGCATGAAAGTACCGAATTCTCTCAGTTGTTATTGTTTATTTTATTAATTCATTTCAGTTTCAGAGTCTGTTTAATTGCATCTCAGCATGAAGCTCAGGGTCTTTTTGTGTGATAGTGGATTAATTTGATGTATGACCGGCTGCAGAGGTTTTCCCATATGGTGTGAAACTCAGTTAGAGTTTCCTTTAGTTAGTTTTGTTTATTGAAATAGTTTTTACTAGCAAAAGAATAACCCCAAAGCACTTTAGTTTGTCACCTTTCCTTGTCGAAACATGGTCACTAAAATAAATCACTCCTTTGGACAAAATATCTTATGCAAACAAAGTTTTTTATTTATTTATTTGCCTATTGTGAGAATCTGAAAGTGGTGGGATGGTTGTGCAAAACAGGAAAAAAAAAAAACATTTATCACTGTTGCAGATACAGGAGCCTTCCTGACCCTTTTAAGTTGTTCTCAGATATTATGTTAGCATGTAGCATTAGCGCAGCTAGCATGTGGCATCCTTCAGCATTTCTTTCCTTGTTGAAGATTGACTGGAAGAAATGCAACAAGTTAGGCAAATGTTAATGAGTTTATATATTATCGATTTTGATGCAAATTAGTATCTTTAAATAATTCATTTTTCTAGCATTTATCATATCTAGATATCTATCATTTAGAAAACCCTCAAGATGCATTCACTGCATGAGTTTCATATTCCTGCAAACAGTTTGTTGTCCTAGATGTGTAGATTTTACCGTCTTTTTTTCTGAGTGAATAATTTTCTCACCACCCAGTGTTTCAAAGCAACAATCATTGGGCTGTGATTTGCAAAATGCATGAAAAAGATCAAATAATTCTGTGTATCAGTTATTTGTTGGGCCATTATCTGCTTACATTACGTCAGTAATAGCAGTCTGTTTATCTTTTTCATCTGACGTCATTCTGCTTTAATGCAAGAAGTATAAAAAAGCAGTGGCTGATATTAGATTGCAGAGCATGAGCTGCACTGCACACTCTTCAGTAGAAAAGTGATCCCTCTCTCACAGCTGCATCCCAAACAAATTTTCTGTAAAATGTCAGATACCAAAGCCTCAATGTGACGTTCACATTACCATGCAGACTAAACATGTTGGCTGCAGTGATGTTTTTTTCTTTAAATCAATTCCATGTTTATTCTTGACATTTCTATAATTCATTACTGCAATACTGGGAGCCACATTTAGTTATTTTTAATATCAACGTTTGGAAGATATTGCATAATTTCTCTTGATCTCAGTGATCATAGTTATTTTTGTTGTATATTCCATTAACATGAGTGTATTTAAAGACAAACTAAGTTAAAAAGTTAGATTTCTTTTATATACTCTTTGTTTAACCTAATGTATTAAATGTAACCAACACTGCAAAAAAGAATACCCCAAATCTACTCAATAAAATTAAGACAACACATTACAACCAAATCACTGTGTTTGGAGTTGAGCTAAATTTACGTAATTTATACAAGTTACATTTAGGAATTTAATTTAAGTATATTCAAATAGAAAATCTAAATTGGTTAATCATAACTTAAACGTGAAATTAAGTTGGGGAAAAAAGTACAATGCTTTATATAAATTAATCATAAAAATTCATTTAATTTAATGTTATGGGACTTGATGTCCTCCAACTGCAACAAAGGAGCATTTTCACAGGAAGAGCTTTTCACTTAAAAATTGGATAAATGTATCAACATAAATTCAAGTGAAATAAAGCAAAATTATTTTGTTTTATTTCACTAGAACCAGTAGATTTTGTTGTTTAGGAATATCGGTCTTGACCCTAAAACTGGATTAGACAGTTTTAATTAAGATTTAAATGAACAACTGCCACAAAGTTAAAAAAGTAATTACATTAATTATATTTTACTTAATGTATTATGGTTGAAATCTGCTTGATCACAGGCTCATTTTTTACAGCGCAGCACCTAAAGTCAGATTAAGATTACATCAGAAATCTCTTGTGGGATTAAAGTAATCTTAATATGTGTTGAAGTTTTAAAATATAAAAGCACTTCACCCAAAGAACAGATTGGTGGTAGCACCATGATATGGGGTTACTTTTCTTCAGACGGAATAAAATGTTTTGTAGGTGGATAAAATCATAAACGCTAATTCAACAGTGATTTAAAGGATACAGCCACATTAATTATTTAATACCAGAAAAATTAAAGTTTTGGAACAGCCTAGTCAAATCCATCTGTTTTGGGGTGTTGACAGACTAAATGCTGGAATTGAACTAAAAAGCGTTTCAACAAAGTATTAGTTTAAAGGGATCCAACCCTGTACAATTTGGTTGTTGCAGCTCGTTTAATTTTTACATTTTCTCCCAAACTATTTGTTTTCACGTTGAATCATACACGTGAGAGGTAGATAAAACTTTAAAATGACTCATCAAGGTATGATATGAGGCATTTTAAAGGAGTTGAGAACTTTTAAGCAAAACATGAAAAACTGTTTAAAGAAAATAAAAAAAAATAAAAACTTGTTGGAATCCAAACCAGGTTTTACATATTTACATGACTGACTGAGAGATTTCGACTCTACAAGCTCAGTTTTTCCAAAGGCCAGAGGCTGACTGTAACGTCACGCTCTGTTTACACCAGGGATTTGGTATATTTGTTGCTCTGCAACAAAAACAGCCCTCAAACAACTTTAGGTGCTTTTGAAGGTCAGCATGCTTGATAAAGTACAGTTTGGGCTGGAGGCCATCTTTTAAATGAACTCAGTTCTTCTTGCAATCAAGGGAGAGCATCAAGGCAGAGCTATTTTTTGTTGTTGTTTAGGAATATCGGTCTGTCCTTAATTCATACGGGAAGGTACGTGTCGAGACTTAAGTGAAATGTTTTGTTTTTAGGGAATCAGATTGACTTTTTACATGTACGCACATGACCTGACATGACCGTTCGGGTTCATATTCATCAGATAAACGCAACACTTTCACGCCAAGAGCTTTCCGTGTGCATTAATGCCACATTTTATCAACAGAATTAGGGTGAAAGTTCACCTGGCTTTGATAAGTTGGAGTCAATTTGGGAAGTAGGTGTGAAGTGGTAGGTGAACAATGCAGCACCTTCATTCCCTTTACATTTGTTGGTGAGCTGATGCACCTCTGAAGGGAAGAACCTGGGAGCAAAAAAGGCCGCCTTTTTTACCAGCATTGAGCAAGAGCTGTTTTGTGAAAAGAACTTCTGTGGTGAGTTGTTGTTCTGGTGGAGGCCGGACAGTTATATGAATGCTATTACTTATTTTGAACAAGCCAAACACTTTGTTTTTGACCAACCAGACATCAGTTGTTATTGATCAGCATCTCATTTCCATCAATTTATTCCTTTAATGGTGTTTCTGATTGCTGTATATTCCCCCTTGCCAATTTATTCATGTCTACAATAGGTGTGGTTGACCTTTATAGGGATTGTTGACTGTGTAAACAGTGATTATTTGGAAAATTAAGGGCTCTGGCGTTGCTGATAAGCCGTTAACTAGGGCCTGACCTTGAAAATGTCAATGTAATAGGCTTGTGGCCGTCGTGTTCAGCTCTGGTACCTTAAAAATCTTAGGAACCATAAATTAAGTAAACTCAACATTATCTCGGTGGAAACATTTGGCCTGTTATTTCCTTTAGCCATTGTCATAGAACATTGCTCAAACTAGACATTAACCAAATGTTTGTTTAAATTACATGCATTTACATTAGTTGTTCAGTGTCAAGTGTAACGCTTCAGCATGTTTGAATTAATAACTGAGCTGGTGATGCTCTGATTGCTCAGTAAATGTTAAAGTGAGTTTGTAATTGGTTGACTTTGTTGGTGCAGCGCCTCAAGGACGGTCAGAAGTTAGCTAACAGTGAACATAATTAGAGATGCATCAATGACATATCGATCAAATAATTTTGAGCTAGATGTGCCTTGGTATGTGAATATTTGGTAATAAACCTGAAAATCCAGTATGTTGGTTGGTGAATCAATCATAAGATCTAACAGAATGTGGTAACAGCAGAAAGAAAACACCGTTAGCCTAGAGGTTTCTAAAAAGGAAGTCAGAGGAAGATTAGAAATATACATTTGAAAGGAAACTGTTTTCTTTACACACATCCAAATATTTACCCAGTCATTCAGACTGCAAAAGGGTGAGAGAGAGCAAGACTTTAAGCAGATAACTGGACGGCTTAACAAATTACAACACACTGTGTGCAAATGCTTTTGATCCTATTATAAATAATGATAAGAAACCAAAAAATGCTGCTGTTCATAACAATAACATAATCCATATAGAGAAAATATAATCTAAATTCATTATCGACAGGCCAAAGCTTTACACAAAAAGAGAAAAGGTTGCATCTCTATAAATGATTTTTTTAATGAGAATACTTAAAGATTTCACATATGCTTTTCTATTTTTAAACATAGAAGGCAAAACTGTTCAGATGTGAAATGGTGAATGCTACAAGCAAAGTTACCCAGAAAGCCTTTTGGATGAGACTGAACCTAATATTGTTGTTCTCTGTCATTCAAACACCTCTTGATGTGATATGACGTCTAACTACTTCCTGCATTTCAACCCAGTGCCAGTTTTGTCTTTTCTCTCAGTTGTGTGTTTCCTGCTTCAATATCTTTAAAAAATAAGCTACTGTTTAAATCACAGTGGTAGGTTATAATCTGAAGCTGCTGCACCCAGTAGTTTAATGATTGGTTTTAAATGCATTGCAGTACTCAACATGAGATAAACTCTCCCTGCCACCATGTTTTGTCCTGTAGAGTTCAAAAAGCAATCTTGAAACAGGAGCCAGCAGTGATGTAAGCCCGTTTTATTGTTGACGTCTTCCAGACCTCTCACCTGTTTCTCTGCTTGTAAAAGGCTCTATTATGCCTCACTAATGTCTACTTAATTGTTGATTGATGTGAACCGTGTCAGTGGGGATTAGCTTTTGCTTTTGGTTATGGAAAAACCTACAGGACCTTTCTATATCAGCAATAAATATGAGGACCTTGGCAGGAATGTCTTCTATATACCCACTTTTCTTTAAATAGACTTTAAAAAACAGAGGTTACTTTTGAAGATTCCTTGTGCTTCAACTTTGCCTTCCAGTCTTGGTATTTTGTATTTTTCCTAAGTATCCTACAAATAGTAGAGGAGTAAGACCAGGATATTGTCAGATTATTAGGTCAGGACAAATGTTTTGTAAAAGACCAGTGACAAGCTTTATTAGCAGATAAAAGGAAATGGTAGGAGCTAGAATCAGCTTTTCTATCCTTGTGCAATGTAAAAAGGAAAGCAATGTTGCTATTCAGAGTTTTGCAATCGTAGCTGGTCTCAGAGCTTGCACAGTTTATTTCCTAGGGCTGCAGAGGACGATAGGCTCCAAAAAGAGAGTTAACAATCTTTAGAGAGATTGAAATCTGCAGATGAATTGGGTTTCCAGTTTCATTGGCTGCCCAGTGCCCGCAGGCAAAGTGGTACAGTTCTGTGTTGCTAGTGATTCAATCTGAGACTTGATGGACATAATTGTTGAAAATCTTTAGTTATTTCACAAATCAATGCAAATATTGTTCTCAAAATGTAAGCAACTGTAAAGATAGATTTATTCTTTATCTTTTATTGTTGAATCCCTCTTGGGAACTTGGATAACATTGCACACAAGCTAGTCTTCAGAAGCAGTGTGTATTTATGAGCGACTGCAGTTCTATTAATCTGACTGTACAGACTGTTAACATAAAATACATTTTTATTCTAGAGTTGGTTATTAAATTGAAATACTATCAGAAATTCAAATTTTTGAAGAAAAGGAGAAATTTGGTTTTTAAATGGTATTTGCAAACAATTTTGGAACTCAACCAGGATATTTTTGTCATCAATACCAATCCAAGTCCTTTAAGGACAGCCAGTAGTCAGTACAATTGTTGGCCAAAATCAATACAGTGTATATTCCTAAAATCTTCAACACTTCAGCATTTTGGCACAGTTGATGTCGTGTAATGACTAGCAAAACTAATGTCACCAATTTTACTCTGTTTTGATATGACTCAATAATATCTTGTCTGTAACACATTTTAGTGCAGGTTCTTGTCTAGACAAAACTTAAAGAAGAACATGGTCTCTCTCTTCATAAACTTAACATTTAATGACTAGTGTTTCAGGTGCTCTCTTATAAACTCCAGATACCCATCGCATTGAAAAGCGTCTTGATTGGGAACCTGATTTTGGGATCCAGTCAGGACACGTGTAGTTTTTGGTGTCTAAGACAATTAAAGCAGTTTTTATGTTAACAGGCTTACCTCATATAAAATTAAATATCCGTTAAGGTGTTTAGCTACAGCTATATGCATCCGATCCCAACTAGCTTGTTATGAGAGGACAGTTACTATTCCAATGGGTAAATTCGCATTTTAATCTGAGACAAGGTTGGCAGCGGTCAGCCTCATTGGCAGCAGCTCTGCCCAATTTGCTCCGACTGTTGAACCCTGTGAAATTGAGAACAATGTTATTAAACTAAGGTGGCTGAAATTTTTCTTTCCTGCCTTTGTCTAAAGTCTTTATGTTTTTTTAAATTCAAAGTAGCCCATGATTTATTGATTTATTTTTTACTTCTTTTTTTTTTTGCATTCAAAGATAATGTTCAATTGCCAGACCTGTAAAAAAAACCTGAGTCTTTGAAAGCCTTTTTTTTAAATGCACAAAGATGTCTAACCCTAATAGGATTATTATTAAACTCAAAAAAGGACATCAGAAGGTTTGAAATGGGTCAATGAATTTATTGACTGAAAATGGTGGCAGTGCTTAAAGTATAATTTTTTATTTTATTTTACTCTTTTAAACATTTAACCTGTTGAACCCAGAATAAAGCCGCTTGAAGACAATTTGGCTGATTCCGTTCTCTGGCCTAGTGATTGGTACATTTCAACAACATTGTTACTTTAACTTGCATACCAACATTTCTGAATATATCCATTTGAGTGTATTGTTTTGCTTCACTAAATTAAAAGAAATGTGTCTGAGGCTAAAACCTTCAGAGATGGATGAGTCTGCTAAGTTACTACCACAATGGATTGGAGGGTGTGGTAAACCTATGATTGCGTTCTCTAATATTGCAAACACAATAAACCTTCATGTTTTATAATCTTTCAACCAGCTCATCATGACTTATAATATTCCATCCCAAAGTTGAATTCACAGAGATTCCGGTTTTTATGTCTTCCTATGACGACAACCTCTCCTATCCATTATTGTGTTGGTTTGACGCTCAGCAGTTTAAGGTGGTATGGACATTACGCAATATTCGCGGGGAAAACGCCTCGCGGCGTTCGCCACCTCAACACTTGTAAATAAAAACCAGAGCCTGACCTCTTCTGACACAGCAAGTCCATTTTCCAGAAATAAATCCTGCCAGTGGCATTCGAATTAAACCTGCACACTCACTCCATTTTCAAGCCAGCCAGCTGAGCGAGAGCGCATCTCCAATTACCTAACTCATAGTCCATCCTTTTACTCTCATGTCATTCTACACACACACACAGATCAGAGCTTGTCTTAGCTCCATGACTCCCCCCATCCATCTGCTTGTTTTGGTGGTACCTTTTTTTGTGTCTTGATCGAACGAAAACAGTACTGGTACGAAAACAAACCCAGACCCTGGCACCGGCATTCGGGCTCATACCAAAGCTGCATCAGTTCTGCAATGGGAGTGTGACGTATCTGTCTGAGAATGGTGAGAAAGGAGTGAACACATGCCCATCCTTATTTGGATGAGAAAAACTGGTTTGTGGATTTTCTGTTTGCTTTGTGTATGACTGTGATAACCAGTGGCTGAGCTGGCCAGACACTGGCATCCAGCCACGAGGTTTGGGCCATGAAGGAAAGAGGAACGAGGAGCCGGAGGAATGTGACGGGGTCTCTGATTCACAGAACTGTTGAGTGACAGCAACAGGGGCAGCACTCAAACTAGCCAGCAAGCTTACTGCTGGTAAACAAGTTCTGCTATTCAGTTCATCTTCTTTGTGAATTCACAACTGGGCTGAGATCAAAGTTAAAATCTGATGTTCCTGTTTTTTTATCTTTTTTCGCTCTTGCATTGAGGAGGAGATCAGCTTGAGCTATTTTTGCTGATGAGTAAATACAATTTAAATAAATACAGAACTAATTCATGCACATATTTATGTTGGCATGCATATTTCTGCCTTGTGCCAGCATATGTGTCTCTGGGCCGGTGTTCCAGTACAGCACCTGCATTGACTCGTGATGGTGAAAGGTTCTGTAGACATCACAGGAAACTTTAGCATTTGTGCATTTAAGTAAAAATACAATTTGTAATAATAAAGAACAATAACACTCTGCTTGTTTATTCTAAATGTTTTAGTGGTTTTCTTCATGTGTGATATAAACTGCTCCACTTCACAATTTCACAATGGGGATATAAAGTCACTGCAAAAATGGTAATCTATATATTCAGCAGTCAGTCAGCCATGGCTCCGATTAAAGAACGGTTGGACAAATGCAGACAAACCTCATTTTACTTTCTTGTATCCAGCACTACTTCTATTTTCCATTTATAAATGCATCAACCAAGTAAAGTTTTTGATGTCATTTTCTGGTGTATCTATAACTGCAAAGAACAGGTTTTTCCTATAATCCTTAGAACAAAAAAAATATCAATTGTCAATGGTGTTTTCACACGTCCAGTAGACTCGGTTCAATTGGGGACCAAAATTTGTTCCACTTTTTGCTGGTGCGGTTCACTTTCACACTGTACTGTGTCAAATAATCCAAACCCTTTGAACAACCTGTTTCCCCCGTTGACTGTGGTGACGCTGCACCAAGAACTACTGAAGGAAATTACACCAAAACCTCCAAAGAAGACATGAACGCAATTTCCTTAACAAAAGTTAAACAACAATGCAGAAGGGTCAGATTTTAGCAGGTGTAGGGTTTCTCTTTTGTCTTTGGTAAAAGACTATAAGCCATTTTCCCCGCTAGTGCTAGACTCTTGCATTTATAATTACCCAGAATGCCCTGCGCTTTAGTTTGCTTCCTACTTTTGGAGCGACCACCGCTTTCATGCATTCGAACTGTGCCAGAGTTTACCTGCCTGTGACGACATCTAGGTTGTTAGGCAGGCCTGAGTTTGTTTTTTGCTCTGCATCAGAGTTTGCGTGTTCATATCTACCCAAACAAAACGAACTTTCTAGGCAAACAAACAAGCGTTTGATTAAAGTGGACCTAATAGGGCTGGCACAAATACCACATAATCATCACAAGTTGGACCGAAGAGGACCAAAGAAAAATGGAAATCACTAGTCACTAGGAAAAGCTCAAACTGTGCGTCCCCAATCTATACCCCTCCGACATTCACAAACCCTTACTATTTAACAAAGTTTTCACTTTGCACACATCGCAGTTACTGGCAAGAACATCTCAGCCAGTTGAGCAGCACATGTTAATTTACTGTTATTGCATCAGCAAGAATTTGACTCGGAAAAGAGGTTATACATCTCGATGAGAGCAGCGTTCTTCAAAAGACAGCATTGATTAAGTAGGTTTGTTACTTAGATACTGAGATGGTAGGACCAACACAGACTCACTTTAACTGTAGCTTTTGATCAATAATTAGACCATATACTTTGCTTTACATTGAAAAAAAAAACCCTGGACATGATTCAAGGCAACACAAAGCAAAAGGAAGAGACAATGTTTTTTCTTTATTGTTTTTTCTATGATACACCAACACAAATGCCATATTTGTGAAGAGGAAAAAAAATAAGGATGTGGTTGGAACTGGATAAAATGTTAATTTCAGTTTCTTGTAAGGGTATTTATGCAAGTTAAAACTTTTTAAGTGCTTATGTGGGCTGCTATGTTTGTGCTGAGCATTCCTTTACAGCACAGATTTCAAAGAGACGTCTTGTTGGTTTTCATCCCGACACAGTTTCTCTGTTTACTTAAAAAAAGTGCCGCAGTCCTCGGTTACTTTTGTACCGGCTGGAGTTACTGGAGCTCAGCGAGTTTGCTGACCTGCAATTAGTGCCGACCATAAACAACCAGAACCCCAGTGAGCGGTGCCACGGGTGGCTGCCCTCACCACGACAATCTGGAGTTTCCCTTTTGTCCTCAAATGCGTCAGATGTAGAGCCAGCTGCCCACCCCGAGGTTTCAACTGTGCGCCTACTGAGACGACTGAAAGAAAGTTGTGGAGGCGGTCGCGAAGTATGGATTGAGAAAATGTATAAATACCACTGGGGGGAAGCAATACGTTGCAACGCCTGTGGCTTTAAAGAGGTTTTAGCATGTCGCACTTCCCTTTTGTTTACCAGTTTTAAATATAGTGCCTGATGTCATGTGAAAGTGATGCAAAACCTTGCCTCTATGATTAAATCCGATACTTTGTCCACTCTGGTTTCAGATACATTGTTATGACATTGTTAATGTGCTACTTGACCTCACTCCAATTTATTGGACATTTTATGTTCTTTCTTTCAAAATGATTGCAGCAATTCAATCACTTGCCAGATTCTGCTTGCCAGATATTTCACTTGTGATGTAATCTTTGGGAAAATAGTCACTTAGTTATGCTGTCATTGGCTTGGAATGGAGGCATTATATGCATTTCTTTTCCAGATTATCAGCAAATTGCTGCGGGGTTTGGTTTATCAGTTTCCAGATGTGTTGGGAACAAAATATTGGCCTAAATCCACTGTGGGTCAGCTAGCTGCCCATGCTGTGGCTTCCTGTATCATTTAGATGAAATGGTAATGAAGAGTGTTTTCACACCTGATAGACGCAGTTCTATTGGGGACCAAAGTTGCAACATTTGTTCCATTTTCAGGTGGTGTGGTTCACTTTCAAATTGCACTGTGTCAAACAAACCTAGTGTTAAAAACTCTGTACACCTCCTCGCCAGTGGTGGCGGTGCACAAAAAAAACACTGAAGGAAACAACATGAAAACCTCTGAAGAAGACATGAGCACAACGTCCGTCTTCTTCCGTCTATTTTCTCAGCCGTCTTCTAAAGAAAAATGGAGTGGTGTCAGATTTTAGCAGTTGTATGATTTCTCTTTTACCTTTGATAAAAGATCATTAGTTATTTTTCCCACTAGCATAAAAATAAATAAGACTTGTGCTTTTGTTTTGGTTGTATTTATCCAGAATGCCCTGCACTATTGGTTCACTTCCTGCTTTTGGAGAGGTACACTATCTCCAAAAGCAGATAGTGGTTCACATATGCATTTGAACCGTGTCAGAGTTCACTTCAGTCAAACAGTGATCTACGTTTTTAGGCGGAGCAGAGTTTGCTTTTTTGGTCCTCATCAGACTTTGATTGCGCATTCATAACTCACCTAACGAACCGGGCTTTCTAGACAAATAGGCTAGAGTTAGATTAAAGGGGATTGTGAATACAATCGGAAATTGCATTGGAAATTGATTTGGGCTTTTATTTAGGTATAAAAGAGATATTTAGGTATCTCTATATTTTCATGAGAAAGAATACAGCGTTCCTGCACTCTCATAATAATTGGAAATTGATTTGGGCTTTTATTTAGGTTTGGAGTAGCATGGAACAAAGAAAAAAATATATATAAATACACACAGAAAAATATTTCTATTTGATCCCTGATCCATTAACTAAATGTTGAATCCATCCATCTGGTATTTGAACATTTTTGAAGGTTCAGATTAAAATTTTGTTATTGCTGTTGAAATGTAAGTAGTCAAAAGAAACTTTTGTATTAAGAAATGAGTAATTGAATTTAGAACCTGAGAACAGCAAACAGCATGGCGTTAAACACCTTTAAATCCAATTTCTTTGCCTTGGCCTGTCTAGTATGACGAGAATCTCTGAAACTTTTCTGTTTCCCAGTCAAATCCTGTAATATCACAAGTGGTTTCAGGGGTTAGCGTAATGCAAAGTCTTTGATCCAGGTAGTGTTGAGCTTGGCATGTGTTTTTTTTTTTCTTCCTTCTTCTCGTGGGGATCTCAGTATTTGCTTCAGTTTAACATCAAATGCCTTGCCACACATTCACAGTACCCAAAGCTCGCTTTGACAGCATATGAAATCGTAACGTCCAATTACGGCACATTGCCAGGTTGGATCCAGATTTGATATTTTCTCAGCTTCATACATAAAAGATGTCCACCGTATCATCCTAACCGCAGTCTGTGAAGCCTAAGGTCCAGCAGGAACAACAGTTTGCATCATGGTAGCTGTGTGTCAAACACAGACACATGGAAATGTTTTGACCGCCCATCTGTTTGAAAAAGAAGAAGAAACTGCGGTGCTGTGCCAATTAGAGCGGGAGGAAGGAAGTGGTCAGCTCTAAAAACCCAAGAGTAAACAAAAACCCAGGGGAGGCTTGACCTGGATCCTTTTTTAAATTTTTTATTTCAAGCTCAGGGGCACTTCAGACCGATTACTGCACTTAAACCTAAGAGCATTTTAACTCTATTGTCTTCATCTGTATCAAATTATGTAAGTAATGTCTAGCTTATGTAAGTAATGTTTGGCTTGAGCTTCAGACATGTAAGGATTATTATTACCAACCAAGGATTATTTCATAGAAACGCTGATGTAAAAAACCTACAAAATCAAATATTAACTTGATTTTGCCTCCTTTCACCCACTGTGAGCACAAGAAACCAATATTTGGGTTGGAATATGTGCTTAAATATGAAATCATGTTATCAAGTGTACCCTCTTAGAGCACAAAATAATAATAAAACCTTTCGGTATAAACAGCCTCCCTTCCTCCAGGCGCTTAACTTCTAATAGTTTAGAACCACAAGCTGAACTCAACACTAACATTTCCTTATATAGCTTGTTTTCTTGCCTGAGCCAGACTGCGGGGTAAGAGGGTGAAACCAGCATGTCACGCCCGCAGGGATGAATTTAAGGGGAGGGGAGTGGTTCTTGTCTAATTTCTGTTGACTCACTGCTTTTAATGAGAAGTGGGACTTGACGCCCGTTGTTGGAGGATAGGTCAGGAATTGCTCGTTAGTGTCTGCTGGCGTTATTAATTCACCCCGGCCTCTTTTGTCTTTCGCTGTTATGATTGTTATCGTGCATCATCAAGGAAGGAGCCACGTTTTTGTTTTGCTTCAAGACACGTTGTTGTGTTGGGTCCTCCAGGAGACGTGCTGACCGCAAAGAGATCACATTAATTATTTTATGTCTAGACTTGTTGTCACACGATGTCAAGAAGACGTGTGATGTTTTTGCTGCTTACTATGAGAAGATATCTGTTTATTATTTGCTTATGGTCCAAGTTAGACTGTGAAAACCTCAGTATTTTTATCACTTCCGATGAGTGAGAGCATCATAGTTGTGGGTTATATTTATAACCTTTACCCTAGCTACTTCCTCTTCTAGAAGTAATCATCAGATGCAGGACTAGGCAGCATTCTATCAGTTTCCATCCATTCATCCATCTTCTTCCGCTTATCCGGGGTCGGGTCGCGGGGGTAGCAGCTTCAGAAGGGAGGCCCAGACTTCCCTCTTCCCGGCCACTTCTTCTAGCTCTTCTGGGGGAATCCCAAGGCGTTCCCAGGTCAGCCGAGAGACATAGTCCCTCCAGCGTGTCCTGGGTCTTCCCCGGGGCCTCCTCCCGGTGGGACGTGCCCGTAACACCTCACCAGGGAGGCGTCCAGGAGGCGTCCTGACCAGATGCCCGAGCCACCTCAACTGGCTCCTCTCGATGTGAAGGAGCAGCGGCTCTACTCTGAGTCCCTCCCGGATGACTGAGCTTCTCACCCTATCTCTAAGGGAGAGCCCAGCCACCCTACGGAGAAAACCCATTTCGGCCGCTTGTATCCACGATCTCGTTCTTTCGGTCATGACCCAAAGCTCATGACCATAGATGAGGGTGGGAACGTAGATCGACCGGTAAATTGAGAGCTTCGCTTTTTGGCTCAGCTCTCTTCACCACGACGGACCGGTACAGCGCCCGCTTGACGGCAGACACTGCGCCAATCCGCCTGTCATTCTCCCGCTCCCTTCTTCCCTCATTCGTGAACAAGATCCCGAGATAAGATCAGTTTATTTATGCCAAATACCATTTACTGTCAGTATAGGATATGAAAATCTGGACCGATATTGAGATTTGATAAGCCTGCCGCAATAAGCACTTAGTCAATTAATTGCATGATAAGTTAATTACTATTCTGATGATTAATATTTTTTCAAGAGCAATTTAATTTACAGAGACATCATAGCTCGATTTTATTTATGGTTTCAGTTGCTGGATATTCAAAATGTCTTTCAGGTCCAGGCTAGTCTTTGAGAGAGAGCTATCTCCTATTATTATCATTATATTAGTTGAAAACAGTGTCAAAATGACAATATGAAAAATGCCCATGCATCAGTGGTAGCTGAATGAAAGATCAGATTTTTAAGTTTCAAATTGTCGGGCCGATCGAGCTGGAAATCGGTTCATCTCTATCAATCAATCAATCAAATTTTATTTATATAGCACATTTCAGTAGCAAGGCATTTCAAAGTGCTTTACATCATATCAAACACAGAAACACAATGCAACATAGAATCAACAATCAAAACACGACATTAAGTCAGGTTCCATCAATAAATTTGTAATTGATTAAGTTTCAAATACAATCCTAAACAGGTGGGTTTTTAGTCGAGTTTGCATCCATAGAAGGTTTACCTGTTACACTCCTACTGTGTTATATGGAACAAAATACCTGTTGCTATTTTTATTCCCACTCACACTCACAATCACACAGTTTAAAACGATGTAGACAGCATTTTAATGGGCTTCTGGCACAAGGCTCCGTACACTCTACTAATCTGCTAAACTCAAGTTGTAAGCATGTGTGCTTACAACTTTTGTTGTCATTTTTTGTCTTTCTAATTTACGTCGTCAACAAGTTGCTTCAATGTCTTCAGTGGTCATATGATGTAAAAATGTCTGCTTTTGTTTCAAACGAGAGTTTTCCTTCCAGTTTTCGTTCCATGAGATAAATCCTTTTGTTTTTAACCATCTTGTTCTTCTGCAGAAAAAACGCGTGCAGACGGAAGATGCGCTGAGGAATTTGTCTGAAGCAGCAAGGCGCTGATACGCTCAGCCTTAGAGGAAACGGGAAGCCAGAGCCTGGCAGGTGAGCCGAATTGCACTTTCTGCTGCCTTTTATTACCGAGCTGTCATCATTCGCTGGGTAAACAATTATCACAGTGGGACTGCTGTATCCTTTTGTTGTGTAATCTCTTCAGGCATGACAGTTTTACATAAGTGCTTCCTGTTTTTTTTCTCTGCTGTACATCAAAAATGACTGTAATCCCACAGGCTTTTCTTGGACTTTTGTTATAGATTGCTTTTTTTTTTTTCTCCTTTGGATGCCATGCTGGGTCATACATATAAATCAGTCTACACAGTACGACAAGACACATAAAGAAGCACTGTTGTCTTACATCATAACTTGTGGTGGAGGTTTCCCAGACAGACTGTTGTTGATGGGTTAGCCATTAGGATACCTTGCACACGCCGTGAAATCAGGAACATTTTCACTCGTTTACACGACGATTTGGTCATTTTTTCCCCAGGTAGACCGGAGGGCAGCAGTGTGTTTCAGTTTCTGTCCCTGCTGCCAGCTGATGAGTTTAATAGGCTAAAGTTTTTTTCTCTCATGTTTGCAGTTTGATAACAATTTAGATAAGTTTTCTTTCACAAGGAAAAAAAGATTTAAATATACTTGTAACATGTTTTTTAAAAGATAATAAAAAGTGACTACTGTCTTCAGATTGAAATTAAAAACGTTTGAGGCATAAATATTAGTGCACCGATCCGTTGGCCAGTGATCAAAATAAGATAAGATAAGATGAGATAAATCTTTATTGTCATTGTCACAAGGACAACGAAATTCAAAGGGTGCCATCAGTCGGTGCACATGCCCAAAAACAAAAAATAACTCTCACAATTCACACACAACGCAAGAATCAACAAACAACTGGCAGAAAAGAAAATAATAATAAGAACAGCCACATTCTCACATACATCATTTATGATGATTAATGGTTGTTTTTGATTGCATTTAGTTTTGTTATTGCTATTGGGTAGAAACCGTCTCTGAGATGGTTGGTTCTTGTTCTGGTTGCTCTGTATCTTCTGCCTGAAGGCAGCAGTGTGAACAGAGAATGTCCGGGGTGAGAAGTGTCTTTTGTGATGTGTTGTGCTTTTCTTAGACAGCGGTCGCTGTGCAGGTCCTCCAGTGAGGGGAGAGGGCAGCCAATGATTTTTTGGGCTGTATTCACAACCCTTTGGAGAGCTTTCCTTTGAGCCGTAGTGCTGCTGTTGTACCATACGCAGATACAGTAGGTCAGTATGCTCTCTATGGAGCACTTGTAGAAGGACACCAGCAGCTTCTCCTTGATGTTGTTCCTCCTGAGAACCCTCAGGAAGTTCAGTCTTTGCTGGGCCTTTTTTATCAGCTCGAAGGTGTTCATGTTCCATGTGAGGCCCTGCTCAATGTGGACCCCCAGGAAACGGAAATCAGCTACCCTCTCCACTCATTTTCCCCCAATGGTTAGTGGTGTAATGTCCGTTTTATTCCTCCTGTAATCTATTATGAGTTCTTTTGTCTTTGAGTTGTTGAGGAGCAGTTTGTTCTCCCTGGACCACTGCAACAGCCGCTCCACCTCACCCCTGTAGGCGCACTCGTCGCCTCCTGAGATGAGCCCCACCACTGTGGTGTCATCAGCAAACTTGATGATGGTGTTGCTGTGGTGGGCAGAGGTGCAGTCGTATGTGTACAGACAATAGAGCAGGGGGCTCATCAAAGTTTTGAACTTGCTGAACTCCTTTTGATGCTGTTTTTATTTTTAAAAAAAGATATTCTTTGAAAAACAACCGGTCGTAAACTCCAAAATCGTATTTTTTTCTGTACAGTGGATTCATCAAACTACTGGGTTGTCAGTGAAATTTAACTATCTTTCCTGTCAGTAGGGTGTTTTTAAAAGGAAGTTGGAGGATGTACAGAGATGTGAGAAGATATTTAAAAAGAAAGTTTATTTTTGAGTCATGTTTATGGTCCACTCCAGCTGTAAAGAGTGTGAGAGAGTGAGACTTCAGTAGATAAAAGGAGTACTGAAGGTATTACAACAAAAGTTTTTTTTTTTTTTATCCATAAGAGCTTCTAACTTCTGTCATGAAACATGCCAAATTTGTAAATTATTTGTCCTTTTTATATTGAAATCCTGTTTTACAGTGTCTGCTCTCTATTACACTGTGTGAAATAATTGCTTAAAATAATAAAACTTCGTTATTAGCTGCATTTTAACTGCACAAATTAGAATTACGAAAACAAATCTGCTTGATGTAAACATGCCAATTTGTATCAAAATCTTTTTTCATAAAAGGATTTTTCCCTAGGGTGAGGTGGTTTTCGGATATATTGGAATGAGTGTATTCCACAAAACTGGGGTTGAAACACTTTTTTCGCATCACATGAGTCATGATCAGCAACCTTGTGTCTTTTCAGCAGACACAAGCTTTTAAAAACTTAGCATTGTACTTTCATTTACAGTGCGTCAATGTTAATAATCTCCTACTCCATTCATTTTGTGTTGGGTTTAAAACCGTTGCCTCTATCAAGAAACCTGCAGTGTGTTTTTTCTGTCATGATCAAAGATGAAATAAAGTTCAAATGAATAGTTACGAACAAAATTGCCTTATCTTAAGTCACTACTGGCAGGTCAGAGTTTAAAGTAAACCAGTGAAAGCTTGGTCAGTTCGTCTTCAGGCTAAACTAATGTCCTCTACCAGTGTTTAAATGTTGCGTTTAGATGGCCGGTGCAATCTGAGGCCGAGTGCTCCTGAGTCCCAATGGAGGTTTAGAGCACTGTGAAAGTCAATGTATATTGACTGACGGTAAACAGCATCTGTGTAGATCCATCACTTCTTTGAATCATGGATGCTCGTAAAGTTCCTCTGTTTATCGATCGTTGCGTTTCGCCTTTGTAATTGTCAGTGACGACCGGACAGGAATGTGTCCTGTGCGTTTTACCTCTCGAGTTACCACTCCTGCTCTGCTGCTGAAAGTGCCCTTGCCTTCTCGTTTGAAGAGTAAATCATGTACAGTTTTCCCATTAGGACCCGCTTTGTGGGACTTAATTGAATTGTACCATAGAAAGTACCTTGCAGCAAAAAAGTGTGAAAGAGGAGAAAAAGGCTCGACCCATTATATCCTTGAAGCCTATTGTGTTAAAATCAGCAGAGATCAATAAATTAGTAAGCATCTAGAACATGTAGACCCAACATACTCCTGTGTTTCATCCCCCATCCAACTCGCAAGCCCCTTGTGTTTGTCCTGCTAAGCGTAGTGTGCAAGCTAGCAGCTGTTGGAGTTCCCATTAGAGAACAGAAATGGATTTCACAAAGAGTCGCAGATGTCTCAGACATCAATATAAAATGATCTGTGGGTCAGCTCTGTGCTCCTTTTCCTTCAACTACCGTTTCAGGGAAGTGGATGTGTGGATGCTACGCTGTACGCTTTCCAACTATGACAGTAATTGGATAATTACAGCTGGGATGATAATTTCTACAAATGATGCGCAAAAATGTAAACAAAGCAATGACCGCTGGATGACTTCTAGAAAACTCTACCCTGTTGATTTAGCTTCTCCTTCTTCTTCTTGAACTTCTCTTCTGCATTACCCCATCCTTCTGACCTTGGAATATTTTCTTTAATTTTTTAGATGGTCCTTGATGGATAAGAGCGTTTGACGAGCAGTGGGTGGAAGTTTCCCATAAATTCCACTAAGTTGTGTCTCCATGTTGCATGCTTTAGTTACCCTGAGTCCATTTCACTTTAGTTATGGTAGGAATGTGCCATTGCATGAGAAAAGGTCATCATTCCTGTCATGGCTCTCTCAAGTCCTTAGTCAAGGCTCCCAACATAAGGACATTCTTTCCCACACACGTAACCATGATCCGTTTCATCAACAAAATAACTGCAAATGTTTATTATGTTTGGAGCTTGTCTGTTCTTTACTCAGAGAACATGATGTAAAAATAAACACATTTTCTGAAAAGACTTGCTCAGTTCATTCTAGTTTATAAATAAACCCACAGTTGTTCCAGTTTATTACTGTCTTCACAAATTAATAACTTCCATATAGTAACCACTGAAATGTTATCTACACCCTCATCATTTCATGTCTGCCTTGTGTTTTAGTAACATAGGAAGATACCTACTTTAGCTAAATACTGCTAAAGCATCATTTAACCAAGCTAAATAATGCTAAAGCAGGTCTTTAGCTAAATAATACTGAAACATTATTTAACTAAAAAACCTGCTTCAGCTAAAGCAGACTCAATTCATTCTAATTTATAAATAAACCCACAGTTGTTCCAGTTTATTACTGGTTTCACTAATTAATAACTTCCTTAGTAACCACTGAAATGTTATCTACATTATTTACCATAGCTAAATAATGCTAAAAACCTGCTGAAGCAAAGCCTTTAGCTTTAGCTAAAGCAGGTGTCATCTGACAGTTTTGATTTGTGACAAATTTCGAGAAAATTTATCGCAACTTTAACGTACTCCATATTATGGCGCTACTACAAAACTACACGACTGCTACTAAACCTTCAAAGAAATAGCCTGACAATGCTAATCACATACAACACTATACAGACACTTTGTCTGCACTTATGAAGAGTCACGTCACAATTCAGTTAATAATGCTTTTAAAACTTTGAGGGATTCATAGAAAAGTAAAACTTTCCTCTCCAGAAAGTCTTTTGATTCTTAGATATTGAGACAAGATGGTGACGTCATGGCAGAAAGTAGTGCTTCCTGACTCAGTGGAAGATTTTGACTCTTCATCCATTATACATGAAATATTCAAGACAAGGGGCACATCCAATATTTCCTAAGCTGTCATATCACTTTATTTGTGTCTAAAGCTAATGGCTACTATTAGAATTAACGATGGTGGTAAAGGACTAATGATCACAGTAATGTGAGGACCAGAAAGAGTGCAAGACTCAGAACATCAGTGTTATGACTGGATTAATGGATAAGACATTGGCTAAAACTCAGTTTCAAGATTAGTTGTCATTGATTCTCCTGGACTTATGAACACAATCTTTTTTTTTTCTTTTACGGTGTGTGTGCGTTTCTGTGCTGTTGGTAAATATCGAACAGTGTATCAATCAACACCTCAAAGACTTGGATTCGGATCAAGTCAGGGAAAATACAGAAAGTGTTTTTATAGATAGTATTCCTTACCTCATAATGCTGTCATGTAATCTGATTTTCCGATTTATTATCCAGTTTGCCCAGTGACTTTAAACTCGATCTCCACTAAGTCCTTTGGTCTTGCCACCAATTGTTTTATTGGTAATTCAGCTTCGTCTTGACGGTCTCTTTAAAGAGACTGATGTTTCAGCTGTTCAGCTTCTGGCCTGGCCTGTGCGGCTCAGGCTTTGAAAATGGAGAGACAATTTGGACTTAAAGCAAGACCGAGCTTAGTAGAGATGTTAGCAGTTGTGGAAGTACCAGTTGTTTTGATGGAAACAGCTGAGAAATTAGCCTGGGCTGCCACTACCAGTGATCATGTTTTAATTAATCCATCTGCTTATTTCAGATTACTAATCAATTATTGTAAATGATTGAAACTGATTGCAAATGACAACTTTATGACGTCTAAGGAGACACTTTAGTTCGTGAAAAATGTTTTAATACGTCAAGCAGTTGATCCTTCTGTGGTTTTAAAAGAAGAACCAAATGCTGCTATAAGATCCAGCTTTCTGCAAACATTTTTTGTGTAGAGTATATTGTTGACTTCATAATCCAAATTAGGACAGGACTGATTGTTTTATCTTCGTTGGATTTCATTTTTGTTCATAAAGCACAGTAGTGAAGTTAGAGAAACAAACCAGAAATGGAGCTCATCACGAGTCAAGTCACTACAAAGTGATTTGTTTCTCCATCTTCAGCCTAATGCTGCATGCAACAAATTATGTTTCACACACAAACTTAGGCAACAGTGTAAAATGGATGTTTTTTTTTTAGCAGTATGGAATTACTGTGATGCCTCATGGCATCACAGTCTTAATTGGACTCAATGAATCACTGTTAAGACATGTACAACTGTAAGATTGCTTATGAATTATCTGCCTTGTTTGAATAAAGAAAAGTTTGTGACTTTGTAAATTCATAGTTTATTTAGCATATAAATCCTCTTTAGTATCATATTTGAAATGTGAAAATTAAAAACACTATTTCAGACCAGTGTAGCCTGAGTTTAGAGTGGATTATACATGTGAGAGAGCTGCTCTGCTGCGTATCCTTTTTCTTGTTGTGACTACTCGACTCCCAGCCAGACCCCTGATCTTCCCACCCTCTTTAACATGTTTTTTCAGCTGTGTTTACATTCTAGGCCCCCTAAAAGTTGAAAAGTGGGTTGAATGCCTTCCCCAGTCCTCACCCGCTGACATCTGTCAAGTCTGATTATCATTCAAAACCAGCATTCCTCAGCTCTTGTGCATAGTGAGCTCTTACAAGTTGGGAAAACTTCCCAAAAATTCACAGAAGGAGATAAACATTGTTTCAAGGTCACTTAAAACAAGCTCCAAATGTTTTTAAGTAACCAGATATCTCCAAATATTCAAATGAATAAAAGAAACCTTATAGAAAAATAGAAAATACAGGCATTTTCTGAATAACATCTTTCTAAGACATGTTTTGTTGATTTTAACTAGCTGATTGCTAGAATGAAAAGACTGAAATTACATTGCAGCCGTAATGCTTCATGCTAGCCTTTGACTTTTGCATAGGCACTGCATATGTAATTTGTGATCAATACCTTAAGCCAATATGTTTGCAAGCCGGAAAGAGTGTTGTGTTCATTATGCATTATTAGTAAGTATGAACATAGACCTACTGAGCTATATGACGTTTCATTACCATTGTGCAGAAAGTCCCATCCTATCTCTTTATCTGTTATTGATCAGTTGCAATCCTATCTTAGGTAGTTATTGTTAAAAAGAAATATACACAGACACAGAATGACACACTAAGCAACAACTTAACAGATTGTCAGCTTGATCGGTACAGATCGAAGATTGGTTGGTTGCCATTTCAAAAATCAGAAACCATCGACACTGCGGCATCAGATTGTAGTGACAACACTCTTCAGTGTGTTTGCTATTACTGACAGAAGAAGGCTCAGTATTTGTTATTTTTAGCACAGGCTGTGTTTTTTAAAAGGAAGTCGGAGGCAGTGCAGGGAGGTAGGAAACTATTTTAAAGAAAAATGGATTTTCTATGACATGTCTACGGTTCTTTTAGATTTCAACAGAGCAAAGTACATTAAGACTTCACTGGGTATAGTTCAAAACTTTGAACTGAGATTCAAAGTTATGAACATTTTGTTTTTCTAAAAATTACAATACATCTTTTTACTTCTATTTTTTTTAACGTTCTTATTATTTAAGACAAATTTTAATCAACCTAATACAACATTAGGAAGTCAAACAGTCATAGATTGGAAGTCAACCACAAATCTTCAGTCGATATATCTCAACAAACAATATGTTACTTGTAAGATCCACCAAGATTTAATGTTAACACTTGATAAATGTGAATAAAAGTTAATATTTTTATTGAAACTCCGACGCTGATTTGTTACCAGAATCGTAAACTTCCAACTGAACTTCTGACACATAACTATGTGGATATTACAGCATTCAGGATCATTGGCTTGTTTAAGTCCATCCTCTAGTTCAGTTGCTTCAGTTGAATAGCAGTAATTATTTGTTGACTTATGAGTTTTATTGTCCTTGATAATTAAATAAATGTCAACAAAACCTACAATCCTGGAATAGATTTTTCATCATTTAAAATCTAAAAAGAAAGGAAAAAGTGGAAAAAAGGTGAAAAGGATGAAAGAAAAGGCTTCCATGAGCAACATTGGACTGATAGTTTTTCAAAGAAGCAACCTGGCAAAAATGAATTTATCCAAAAGAAACAAAAAAAACCCAAAAACGGCCATGTGATGAAAGTTTTAGCCATCCATCAAATTTTCCAGACAGCCATTTATTTAGGCGGTCACGGCATGATTACTTGGTTATGATGATGGACAGTTGTGAAGAATGTTGTTCCACTGACGAGGCCAGAAGGCAGATGGATAGTGTTGTGGTAATGTCGTCAAGATGTTAGCAGTCAAGTTGCGTCATTTGTAAAGAATGAGTGATGATTAAACCAGAGAGATCACTCCCCTCAGACTTTTAAAGAAGTGTAGCATTTCAATACCTGCACCAATCAGATAAATGGACCCATCCTTTTCGGGATTTATGCATATAGATGTTCTCAAAAGCTTACAATTTGGATATAGGAAGTGAATATCTGAACTGAAAATCAGAGGGCTTCTTTTTTATTTAAAGTAAACAGCTGGACCTGCACTGTGAGTGTGTGTGTCCCCTCTAAAAAGGCCCCACGGCACTGATTCATCCAAGGCCGGCTTCTAGATGCCATAAATAGTTTGTCTGAGTGCAGTACAAATGTTTTCATGGTTCATCCTGTTCTTTAATTCCCAGCATTTAACTGTTTGCGTTAACTGCAGACAGTGGGACCAGTAAAAATCTGTTGAGGTGAATTACGGCCAGCAGACAGAGAAAGTTCCAGTAGTTTGAATCTGATATGAAGGCAAGTGAGATAAAAGGTGCCACACTTTATCAGTGAATCTCACAGTCCCCTTGAGGGTTTTTTGAACATCTCGAAACTTTTCCACGTCTAAAGAGGGGGTTTTTTTCAGCCTCTTACAGATGCAAATTTATGATGGTTTCCCTCCAGTATCACAAGGTAATAACTTTTATCCCCAAATTGATGGCGTTTCCCTTTTCTTTGGAAACATTGCATTACCTACTGCCAGAGGGCCTGCGGAGCCAAGTCTTTCTTCTGTCGCCAAATGACCAAAATGAAATTAGATTTTCCGGGAGGCGGGGGGGTGAAAACTATTTTCAGAAAGAAAAGTGGGACAGGGTTAAAATTGACCATAAACTGCATGTCATTTTGTATCCTGTCAACCTGAAATATGAGGCAAAAACTCTTTGTTTTGCTTCCTGATACTTGCATTTGCAAATGTCCTCTTTTTGGACTGACTGAGTTTTTTTTTTATTTTTTAGTTGTATTATAAAATTTCAGGAGTTCTTTTAAGGTGAAAAATGGAACATCAAGATCAGAGACTTTCGAATATGCTTTCCTCTGCAAAAACGTAAGTAAGTTTAAAGTTAATTGGTTTCCGTTGCATTCTGGATTTTTAACTCATTTATCTCTATAAAGCATTTACTGAAACATCCTGTCGATTACACCGCTTTGCCTTTGTCTGCACAGTTACTACGAAGCCTTGACGTGCGTTGAGTTTATGTCGTACCCAAATAAGAATCAGTTTCAGATGTGGTCTAGCAACACGATGCTGTGCAGATCTTTTTCACTCATCAAATCAATGCAACATGGTTAAATTCACAGCAGTCTGCTGCTTCATTATGATAGATGCCCAAAACCTGTCATGTTGCAACACGATATTTCTCCTAAGGCCTTCATTGCCCGATCCGTGGTTCTGGCAGCGTTGTGATGTCCTGTTGCTGCACGTTTCCCACAAGCTCAGCTGTTGACGGAATGGAATGGTTGGTGGAGTTGAAATACTTTTTAGCAGCATGGCATAGATGTGCGAGCTTCGTCAGAGGGGAGTGAAGCATGACCTGCTGAGGGGTTTTGCAGCACTTTTAAAACCCAGAACACAATCGGGTAAAGAATAGATTTAAAAAATTTGTGGCAGGGACGATCCAGAGGATGTTGAACCAGAAGAGGGAATCTGGACTGTATGATGATGGCTAATTTCATGTGAACAAAATTAGTTTTAGAGGCATTTGTTAAAAATGTTGCACTGTGATTAACTTGGTTGTTTTTATGTTTAAGGAATATTGCATTTATTTATTTTTTTCATTTTACGTTCTTTTGGGTTCTTACTAGCCAAAGTACGACCCCATCTGGATGTGCACTTACCTTGAAGACTTAGTCAAGATTTGTAATTTGGAAGCAAATCTAAGCAACACTCCTAGTGGGGCCACCATTTTTTTCTTCCCCCCATCTTTTCATTTGATATACTTCAGGGTTTCCCTCAGTGTATTATAAGCCTGGCGGGCCACCAGGCTTTACTTGTGCCCTCATCAGGCTTGGCAATGTTTATTTATTTCAGTCTTTTTTAATTATTGTCTTTTTCAAGACTTTATAGTTGGTGTTTAGGTATTAACCTTCTTCCAATAACGCATAACTATCATGTGATATTTTCAAATTTTCTGTCAACTTTAAACATTTTTCAACTCAAAAACATGGGTTGGCAAGTTCTCTGGAGGAAACCCTGTGCTGATACGTTAGGCTTGCACTAGACATAAAAGCTGCAAGTTTTACTTTGAAAAGCTTCCCTCGATTATTAGTGAGTGATGTTGATGAATTATGGGATGTTAATGACTCCTAACAATCTGTTCATAATGGGAATAAATTAGATTTCCCATTCAGAAAAAAAGAAAAAAAAAATTAATTTCCTCGGTTTTTAAGTACAAGTCTGCCCTGTCATTTAATCATGACATGGTTGCAATAAAAGCTGCAATAAATGTCATTAGGTCAATTAGGAAACAAAACAAACATAGCACACATTTAATATTCTCTCTGATTTGTCTGATCGCTGTCTTCTCCCAAAAGAGACACAACAGAAGATAGAAGTAATTAGTCACCATGTTACATAAGTCTTATTGCTACCGATGGGGATTTTAACGACCATTATATATCAACCTTTAAGGTGGAAAGAACTTGCCATGTTTTGAGAATCCACTTACCTTCACAACATAAATGAGAAATCACACTTTCATGTTCCTTTCTTTTTGTCTTTATGATTTCCAAGACATGCCTAACCGTATCGAGCTTTATCTGAAATCTTCACTCTGAAATTTAACATCCATATTTGCATTCAGGGTCCCGCTTTCACGCTGAGCAGTGAAGAAATTCACTTCCAGCAGTATTTGGTTCCTGGTGTCTATTACGGATTAGACTTCAAAGAGCTAATTTAGGACTGACATCCTAAAAATAGAAGAGCAACACAAGGCTGTAAAACTCAGCGGGGAATGCCTGTGTTCACGTTTCTAATTAATTCATTTCTATGCATTACTCGCGTTGCAGATGGACTGCACCATCTTGCTGTGTTTTAATGACTACCTCATCTCTTCTATTGCACCGATCAAGAGAGTTGAAGTATAAAAAGCGATACACTTGATATTCCCTACCCAGTTGTTTTTTTTTCTCACTAAAAGCAGTTCTTTCTCCTATTTATGGGATTCCTATTAAACAGAGTGAAAGCAGATCTGTCTGTCATCCCTGGCAGGGCTGCAAGTAAAAAATATTTCCTTGATCGATTCATTTATTCAGTATTCTGACGATTAATCCTCTATTCGGATAAAAAATGTGTCACACTTTGCAGATTTTTCATTAAAATGTTAAGTCTTCTCAGTTCAATGTTTGAAATACATTAGAAGATGGAAATAAATGACTAATTCAAATAGATTTTTAAATAAGAAAATAAGCATTTTATTTCCTAAAATGCAATAGCATAGCAGAGCATTTCTTTAGCCACTTGAGGAGTTTTGGGTTAAATATGTTTTACGAAGGCATTTATATCTTAAATGCAAAATATATGTATATATTTGGTACATTTGGTACATAAATTAAAGCTCTGAATAAGTTTTTTTTAAGCAAATAGCCTTTTGTTTTGAGTCTATATAATCCAGTTAACTATTAATCGATTACTACGATAGTTAATGATTATTTCAATAATCGATTAATGACGATTAATCGTTTCAGTCCTAATCCACGGTCGGATTATTCAGCACTTTCTTGAGTTTGTATTTTTTTACAACCAACTTTCCCTGTTTCATGCAATTTGTTTTTCATGAATGAAATGCTTCCGGTGCAGACAAAGGATCAGAACAGCTTTTGTTTTTTGGGTTTTTTTTTAAACAAACTCAGTCGGGTGGCAAATACAGTAGATGCAAGGAGGAGATGCCTCAGGTTATGTTGGTGTTTTCTCAGCACTTCACAAGAAAGCAAAGGTGCATATTTTCATTTTGCTACCCAGAAGGTTTGTGTATAACTGCTGAAGCATAAAAATACCGCCTTCAGTCTTTGAATTTGCTCCATGGAAAACCAAGTAGTTTTATGGTTTTTAATCTTTGAAAGAAAAAGAAAAGTGGAACCAGATTTTACTGCTAACCGTCACAGTTTGTTAAATGAAGCTTTATTAAAATACAATTATAAAATTAATTAATTTAATTAATAGATGTATTGATCAAGATATGTTTCAAGGATGTATATTTTCTAGCATACTCTCCAGTAAAATTATCATTGGTTTACAGTATAAATACCAAACATTTTAATACAAATGTCTAACATTAGCAACTTGGTTTTTATTTTAAAAAAGAAAAGCCATTGTACTCCTATTGCTGCTAAAATGTTAATTTATAACTGTTTATTATTAAAGAATAATTTAATAACAGTGGTTTGCAAATTTGTTGGAACATAAAATGTTTCTTTTTCCCAACTATATTGTTAAGACAGGTTTCCCAGTAGAGTTGGATCTCAATTTGTAGTGTTTATTCTTTAAAATAAAAGTAATGAACGGGGGCAAAGCATATTTTTTCAACCTGCACTGCTTGTTTGAACAAAAAGTTAAACATTTTGAGTTGACAAAATAACCAGGATGTGAGAAAGATAAAGATCTCACCAACTTATATGTCAGAATTCAATATGGCTGCCATCCATAAATATTTGTGCAAATTTTATTTGTGGACATTATGCATATAATGCAGAGACAAACAGTGTTTTTAACTCATGTTCCTAATAGCAATTAGCCTGTCAAAAGCTCATCAAGCCACATGTTAGTTATTTAAATTGGAACAGTTAAGTGTAGTTCTTCACTATAAATCTGAGAAATGTTGCCATTGCAGTGCAATATTCATATTATGTAGAACTGTTTGGATTGCAATAGTTGTTGGCCAATATATTCCAGGTGTTATGAACTTGCATTTCATATCAGTGTAATATTTACTCAGTTGGACAGTGTCTCACAGCAACAGATGCTCACACTGGACACTAATGACATAACTCAAAATGTGATTTGTGTCCAACCCTGCAATCAAAAATTTACCAACTTTATTAACCATTTTTGCAACCGTAAATAATTCAAAACAGCTGAATTAGTTTTTCTTCTATGCAAGAGAAAGGGTGTTGGTCTTCTTTCAGTTAGCTGGCCAACAGTATGCAGCAACAAGTGGGGAAGGGGCAGAACTCCATTCCTTCAAACAGCTGGAGAACACGCCCAACTCTCTGGCACGTTCTCTAGCATCTCACTTTAAACTGTAGGAACAATATGAATTTACGTATAGTAAGCAGCCTATTCCTAATGCTGCATGTTTTTGTTTTGCTTTCTGTGGCTATATTTGTTTTCAAGCAGTTTTATAATTGAGGACTTAGACATGCACATGTCCACAATCCACCTTAAACTTGATCATGTCATTTAACTTAGAGAGAGTTTCTTCCTTCCTTCTGATTTTTGGCGCTGTTATAAAATGCATGGTGTCTGGCTTTTTCGTCTTCTCCCATGTCTGCACTTTTTTCCCCCGCCATCTACCTCAGACGACTTTTAACAGTTCTTTTTCAGACTAACATAGGCTTTTAGAGACATGCAGCAATCAGCCCAAAGAAGGAGGACAGTATGAGCAGGCAGGGCAGAGACATTATTTTCTACTTAACAATCACAGCCCCATTCTCCCTTTCCTGTCATCCCTTGTTTTTGTTCACTTCTCCCCCCAGGGCTGTTTATAGGAACTCATTGTCTCTGCTTTTGGCATTCGCTGCTCTCAAAACTTTGTCCTTGTCATGGAAGTTGATCATGATGGAGGATCCACTTCCAGTGAACCTCTCTGGAAGTTTGACAGCTTACACAAAGACAGAGTATGACCGTTAAGTTTTTCTTCACTATCACGGTTTTTGGTTTCCTGTACTGTGTTTGTGGGACTTACAGTAAATGTCTGCTGCGTACCTTATTTATACCTCTCCAGGTCGAATCAGTGTCACATCTTGTTACCACTTGACATTTTTAATGGGACAAATTGAAGATAAATGATTAGATTATTGTGATATGATAAGTTTTATTAAGAATACCATTGTTTCATACGGTATTCAGCCTGCAGTCAGCTGAAGACATAACAGACAATTTTCCAGCTGTAGTTTTAATCAGCATTATCTTCAAAAAGGTGTTTCCATAGTACCAGCAGCTGCGTTTCCATTGGCCAATTTGGAATTACGAAAATAAATTTGCTAAATGTAAACACGGCTCGCTTGTTAATAAAATATGTTGACTCTAGGATGAGGTGGGATTTTTCTTTTGGCTGTATCGAAATTACTGTATTTTGCCAAACTGCAATGGAAAATTTGTTTTTGCATCAAATGAGTCAGATGATCAACAACTAGATGTTACTACTGGCAGAAATGACAAAGTAGACGACGAAAAGTGGTAGGAAGATGACGGCACGATGTGTTTTTTAATGACATATCATATGAACAAGCTTATTCATGTGTGATTTTAATTGCATTTTTTGTTTAACGGAAACATTACAGTTTTGAAATCATGTTTTTTCAACTTTGTGGAATATCAACTAACTTTTGTGCTCATTTGTAATGGAAACACAGCTAATGTTTCTGTTTCTCACAGCTGTTTTACAGTATTTCACGTATATTTCTAACAGCCAAATTGTTGTTGTTTATCTTACCAATGGAAAAGTTTAGCGGGTGTTTTTCAGCCATTTGACCTGTAGTACTCAGTATTAATGGTCAATATTTGAGGAACATTTAAAAATCCATTATTTGACCTTTGAAAACTAACTTTTTTATATTTGTAGTTTTTGCACGTTTAATGACAAGAAAATGTGTGAAGTTTCACTTTTTTCACTTTTGATTTTTAAAATACGAGCGTAAGAGTTAAAAAAAAATGTTTTAATCTCATTTATGTGAGATAAAATATGATATACCAATGGTAATAATCAGTGGTCTGAAAAATTCAGGCTTAAAAGCTGTTTCTCTTAGCCCAAAGAAACAATTGGGAAGCACTTTCCAATAGAAAAGTAGAAAAAGGAACCTAAATCTACTGATATTTTGTGTGTTACTTTAATTTTATTGTGCAGCAGCATGAAGAATATACATAACTGCATAAAGAAGAATGCTGCACCTTGCAAAACTCCAAAACATCCTTATCCTGGACATCAATAATCCAAATCCTCCTTGTACTTCTTTGTACTTTTCAAACTTGCACCTCTCTCGTTAGAGCTCTGTGTTGTTCTCAAAAGGGAGCCAGACACGGTTGCCCTGCTAGATAATGGTTTTTCAAGTCTGGCTCCATGTATGCATACCTGAACTGTGAGTCAGAATTGTACACTCAGATTAACTTTGCTCCATTTTATCACTCTCACTGCTTTATTCTCTGTGATCTAGTTAGGCTATCATATATCTGTCTCGACTGAATATTTTATGACGCGATGCCCTCCTCTGGCTCCAAAACGTGTCGAAGCTGATCTGTCGTCATTCTGTTTCTATTGCTGTCCTTTAACCTGCTTATGGGTAGGAAAGGGCTTTTTCTGCCGCTTTTAATGTCAAAAAGGTCCAAATGGCCATCTGAAGTGGTCATTTTATACCACTTCATCTTAAGAATTACAAGCTCCATGTCTTGTGGTAAGTTTTATTACTCTTTAAATTATGCATAGCAGTGTAACACAAGTAATATATGTCTCATATCAGGACAAATGATTCCCACGTAGGACTCCTTTTGAAGTAAATTTTAAAAATATTACTTGTAACTGTTTTTATGAAGCAATTTTACATTAGTAAGCCACCTTAGCGATGGTTTTAGCTAAGCTGTAAGATCTGATATAACATTTAAATCCAATGCTAATATTACTATTAAACAATAATGCAGCAGGAAAACATTTTTATAAGATGGTAAGAAAAGTGTTAACAATATTATTGTAATACAGGAGGAGGCGATTAAAAGTATGGCAGAAACTGGACACTTGTATAGGCTAAAGTGGTAACAATATAACACAGCTGGCTGTTGCAGGAAGTTAGAAAAGCAGCAGTTTAAGTCTAGCGAGAGCTATTCCTTTCAACATAAGGTGACAACTTTTCATCATATTTATTCATTTGTACCCAGTTGCATTTGTTGGGTAAATATTTGCTCGCAATGCAAGCAAAATAGTTTTGAGATAGCATTGTGAGCTCACCCTGTCCCCTCTTAGCTTGTGAGATTATCACAAAAACAGACTGACTGGTACAGGTTTCTAAAGATGTTTTTATTGAATTAATGTTAAAATCACTTTTTTTTTCTATTTATTCAGTGGATGTAAGCATCAGCCGATTAACAATCACACATAATTAAGGAAATCAAGGTTGAGAAATCAGCTGATTATCTCGGATTGGTTGGATTGCTGTTCAGTGCAGTGTGGTGTTTAGAGGATAAACCTGCTTCCAAAGGACAGAATCATATTCATGTCTCTAACCTTATTTTTTCAGCTTACTTAATTGTTTTTATTTCATAGTTCGCATTTTGCAACTTTAAAACTTCACATCACTTCGCAGAGTTGAAGACTTCTTAATAGTTTTAAAGAGGCTATGCAAAAGTTCAGGCTGTATTTGAATTACTACCGAAGATGACAACTGACAGCAACTCTTAGTTAGCAGCTACAAAGCTCATATTTCGCGTGTATGGCACTGCATGCAGAGGCAAAAACAATCCAGTGCTTTGGCGTTATCACTTGGTGTCAGTCGGCTCCCCGAGCTCAACCTCGCTGACGCAGAAGCCCTTTCATTCGCTTTGATCTCGTTAATAATTGCATGCCATGCAGCTGAAAAAGAAGGGCAGATTTAAAAAGCAGCAGAATGCTGCAAACTGATAGGGATAATAATAGCGGGGGACTTGAGACTTTTGTGCTGTTTGAGTTTTAATCCACTATTGTCTATTCAGCTGTTTTAGCTCATTGTGATATTTTTATTGAAAAAAAAAAAGATAATTTTTTTGAAACCAAAGACAGTATTTAATGGATTTACAGGAGGTGGATTTGAATTTTTGTATTTTCCACTGCTCTTTTTGGTTGAAGGTCTTTTTGTGATCCCCCCCCCCCCGACAAATAAAAGTAAAAGACATGCTGTCCTCCACTGTGTCCACCCTGGAGCAGCTCTGATTGGGCTCAAACAGAACGAACGTCAGCTGGCTCGGTGGCAGAACCGAAGAAGAAAAGCACCAACCAGGGACACAAGCAGGCCAAGAAACTGAACTGTTTTTGTTTGTCATTCTCCTTTCTCCATTTAACATTCTTCCATTTCATTGTCATCACTGAAACTCACACTCACCTGTTGAGTTATTCTCATAGCGGCAGCGATTTCAATCCTAGAAGCTCTTAATGTTTTCACAGGGAGTCAAAGGCGTCCTGGGGCTGCTATGGTGTGTACATTGTAATAAAAGTGTGTATTTTTTGAGTCATGTCAGATCAGATGTTTGCCTGATTAAATTTCATGAGTTTTTTTTCCACTCTGTACAGTCTTCCCCTAAGCTAGGAACAGAGTGAACACAACATGCAGAGCAGGTTGCATTACACAAATGGAAAACTTCAGCAGCCAAAACAGTCTCATTCGCTACCAATACCATAAAGAGTAAAAAAATATAGATGAAGCCAATTTAGATTGTCTCCACCAAGAAGTTTGTTTCTGGTTAAATGTAGTAAAATTATTATCAGTTCGAAAGTTGAAAGTGAATTTTTAAAATTTTTATGGATGCAGCGATGTGAAAATTTTGTGCCGATATTTGATATCAATATTGCCATTATGGCCGATAACCAATATTTACAGATACTACTCCTTCGACACGGTGGAAAAAAATGACCTCACCACTAAGATTACTTACAGGAAGTCCACACATCCTTAAAGTCTATAAAAGTGTTAAATTCATTTAAAAATAAGTTGACCTTAGAAACATTAATCACAGGTCTTGAATTCTGATGAGGCAGGACTATTTTATACTATTCTATGTATTGTTTTCTTTTCTCATGGGACTTTTCTATTAGGCAGAAAGTTTGAGTTGCGCACAGAGATCTTTATTGAGTTCTCTGACTCGAGACGGTTGAGGCTACCGCTAACTAGCAGCTAATATACGCAAGCTAGCTTTTTTGCATGCATCATGGATAAGTCCAAATTTATCAGCAGTTGACTAGAAGACTTGTCGGCTGTGAATATTTAGGTCCGACATTTCATTCATAAAAGTCTTTAAAAAAGTCTTAACTTCGGATTGATGAAACACGCATGAACCCTGGACTAATATCGGCCTGGATTAATTTACAAGACTGAGACCAATATATATGAAAAAAATGACTAACGTCGGCCGACATTGATGTTATCGCCGATGTGCAAATTCTTCTGTTTTTACTTACTTGCTATAAAATGCTACATGCTAAAAAAATAAATAAAACCTTTTCAGCTAGCAACAGAAAAATTCTCATTTTTCATAATAGCTGACCAGCTTTTTGCATGTTTTCACTGGTATGTGAGGTTGGAGGGCCTCCTTGTCATCACCCTAATCTTTAGTTTCCTCCACAGATTCTCCATGATGTCCACACATATGTGATGAAAAACAAGTTCAAGTGGAGGATGTGGTTGTGTTTTCCGTGAGTGTGTGTGTTTGTGTGTGAGAGCACAGATGACAGGAATAGTTATGCATGGAGTTTTGACTCGCATACAAACACAGAGCTCACATTCACAAATGAAAGAGGGGTGAACCATAATGGGCAGGTTGGCCATATATAGGCCATATATAATGGTGCCTAACCACAGGCATTTTTCCCAGAAGCAATCTGACATTATGTGTGGTAACATGTGGTTTGTAGCAGCTGACTCACTAAAGACTGAAAAACTCAGGTAGCCTCTGAAAACAAAAAAACAGCACGAATCTCTGGATCCTGGATATTTGGAAGATAAACAAGCAGGTCATAATTAGACAACTATTCTGTTTTTCAGGAGAAATTTTAAATATTTTTTCTGTCAACGTTGAGGAGCTGTGTGAAGCTTTGAACATCTGAGCACTGTGCAATTCATAATCTGAACATAGCAAAAATACTGCCAACCTACCAGTACCTGCAACTGTAAGGTGATGATACAAAAACAATGCATTTTAGAAACAACATATTCTATTATTTCCACTGCATAGTTATTCACTTTTTTGTGCTGGTGTCATAAAACCACAACAGAACGCATTAAGTCAATACAAGCCTGTTTGGTTCTGGCCTTTCTCCAACCAGTAGTGTCGTTTGGTTTCTGTAAATCATCATCAGGAAGGAAAGCCCGCTTATTATCACTTAGTCTTGCAGTCAAATGGAGTGATTAGATTGATAACGTGTTATCTTTCATCCGATCCCAGAGAAGGACTAGGTTTTTTTTTCTGCCTCTTTGCAGTTTTTTGTGTTATTTTTTGTCTTTTATGCCAACATTCAAAGTGCAGCCTACAGGAATATTTCATTTCCACTTCAACCCCAATAAAAAGTCACCGTCATTGCAGAAGTTGCTGCTTTTTTTTTTTTTGCACATGTTGACTTCATGTGGCCCTTCCACCTACTGTGACCTGACTCTTTATTTTAATATCGACCCTGCTGTGTAAAAAGCCAGATGTCAGGTGATGGGGGCGCTTACCCCAGAGCAGGTCAGCCGCCCACTGCTGTCACATCTGCATGCACACCACCTCCAGAAAAACGCCCGGCTTAAAGCGAAATGAACTGCCAAAGTGCCGCTGAGACTAAACACCAGAGAAGCTGGCATCCATCAGTTGTCTTTGTCTCCAAAATGTTTTGAGTGTTTCAGCGAGAATTCCTCTGGTTTGTTTCGATTGGAATGAGAGCGAACATTTGTGATTTACCGAAAGTCTTTAAAGTCTCACAGAAGTGACGAACTGTGGAGGCAGCAGTGGAAACTTAACCGGCAAACCATCTGTGGGGAAAAAAAACAAAGCAAAAAAAAAAAAGATTGGTTTTGTTTAGACTGAGTTTGTATGTGTTGGCTCATAGGTTCCTGACACTCTAAGGGTTATCTTGATGGTATTCGCTTAAGGACATTTCACAGAGCTTTGCTATATACTTTTTAAAAAATATTTTGTCACATTAGAACAACAAACATTAATAAGAATTTTACTTTAGTGGGGATTTTATGTGATTAGACCTACAAAAAGAGCCACCATTTTGCTGCATGAAACAGCTGCAGATGTATTGGGTTATTTTTTTGTTTGAGCTGCAAATTTTAAGTCTTGAATTCAACTTAATTCATGAAAACTATTAATCACAGAGAGTGTTGTAGCTGATCCTGTCGCAATAAGCAATTGAATTATAATCACTTCCAGAAAGGGAATCCTATAAAAACAAAATGGTTTATCATAAAATAAAAAAGCTACAATCTACTTTTATCAATTATTATAAAGTGAATCAAGTAAAAAAAAGAGAAGAAATCTCACAGATCCAGTGCTTGTAAGTAGGCCTGCCACAATAAACAATAAATCAATTATTTACAAAAAAACTAAAAGGAACTCGATAATTTCATTTGGTTGATTTATCGGTTTTCTCCTTTTTCTCTCTTTTTACCAAAAACCGAATGATAAAAGTCTTCAGTCTGGTGTTTTGGTCTCAGCTATCCCTTTATTTGAAAGATAATTTTGTCTTCATAATTTATTTTATTTGTTGTTTCTGTTTTCTTTATTTATTTTGGATGTTCCAAATGCCTTCAAGTTCCAGTGTTTAAATGTTCACTAGAATTTAAAGTTGATCTTCGAGAATGTGTTCTTTCGTTTTTATGTTATTACTATTATATTACTTGAAAATGTTCTCAACAATTTTATCGTTTATCTCGATAAGTTCTGGGACAATTTATCGACGGCAAAATTTGTTATCATGACAGGCCTATTTGTAAGTTATAGTAGAGAATATAACTTAGCTGTAAAAGATACCTGACTGCGTGGCACTACAGTAACGACCCCCATAAAATCACTGAATCTATTTCTCTCTGCTTTTTTTAAACTCCTTGTTAGCTCACTCCAAACATCAATCAAACATCCTTCAGTTCTGATATAATACTTTTCTTCACTTGTTTCATTTTTATTCCATGCACCTCGTCTGAGACGTACCGGGTCACATTCTCTGTCTAGACTCTGTATATAACAAACCGTTTGGCTGCTGACACATCTATTAAATTAGCATTAGGCCGACCAGGAGCTTCTTGTGCTTTAATCCATATCACTGGCAGGCGGACAGCTGCTTGACTCTCTCCGTGCCTGTGAGATGTATGGTTAACAGGCATCATGGAACTGATAGGGCTCTTTGGGACTTCAGTTCTGCTGGGAGGATTGCTCTTAGCCTCATTCTTTCAGGGGTATTTTTTTTAGTCTTTTTTTTAATCCCCTCTATGCAACATGAGGAGTTAACAAGCCCCGGTGACTGCTGAAGGAGTTCGGTGGACACTGGGATTGAGCGTGAGCTATAATTACTACCAGGAAGGGAATTCTATGTCTTGTCTAGCTGACTTCATCTTATACTACTTCTCTTACCAGCTTTATCCTTTACGTTTTTCTGCTGTTTACCCCTAAAACAAAACTTGCCTTAGTGGGTTTTTCTCTCCCAACAATTTTCCGTGCCTATCTCGCTCCACTCTCGTTCCCTCCCTTCGTCGTCGCGTCGCTCTTAAGCTCTGCCTCCGTTTCCTCCTCTCATTCATGCTCCGGCTTCTTCCCCACCAGGCTTTTCATGTGGCTCATTCATCCGCCTGACCACAGACCGGATTCACACCAGCGCTCCGTGAGTAGTGTGCTTCCAGCTTGCGTCGCCGTCTATGTTCGTTTCTCGTCTGCTGAGCCTCCACCAACTGTTGCCCCCGGAGGCTTTCTCGCAGGGCCACATGGGTTCGCAGACGTAACGATCACACAAGGCTTTAAGAGATTCCCAGAGAAATTTCCTTGAGTTTTGGAGGAAGGGGACTGTGCGAGAAGCAGCAGAGGTGGAGTCGTAGGCCTGATAACCTGCATCACCGTTGTCAGAGGATTAGACTGATGGGACACCCTTTAATTTAACAGGATGTGTTTGCGTTGGACAAGCTGGCTCACATTTTAATGAGCGCACCTCATGCACAGAAAAGCTGGAGTTTAAATATTTGTTCAAAGTGTCACTTTTAGGCAGCTGTTGGATTTTTGGGTTTTATTGCACAGAAAATTGTTTATCCTGAGATCCACGCATGGCTGTTTAACAGCTTTTCTAGTTTGGTTTTATAAGAATAATATTCTGTTTGCCCTATGATAGTACTGAATGTATCTTGGAGCAGCGTATTCTTCAGAAAGGCTCAGTAGCAAAGCAGTGTTTTGTCACAGGAATTATTATTTTCCTTCTGTCTTTTTTTTTTTTTTACATTTTCTGCACATTTTTCTACTGTCTGTAGAGAGCATTAATCATAATATGACTTTCTACAGTCTTAGTAAATTCTAATTTTACACTTTGGAAAGTGAAAGACAGCTTCATACCAAAGCAAATTATTTGTTGATACTTTTTCCGTGAACACAACTGGTAGTGCTTAAAGCACAGAAACGGTTTTACTTTTTCACTAAAAATATTGATGTCCTAATAAGGAGTTTTATCTCCTTTATTTTTTTTAAATTATTCCATTGGCACTTGTGGCCTTTTACTACCAGACAGGAAATGGGCAAAGAGAGAAGGGAGGAAGACATGCAGCAAAAGTCTCAAGGTCAGAAATCGTAACGATCAATTGAAGGAGAGCGATACCCGCTAATATAATGTTCTGTCAACTTAGCACCTAAATCAAGCGTGACTTTATGATTTGTTTCTATAGACCACTTGCAAAATATAACTTCAGTCTTCAGAAATGCATCATGTTTTCATGGAGCCATTTATTGAAATGCTAGGCTAACCTAGCGTATTTCCGTACTGTTTCAGTATGACTTGTTGGTAGTTCAGTTTGTAACAGATTTTAGTTGGGTCTTAATGTATTGTGTGTGGACATAATTTACAGGGTAAAACTGCAATTGCAACTGCTACTGTAGATTGCAAGTGTTAGATCAGGCCAAATCACACAGTCAGGCAGGAAGAAGCAACAGCCAGTACAGCCTCTCTTTCTCTTTTGGAAGACATTGCAAAGGATGAAAAACACTTAAAATTTTAGCAAAAATCTGCTGCTCATGAAAATTTCTAGAATTGAGGGTGTTTCAGCATGGCTGGCTTGTACTCCTACTGGCAAAAGACTTGCAGACAGTGCACCAGCATTTAGAATCAGGAGTTTATGCAGGGTTTACTTTCCTTTCTTTCAGCATACATGGGAATTTAACAGTGTACACGGGTTTTATCACTCCAGTCTTTCTTTTTAGCTCTAAGAGGGAAAAAACAACACACATTTGTGAGACCTACCACATCTCAAAACTGCCCACTATGTAATTGTTAATTGAACATCTGTTTTTATATAGGTATGTAAGTGATAGTACACATTTTTCAGTAGAATTAATGAGTATGATGTCTTCTGTGACCATTTATCTGTTTTATAGAGCAGAAAAGTTGGTTGCCAGTCACTTTATCTCTCTGTACTGCTTTTCTTTTCTGTGCCCTAAAAATAATCCAGGCACACTCTCAGGCTAAAGTGTTGATTGGCATGGTTTCATACCTTTTTTGTTCTTCACTTCACTCGTGTGAGCACCAAGAGGGTAAGCCAATGCTAAATGAACTGACAGGGAAACATTTGGATGCCGTCCTCTGCCAACAATGAGACACAAGTGTTGAAGCTTTGCCTTTTAAGTTAACAGAGAAAAAAACGGGTCGCAATGCAGTTTTTTGTAAAAGTTTTGTAACCTTACAGAAACCTGATGAGATTCTCAAACAAACATTTTGGAGCTGGTTTTGTTCTGTATTTCTACTAGTCGTAAATATAGGATAGAGGGGGGGAAAAAAACATGTTTTTGTGAATGTAGGCTACAACATGCAACAGCCAGCTCCCACAGCTATGGCTCGACCACACTGATTTCCTGAGGTTGACGGCTACTCTGTGATTGCCCTGCAATTTAACAGACCTTGAATCTTTTCTGCATGCGGTGTGTTCACACTAAACTGCAAGACAGTTTTCCTTGGTAAACTTTTCTTTAAATCAGAGATCCTTCCTGATTGATGTCTTACTTACTGGAAACTGTAGCACAAATGATCAAATTATGACTGCTCAATCTTCAGAAATCCACTGTCATAAGGAGAAACTAGCCAAATTTCACTTAGTTAACTGAACAAATGAAAGTAAAAAGTCATTTTCAGTAAAAAGCTGTAGATGTATTTTCTCCTTTTTTGTTGATACAGCTAACTATGTTGGTCAGCCACATTGGTTGTGTTGTTGTCCATTTTAATTATCAAAGATACATCCACTCTAAGAATAGTGAAACTAATCAAACTTTCAGTTGGTGCTTTTAAGTCTTTAGTCAATAAGAAACAGAATGGGCTTGATATGATTACTAAACAGAAAAATCAGAAAAGAAAGGTTGCCACAATTGGCCAATACCATTACACTGTTATTGATATATCCCATCATTCTCTTACAAACATTACCTATGAAATTGCAGCTTAAAGAAGAGTTGTTTTGGACTTGTCAAAACATTTTGTTGCGCGAACATCAAGACTTAGACACGCTATATCTTGTGCTTAGCCACCACTGTGACCGAATTTACCTAGACGCTACTCAAAAGTTGAAGCAGTGAACTGATAACATTATATACTACTATGCTATGCAGAAGCTTTGTCTGCACTAGTGAAGTCAATAACTTGAAGAAACCAATCATGTGATCAGTTATTGTGGCACAAAATGAAATGCGTTTGTGATGTCACAAAAAGATAACTCAATCTGTCTTGTCACAGCAGCAGACTGTACACACTATCAAAATGGGGGGGAAAGAGACAATGATTTACAATATGTTTCTTGTAGTTTAGATCTACATGTAGTAGGCTAAGAAATAATGTAATTGCAGGTGTAGGGTATAAAAATCAGACCTAAAAATATTAACCAAAATTTTAACATATATGATTTATGAAAGGCAACTGTGAGTCAGAAGCCACCAAGGCAGCTGTGGTATCTGAGCGACCAAGTGACCTAGAGACCTTTTGGTCTCTGAGTCACCTGGTGCCTCCTGCTGTGCCACCTGCCGTCCTCTGCCAACTGTGGCTGTGGGTCAATGTGCATTAGACCCACACCGTATTCAACCTTAAATAAATGTCCAACACACACTGACGCAGGAATTCTTCTTAAGTCAGCTCAGAAGGTTAAGAATGATGGTGCTGCCTTAGCCAATTAGTAGCAACTACTTGTAAGAGGCACATCAGTCTGAGGTCCGGCTGCAGACCACTTGTGTGTCCTTTGCTCCTGAAGCATTTTTAGAGAGAGCTGAACTGCACCTGCTGCTGCAATGAGCTAGATCAACACCCACATGTTGTCTTTTTGATATATTTAGGCTCACCTGCTTGATTATAAATGCATTTGTAAAATCTCTGCCAGATGGATGACTGGCATTTTCAACATACTTTTAAATAATGATGCAAACAATTAATTGACTTACGATTCATTGTCAAAATTAGTTCAATTCGATTATCTAATAATGCCAGCTTAGACCTTCTTTTAGTGTAGTAGTATTGCTGCCATCCTGAAGAGGGCGCTGCTGGTCAATCCTAGGTGGAGCCAATTGATACAGAAACAAAGATGGTGGAGCCATACCAGAACAGGAAAGAGAAAGAATCTAGAGTCCAGCGTGGGATGGAAAATTCACTTTAGGCTATTCTGTTTTGAAATATAAATATTTGACAGGTTCCTTTAGTTTCACATTATGTTTTTTTTAAAACCCCGAACATTATGAAAAATTTAGCCCTTTATGTGATGGAAAACGATGCTCGACCCTCTTCATACAAGAGAAAACTCAAGTTTTTAAGGAAATGGCTGCTTATCAATTAATCATTAGTCAAGCAATTAGATCAGTCAACTTTATATCAACTCATTGATCACAGTCTATCATTAAGTAATAGACTGTGAGTTTAATTTTTATATCTGAAAAAGCTTTTTCAGTTCACTCCTGTTGTGCTGACCAGTGTAGAGAATAGTCTGGAAAGGGATCCTTATTGAGACAAATAAAAAAAAATTAAGGAAATCAAACTTGCCACAAACGATTATATTTTCTAGCATCAGCGGTATTCATAAATCGATTTTTAGAAATACCGAAGTGTGTTGAAGGTATGGATTTAAATCGTGACTGCTTGTGTGGCATCAAGCGTGCCACTAAGCTCTGGATTTTAAGTGACGATTTGTCTGTGGTGCTCCACCAAGCCATGTTGTTGTGTAAAAACTTCCTGTGCCTCGTTGAACTTAACCACAGACGTCAACTATATTGAACACACCATGTTTAAAAAAAAAAACACAGGCTTTCAAGACAGGCTTACTCTGTAATCTCTGACATTATCTAGATCATAAACGTCAAGCTTTGAGAACCAAACTGCATTTTGGAACTTTAAAGCGTGTGCTGCTTGTGGGATATTTTTGGAACCAGCTGAGCTCACTGGCTTGCACTATACAGTTTGTGGGCCATTGAGTAAGAAAGGTTGGTTGGGTATTGTTATCATGTGATGTAGACTGTCCTTCAAGCAAAAGACGGTCACTTGGTGGATCTCTTTTCAACTATCTTGTGGTTGACCAGTTGTTGAACTTAGTTATTATACTTTAATCCTAATTTCAAGCAGGAATAACACACAAACTAACTCACATGACTTATAGTATTAATTGTAACAACTGAAGTTTTAATGCTCGACAATTGCCTTGATGTATTTTTTGTGGTGCAGCCACTATCTAGCCCGCCACACGCCAGTAGTGGGTCAAAATGAAATTGAAAAGCCTGTCTGGTAGAGACGCGGATTTTTTTGATTCCAATTTTTAGGGTCATGATTCAGTTCAGAAACCACCTTTAATTAGAAAACCGATTTTTCTATTCAAATGGCCCAGAGATTGTTGAAATTATCTCACTGACGAGGGGAAAAGACGTTGTAAATAAATAGGACATTTATCTAAAGCAATCAAATTCCATCAATTTACATTTAAACAAAAATAACATTGTGCATAAAATTCTGTAACTAATTTCCAGTATTAGGTTAGCTTAGCTGCCTGGCTTTTTCTTAACCCTTCCGCAGTCTTAAGAGATAGAGTACTGGGGTATTAGGACCCCATGAGTTTTTTACGCTGTCTGGCGGAGTCGCACTGACCCTGTGTGCGGTTTTCCGAGGGTTTTGTGTGTGCATGTGTGGGTGTGTGTGTGTGTGTGGGGGTGTGTGTGTGTGTGTGTGTGGTTTCGAGAACTGACAGCAGATGTCACTGTCCCTACTGTCTGACAGTGACATCTGCTGCGCTCATCCGGAGCATCATGCTTAGAATGATGGAGAGTTAAATAAACAAAATATCAAAGAATTGTTCAAAATACATACGACGGGCAAGATGGCCAATTGGGCACGTATTAGGATATGCAGTATAGTTGCAAATTAAAGTTGTACGTTTAAGACATACAACTTAAGCGCATTTTAAAATAGATTTTTTGACCATTTTGAATTGATTCAGAATTACTAGAACTAGGAATTAAGATTTGCAAAAGAATCAATCATTTTTCTGCACCTCTGCTTTGATAACAGGCTGAGGAAGGTAAAGATAGAACAAAGAAGTGAAAACTTTGAGCATAGCTAAATGACGAGCTGTCAAGTCATCCTGATGCTTTGTTCACAAACCCTTTCAATGAAACTGTTTGTGTTTATGGGTGCCAGTGATCCACTGTTGTGAGTAGTGAATCCACCATATGAAAGCTGTACCAAGTGATGAACAACACTCCTCCTTTTGGAAACCTGTATTGGAGGACGAAGTGTCAAAGTTGTTTTTGCAATTGTTTGGAGACAAAGTTGAAATTAAGGGATGAATTTGATCATTTGTACAGTCTAACTGCTCAGACAGGAAGATATTCTTTTCTTTTATGCATGTTATTATTTACCTCCTTAAGACAAATTGGAATCTGCTGAAATTGATAGTGGCAGGTCAAAACTCAGCGAAACCTGGAGATTGGAAAAAAGCCACAAAAGTTTGATTTCTGCATGTCTAGTTTGAAGATATAAATAATCTGGTTGTATTAGGTGAAAAATGTAACTTTATAGTGGAGTTTGTAGCTCTGTTAGGGTTCTGTATCCCGCTTCTCGTCCAACGCCCGTTGGATATAGCCACTGGCAAGGATAAGTTGGTATAGACGATGGATGGATAACTACAAAAGCACACAGATTCCACCTTGCTGTTATGTTTTGAATAAACAGGAAGCCAAAATGAAACTGTAAAAGTAACAGATGCAACATAAAACATAAATTTAAAATGAGGTGAACTTTCTTTGTAACAATTATGTGCAGTAGTAGACTTTTTTTACTTTATTTATTTATTTTTACTCTATTTATACTGTAGTGACTACAGTAGACAGTGTGTAGGAAGAGGAGCACATCAGGATTTTTAACAGCATATTCTACCTTGTGCTTTTTAAATCTCAGTGGAAAGCAAGACTGAAATAAATGTGAAACTCTAAGACTGTATTCCAATTTAAATAGTGCTATGCCTGATAGACTGGGCAGTGTTTAGCTTTTTAACAAATAAAAACATGTTTGCAGTAAATCAACACTGGAGGGCTGAGTAATAAGACCAGCTGGGAACTTAATTTTCCCGAATGCACTTGGAGATATAAAAACAGCCATAGAAGTAATCAGTACGTTTATTTTCAACCCCCTGATGCTTTTCAAAATAAAAAAAAGCTAAATGCAGAGACACAGAATTAAAAGCCGACTCATGAGTCTGAGTATGCCGTTTAACAGTTCAAACTGCTATTATTGCCATCCGCTGTAAAAGCAGCAGCGATGGCTCATGGTATCCCTGGAAGGAGTCGAGGTAATAGTATGCTAGAGCTGTGAGTACTGCTTAGGGGAATTTAACAGGTAGCAGATGGACTACTAGAGCCAGCTGTTGTTTATGAGGCAAGAGGGAGACATTGTGGTTTAGAGTTCAGAGGCAAGGACATGTGTGCAATGGCACCTGTGAACAATCCTTACTTTGATGGAAATCTGCTGAGGTGTGCAAACCAAACAGGGTTGCATTGATTCACTACATGCTCTGAAGAAGACCACAGTAATGGTTTGATGAAACTGCTTATAGTCGACATATTTCTGTCTATACTGTGCTATAATATGTTTTATTTTGTAACATTTCATAGAAATAAGCTAGACATATGAGGGCAAACAAGTTAGCATGCAAGCTACTTCTCAGTGCCGCCCTTGTAAGAACGATTGCAAATGGCATAATGGAGGAAAATTGTGTTCCTTAATTACTGGGAGATCGGTGATCGGAATCGGCAGGTCAGGCTTTTTAAAGATCGGTAATCGGCGATCGTCCAGAAATCTGCTATTGGTGCAGCCCTGCTGGATTGTGCTGTAAAATAGAGATATACTGTATGTGTCCGGAAAATACATAATACTGCCCCTTTAAACGCAGTATTATGCTTGTTTAGAAAGTTGTGCAAGGACTTTTGCTTCACAAAATGAGTTATGACTGTATTGGAAGCTAAGAATCAAATATAATATTTGTCCGCATTAGCCAGATGCGGTTTTTCTCAGGTGCCTCACTCCCTGTTCACTAGATATGCAAATAAGCAATAAAAAACTTGTTTTTCAAATACTAATATTTTATGAGCTTTTTTCCCCGCTGAGTTCATGTGTTGCCCCCAGCTGTTGCCACCCAGGGGGGTGAGCCGTATTAAGAGCCACCACAGGAAATATGAACACGTACGACCCTTTTCTTTTTTTTCCTCTCACAGTTAAGGATATCAACAATGGCGTTTTGGACATTTGTCTTACATACAACGCAGCTTTCAAAGACTTTTTATCCATTTTTTGTTTCATACAGTAAATTTTCCTCATTCAAAATAAACTAAATTGGCTGTTACAGAGAAGCCAAGGCCTTTGGGATGCCTGCGGTTATTTTCATCGCAAATAAAACGTCTAATGTGGAACATTAAAGCAATCGTAAAAAAATAGGGTGATGCTTTTTTTTTGTTGTTGTTTTGCCTTGTTTTTCTTTTTTCTTTTGTTGCATAGCAACCCACATGGAGTGACTTACTTTGCATCAAATACAAAACCTCCAACTGATCCTACAACAAAGGAGGATAGGATTCGCTGACGGGCTGAGCAGTCTCAGTTTGCCCATGAAAAAGTATGTCTTCTCTTCACAGTTGGCATTAAACCCACCAACTGGATTAGAAAAGCTGTTACTGTCTAGTTTATTTTCAGCACAGTCGCAGCAGAACAAGGCAGAAACGAACACGCCGCAAAGACACGAGGCGCTCAAAGTGACGCATTATACAGAGCATTGTGCGTCCAAATCAAACCGCAATAAATATGCATTGCATTTAGTCTCTCTTGTGTTTTCTGGCTTTTCTGCATACAGTGAAGACAATGTTCCTTGAATACTAAATGTGTCAGCAAATCTGACAGCTGTGTGATAAGGCAGCGGTGCTTCTCCAACGTATCGTTATCACACAAAATTGGAAAGTAATGTGAAACAGTATTTTTAAAAAAAAACATATTCCATATTTTTGCACTTAAAAAGATTAATACATCAAAATTTTAAGCTGGATTTATTGTCAAAACCCTCACGGATGATTTACAGTACGGTGAACTGTGTACAGTGGAGTAGGGTGATGTGAATATGACCCGACATTTTCATAAGAAGCAGGTTCGTGTCAACTTTTGCACATTTGTGTCGGATATCTGATAGCCGTTATGTAAAGCCGTGCCTGAACTGTGACTGGCTCTGACAATAAGCTATGATCTGCTTCACGTCAAGCCCCTCTCTCTCTACTTCGTCTTCCTTTCCACACTTTTCATCTCTTTATCTTGAGTAACTCTGCTGTGTGTGCCTCTCTTGTCATCTGTAGGCTCCAGCTGCAAGTGTTCTCAGCTCCATCATCTGGGACTCCATGGCCACCATGGCTGCTGCTGCTGCTGCTGCTTGATTCATTGCACTGTGAGTTAGCTTCTGTTTTATGTGAGAATGCGTGCGTGTCCAGGTCTCCCTGTCCACCTGCGTCTTGTCGTGTCATTTTCTTGGTTAGTCCTGGAAATGAGCCGTGCATGCGCATTCAATCAGCTGTAGAAGCCTCACTGTGTCACTATCAAAAAGGTTTTTGTCATATAAATTTGTCACAGTAAAGTTTTTACCTGTGACTAGGGGTTGAACCAATTAGTCGACTAGTCGACTAGTCGACTCTAGGACGTCTCGCGAGTTTTTACATTTCATGTCGACTAGTCGCAGTCATGTGATTGCCGGTGGTGACAGCCTGTGCTGATCTGACAGCACAGTATACGTCACAAGACACAAGAAAAATAAGTTAATACATTAGTTTAAATGATATGTAGATGGATGCATATTTGTGGTTTTACAGTGTTTTTAAAAGGAGATGGAGTTGCAGCTGCAGTCCACTACAAAACACGAGCCGTCTAAAACTCGCCCCCTTCCCGCTAAGGATGTCACTTAGCCAGCTCGCGAGTGTCTTTGTCACGACGATCTAACTAACTAACTAACCACAGATCCCCACCATGGCGAACCCGCTGCAGTGGTGGGCCAGCAACCAGGGCAGATTTCCCCGTCTGGCAAACCTCAGCAGAAAATATTTAGCTGTTCCGGCAACCAGCACTCCCAGCGAGAGGATTTTCTCTCTCGCTGGAAATACCATTACGAGAAAGCGGGCAAGCCTTCATCCGGCTCATGTTGATGCCCTTGTTTTCCTACATGTCAACCAAGAAAAAACCCCAACAACTCTTAGCGAAGAGAATATTGACAGCGAGTGAACTTTATTTATATAATCTAAAGTTATAATTTAAAGTTTAAAAAGGTGAAAGAAAAAGTACTTAAAGGTATTAGGAATTAAGGCCTCAAAATGTGTTCATTTCTACATTTTTTAATTTCTTTTTGTCTTTAAAGTTTGCCGTAAGTACGCTAATCACAGATCTTAAATTTTGTCATAGCCAGACTTCTTAATTTCTTATGATAATAGTTTTTTTTCTTCACGGGACATTTCTGTAAGGCAAAAGTTTGAATCACACGCAAACATCTTCACTGCCAGTAACCATCTTCTAATGTACGCTTTCTAGCTGACTAGCTAGCTAGCATTTTCAGTGTCCGTCATTAGTAAGTTCAAATTTATCGCCAGGTGATTGGACGATGTTTGTCTTAACCAATAGCTAACTCCTGTTGCCAACCTATATGATTTATTTATTTGTAGTTTTCTTTTGTACATTCTGTCGTCGCAATACAGGTCTTAAATTCCATTCATATAGATCTTAAAAAGTCTTAAATTTGAATTGGTGAAACCTGCAGAAACCCTGTGTTTTGCTGTGTTTTCTCCCTTCGCACGCACCCACTCAAACTAATTGCAGCAAAGTTGTCATGCAGAGTGCTTTCCTCCTATTGAGACCAAATTTAAGGGTTCAAATTACCAGACACTCCGGTTAAAAATGTCATAGAAGTCAAAGTGCCAATGTTGCAGCTGGGAGCGGTTTATAACAGCCTTGTTTAAAAACGCTACGGGAGGAGGTCTTGCAATCTGAAAGTTATGGGTTCGAGTTTTGGTTGAGGCGTTGCTTGTTTGGACAATTATTCACTGTGGTTTTGGATGCTGTGCAGCTGGCAGGATTTTTGCTATTACATTTTTATTATTAGGTTTTGTTATTACAACTGGGAGCAGCTATTAGTATCTCAAAAGCTTAAATAATACATGAACTTTGGCCCCAAGCAGAGAAAGAAAGAGGAAATTCAAAGCATCTCTTCCTTCCAATATGGTATCTGCTGCCCAGAAATTGAGCTGTTAGCGTGTCATGACAGTCAGGACACTCTCATACAGCAGCAATTTGAAGTCAGACGTCTTTTTAGATTTGTTGCGAGACTGACGGCTACCAGATATCCTTCCTGCCCCACAATGACTCTTTGAGGCAGCTGTGATGTTACAACAACATTTAATTTCCCTTTGGAATAAATAGTGTTTTTAAATTGATCTGTACAACATGACGTAGGTACAATTTTATATTGTGTTTTACCTTGTGATGAACTGGTGTGAAGTCTCCACTAACCCTCATGCGGTCTTTAGAGATGGGGTCATTTGGACCCCACAGGTTTTTGTGGGGTCACACTGACCCTGTATGCTCTTCTGCTAGCTTAATTCTGTGTAGGTCGTTTCGGGAACTAGCGGTCTGATGGGACAACCCCCAATTTTTCCACAGTGTTTAATTTGGAAGAGATTGGTCAGTAAAATATTCGCAGAAAAATTAGATCATATTGTCACCATTATTTAATGTAGTGACAAAATATTAGATTCCAACTTTAGGGCTGACAGTATTGTTTTTTTTAACTATATTTACGCTGATAAATAGACTAAAGTAGAATAAACATAGCATATAATATAGTAAAAACTTTAGTGCTGCTTATCCGAAATCAGAGAGTGAACTAATAACATTCTATAAATCAATATGTACTTTTATCTATTTAAAAGTTTTGGATGAGACATAAACATTTTGATTTAACACAGACCCACTAATCAAAGGTAGAACTCCCTAGTGTTTATAACACATAAGTTTTTTTCTGTCTGCCCGTTGTGTGTTTTACCTGGAAGGGAGAACGGTGCAGGATAATGTTGAAATTCCCCATCTCTTCAGCCATCTTTGGTATCAGTTACTTTCTGCTTGTGTGTGTTTTGCACTTTGTTTTTCAGAACAGCAGTGGTGTTGTTTGCACCTCTTGGTGCTCGTGGAGCCAGCGGGCTCCACTTTTCCCCATTCGCATAATAAAACATTTTAGTTCTGCAATTAAAATCCTCCTGGATTCTCACTTTTCATTTGAAATGCCTCAACTGCTGTGATTTTTTTTTTCCTTTTCGAGATAATCCGTGATGTGAAACAGAATCTGCGTAAAAACATATGGATTTTGTTTTTCCGTCCTCCGACGAAGTCTGTCATGCTTGAAAATGAGTTCATAAATGCTGCTGTGAAAACGTTCCAAACTCAAACCAGATTTTCGGATCAGAACCACCAATCTCCAGAGAACACTTACAGGGCTTGGAAACAAAGTCCTACTTAAATCATTACTGGGGAAAAAAAAGGGCCTGTCCCACCATCACTACCAGGCTGATGCTGTCCAAAATCATAATGAGAAGGCAGAGAGACATTCTTCACTCACAGAAACAGTTTCTTTTTGGTGGTGGTAATTGGGAACTGTTATCAAATCTGTTCCTTTGTTCTATTTTCTCCCAGAGTTGAGAGCTGTAGCAGAAAGAGCCGTTTGTTCTTTGGAGAAAGTAGGACAAGCTTCTCCAGCTTCATTTCAGTCAGAGCTCATGTTTCCTGTAGCTTCCTGAATATTCCACATATACGGCGTTATAAATGTTCTCCAGTTAGACCAAGTGTGAACAAAATCGGCTTTTATGTTTTCATTTCTTACATGCATCTGATGTGTTAATCCTGCTTTTCTGTACAGATAGATCTCGGTAAATTAGAAGAGTTATTAAAGCTCAGTAATCCAATTTAGCTCACACACATTATATATATTTCAAGCGCTGGTTTTTGTTTATTTGATGACTGGCGTACAGCTAATGAAACGCCAAAAAGGAATCCCGGCGACTTTGATAGTTACCGTCAGCTCATCTTCATCGTTGCATTTAGTATCTCTTATCTTTCTTTTATGTTGACCAAGAAGGGTCAACACAACTTCAAAAGCCATAACAGCAAAAAGCAAAATTATGCTAACACGTAATGTATGCTGAAACGGATTTTGTGATAAAATGGAATTTATTCTAAAACAGTATTTATGCTAACACCGAATTTGTGCTAAAACAAATGTTATGCTAAAACTGAAATTATGCTAAAATGGAATTCCTTTATCCCACTTTAGCATAACTTCCATTGTGGATTGTGTTGTTGAGTTGTAGCTTTTGCATTTTTCTGACCCTTCTGGGCCACTGTATCTCTATAAACTGCCATAGAGAATTTATGGGATTTAGTTTTTGCTAATGAAATACTTTCATACCCTGAGCATTGAAGCAGGTGTCTGTAGTTTTGTCAGTGCAGTCAGGTCCCGAGTCCTGCTAAAAAATGAAATGGGTATTTCCATAAAGCTTGTCATCACTTGTGAACCTTTTTCATTTAACCTTAAATTTTCCTCCACTCCAGTTTATTTGCCTTCATAAACATCCGGCTTCTTTAGCAATGAAGTTTGGTGTATATCCTGTCTTCTGGACAAACGTCGACTCAGCAGTGTTCCTCATATCTCTGGTGTCCATAAAATGGCTAGAACATGACATTACTCTAAAAGTAGTTTATTTGTTGGTTTTGGTCTTCATCTTTTGTTCAATCTGAGACAGATTTTTTTTATTTTCTTTAAATGAAATCCACTTTTTGAAATTAACACTTTCGTGCAAACTGAATCCAAGTGAATTTTACTTTTTAAATAAGATTATTCACATAAATGAACTTCAAATTGAGATTGAAGTTTACTGGGATGCATCTTTACCCATTAGTGTTTTAAAATATATTTAAATAGAATACCACTTTGAACTAGAGCTACATGATATTTTATTATGTTTATAGTTTTTCTGTTGGGATCTTAAACAACTAACAAACCCGATGCCAACACATTATGGTAACAGAAACTGTATAAACATGTCTAAGACATAACAGATATCGGGGGGGAAAAAAAACAAACTCATGAATGCAAGTTTTGTAGTAACTGTTACAGGCTTGCTCCACATGAAGTCAAACAGATTTTTGAGCACTGAAAGTATCACAGGGCATACCTTGCCGCCTGCAGTGCCTAAAAACCCGTGTTATTGAAAGCAATGTTGTAGTCATTTATAACAAGTGTATCTGTGGGACTTTATGGCCTTGAAGCCGTAGGAATTTGCTGTGATCCCATCTGATTGCTGCTCCCTGCTTCCCCACTGGCAGTCTGAAAAGATCCGGTTCTGCTCTTCTACCGTTCACTTTCCCTGATGGACAGCACGGCTCTTTTTACCATGGGGTGGAGGACGGGAAGAGAGTCGGTGGTGAGAAAGCCTTCATGAGCTCTCCATAGTCACCACCCTGCAGCCTCAGGCTAATCTGGGTCATTTTTACACTGCAGTGTGCAGAGTGTTATTGAATATGAAAAGCTGTGTTTGTGTTAAAGTCAAAAATACTGTAAATTTGTTGTTCTGTTTATGTATTTTTTTTCTTTTCCGATGTATGTTGAAGACAATTTAAACTGTTACAATAAACCAGCTAGAGCTCCATTTGTGTGAAAATAATTTGGGGAACAGGATGTTCTGCATCCTTAAAAAGTCGTAAATTCATGTATCTAAAACTTAGACCTTAAAATGTCTTAAATTCATTTAAAAATTAACTTTGAATTCAATGTGTTATTCCCAGGTCTTACATTTAGTCTTGACAGGACTATTTAATCTCATATATTCCATGTATTTTTGTTTTTCTTGTGGGAAAAGTTTGAGTTGCTCTCATATTCCTTGGGTTCTGACTTGAGATGATTGAGGCTACTGCTAACTAGCCCCTTCTAGCTAGCTATCCAGCTAGCTTTTTTGTGACTATCATAGGTAAGTGCAAATTTATCGCAGATGGAGGGAGAACGTTTGTACATTTCTGTGGAGATACAGGTCTTAAATCTCATTCATAATGGTCTTTAAAAGTCTTAAATTTGAGTTGGTTGTTTGGTTGGTTATTCCAAAAAGACAGTAAATGTTGATCAGAACCATAGAAAAAAAAAAACGTCCTATGTAAAAAAAATACTGCTTTTACACATAGCTGTCAGTTTTTAAGTGTATTTATGGAATAAGAATGGTTTAAAAAAAAATACTATTTTAACAACAACTTCAACCACATTTTGTATTAAAGTGATGTATGTCACCAAGATAAATCACTATTTCCTTAAGGGACCTGGTCAGATTAATATGATTATTTGGAAAAATAGTTTATTGATTTAATATTTTATTCATTGAAGAAAAAAAAAATCCCATAATAAATTCTCCTGACTTTCAGACCGTCAGTGAGAGAAGATTTTATTAAATTAAAGAGAAAGAAAAAGGGTGTTTTTTAGATCATCATAGGAGAATCTGATGCTCATTCATTTCAGGCCATTCTTGCATCTTCTACTATGTACTGTATATGAATGTTGAAGAATTCAGCATGTTACCACAGCAAAAACACACCTCTAACAGCTGCTATATCCTCACATCTGATCCCTGGATAAAGGAATTAAAAGATCAAGAAGGCTGAAAAATGAATGCATGCATGTGTACGCAAGTTTTCCGTAGGAGACGTGGTCACAACTGGAAGGGAGCTCAGGAAAATGAGTGGGAACCGCTGAGTTAGTGTATATATTTTAGATTTTTTGTATTTTATCCCAATCGATACATGCATAAATTTTTTTACCTGCAACAGTATAACTGGCTCATATTAATGCATCAGTCATCTGCTGGCTGTTTCCTAGGAGTGTAGCAGGAATTTTTGGCATTAAAAATTGGAGTTCGTCTTTCAAAATAGTCTTCAGTTGCTGCCTCAGCATGAATTTGTCTAGTGAAATAAGTCTAATATAACTATTGAAACTATTAATTTGAAATCAAAAAGGAACTGATTCTTGAGTTTCCCAGGTTCTCAAAACACTTGAAATTGGAAAAAGATGGAAAAAGTATGGCGGTTTCTTTTTTTTCTTTTCCTCAAGCCGTAACAACTGTGGAAAAAAAAAAAATTAACACTAAAAGACGTTCACATTGAACCAGTTTTATTTCTGTTAAATTAACACACTTCATGTTGCTGCATCACACTTTCAGTTAACATTTTATCAATCGTTGTTGTGGTTTTAGTCTGGAAAAGTGTGAGATATTGTAATGAAAATATGTAGGAACCCTATAATATGGACTACATTTACATCAATTGATGAAACCTGGACTGGATAATTCTCCACTTAAGATAAAATCATGGATTAAAATCTATGAAAATATTGTTTTTTTTTAAGGCAAAAAGAACACCTTAAGATCAGACAAGCAACAACTACCATCTAAAAACTGGCAATTTAAGGTCTGTATTGAATGAATCTATAAAAAAACGATTGGAGACAAAAAACTTGTTTTCCCCCCCAGAAAATATTGCTAAAGTTTTATATCTTCCATTCTTGTGTGAGAGATTTATCATTACATCTTTGTGGGAATTGCCTGCAATAAGCCTAAATTTGCTCTCTGCTTGGAGCATGTGAAATATTGCACTTCACATTTCACCTTTATGATTTACACACAGCACCCAGAAAATATTATTCTGCTCTGGAGATGTTCTAAAAATACAGAGGAGTCTTTTGGCCATTAATGTGAACGGGAAACTATATCAATCAATCAATCAAATTTTATTTGTATAGCACATTTCATCAGCAAGGCATTTCAAAGTGCTTTACATCATATCAAACACAGAAACACAATGCAACATAGAATCAACAATCAAAACACGACATTAAATCAGGTTCCATCAATAAATTTGTAATTGATTACCTTTCAAATACAATTCTAAACAGGTGGGTTTTTAGTCGAGATTTAAAAGAAGTCAGTGTTTCAGCTGTTTTACAGTTTTCTGGAAGTTTGTTCCAAATTTGTGGTGCATAGATGTTAGCTTGTGGATCTTTGGAAACAAATCACTTCTGACACACTGAGCTCATGACTCACATGACTGATTGCCTGAACTGAATCAGCTGTTACTGGGCTTAGAGAGTAAACATGACCCATACTTGAAGATATTAAAAAAATCATCCAAAAACACACAGTAAAAAGCTGCCACACAAAGTCATTCCCTTTCTCTTTTTTTTTTTTTTGGCTCATTTATAGTCAAGTTGGATGATTTTTTTTTCTTTTTGTCTTTAATGTTCAACACCCTACATCGCCCCCTACTGACAGTTTGTATCATAAAGTTAGGACAGATCTGAACTTAAAGGGAACCAATAACACAAAATTCACATTTGGCACGTTTTCGTCTATTTGGGTTTCTATTGCTTCTAAAAACAGATGAAGAAAAGCCTCCTAGCCGGTTTTTGGCAATTAGATAATGGTTTTTTTTAACGTCGTAAACCAGCAGGCACTGCCCTGCTGGCAGCGAAGTCCAGCCCATGACTTATGTTTGTTTGGGCAGCTGGTTTTACTGCCGTTTGTGCTGCTGGAAAAGATAAGTGTTTTGTTGTTGACTTCATCACCCAGAAACCACTTGCTGCATTCTTGTCCATTATGCAGGGGGCTCCATTTCTGCTTTTCAAAGATGTGTGGATGTTTCATTGCACATCTGTATGCAGACTTTTTTTTACATGCGAGTGTAAACGTTGAGTTTGGGGGTGTGGCCAGCAGCAGCTTATTTGGATTTAAAGTGCCATCCCATTCTGAGAGGAGCTCAAGATAGGCAGAACTGAAATCTTATCTAAGAATGATTTTGTGAAAAAAATATAATGAACATATTTTGTATAGCTCACAGACCCATCTTTACATAACCTGTTCAAGGAAGCATAATAGACCACCTTTAAAAGTCTGTTCTGGAGTAATTTTGTCACCTGAAACATTGATTCATAGCCATGTTTCTGGAATGCAAATTCTCCTTTATGGGTTTTACGTCCTGCAACATGAACACCCTGCTGTACTGAAGAGGATCTGATCTGATCTACAAACTTGTTTATCATGAGAATGCAGTTGAAGTAGATAATCACTTTTATAGATAATATTGTATACATGTATCTCCCTGCTGCTACACAAACTTTCCACAAACCCATCTCCCTGCTTTCAGAGCAAATATTACATAATGAATCTCAGTTGCATTTCTTTTGCTTCGGGCGTGTGTGTGTTTCTCGTTTGTTCGCCCTGTGTGTTCTTTGTGTGTACTGTGACTCCTACGCATCTGGCTCGGTCTGCCTTGCCACTGTGATGGTGTTTTTCTGGAGGCTAGCGGGTTGTCTTCCCAGGAGACGTCCACTGGCTGTTTCCCAGGCCAGGCTGCAAGCACTCTCCCAGAGCTTGCACAATACCAAATACCACAGAAGAATGTGGTTGCTTTCTCATTTTGCCCCCACCTTTTTTTCCCCTCCCTCTATTTGCTCTCCATTTTTCCTCATTTTATCCAAGGTTTTATACTGTCTCTCTCTTAGTGTTTGACTCATGAATGCCTGAAATGATCACTCATCACATTACACCATATAATTGTTTAAGTCATGCCTGCTGGTTGAGTATGGTTGAGTAACTTGCCTTCTTGCATGACTTGTAAAGAAACTCCATAGACTGGCTTGATTAAAGCAAATAAATCCAGTGTTTCCTTTGGGTCATTATCGCCTTTTACTGTTTTCGAAGGTTCTCTTAAAAAAACTCCTAATCCACAATTACTTAAACAGAAACCAAACTGCAGATAAAGAGGCTTTAGCCTGCTAACAGGTGATAACTGAACCCCTCTGTTATCAGTGTTTGTTTTGACAGTAACAAAGTCTTTGAGCATTTGTATTAGTTGTTTAAGGTACATCTGTCACTGAATCAGCTCTGAGTTGAGCCTATAATGGAGCGATTTAGTTGTCACATTACTCATTACTGTCTGTCAACACAACAAGCTTCAAGATGGCTTAGGCACGTCGTGATTTTTGATCCGTTTTTGGTAAAAAGAGAATTTAGTGAGTCATTGTACAATCCTTGCTTAAGTGTTCACACAGTACATTTAGTATTACAGTAATTTACTCTGATTACTATGGTTTATACTTTTTACTTTGTTTTTTCAGTGAATAAAGTAAAATAATTGGAGGTGGCATAGCCAGTCAATAGTGTAATCAATTTAAAACTGTCAGTGTTGATGTTTCAGAACTGTTCCAATAAGACAGCATCTGTATTTGGTAAATTGGCTAAATTTACATTATTATTATTTCCAGTCATCCAGACCACTCAAATCGATTTCCAGTACAGACACTTTCATCCATTTGCACTCAAACACTCAAATTCATTGATACGCTGATCAATAGCTAACATAGCGCTAAGTGCCTTGCCCACAGGCACATGGACATGTGACAAAGGGAAGCAAGAAGACCAAGGAACACTTGTAAGTTAGGGAGAAAGTTGTGAAAAAGTTCAAATCAGGATTAGTTTGTGTAAAAATATCTTCTTTTCAAGTTTGAGTATGGTAAGCCCTGCAGAGATCAATAAATGGAAAGCTAAGTTTCTGTTTCCTTTCACTTGTATCACATAAAATCACAGTAAAATACACCGAAGTTTGTGGTAATGTGTAATGTGAAAACATAAAGGCTCATGAATACTTCTGAAAGGCACTGTAAACACAATTTTCATAACAATTCATCAAGACAAATTAACGACCTGGATAAATTTATAGGAACCTGTGTTCATTTCATGGTGCAATACCTGAGCAGGAGAATAACGTCTGTAGATCTCAGAGGTCGTCTTTTAGAGTTATAGTTTGGACACTCGACAAGTTCCTTAAAACTTAAGTTTAACAACGCTTAATAGCATTTATTCAGCCATGCTGCACGACGAAGCAGCGTTCAGAAATTACTCGTGCTGCAAAGGTGAGATAACGCAGAAAAATGTAGATGATGGGGAAAAAATCCCATGATGGCAGCAAGCAAGGTTGATCTCAAGAGCTGTTGCACTTCATGGAGGGAAGTGTTGTCATTTCTTCATTAACAACCACAGATGGTATGAATATCTCTGTTCAAGGGAGAATTAAGAGTTTTACTTTTTTTTCCTTCTTTTATTTTTCTGTCCATCAACCTAAAGACTCCTGTTTTGTTATATTTTATAAATATGTCTAAGTTTAATGACGTGAGAAAAGCACAATTTTCTTTTTATTCAGTCAATATTTAATACAAAACAAAAATAATGTTAAAATCTAATGTTTCAGCATATTATGCAGAAATTAGCCATTTACGTTATGAAAGACGCTCTTGATACAAGAGAAAACTCAGGTTTTTAAGAGCCGCTCATCAATTGATCGTTAGTCTATCGATAAGATCAATCAACTTTTGATTTACTCATTAATCAGTAACTTGCATCCCAGTTGGTGAGACGTTATTGGATTTGAAGCTAACGCTGTCTTAATGTCTGTCACTCATGAGAAAATGAATCTGTCTGGAAGAAGAAGAGTGAATATGTGTATGCTCTGTTTGAGTATAAAACACTTCGATCGTCTCACTCCAATTTCTGCTGCATTAGTATTGATGAGCTATTGAATCATCACAGTCTCTGCGATAAAGTGCATCGTCTTCTTCTTTATTCAGGATCTTCAAACCACCTTAAAACAATCACTTATTAAAGCTTTCGTTCCTTTTTTTCTTTATTCTAGTCTTTTCTCTCCTGGCGGCTCTGAAACTTGTTTGGGTCATAAAATCTCTTTTTTTGGATTATCTGTAGATCACACGATGTCGTCAGTCGTGGTTGTGCTGTTTTATTCCACATTGTTTCTGCTTCCTTCTGTAGCCTCATTAACCTAAACTTTATGACTTACTGCTTTATCATTGATAGAGAAAATTAGTGCTCTGAGAGCACATTATTCTCATAAGCACATACTGTACCCCTTAATTGCAAACGATCTGTTTGCAATAGTTGAACATTTACTTGTAGTTTAGTATTTGTATCGTCTGTAAGGGATCACTAGTTTCTTTGTGTCAGTGTTTGTGTACAGAGGTTATTGCTGTTTCCACTTTAAAATTAAGAATTAATTTATAACAATTTGCCTATTATTTTCCTCCCAGAAACCAAGAAGCCGCCAAACTGGTTCACTTAAAGGACTTGTTTTCAAAATGAAAGTTCTTTCTGGTGTTTCTCTCAAACCCAGTACAAGTATGAAAATAGCAGAGAAGATTTTGTTTCTATTTTACGGAGTTACGAATCCTCGTCCGTATTTAGCTGTAAAGTGATTACAACTCATAACATGTTTAATTGAGCAGCTAATGAGGGTTGTGGGAGAGAACTCCTCGAGGCTGGAGTGACATGCAGTCCCTCGGTGAAGTGACTGAGCTGAAATTGGGTTGAAACTCCATATTGTGTGAAACGATTCAACCGTGAAGTGGGCTTTAGTAGTGGAAATAAAAGCTTGTTGGGATATGCCACCCACCTCTGGGGTTACACAGTCACATTTACACACTGAAATTTGAATCATGATTCTTTTTTTCTTTTTTCAAGAGTAGCTGTTAATTGAGTAAATGGATCCAAACTGTTGGCAGCACAGAAATTTAGAGATGGGTCCATCATTGCGTTTTAAAGTTTTGATATTCTTTTTGTAAAACAACAACGCACAGAAAAGGATCCTAGGTGATTTTAAGTGCATTTGTTTGTGGAAGTCATGTTGGATGCCGACACCTGCAGGTCCATCTTAAAATTGTTGAGCAATGGAAGCCAAACGTATTGTCACAAATTCATAATGAGAAGAAGAAGCTGTCAGTACTGCTTGCTTAAGCCATTGCTTACATCCGGATATATACAGTATGTTCTGGCTTTTTCTGGTGCAGAATCATGATGTATCTCTCTCTAAAATACAATATGATGGTGTGAATACTGTTGGATTTAGTTCCACATATGGAATTTGCACAATGCCTGCTGTGTGAATGTGGACTGGTTCTTTAGGATTCTGCTGATTTTGCTTTAAAACATCTAATTTTACATGTGAAATTACCCAAGAGTGTGAACACCAAAGTAATTGGATTAAAATCTGATTCTTCATTTTATCAAAAATACATACAATTTTCTATTTTTCCTTTATTTGTGTTTTTCAAACTACAAATGTAGTATTTTAACTGACCCGTCTTCACTGTCTACCTTTTTAAAATATGGGGGAATATAGTAAACAACATTTTTTATCAATAAAGCAGTCAATGCACACTACAGTTAGAGTTGATAAAAAGTGACCTTCATGTTATCAGTAGTATCACTAACCGCAACGCAGCGTGTGCCGCTGTTGCAGCAGCTGTCCTCATCATCGAAGCCCTCTTTCCAAACAGCAGTAGAAATCCCATAACCCATCTGTGGGTTTCAGCTTCACTTATTCTCCTATTATGAAGCAGGCTCGGAGAGCTCCCACTCTCCCTCAATAAACTTGTTTGTTCCAAACAAGCTCCCATACTGAGCTCATTTCTGAGGAGGAAGACGTTACGTCTCTGCGGAGGGCTGATTGTGTAAAAAACCTGATGTGAAATTTCAACAGTGTTCTGCTGTTTTTATGAATCGCTTAGATATTTCTCAGCGTCATTATCTCTGTTTTCATTGCGGTTATTGTCTCTTTTTTTGGGGGGGGGATTAACCACTTTTCTCGTCTTTCATGTTTTATGGCCTTGTACAAGCATCTTTACACCAGAAACCAAATTGTACATTTACAGTCACAAACTTCAATGTGTTTTTTGGTTTTTATGATGCTGTTTGTTCTCTAATGTTCTCTAACAAACCTCTGATGACCTTGACAGAACAGCCGGATTTATGCGCAGGTTAAATTACACTCTGTTGGCTCCAGAGTTGGGTAGAAGCAACTTAAATTTTCTCTCAGGGAAGCCAGGTGGTAGGGGGTGCTAGGAAATCATCCAGCAGCCTATTGCATTTTTGAGTTAGAAAATATTTAAAATTGACTGAAAATAAGACTAGATAACTAGAAAATTCCTGAAGAAATTTAACCAGGGCCTGCCAAAGTGTGCCCGTCGGTTTGGACCCAACTTTCCGATGCTAAAAATTAGCATCAATGCAAAAAAAAGCTGCAATGTAATCAATGGCATGAGGAGAATCACCAGAATGTTTACTAACATGGACTTGCACCATTCAGTATGGTAAAATTAGCCAAAATGCTAATGTTAGCGTGAATGCTGTCAGTAGCATGTGGGGCATCACTACCATGTTGTCTATACTTGACTTACTCCATTCAGCATACTAAACATGGCTAATAAGTCAGAAAAAATGTTAATAGCGCATTTAAGCTAAAAGGCTATTGCTAACCTGAGAGAAAAATATAATGCAGAATAATATTATTGCACCGCCTACAGCGGTGCACTAAGTTGAGGGGGATAATGAGGCTTTTATTTTGAAATTTTAAGTAAGCTTCATTTCAAAGGGCCAAACTAATCTCATGTGTGACAGTGGTTTGTTAAATCAGTTGTATAATGCTCAAAAGAGCAATTACATTTTTGTAAAAATTGTCAAGACTTTTATTTTGAAATTGCGCAAGGCAGTTCCCTAACCTGAGAGAAAAAGATAATGCTGGTTAGTATTACAGTGCACTATCCTGAGGAGGATATTGAGGCTTTTATTTTGAAATCTTCAGTAATCTTCTTATTAAATGGCCACACTAATCCAATGTGTAACAGTGGGTTGTTTAAACTAGTCACATAAAGCCAAAAACAGCAATTACTTTATGGAAAAAATGTCAAGGCTTTTATTTTGAATTTTTTCATAGGCTTCATTTCAAAGGGCCAAACTAATCCCATGTGTAACAGTGATTGCATTAAAACAGTTATAAAAAGCCCAAAACACAAGTAGTTCTAAAGGCCAGCTCAATCCTCCTCTGTAGTAACTGACAGTTCCACCATGTTGTAGTTCTGACATTCAGCTCAGGCCTCTTTTGTAGGCACTCAGTGTCCGCCATGTTGTAGTTCTAACCTTCAGTCATTGTAGTTCTAAAGAGCAGTTCAGCTGTCATGTGAGTGAGACAGAGAGAGAGACAGAATTTGAAGCAGTTAGTTTTTCTGAACAAAGCAGGCTGAACATATCTTTCTCTAAATGCTGTCAATAGCATGTGGCATATCATTAGAATGTTGTCTGTAATTGACTTACTCCACTCAGTATATTAAACATGGCTAATAAGTAAGAAAATAGCTAATAGCTTATTTAAGGTAAAAGGCTAATGCCAATGAACCTAACCTGAGAGAAAAATATAATGCATGCTAATATTATTGCACCGCCTACAGCAGTGCATTAACCTGAGGGGGATATTGAGGCTTTTATTTTGAAAAAAAACCCATAAGCTCCATATTAAATGACCACACTAATCCAATGTCTAACAGTGTTTGGGTTAAATCCGTTATTTACTGGCCAAAACAGCCACTAGCTCTAAATGGCAGCTCAGCCCTCTGTTTTAACTAAGTCTTAATTAGAACTACAGTGATGCGTATTTGTAGTCTTAACCAGCAGCCAATCCCCTCCTGTGTTCCGTTGTTATGGTTATCAATCTTCTGCTAACTGTCATGTGTGTGTGAGACAGAGAGGTGGAGAAAGAATTCTATCTTTGTGAGACACCCAGTCAGTCTGTGGGGGGGTCATGTAAAGCCTGGTGGCCCGCCAGACTTTTTATATACTCAGGAAGTAGTGCTACTCTTACATGACTGCAATTTTTTGGTACTTTACCCACCTCTGGTTGGCTCTAATACTAATTATGTGTCTTCTTGGGGATACAGAAAAGTTCCTGTACTGCTCTGTTTTTAAAAGAATTTATTTTAACTCTGTTAGGTCTTCAGAGGTGTTGTACTCATCTCAGTGTGGTAGTCGATGCACCCACCAACTTGTTGTGTCCAAAAACATCATTTAGACTCTGCTGGATAGAATGTGTCCTCCAATTTAGTCCTCCGAAATCACATTCCTGCCTCAAGCACTGCTTTCCAATCCCCTTCTCGCTCTACCCCACCTCACCAGCCGAGCAGACGGCACTTCTTTCCGAGTCAGAATCAATTTGACCCGCTGGAAACTGGTGCAGAGTCGACGAGCTTTGGGTGGTGCGCCACTGTGGCTAAAACATAGGGGTTGCTAAACTCGTTGTGACATCTTTGCAATCATTCTCAGACAACTCCCCGATGCTTTATCTCCTTTAAGATGAGCATTTTTCTGGCATGTCAGTTCACTGAGCTATAACTGATGGGGGGAAATGATGAGAGTAGGCCTCAAGTGTAAAAAAAAAAAAAGCTGAATGGAAAAGATGAAAAGATGGTCTTGGTGTCGGGATGTAAATGGTGGCTTTAAGGAGCTTTCTTTAGTGCAATCGTTCAAAACATAACTCGACAGTCATTTCGGTGTTATAAATGAATGTGACAAAAGTAAGTATTGGAGCAGATTAATTAATGAATAAATGAATTTGTGGTACACTGATGAAGTAGAATATTTAAGGTGGACATATTGTAGTGGACAGATTTTTTGCCTATTAAAGAGGAGTCTTTAAAATAAATTAATCTTTTATAATCTCTAAATCATTTAGAAAAATCTAACTTTTAAACTAAAATTGGATTAGAAAGTTGGATATCTCTTTCGGCAATTTGCCGATTGACAGCTCAGGCTAGGTAACAAATTTTCATCTCTTTTCAGTGCTCCATTTGGGCTTTCTCCCATTGACTTGGATTTTTCTGGTAGAATTTTCACCAGACAAATCAACGAACAGAAGAAGTTGTAAACTATGACATTGATTTTCTGAGCTGTTTTAGAATCGTGGTCTGCCTGTAATTTTATCAATGGGAGCAGAGGAAGTGAATGAAGCCGTTTCAGTCAATGTTGGCCACGCTTTCACTTATTGAATTAACATTAACAGCCGCCTTGTTTGGATCAGTTCTTCTCTCTTTGCAATGGGGCTGGTTGCTTGTAGCGCAGGTAATTTCCAGTAAGCTTCATAGCATTGAACTGGCACATTTCATGTGTCACTGCCAAACATAAGCTATTGGGTAAAATTTAAACAGAGGCCACGCCTCCAGGAAGTAATCGTTTCTCAATAGCCGAAGGTTCACACCGTCTGTACGAAATGACGCATAGAACAAGAGGCTGGTTTTTACCAGCCTAGGTTTTACCAGCCTAGTTCCTAAGGGCATAAGGTAATTTTCCGGTTAGTCATTCTTTGTTTTTGGAGTGTTTGCAGTGAACGTTCCAGTAGAGGTTAGCAAACTCCACACCTTACATGGGACAGAAAAGTACCTTTCCTCTCAACCAACCCTTTGGCTCGTAAATAGCATCAAATAGATGTGACAAAGACTTGGTGAAGCCAAGATGGCATTTTGATGTTTCAATTTTTTAGAGACTTTTTACCTTCCCTTAGAATGTTGCTCTTTTACTTTGTGACTAGATATACGTGGGTCCTCATCAGACTAGTGGCTGGACCTCTGTGTCATAATATTTTCACTGCAGAGAAACAGAGTGCCATGGAAGTTCTTAGAAATTCTGATTCATCTGAAATGTACAAATTATTGCGATTCCTCATTAAATACTTCTGAAGATCGCAATACTAACCTCCTCTTTGAACATCAGGTGTCTGTTGAATATATCACACTATTTCTTCATATTCAAAAAGTCCCACTCTGGATTCCACGTCTTATGATCCTTCTAGCTTTCTGCAAATAAAGCTTTAACTCACCAATTGCTTTCAGAAGCAGTACAAATCTGGGGCTCACATGGTGGGCCCATGAAGCCTATGTTCCAGGGGGTGGCGGTGGCACAGAGCAGCAGGTGTTGTGTGTTATCTCCTCTGCAGCAAAACCAGACACTGTTTGCTGCAATCAGATCTGGAGCAGATGGCCACAGAGTGTTTTCCTACGTTGAATCCTATACGAACAGCTCACTCTGCAGCATTTAAGGCAGTCACAGGCAATGAGACCAAAACAATAAAAGGCTCTCTGAACACCCCATTTTGTTTTACTGTGTTCGGGGGGGGGGGGGGGGGGGGGGCTTTAATCTAAGAGAGAAAGCCACACTTAGCTCTAGTGAACTCTCAGGATTTGTGTGGATATTTAAGATGAAACCATGTATCTCTGTTCTGCTTTGAAACTCCATAGTGTCCTCTACATGTGATGCTTTGCAGTGATGAGAGTTGTCTTCAAATTCATGAGATTTCCTCGTCTATCCACATATCACATGTGCAACCTTCATGTCGCTTGAAATGGAGATTAATAAAAAACTTTTAGAAAAACATCCTCAGAACGTATTTACTGTTAGGCAATTGCTGTTGGTTTTACAACATATGTGAAACAGAAAAATTGACAAGATACATTCCTTACAAAATAGAGTTCAAAAAACAACTTTTCCATATTTACTTCACATTAGGCTAGGGCTAAGCAATAAATTAATAACAATATATAACAGGATAGAAACATTAATGCATAATGGATCTGATAGAATATCCACTGAACTCCAATCCAGAACCGCATAGCATTCTGGGAGATGTAGCCAGGAGGACTGTTTTAGCTGTTTAACCTCTCATGGCCAGCTGAGCAAGGTGAGTGGCATCAACTATCTTGTTCACTCTTTGGTTGCCTAGCAACAACTCCATGAGTAATTTGTGCTGCAGCAGTTTCAGGTTTCGCCACTGTTCCTCATAGCTACATAAAAATAAAAAATGATGATGGCTAAAACACTAGTTACTTTAGGAGTGTTTCAGATATTTAAAGCAAAAAAAGTCAATAATTACCTATCAAGTAAAATGAAATGGTTATATCGTGATAGGTTTCTCAACCTTATGCCTTATAATAGTTCCCTGCCTAGCCGCAGTATTGTCGCCAAATTGTTCACGGAAATTTTGTATATTCATTGATTATTGTCTTAAAACCCTCCGAAGAAGACTTGCAGAGTTGCTATGCAGGGGTCTGCGGAGGTCAAGGATCATGATACTGCAGCTACACATGACCGGTGGACTTTATCTTGTGGCTTTGAAATCCTGACTTTTTCCTCAGTATACCTTGATACCGGTAACCAGCCCATGCTGTAGCTAATAAAAAGGCCAAAGATTGCATAATACAGTTATGATTTAAAACTGCTTTAGAAATAAATTAGTTCTAATTCATCACATTTCCATTGCCTTACATAACATACATTGCATAATAAGCCAAAAATAGGTCACAATTTGGCCATTCTGCAAAAACATTAGCTGTGAAAGAAATGCTCTCATACTGAAGCAAAAATAATTATACAGAAAGAAATATTGCTTATTTCATAGAGACTTCTATTTTGATTTGTTGTGTTGTATAAATTTCACCTCTATTGCGATAAGCACCCAACACCTACATGTCACACCAGATTACATTATCTCCTGACTTCCCAGTTAGCGTGTGGCACTGATATTTATCTTAAGCACAGTAAGAAATGAGATTACAAGCAGATTTTGCTTCCTTGTGGTTGCAGTGTTGAATTAACTCTGAACAGATGGGGGGAAAATAGCAAGGAACTGGGAGGTGATAAAAAGAGTTGCCACGTCCCTCAGTAGAGTTTTGTGCTTTGGGTTATTACATGAGTTTCTCCAGTCTGAATCAGAAAAATGTTCTTATACTTTTGGAAAGACATAGTCAGTTGCTTGATGTGTCTCTCCTGTGATTTTGTTGGAGTGATGGCCTGCGTTTTCCTGGGAGGATGCACAACGTGTGCTGCAACAGGATAAATCCTCTCCCACCCTTCAGCGGTCAGTCAGCAAAGTTTTGTTCAGGAGTTCCTGCTGTATTGTGTCTGGCTCTGGGTGGGGTGTTCTCATGTTGAAGTCCATCTACACAGGATCTGACATACATGACTCCACGACTGGTTCACACATGTCTTAGCAATGAGTCATAGTTTCATTAGGATTTGATGAAAAATAACATTTAAAAGGTCAGGTCATAACCTCTTAACCGAAACCCACAAAAAAAAAAACCAAAGCAAAACTTGGACTATCCCTTTACCGTTAGGTTGCTAATTTCTTCATAACTAAGCCAGTCTCAGAAGCTGATGTATAGATTTTGAAAAAACAATTTGTTATACGGCATACCATAAAACAGCGTACCTTTAACTGCTTATGTGATGACCTCACTACTTTTTACCTCACTACTTTTTACTTTTTACAAAATGATTGAAATGAGCTTCAATCATTTTTCAAGTCTAGATAAGTTTGGATAAACGTTTGAGTTTTCAGATTTAATTTTATTTTTTAAAAATCTAAACAATTGCTAAACAAATCTGAAAATGTGCTGTTTGCATCAATTCATATTTTAACAATGTTTTTTCTTAGTTTTGTTTTTTACACCACCAGCTGAGGTTAACGTTTTAACTATCAACTGTATGATTCCTGAGTTGCTGCTCAGTAGAGCAGTGGTTAGCTCTGTTGCCGTCCAGCAAGAAGGTTGTGGGTTAATTGGTGTTTTTGAATTGTCCTTTGGTATAAGTGTGTCTGCGGGGGCGTGTGCGAGTGTGTGTGTACAATGTTGTTACTCCTGTGTTGCCTGTGATGGACTCGCCACCTGTCCAAACTATCCCACCTCTGGTTTAGATACCAGCAAGTTAGTCTTGATGCCTAAAAAGCTGTGGAATTGCCCTTTATCACAGTGTCAAATTTATAGTCAAATTCTGACAGAAAAATCTTTTTCTGTTTCATTAAGTTAGCCGTTATTTCTGCTTTTACTTCTATTTTATTTCTGTCAAACTGCTGTGTTAAGTATGATTCCTGACTTTGAGCTGTTGATTTGATGACAAAGTTGAAGCCCTTGGTCTCATAATCCTGACTAACATCTCCAATCTTCTGTTCGTCATCATTTGTGATTTTTAGACTTATGGGCCATTTGGTGGGTTGGGAGACACATCACTGCACTTTAAATGGCAGTAGCTATATGTGGTAAAGGTTTGCCACCTTCTGGAGGAATTGTGGCACTGCTTTCCCATATTGCTTTACTTCTCTATCTCTGCAGGCCTTTATTTCATATCTTGTTGTGATTGTGTAGCATAACATTTTGTTTGTAGGTGTTTCTGTCATAAGGCATAACTTCATTATCTGTATGGTAAAATACGTTTTTTCTTCTCTCTGTAGGAATTAAAGTCATGTTTCAGAAACAAATTATTTCTAAAAGCTTGTATTCTTTCCTCTTGTGTGTTTCAGGTGCAGTTTTCCTCATTGTTGTTCTCCAGTCCTTTCCTGTGTGCTGTGGGTTCATGGAGGGGTTTCCTGTGCACTGACCTAGCAGGCTGCCCACTGGACCAGCTGCCATGTCAGCTTGCAGCACCTTCACCGAGCATGTGTGGAAGCCAGGCGAGTGCAAGAACTGCTTCAAACCAAAAAGTCTGCACTGCTTGACTCAGAGCAGTGGGGGGAAGCCCCCCTCTGAGCAGAGACCGCCATCAAACCAACAACAAAATCCACTTCCTGCTGGGACCAGAGCTAACCCCAACCTTATCGCCAACTCTCAACGACCTGCACGTTCAGGACACATACGCCCTCCTGTGGCCAAGAAGCCAACCATTGCTGTGAAGCCCACTATGATGCTGCCCAGCTTATCTGCAGGACTGGATTCAGATGGCAACTTGCAGCAGCAAACAAATGTAATAGAACAAGGTAAAACATCGGCTTTTACTGCCTGGAACCGCAATGGACTGAACAGTAAAAGGCCGGGGGGGCGCAACAATAACAATGAAGGAGAGGATGACAGTGAGGAAATTGAAGGTTATGGACAACTCAGCCCCAGGACACCCAGCAGAAATAATAACAGCGGACTGACGGATGTCCTTAAAGAGATTGCTGGGTTGGGTCCAGGCTCTAGCCCTACACTCCTTTCTGGTTCCAAAGACCTATTTTGGGGGCGAATCAGTAGCTCATATCGTAGGTCCCTAGAAAGAGGCCTTCCAGCTTCCAGCTGTCTGGCTATAGGAAGCAGCAGCAGCGAAGGTAGCGCTCAGAAGCGGGTATCGCTTAGTGATTGTACCAAGATCATAAGCTCAGAAGGTGGACGTTTCTGCTACCCAGTGTTTTCCTGTGACGATGCAGATGATGATGAGGATGAAGAGGAAGATGAGGACGGTGAAACTGAGAAAGATGATGAGGAGCATGAGAGCTGGGATGAAAGCGACGAAGAATTACTAGCCATGGAAATCCGTATGCGAGGCCAGCCACGATTTGCTAATTTTCGTGCCGCCACCTTGTCTCCAGTGCCCTTTGCAGCGGGGAAAAAATGGAATACGGTGCCCCTTCGAAACCGTTCATTACAGAGAATCTGTGCAGTGGACTATGATGATAGCTACGATGAGATCTTGAACGGATACCCCTCTAATGGAAGCCTTCTTCCCTTTGGACCTTGTGAGACGCAAAGCAGTGCTTTCCTCTCAAATTCAGAGTCTACAACCTCTCCAGAATCATCGTCATCACTCCAAGAAGACTCTCAAACTATTTCCAGTAGTGGAAGTAGTGTGTTTAAAAATGGCGTGCTTTCGCCTATATCTTCCAAGTCACTTGCACCGTGTACAACCCCCCCAACAAAAGAGTCTCCCAAAAGGGCTCTAAGTCCACCCAAGGTGGCCGAGACCCACAAGGCAGTGCTGGCAATTAGATTAGAGGACCAGGATGGCAGGGAAGGGATGCCAATGCCTCAAGCCCTTCCTGGACAGCCAGTTACAATAAGTTTTAGCCCTACAGAGGAGCAGGCTAAACCATACCGTGTTGTTAATTTAGAAAAATCCCTCATTTGTAAGCCTTACACTGTGGTAGATGTCTCAGCATCGATGGCCAGTAAAGATGAACAGAAGCAGGATTCGTCGCCACGACCCAAAAACCTGCCAAAACCCTCTAATCCTACATCATTCTGTAGCACTCCTTTAGTCCAGCCCCTCTCGCCGGTGTCTCCTCTTTCCCCATCTTCTCCTTTGAGGTCAGTATCACCTTCATCCATCGCTCTGTCACAAAAGAAGACCGGCCAAATACGATACCAAGAAGTATGGACGTCAAGCACGAGTCCTCGGCAGAAGATACCTAGAGTGGATCTGGGGAGTAATTCTGGCCAGTCTGTCACTCCTCAGTTTTGCAGTCACAAGTCAGCTCCCACGTCTCCCATCGCAGGCCTGTTGTCCTCTCGAACTGTACCCGTAAAATCTCCAAATTTATCAGAGATCAAGTTTAATAGTTTCAATAATGCTGGCATGCCTCCTTTTCCTATCATCATCCGAGATGAGCCGGCCTATGCCCGTAGCTCTAAGAATGCAGTCAAGGTACCTATTGTTATCAACCCTAGTGCATATGACAATCTTGCGGTGTACAAGAGTTTCTTGGGTCTTCATGGGGAGCAGTCGCAAACAAAAACGGGTGGCGGTAGGGTTACTAGCCATACCTATGAAGAGATTGGTTCCTCCGAGAGTGTCCAGTCCTCATCCACGGAGAAAACTCTGTCTGGGAGAGGCACATCAGAGCAGACTTCATTTGAGGAGACAAAATTTCCACTTGAATCAGTGCCAAGTTTGCAAGTTAGAACCACTACAGATTCAAGCACTGTAACAAGCACTGTAATGAGCTCCGCATCTGGGGCCCTTTCTCCCACTACAACAATTTCTTCTGCCAGTCTTGCCATTACTGCAAATCTAGTTAAAACCAGCCCTGCTGCTAACGCTGTTACACACTCTTATAAGATAAGTGGAGATGATGATGATAAAGGCATAACTTCACCTTCTGGGACAGGTGTAAGTCACAGAGAGGAGGCCAGTGCAGTTCTGTCACAGATTGTAGCGTCTATCCAGCCTCCTCAGTCGCCTCCAGAGTCTCCCTCAGCACAAACCAAAACCTTCAGCTCTGAGGAGTTGTACGCCCTGCCTCCTGATGCCATGAAGGAGACCCTTTCACGACCCAAGTCTCTGTTTTCTACCACTGATGGCTGTCTTTCCAAGCCAAAAAAGGAAAACCCCTCAAAGGTTTTGTCAAAATCCCAGAGTGCCTCTGCTGCTGTCCCACTCACCAGTCCCCGATCAGAGCCCAGTGCCCCCTACCCGCCCCCGAGATCCACATCCTCCCCTTATCATGCTTCTAACATACTTCAGAGACATTTTGGCAACTGGACAAAGAGCTCTGCCTCCAGCTCCCCAGCGCGACCCAGTGAAGGCGAATTGAGCCCCGGTGGGGAGGGGAGACGGGCTTCAGCCGAGAGCTCAAAACCCAAAAGGTGGATCTCCTTTAAGAGCTTTTTTCGGCGGCGTAAAGACGAGGACGATCAGAGAGAGAAGGCAGAGAAAGAAAAAGGCAAACTGGTTGGACTAGACGGAACTGTGATTCACGTTCTTCCACCGCCACCTACCCAAAACCAGCACTGGTTCACAGAGGCCAAACCAGAAGATCCCACCCAGAAACCTACCATCATCTTCACATACAAACCAGACACTGGCAGCAGCCCCGGGGATGGAGATGGAGAGCTGCGCATAGAAGAGTGCAGAGAGACTGATCTGCTGGCAGAAGAGAGCAGGGACTCTGAACCTTTGAGCCCAGGGCAAACAACACCATCAGAAACAGCTGGAGGAGATGCCAGCAGCAAAGACCTCAGGTAATAACTGCTTTTTTTATCTCTTGATCCCTCATCAAAGTATCGCTATATTGTAGATTCTGTTACTAGCTATAAACTCTCCTACTGAATTTGGTCCCTCATATTGTTTATTTGAGTTGAAGGTTTCTTGCTTTGTGACTGTTCTTAATTTACTTTTTTGTACTTCATTCATCACCTGAGCATAATTTTTTTTGACAGCTGCTCCAAACACAGCTCGTCTTATGTCCTGCTTTTTAAATATTTAGGATTGGAAAAAACACCAACACACATCTAAAGTACCTTGAAAAAATTTCACAGCATTTCAACATTTTCACATTTTGTCAAGTTACGACTACAAACTTTTGCATAATTGTAAAGTTTGTATTCAGCCTTCTCTGGATTTGTAGATGTGGCATTTTCCTGCATTTACAGCTGCAAGTCAGTTATTCGCCCCTTTATGCACACATTCAAACACTGATGATTGCATTAAAGTTTAACTTTTCTAGAATTGGAATTAATATTTGATGATACATCTGATGTGATCAAGCACTGAAAACCATGGCTGTGTAGCGTGTAATCTGACAAATCTTGATATCTTTCAAGAAAACTTTGATTTCCTCATCTAATTAACTTGCAGTTCTTGTTAAATCTAGCCTGAACTTTGCCCTGTTTTTCTCTTTTTTTTTTTACGCTTGCCTCCCTGACATTTTCCAAACTCTCAGGGTTGTGTTGAAGCTGCTCCGCATCCTTTTCTTTGTTTTGCCTAATTTTGCTGTCCTAGTACTCACTTTGCTTTGAGCCGAAGGCCAGGAAATATTTCACTCCTCAATCCTCTCAAAAGCTCGGCCTCATTCTGTCATGTTTCAGGCTTTTCTGTTTTTTCTTCTTCGACTAGCTGCAGCTGTTGTCGTCTTTTCTTTTCTCTGGGATTTTCAGCATATTAATTTCTTCATAACCAGTCACAACTTTGACTATGCCAAAAAAAAAAAAAAAAGCCATAAAGCGGTGTAAAGGAAAAGCCATAAATCTACCCTCCAGGTAGATTCATGACTTTTTGGGTTTGAGTCGATCTCGGGGGCAGGTGACAAACTGAACGCCGCCAGGACGCTGAGACCAGCACTTCCTCTTCTGACAGGCTTATCAAAATATTCACTGAGATCCTAAACGTTTATAGCTTCATTAAAGAATGATAATTCTTTAAAAAAAATCAACAAAACCTGTTAAAATTTATATTCTCATTAATTATTGTTTCAACAAGGTGTTGCGCAATTCAGTGCGTTTCAGTTCCATTAACAAAAAAAAAAAAGGCGACTCAAAGACCGACTGACTAGCAGAGCAGGAGTTTAAATTAGCTAATCCACCATCGCTGTGTTCGGGGAAGCGCTTATTAATAATCGAGAAATAAATATCAAGCCTGCAAAGAGAGAGTAAAAAGGTAGGAGTGGTTATTTTACCTTTGTTTACCTTTTACAACTGCTGTAGTTTCTAAATGTTCAATAAACGACAAACTTAGACTAATTACCTCGATCGTTTGTGAGTTTACGTCATTCACAACAAACATCAAATAGGACAAATATATTTCATAAAATTTTAACAAACAAATGGCTTCTACTGCGGTAATTATGTGAAATTAAATTCATTATATCCCATTAGGTGCATTAGGTTTTCTATCACTTTAATATTTCTGCTATAACTGATGTATATTCGCATGTAAAATAAGTCAATAGAGTTTCATTTACGATTTTTATGTCTTCGTGTCATGAGGTAGATCTCAGCCGGCTGGTGAGAGAAAAAGTAGATCTTGGTCTCAAAATTAGGGTATGCTGTAAAATCCAAAAATATCTGGTGACTCCATTTAATATTTATATAACAGCTTATTTTAATAGTACAAACACCAAATATACCTTCGCATGCATTAATTTGCACAGTGGAAACAGTCTTGGCACTGCTGCAGAAGCTAACATCCACATGGTTCGTTATTCCTCCTCTTGGGCTTTCAGCCAATCACGCTACGTTTGCAAAGCAGCGTGAATTGCCTGCTTTGCAAACGCCAGTCAATAGTGTGTGAAGTAATATTGTGCGTAGGTATTTCAGCTTCCCAAACTGCATTATCATTCGAATAGTTTACTCATGCTCTACAAAAAATAAAGAATAGGTGCATTTTCAACAAATAATCTGGAGTTACATTCCACAGAAAAATCCACGAATAGGTGAACCGTAAATGGGCGGGGGTTCACTGATAGCACTTTCATATACTGTCTTCCAGTCTGATATTTCATTAAAATGAATGACAATAATGCCACGTTTGCATGAAAACATTGAGGTGAGGTAAAGTAACACACTAAATACCATGAGTATTGATCTTTACTCACTCACCAATGATGTCCTGGATGCGGCAGTCAACACTTCTTGACTATGCCAGCGTTTATGAAGAGCCTTCAAAAGCTATCTCAGCCAAACTGTTGTATTTAGAACGGTCTTTAGTCATTTAGTGACCTCTGAGGTAGATTTATTGCTTTTAGTAAATCATTACATTGTCAGAGAAAACACAGATTTGTTACTTCACTGACAGTTTTGCCAAGCAGTGCGCATGAAAATAACCTGTGGTTGGTGTGAGTTTCTTCAAGTACTCAGACACCGATCATAGAAGAAAAGCCTAAATCAACAAGGACATTTTGAGTTTACAGCATTCAGGGTCCATTAGTAACCAACTTAATCAGTATTGAGTTAGGGTTGTTACTAAACCGCTGTCCTTGACCTGGTTTGAAAGCAATTCACTCAAGAAATGTTAAGTATTCACAAACAATCACATTCATTTTTTGTCCTATCCTTAGTTTCTATAGTTCAGTACTTGACTCATGAAGTCCTAGTTTTGCAATTTTATATTGTTTTTTTCCTCTATTTAAATTATCGCTCTACATTCTCCTAAAACTAACTCATTTTACTTCCCAACATGAAACTAAACTTCTCTAACAGAGAAGTTTGTGGCTTTCTAAAAATAAAAACAGACCGGTCACATTGTTTTGGCTGGGAAACAAAGAGTTAACTCAGGAGAATTTTTTTTTTCTAATCACGTTTAATTGGCGAACAGTGGGCGTGCTCTTCAGGGCTGGCCAACACACTTTACCTTAGACAGGTAGGAGCATTCAGAGAGGGAGAGACTAAGAAGAAGACAAGGAAAAGAGTGTTTTCTTCCTTTGTGTTTGAAGTAGAATGTGATTTCTCCTGCCTTGTCATTTTGAGTTTTCCGATGGGGAACTGTGTGAGCCAGTACAGTGGGTAAGAACTTGTCACCCTTATCTCTTTACACACCTTTGAAACCAACTTGGCCATGTGTGGCGGTGTTGACATAGCTGGGAGGAAGGAAACTTTCCTTTTGTCTTATTTTACTTTTACATTTCCATCTTCTGGACATTCGCAGCAGTGTTCTGAGAAGGAGAGAAGCGCTCCGAGGCTGCTACGTGCTGTCTGAACAAGTCAGGTCCTGACATTGAAGTGTGTAGCAGCCATGAAGGTATTCATTGTGTCAAGGGCCTGTGGAGATGTGTATCCACTCTGAATGTTTTGTGTCGAACAGAATGAATGTATTGAAACTTCACCTATCGGGCAGGTTTATGGCTTTTTGCAAATGATTAATATTTCAGCTCAGTGCAGAATCCGGTTTTGTTGTTTGCGTCCAAAAGAAAAAGGAAGAATCTAAGGGGAAATTGAACGTATTTATTGACAGCAGCACAACAAATGCCAGTAATTTACAGTTTTACTTTTTGCTTTATTTTATTTCTTCAACAATCACACTCACCGTTTTGACCACCTCGGTGATCACTCCCCTTATCAATGGTAGGACCCTGCAAAGAGCCAAAGTGCCGCTTTGCGTTGATCAGCTGTCTTTCAGAGACTCTGGTTGTTTCCTGGCCTGCAGGAACACATCTGAAACATGCCAGATGAGAGTTGTTTTTGTCAGACTCAGTGTCTGCTGAGGATAAAGGCAGAATAGGGCGGTCAGAAGCTGAACTGTTGCAACAGGTTTTCTTTTCTGACATGCATGTGTCAAAATGAGAGGCTTTTAATGGTAAATCTAGAAAAACTAACACAGTTTTACTGGCTGGCTGGAAATGCTATGTGTTAATTTAGACTAAGCTGAACTGAGCTGGGTGTGTGTCTCGATGTGTGTGTACTTTTGGGGACTTTGTCCTGTCTTCATTCCATTAGTCACATTAGTCACATCCTGCATCAAATGTACTATAGTTCTTCTGATGAAAAATAACACAGGAAGTGACATGTGGTTATGGATATAATTGTTAATGTGCCCTTCCCATAAACAAGTTGGTGGAGGGGAAAAAATTTACTTTTTGGGAGCATTTTACACTTCCGGCCATGTTTTGCTCTTTTTTTTTTTTTTTTTTCAAAAAAAAAAACAAAAACAAGTCAGATTCAGGAAAGCTAGAATGATATAAAGTATAAATGGTCGCAGAATAGTCACAGTAACAGGACCTGTTACTGTACTTGTAATGTTACAACACCATGGCTGGGAAAACGACACACTTGTTCTGTTTTTAAGCTCCTGTTAAGTTCCTGCTAGCTAAAAATGGTTGAACATAGCTCCTGTTTGGAAAACAGAGCAGTTTTCCACATCAGTATGTTCAGGAAGAAGACTTGAACATATGAGTTAGTCCAAATACTTGGGCTTGTAAATGGCAGCTATTTAAGGAAAATAAATGTAAGCTATTGGCAGCCAATAACTTTGATTTTAAGTAGCATTGCAGGTAGGTATTTTAGCTTCTCAAGCCACATTTTCCTTCAAATATCTGAGATGTACTCTATGAAAAAAAATGCTTGAATTGTAGAAATCTGTGAATAGATGAATTAGCAAATGCTGAATCCTAGTGAAGAATTATAAGCAGTCTTAGGAAAGTCACTGAGTGCCTGGAAGTGTCCTACCAGCCTGAAACATGACCCACATCTCCACTAACTGAGTCAGATCAGCTTTTATTAATGGATCAATCTTCTGTTCCGGTTAGTTTATATCTGCTTCCTGCTGTTGTAGAAGTTTCTAAAAGTATTCCACTTCTTTCCAAACATTTCTGATCAAAGTTAAGTACCCTCTCATGCTTTTCACACACAGCGTCACCACACTCCACAGTGACCTACTTTCCCTCATCCCTCCATCGTGTTCCTGCCTTCATGTGTGTCGTTACCTAGAAAACCACTTCACATTTCAGAAGCTTTCATCAGTCCAGTCCACAGCGTGCTGAGGTAGATGTAGAGGTGAAAGGAGAGTTATAGGAGAGTTATAAAAAAAAAGCTAATGAGGGTAAACTGTTGAATAACAAGAGAAAGCCCTTTTGAAAGGATCTTGATTATAATACAACAGCAGCTGCCTTTGCTCTTCTGCTTTGTTTTTCTAAATAGCATCAATTATCATTATTTGAGGATAGAATCCTTGTCAAAAGTAGAGTACCTACTAAAAGAAAAAAACAAAAAAAATATTAGATGAAGATGGCATGCAATTGCAGGTTCAATGAAGCAGAATTTTGGCACGTTGCAACACAGACAGCAGTCCCTTCTTCTCTGTCATGTGCAGCCAGGTGCCGGCCAGCCATGCCAGGGAGCGGGAGCTGCCCAGGGTCATCCCTCTGCCTGCCAGAGTGAATCTGGGGCTGGTGTTCGGGGACGCCCACGAGGGCCACGCCAAGCAGGCCGCCCCGACTGTCACCGCCAGTGAGGGCAGCGCCAGCCTCGGAGAGCCGGAGGACGATGGGAATCACTCTCATCACTCCCACTCTCCTTCGCCCAGCTGGTGCAGCGCCACCTACAGCAACCTAGGTAAGAATGGGGACTAAAATATATTAAAAAAACTCTCTCCCTCTGTGGCTTATCTGTTGCATTTCTTAAAAAGTCTCAAATTTATATATGTAAAATTAACACCTTAAATTGTCTTCAATTCGTTTTAATAAGTAAGTTGGCCTTTAGTATAATAACCATAGGTCTTAAATTTTGTCATGGCAAAACTATTATATTTACTTTAATAGTCTGTATTCTTGTTTCTCACTGGACTTTTCTGTCAGGCAGAAGTTTGAGTCGCACTCAGACATCTTGATTGCGTTCTCGAGACGGTTGAGGCTACTGGTAACTCGCTGCTAACATCCACGTTGTAGCTAGCTAGCTTTTTGCATTTATCATGGATGAGTGCAAGTTTATCTCCAGCTGGCTGGACAAAATTTGTAAATTTCTGTGGAGACAGGTCTTACATCCCATTTGTCTTAAAAAGTCTCAAGTTTGAGTTGGTGAAACCTGCAGAAACCCTGCTGACCAATAGGTGATGATATCAGTTTGTGTGTCTCTTCTTTTACTTTTCTCCAGCTTCAGCACTATTCTTCTTGGAAGTTATTCCCTCCTAAATCACATGGGAGCTCCAGTTTATAAATATCTGGTTCTTACATAATTAGAGTGATAATTGAAACCTTCAACTGTATTTTACAGTAATGAGCATGTAAAAAAAAAAAAAAAAAGATTCAGTTTTGACCATTTTTACCTTTTTAAATATGATTTGCGGCACATTATCCGTATCCATGCACAATCCACCTGACTCTAACCAAGCCGATGCATAATGTACTGTACGACTGACCGCAGAGTTGCTGCTTGCATTATTGCTGTGCTCAGGTTTAATCTGACAGTAATTACAGTGACGTCTTTGTGCTGTGTTCCTAATCCTCTGGTAGGATACGGATAGTAAAGCCCAGGGTTATAAAAACGGATGTGATGAAAAGCCTTCAGGTGGCCTGCTTGCAAGGGAAGGAATAGAAAAAAGAGAGAGAGGATAAAAAAGCTGAGAGGCTCATTAATGCAAGATATTGACCTGCTTTATATTCATCCCAACTGGTGCTGAAGTTGAAGCTTCAGGTTCCGGTGTTAGAAGCAACACTTATTCCTGCTGCTGCTGAAACACCACCGAACTGATTACCACAGCTATAATAATGTCAGCTGACATTTATTTGTTATTATTTTACTGCTGCTGCCTGGACACAGAATAAAGATCTTTTTCAAGTAGCAACCTGATGTGTGCTGGTTGATTATTGGATGTTTCTGATCGAATAGTCAGTCAGCATTCATACAGTATTTCTCCAACTTTAGCAGTACCTTAACATGACTAATATTTAATTTCAGTTTCCTCTTAGTTTAGTTTTTTCCGTAAATGGAAATGTTCTTTTCCAGAACAGATGAAATGGTCTGTTTTGTAGGTGACAGAAAAGTGCGGAGGCCTTGTTTCAGCCAGCTGACCATCAGTGCACAGACACATAGATTCAGTTTTAACAGAGGAGCAGAACAGACTGGAATGCCCAGATTTCAATGTCAAAAGATCATCAGCAATAATTATGAGCCAAGTTGTTATAATAATGTTATGGTCTGTTTATTAATCTTATATTTTTTCCTGACTTTGTCATCTGTGATCAGGCACACAGAGCTATGAGCTCAACTCTCACAGTTAGTCCTTAATGCTTGTCTCTTCAGCAAAGCCTCTAACTTCACCATCATCCTTCTTTCCTCACCAGAGGGAAGAAGGATGAGAAAAACTGCAGTCTAAACTAAAAAGTTAGTCTGAGTTCAGACAGTATTTAGTGCCCCTGTGTTGACAAATCGCATCAATATTTCAGGGATAATCAGAATACAACATTTCTGCATTTAGATAAAAATTCAGACTTTGAGTTTATTTTGAGAGTTGATTGGTGCAGTTGATAGAAATGTGCAGAAACACACATTATGCTTTTAAAATGAAATCAAAGCCAGAAAGACATGGAAGAAAATTGAAAACTGCTATTGGAAATCATTGTTAAGTATCCAAAATGGCCAGTAATCATCTCCACGGTGATGATAAAAGGTCTATCATTACCTGTTAGCCCAGTAACAATTACATAGATTAGATAATGCTTAAGGGAAGCAAAGCTATCAAAGAGTTTTTATTAACTTCTGAATATGTCCACAGAAAATTTGTCAAACACAGAATTCAAGCCACAGGAAACAGTGACGCATGATGGTTCAGGCATCAGTTGATATGCAGCTATTTATCATACTATACTGTCAGGCTTGTTTATGACATATCATGATCATGGATCAGTTTGAATATATAAAACTGAAGATGTCAGGCTTCCCTAAGATGAAGAGGAAATGGGTGTTTCAACAAGGATTCCCTTTTCTCAGGTGTCAGAAAGTGGGTCAACTCCATTCAACTCACATTTAAAGCAGTTCTTCAAAACAGTTGTTGTAAAATTAAATATAAAGGATTCACAGGAACGTGAACTCTTCTAGCATAAGTCTAGAAATAATCGTCAACTAATTTAGCAATCGATCAATCGTTGACTGAAGTATACAGACTCAAAAAAAGGCCACTTGCTGAAAAAACAACACAATTGAGCAAAAACTTCACAAAATTTCATACATGTAGCCTTATATATGAAAAAAAAGTGTTTAAAATATGTTTTACACAGAACTCCTCCAGTGGCAAAGTTTTAGCTTCATCCAGTTTGAATTTTGTAACGAAAAAAAACCTATCCAATTATTAATAGATCCGAAAATTTCAAAACGATTAACCCTACACTGTATTGATGTTAAGTCAAGCAGAAAGGCTGAGCTTTTCACATGTTATCAAAAGTATTTTTTTAGCTGCAAAATGCACTTTGCTTCAAATGATCAGGCATTCACTAAGGAAATACTGTTTTATTGCATTTTAGACAATAAAGTGTTTTTTTATTTAAAAAAGGAATTTAATTACTGGTTTATTTGCATCATTTTAAAAAAAATTGTATAAAAAGGCTTAAGTGATTAAATAAAAAATCTGCAGAATGTGCCACTGTCTGAACCCTGGATGACTAAAACAATCGCTAAACTTTGAGTTTTATTTACCAATTTGGGCACAATGTAATTCGAACACAGCTGTTAATGTGTAAAAGCAACGCCACCACTAGAGAGTCTGTTGAAGCACAAAGAGCAGATCACTGCTTCAGTAAAGGCGGCCACCGCTGGCAGGTGCTGCTGGCCTCTTGAAACATGAAGCTCTGGTGTGAGAGGGAAAGCATCGGGCCGTGATCAGGCGGTGCGATACAGAACGAGAAATAGAAACAATGTGACAGACAGAAAGGAGAGTGTGGGTATAGTGGAGCAGAAACATTAGTGAGGCGCTTCACATTGCACATGCCAGCATGTGGGTCTCTCTCTTTCTGTTAAATGACTCATCGGGGACTAAATATGTTTGTTGTTCTGTACTACTTGCTAATTAGACTTTAAGCGCGTGTGAGCAGCGTTTGTGTTTGTGAAGCTCAGAGTGCGCACTTGTTGTGGTGGTTAGATGTGTTGGGATTGTGTTAAAAGCTCCCTGGATGTCATCTGATGAGCTGCCTGCAGCCTATTTTTACTTTGCTACACGCTGCTAATGAGAGACACGGCAGGAGAGTGAGAGACTGTTGTTTTAACGAGAAACTTTCCAGAGCGCATCACTTCTGCTTGCCGGCGGGGAAGACGATCACAACCTCTGCTTTGAGACCCACACCGAGTCAACATTGACGAACTGACTTGCCCTCCCTCTTGCTACGTCTTCATCTCACACGCATGCGAGCGTCTCCCTCACTCGCCCGACTGCACCAACTTGTGGTTTAATCAGAGCATCAGGCAGGAGGAGGCAGAGCGCTCGCCGCCTCACTCGGCGCAGGTGGGAGAGTTGCCCATTTCCACCAGCGACTTCGCACAGACTCTGGAGATGGGAGCAGAGAAGAGTCTTTCCCTCCGCCTCCCCGCTCAGCTGCTGAGCGCTGTTAGCTGAAAACTGGTAGAGCATTAGTGGAAGTGAGGTAGGCTTGTTTTACTTGCTTTCCTCTCCTGGTGTTCATCTCTGTTTCTTCTGTATCTGTCATCTGTCTTACCACCAGGACCCTCCCACCTCAGCTTTGTTGTTTCAAATCTGCCGAATCTTAAATAACTTTGTTACATTAAATAACTTTCCCCAATTAGTAACCGGAGGACAAAATTAGAGGCAGGGAATGTATCAGAGTTTTATATCTTAAAAATCTAAAGTCTGTAGAGATGAAAACGAGCGTCGCAAAACACTGAAACCTTTTTTTTTAACCCACTGCCTTCTATAAATTTGAAGGAAATTTCTTTTAATAATTTTGATGATAGTCTGATAAAAAAAAAATGTATTAAAATGTATGCATTTTATTGAAAAAATACATAACCTTTTTTTTATATTACTTCAGACCTAACTGTATTTTGGTCTGTAAGGGTTGCCAAATTTCTATTTGATAAATGCCAGAATAATAAGAGATCATTTCTTTTTATTTATTTAAAGAAGTCTACACACATTTCCCCAATATTTTTTAGACGTTTGAGTCAGACATGTCCAGTCCAAAACACATTTTGTTGCTTTGTTTCTTATGCCACTTTGTAACAAATGTAGCAAGACCCATATACATTCAAGATTTAGCTTCCTGACTAATGTCCGCACATGTTGCTTCAATATTTGCCCTTGATGTTCTTTCTTCGTGATGCCATCTTTCTGTGAAGTCCAGCAGTTCCTTTCTGCAGAACAACTCCCACAAGACATGATGTTGCAAATCCCCACATCCCACAGATTAGATTGTGCTCTAAAGCTTGTACATATCCCCCATTTTCCTCCAAATGATCATTTGGCCAAAAACTTACATTTTAGTTTCGTCAGACGTCAGTACATGTCTCTTAAGATGAATGTTTTTGTCCCTGAGGACACTTGCGAACCGTAATAAAGCATTTTTTATTGCTTTTGGAGGAAGAAGTGGAAGAAGCCGCTCAGCTTCTTCCTTGCTGAGCAGCCTTTCAGCCATTATTAGTGTTTCGCTGTGGAGAACGGCGCTCTCCTAACACCTTTAGGCTAGCATCTTCACAAAGTCTTTTGTTGTTTTCCCCCCCGATTAGTACTCTGGGACACAAAACCCGTCTTCTTCCTAAAGATTACGATGGCTGGAGTTTTCTGTGCTTTTATAATTGCGTATACTTGAATTAAAACAGATAAACCTGGCACTCCAGACTTGTAGAAATTGTACCCAAGGATGAACTGGAGATGTGGAGGTCCACAATTATTTTTCTTACACATTTTCCTTTGATTTTTGCCATGATGACACAAAAAGGAGCAGAGAGTTTGAGGCGTTGGCTTAAAAATACATCCACAGGTGTGCCACATTCCTCCATCTAACTCAGCATGTCCCTGATGCTTGCTAGGCATTGTAACCTTAATGCTTGCAAACCTCGGAAACTAATAAAAACTTTCCCATCTTATAATTCTTGCCATTTACTTTTTATACAGCATGTAAATACCTAGTTTAGATGTAGTAAATAAAAAAATAAGTTATACCATTTAATTAATTTGGTTTAACCATAGTAACACATCAAGTTATGTAATTCGGTTGAGTCACAACAGAAGATCCCTGCGACTGGACAAGGGAGACGTCTGCTTCCTTGAACGGATTACCGCAGACTGCTGGAGGAACACATTAAATCTATTCCCTCTAGGGAGGATTACGGAGACTCATTTACTTCATCCCGACTGCTCTGTCCAAAGACTTTGACTACATCTCTAAGGCGACGGCAGCGTGACTTCCACGTGAGGAGTTGCTCATCCTGAGTTTGTAATCAGTTGCATTTTATACAGTGGGGGGGGGGGATGATTTGCTAAATCGGATGCCTGGACCACTCTGATGGGATCAGTAAATCTCCAGAGCAGTTGACTGGAAAGGTCATCTTCTGTCTCTGTGCAGTCTTACAGTTTTATCCTCTAGGAAACCAGGGGGTTTCTTGTGGAGTTAAATCAGTGCTGGTGTTGGTCTGTGACCTTATGAACCCTGTCCTTTTTTTAATACTTATCATGCAAAGGGCACAACCTTTAATCTTACTTTTATTTTTAAGTCCTCAGGTAAGGATTTCCACATATTAATGGGTTGCAAAAAAAAACAACAGTTTGACCAATAAAAGTTTATCAAAAAGGTACCTTTTGTTGCTGAATTGCCCCACAAGTTACTAAACCTCCAGATTTATGATTAACCAAAAGGTCACTGACACCTGAGGAGCTTGACCTTCCAAACATTAAAAACTCATCTTTCTTTTCCTGCAGGTCAATCAAGAGCCAACATGATCCCACTGAAACAGCCACGGAACCTCAAAGCCTCCAACGATACTTTGTCCTCCACGGAGCTTGAAGGCTCCACGGAGCAGCCAGCATCTAAAGCCACACCGCCGCCTCTGCCCAAGAAGGTTGTCCCTCGCTCCAGCACTGAACCCAGCCTCGGGGTCAAAGAGCCCAACCAGGGAGCCCTCCGACCCCGGGCAGAGGCTAAACCAGGCGGCACCAACCTGAGCGTGGCCAACCCTCTGTATGACTTGGACTCTACCTGGGAGACAGCTAGCCAGAGCTCCTCTCTGAGCTCTGAGCCACACCGAGCTCATGACAATGAGAGTGGCGACTCTTTGGAGAGATCATCTGCCTCCGCAGCCGCAAGCAAAGCTCGCCTGACTAACAGCGTGTCCGCCCTCAGCCCCCCGCCTACCGCTTCCACACCAGTCACTACCTCTGGCAGGGACAAGAGGGTGTTCCCAAGCACAGAGTCTCTGGGTGGAAGGGGTCGGACTGCGGGCCGTGGAGCCGCTGGCGGAGGGGCCTCCAAACCACACAGACCCGCTCTTTACAGAGGGTTGGACAGCTGGGATGAGGTGGTGGGCAGGATCCGGGGACTTCACACGGACACCTTACGGAAGTTGGCTTCAAAATGCGAGGACCGCTTCATGGCCGGCCAGAAGCACCACCTTCGATTTGGCACTGACAGCTGGTCACACTTCAGGTTGACCACCGGCAAACCGTGCTGTGAGGCAGGGGACGCTGTCTACTACACTGCTTCTTACGCCAAGGACCCACTGGTCAACTACGCCATCAAGGTGAGCATCAGGTAGTAGATCAGTTAGTTTTGCAGGATGACCACCTTATCCTAACACCAGGTTTATTATTAACCTGGTTATTAATAGTTTTATACAGATAGCCTTAATAAAAGTTTGACCCTTGGCACTCTTTGATAAACTCATGAATGAATGGTAGAGGTACAGCTCCTTGAAGGCATACCTCTTGAACTTTTTCACATTTGTCATATTATTGCAATGATAAATGCTATGCTGATTTATACACAGCATAGCAAACATGCTCTTGGGGTGTTGCATGTCCCCATATTCAAAGGCTATATACCTCAACGCCACTGTCTCGAGTTCGAGTCCCGTTCTCAGTTCCTCTGTTGTATCCACTTCTCTTTGTCTTCCCCTCTTCTCTCTGCCCCTTTTCTGTCATATTCTGTAATATAAAGCTTCCATATTTAACACTTGCCCACTATGTCAACTAATTTCATAGTGATCTTTATATTATAGAATAAGTATAAGGGACAGAACTGTGAAGAGTCTGGAACTTTATGACCTGAGTAATGGACAATCCAGGTACAAAACCTGTTAGAGGCTTCAAACGATGTACAACTGAGGTTTTGATTCATTGTTCAGCCAGACAGAAAACCTAAATACACAGCCTTCAACTATAGTTTGGGTCAAACCTCCTCAGCCTTGTAACAGAATCTGGCTAATGACCTAAATATTTGATTCAGACATCTAAAAGCTGCCAGACACCAGCTCCAGGGACAGAAATTTGAGACCCTTGATTTAGATCAAAGCATATTCATGGGTTGGAACGGCCTATTCAAAGTCCAGACCAGAAACCAACTATGAATATGTGACAAAACTTACAAAGTATTGTTTGCTGATCCTCATTTGGCGCTGCCTATGAAATAAGAATATCCAAAACTCCTTAAAGACCAGCAGCTGCAAATGTATCAAAAGAGGATTCAGGATTTTAAATGGAGATCACATTTTTCAGATGTTTTATTGTTAAACCAACCTTCACAATTATGTTCTGCTTTGTGTTGGTCTGCCACAGAAAATGCCAACAGAATACATTACAGTTAACAGGACAAAGTTTGAAAACGTTCAAGGGTGTGAATGTTTTTGAACGTCTCTATAAATGAGCTTCATGATATTGGTTTAATTACACCTAATAAATAAAAGTGATCCTGAATTACACACTGTACTCCAGTTAATAACATAATCCCTAAATGCTTCATGTAAGGAGTGTTTTCTTTGACACCAATTTGAAGAAAATCCCATGTCCCGTGGCGGTTGCCTTAAGAAGTCCTCATGTTTTGTTTGTTTGATGTTAACTCCTCCCACTTCCTCTACAGAAGCAGAGTGTTTACCTAAAAGTGCTGCCACTTAAACTTTGAGCCCTGAGGATACGTTCTTGTGCAATAAAACCTGTGCGTTCACGTTTGTGTGTGTGTACAGACTAAAAGGTTGCAGTGGCTGGAAGAGTTTAAAGAGTTAAAGTAGACGCTGCACTATTCATAAAATATTTTTTGAGTTTGACTGGCCTTCAAAGCTTTGCCTTTCCAGGCTCGAACTCACTCTTGTGTTGTATAAAACAAGGGCGGCATAAGCAGCAGGAAACAAACACCAACATGCCAGTTTTCCTTCGCTAAAGCTTGAAACCTTTACCCGTTTCTCGTTAAAACTGATTCAGACACACTCAGAGTTAGAAAGTTATGCTGGCTGATGTGTAAATAAAATCTCCATAGACATGTTGACAGCTTGACGTATAAGACTTCCTTTCTCCATGAATTGTCATGGAGGAAGGAATTGGTTTGTTACAGTAATAAAATAACACTAACCTGCTGGTTTATAGCCAATGTCTGCAGGACAGAAACAGTGCACAGCTATTAAATCCTGAAAAACACACAGACACTCACATGTCAGGACTCAAGTGATTAATCAGATTGATCATGATGAATCGCTCATTTAAATAATTGCAAACTAATTTAGCAATCAATTAATGGTTAATTGGATTATGCAGACTCAAAAAAAGGCCATTTGGTGAAAGAGTAACACATACAGAACAGCAATTAAGCCAAAACTATATAAAAAGTATTTACATTTTTCATTTAAGATAAAAAAAAACTTTATCTATACATATGTTCAACCCAAAAGGCTGAAGTGGTTAAAAAAAATAGATTTTTTTTTTTTTATCCGATTAAGCAATTGACTAATTTCTAAAATGATCATCAGCTGTATCTCTAATATATATTTTAGTATATATATTTCTTCACCACTTTGACACTGTGAAAAAAATGCTGACTGCTTCAGTTAAGAAATATATTCTCAAATGGGAACAAGGTGGAAAAAACATAGATTATTTACAGTACATCAACCCAGTTTTACTTATCAAACCGTGACTGACATGTTAAATCATTGCACTTCCCTAAAAACAATCAAATTAACAAGTTAAGGGAAATAAATTTCCTCTGCGCTTTATTAGAGCAAATTTTTTCCAGTAGCCGAGGTTTTCTTCTTGCAGAATTAAAAAGCCATTTACTGCTGCTCAGAGGCATCCCTCTGTTTCTTGTAATCTCACAGACCATTACACTTCTGGGAAACTTTGTGTGTTATTGTTTTTGTTTGGCTGACCGTTCCTGAGCACCAGAACCCTAATTAATTCTGATAACTTTGGGTAAGTGCTCTTCACACAGTTTTAAAGTTGGTCATGTGATTTTCCACAGTTAGCTCGACGCGCGTCTTGCTCTTTATTTTCCTCTCCTCTGTCATGATGCTCTTCAGCAGAGACATAGTGGAGATCACTGCTCCCTCGCACTTGAATATGTAAGAGCACCATCCACCTTCAGTTTTGAAATGTTATGTATTGCACCATTTTGGATTTAATTTTTGCTGTTGTTATCATCAAACTAAATTTGAATGATTTTCCATCAAGTTATATTGAGGTATGGTTGAAAATTTCACAGTTTGCCTCCTGATGTGGACGTCCACTGTGATCTAAGAAGTTCTTGTTGCTCTTTCTGAAAACTGCTTTCTACTTTTTTTTCCTCCATTTTATATATAATTAACAGCAATATTTGCTTTAGTTTAGAAGAACAAAAAAAAGAAGAAAGTTTAGAAGTCAAACAAAAGGTTTAGCCAAGAAGTCACCAGTTCTGACCGTTTCAAAGGTTTCAGTGGAGGTCACTGTTTATATTATTATATGGTAAAGCCTGTCTCAATAACACATTTTGATGGATGATAAATTGTCGCAATAAATATTGCGAGAAACAGTACTATTGCTTTTTTATTACCATTTTCAGGTAATATATAGATTATGGCATAATAATGAAAATTTGGCCTCTCAAATGCCAACAAATCTAAATTTTGTGAAGAACATTTACATTGAAACTAAATGGAAGATATTTTAGATATCCAAAATAATCAAAATAAAATAATAAAAACAAAAAAAATACGACCAAAGCCATAAATAAAATGGATTATGTAGTCTCTAAAAACAAAGATGCCCTTGAAAAATTATTAAACATCAGAATGGAAATTAGTTTTGTTTTATCATACTACCAATTGTTTAATTGCTTACTGCAACAAACTTATTTATTGCCTTTTTTGTAAAACAATTGAAAGTGAATAAAAAGTACAGAAGCTGTACTTTTTAAAGTAAAGGAAATGGTAAAAAATTAAAATCTGCTGGTTTTAATTTACAGATCTGTCGGAGTCATGTGAAGGAGACACAGCAGCAGTTTTTCCACAGCCTGGCGGTGAGACAGAGCCTCCCTGTGCACTTCAACATCCAGCAGGACTGCGGACACTTCCTGGCTGACGTCCCCGCCCGACTACTACCTTGGGAAGAGGAAGAGGAGGGAAAAGATGAAGAGGAGCAGGAGGAGGAGCAGAGAGACAAGAATCATGAAGGACAGACAAGGCTAGACACAAAACCGACAGACTCTGAAGCATCGAAAGCTAAATCGGATGAGGTCCCGGCGGCGGGGAACATGAACTCGGCGGGCCAGCTGAGGAGCCGAGTGGTGGTCATCACTCGCGAGGTGCCCTTTCAGACAGTGGCGGACTTCGTGGGAGAGGGCGCGACCCGGCACGCTCACAACCCCGAGCTGTACGAGCGTCAGGTGTGCCTCTTGCTGCTGCAGCTCTGCTGCGGCCTGGAGCACATGAAGCCCTTCCACGTCACGCACTGCGACCTGCGGCTGGAGAACCTGCTGCTGGTCCACTGCCAGCCCGGGAACCCCTGGAACCTGGACATGCTCGAGCCCAACAACAACAGCAGCAGCGGCAGTAGCAACGGCTCGGGGGCCTCCGCCGCCGCCGCCGCCTCCACCTGCCCCGCACGCCTCATCATCAGCAACTTTTCCCAAGCCAAGCAGAAGAGCAGCCTCATGGCGGCCAACCAGGAAACCCTGCGCGACCAGTCGCGGCTAGCGCCCGAGATCATCACGGCCACGCAGTACCGCAAGTGCGACGAGTTCCAGACTGGGATTCTCATCTACGAGATGCTGCATAGACCCAACCCGTTCGAGGAGACGCCGGACCTGAAGGAGCGAGAGTACACCTGGGCGGACCTGCCGCCGCTGCCCGTCAGGTCGCTGTACTCCCAGGGGCTGCAGCAGCTGGCCAGGCTGCTGCTGACGGTCAACCCGTCGGAGCGGATCCAGATGTCCGAGGCGCGCGCCTGCTTGCAGTGCCTCCTCTGGGGACCGCGAGAGGACCTGTTCCAGGCCCTGGGCTGCGGCGGCGGTGCCGGCCCCGTGTCAGGGGCCACCGCCAGCCAACGGGAAGCGACGCTGCAGAACTGGCTGGACCTTAAGCGGACGCTGATGATGATAAAGTTTGCGGAGCGTTCACTGGACACGGCCTGCAGCGTGAGCCTGGAGGACTGGCTGTGCTGCCAGTACCTGGCCTTCGCCACCACGGACAGCCTGGGCCGCGTGGTCCACATCCTGCAGCAGCCGCCGCAGCCCCACAACCATAACCAAACCCAAACACATCCGGCACACGCCCACCGCCTGGCTCAGCCACAGCAACTCTAAGCTGTTACTATGGCAACACCTCCAACTTCTTCCCCTCTATCTCTGCTCCCTTCAGCTGATGAAGTGTGATGTAAGCTAATGGTGAGCGCCAGCCGAATGCGGAGCGGTTTGCTTTTCCCGTCAGAAACACACGGCGAAAGAGACGGAGTCTCATCAAGTGAACAGCACGATCTCATGATCAAATCCCATTACTGCAATGTTCTTAAATCAAGTTCTGTAACGAGCTGAAGCACAGGAGTCTGCAGGAGTCAATCTGATCAGAAGCAGCAACAAGTTACCAAACATGGAAGGAGATTTTAGCCATCAGGTTCTTTAATGTTCTGCAAAGACAAAGCTCTAACACCCGAGATCATCACGGATTAGATTAATTTTAGGGTTGAATAAAAAAAACCATGGAAGATTTGATATGGAAAAATAAGAAACCAAGATTTTTTAAAGGAATTTTTCTAAATCTAAATTTTAACCCCCCAACTGTCACCCCAAAAACACTTACAGGCAAGTCAGTGGGTCTATGAGGACACTGGTGTCCTCATGACAGTTAAGTGGTTTAAAACTCAAAACTGATGAAGAGTAGATGATGACTCACTGAAACCAAAGATCAGCCACAAGCTGCCCACTACAGTAGGAAATGACAGGGTTATCTGGCTATATGAGAGACATGTTGGTTTCAGATCTGGTTTTGGTAAAGCTTTCGATTTTGATTTTTGTTAAATATTAGAAGACATGAAAATATCATTGAATTGTGTCTTTTTAGCACTCTGATTAATTATATTAGGAGAAAAGGCAATGTTGCACTGTGTGTCAGCAATTGCTGTAAAAAAGGATTTTAGTAATTAAAATGAAAACAATTATTACAGAGTTGACATTAAACTAGCTTTGTCAACTTTTATTGATGTTTAGCAGCATTAGTTCAGTTTGCATTAGAAAAACAGGTAATTCCCAGATTTCTAAAAGGCTGTCAGCATTTCAAAAAGGATGAAACTGAGCAATTCTCCTCTCAAATGTTTAGCCTTCATGTTATGTGCTTGAAGTCTTGCTTTCTCTCGCTCTTTTACAGCCTGAAAGAACCGTAGTCGAATTCAGCTGTGAGCAACTCAGATTCAGTCTTTTGTTCAGTAACTTAGCTTCGTTACCAACCTGGTTGCTCTTGGCATGGTTTGGTCTTTATTCAAAAAAAAGAAAAGGAAAAAAAAAAAGACATTTTTGAGTTACTGATTTCTAGTTTTAACAGGATTGTCACATTTCATCTGAATGCACAGCATCTATTGCAGACTGGCCCTACGGTTTGCACCGCTCCACATTTTTAAATCTTGTTTTAAAAGCCGTAAGCTAGTCTGCATTTGAACTGAATGCCTTTTCATTTCAGTTCGCCCTCACTGAAATGAAACTTGGACACATCCGCTCTTGGCTGCAAGCCTGACCTCCACTCAATGTTTGTGCAATGGATAGTTTTATCACAGTGGTTGACTAATTGACTCCTCCGTTAGTTTTTGTGGCACATAAACTGGTTTTATTTCAGTCCTGCAGCTTTTGGGGGGGAATGAAAAAAAAAAAAAAAAGTGAATTTCAGGGTGAACGACTTCTTCCATTGGACGGAATGTCTCATGGACTGCAAAAAAGCGAGTCTTTGTTCATTTGTCTTGTTTTTGTCAAGTTGTTTTTCAGCAGTTCTGAGTTATGGATGATATTTGCACACTGAGTCAGAGCGACGGCGGCCCTCTGCGAACGCCTGAGGTCATAAAGCGACGGATGACTGGGAAAAGTTGGGAATTGGACGATCTGGTGTTAGATATTTGAACTTTGCCGCATCCTCCTGCTGAACTGCATTTTTTTAAAGTATTTAAGCATCTTTGAAAGTAAATACCCAACCACTGGGATATGTTTCTCGTCCTCTTGTTCTAATCCAGCCAGTCCTGAAGTAAATCCAGCTCATCCGTCAGCTTTAACTAGAGATCGGTGTTACTGATCGCAGCGTTTTAGCTTCGATTCGGTAGAGTCAATGCAGGTACTGGAGTCTCCGATCCGCCATTCAGAATTTAATGTTGAACAAACTCTATGAATAACATCTTTAACTCTGATTCAACACTTTCTTTCACAAGTTTACTTGACTGGATCCGGTTGGTTTTACAGTGTACAGACTGCAGCGGAAGCGTTGCTATGGGATCATTGCTTGCAGATGTACAGTAGCAACGCAATGGTCCACAAAATGGGGAAAAAAAAGAAGAAACAAAGTAGGAGTGAGTTTGTTACTGCGGTAGAGTGTGGTGAGAAACGTGTGTGGGACAGCACTGGTGGCTGGCCGCCTTTATTTAGAAAAATATATAAATTTAATCTTTTCTCTATTTTAATCTGCACACTGTTTTATTGAGTACAGAGCACCTCTATTTCTCGTTAGAGCCTGATAGTCATTTATTCATTGTTGCTTTACTTGACTTTCTTTCTTCTCGCATGTTCTGGAGGAAGAATAAAGTGAGTAGTTATCACTGTCCTACGCGAACATACGACCAGAGAAGATCTCAGTTTTCACACGCCACAGTGTACAGTATTTTACTGAGTTTGCCTAATGAGGAGAACAACCACTTTGGCTGAAGGATGTCTTTTGAACCGGCTTTTGACCAGTTTGAATGACGTGTCGTGTGTGCTGATAAATGCCACTGAGTTTTAAAGGACAGGAGCTCTGTAATGTTTTCTGTGACTATGTGTAGAGTATGTCCTCTGGCTTCATCGCCGTTAATTGTTGAGCAAGTTAGCCGACTGTAACAGAACAATAAATATATGTTTTTATATATACGTGCTGTCTTTGTGTCTTTTTAGCTTAAGTAAGATTGTGTGCTTTGGCGACCACTTTCACACAGACAAGTTTTATGTTTCTATCCATAATAGGGCTTTATGTTGACTTTAATTCATCTGCGATATAACGCCTTACCCCAGTCATAAAAAAACAGAATTTCTTTAAGGTACAGGAATATATACAATAAAGGTGATTCGCTGCATTGGTCCTAATATGGTCCATCAGTTAGTTAAGTGGTGAAAACTAGCCCCTTGTTCTACGTTTTGCTAAGGTCTAGACTCGTTACTGAGAAATGTTTGCTTTCTGGGGGCGTGACCTCTGTTGAAGTTTTACATGTTACCCAATCGTTAACGTTTGGCCGTGACGCCATGCGCCAGCTCGATGCTATGAAGCTTACCGGAAATTGCTCGCGGCTGTAACTGTCCTCCACTGTGAAGAGAGAAGTGCAGGCTGTTAATGTTAATTCAGTATTTGGAAGCACGGCTAACACGGACTGAATGAATCCATTCACTTCCTCCGCTGCCTTCGCTAAAACTACAATTTTGAAACGGCGCAGGAAATCAACATCCCGTTGAAATTTTACCGTAGGAATCCCCTTCAATCAGATTAAAGACCAGAGGGAGCAGTGAAGTGAGATCATATTCGAACAAAATGGCGTAAGAAGGTAATAACCAAGCTCGAAGGTTAATAATGTTGAAAAGTTGTATACATGTAACATAAGTAAACACACAGTAGTATTCAAGGTTAATAGTGAGCTATCAAATAATTGTTGCCAAAAGTACATATGTTACGTCATCCGAAGATTTTGAAGTGTAATGCATGTGGTTGTCTTATTTTCTAATTAAAAAATGAAGGTTTATTCTTTGGCCACCAGAGGGAGACCTTTCCAAGGCAGAGAAAACCTGAGCAGCACCTCTCGTCTTTACTCTGTTATATTGTCCACTTCTTCCACAATACATTATAACCCACTCACACGACAAACATTCAAAAATAGATCTTAATAAAGGGCGGAAGGCCGTGAGCTTCTTTCAACCTTGTCCAGTTCGCTTGTAACTCACATTACGTAAAATATATTTTAGTTATGAATTGAATTTCAGCTCACTACAGTGTATAGATAAGGCAGCCCTTAACAAAAAAACATTTTACAAGATTGATCAAATTCATATCTGAAAACAGCCAATCAGAAGTCAGGCGTCAGCACCTAATCCCGCCCACAGAGTTTGACGGGTAAAATGGACAGATTAAATTAATTAAATTAAAACAGATTGATTAAACCATAAAATACTTAATATTAAGTTTTCAAAATGAAATCAGAACATTTAAATGAGGCGCACATATAGTTAATTCCACTTTTAATCACTTATTCCTGTATTTCTGGTTTTAATAAATTTATGACACATTTAAATAATTGTTTCTCATTTATTGTCATTTCACGCTCCGTATTTGTGCGCCTTGCCCACCTCTGTTCCAGACGCCTTACATAACTTCACACTGAATCATCCCTGACGGCTCAGATCTCAGGAGAAGCAGGCAGGAGCTGAGGGAAGACTCAGGAAGTTAAGAGGAGGATCTCCCCCTGAAACTCTCTCACTCACAACCCTCCCCATCTTGTTTCTGTTACCCCCCACCCCCACCCAGTGATTGCGTTGCGTAATCGCGGCGTACAGTGTGTGTTTGTGTGTGTAGCGAAGCAGGTAGCCAGCTCCTCCAGGCTCTTGCTCTCCCTCTCTCCCTTCCCTTTCTCTCTCTCTCTCTCTCTCTGTGTGTGTGTGAGCTGATCAGCATCAGCAGCGGGAGGCGGTGGACGCGTTTCTCTTGCATCCTGGACCGGTTCAGGTTGCCCTGCAGGGGAGGGACTTTGCTTGTGCAGACTGGGCTGAGCTGCAGCAGGGATGCATCAGGCGGCAGAGACGGACCTCTGAGTTGACTGGAGAAACCCACGGCCTCCTGTTTCCTCTGAGAAAGAAGAAGAAGCGTGAACGCTGTTTCTCTACCTCCTCTTCCCTCCTACCCCGCCACTGGGGGCAAATAATCCCCGAACACCGCCGGAGTCGCTGGATGGAGAGAGTCGCCTGAAGAAGGGAGAGCGGTGGAGTTGCTCTCCTCCTCCCCCCTTTCTCTCTACTGCACCAAAAGAAAACCCAGGGTAAGCTCCTCTCTCTCTCTCTCTCACACACACACACACACACTCGCTTGCCTCTTTCCTCTCATCCTGCTGCTTTTGTTGATGGGATTGTCTTAAAGCAGGTAACTGCACCCCTGAAACTGAAAGGCGCTTTTTCCTCTCCCTGCCTCACCATCAGGATCCAGTTGGTTTGTGTTTTATCAGTACGGAACAGGTTGTTTCCAGATGTGGCGGTCCAGGGCGCAGCATCCTGTGGCTCAACTCCAGCTGAAGGAACTTAGAGCAGGTCAGGCGTCCATGATGCGCTCTAGAGCAACCTGAAGGCACCTAATTAGCCAATTTAATTTAATCTCAGTATAAATCCAGCTGCTTTGTGAAGGCCTAAGACTTTCAGAAAACAAAGTCAGGTTTAATTGTGTAGCTCATTTAAGGAACAAGGCAGTGCAAAGTGCTTTACACCATAAAAACATAAAACAGCAACCAATCATGACAAAAAGCAGCTAAAATTACATTTTGTCAAATATACATCACAATGTTCTATTTACTATTAATCGAAGGCAACTCTAGGCAGGTGGGTCTAGATTTAAAGGAAATCAGTGTTTCAGAAGTTTTGCGGTTTTCTGGAAGTTTGTTCCAGATTTGTGGTGCGTAGAAGCTGAATGTTGCTTCTCAATGTTTGGTTCTGGTTCTGGGTTTGCAGAGCAGAACCAAGTCACAAAGTCACCTGCTGACATTGTAATGTAGAGCTGCGTATCATCCGCATAGCTATGGTAACTAATCTTAGCTCTTGTTATAACCTAAGCTAGCCGGAGCGTGTAAATAGGAGGAGTCTGAGGGTTGAACCTTGTGGTACCCCACATGTGACTTCTGCATCAGAGGAGCAAAAAGACAGCAGACAAGTCAGGGAGAAGATTGTTAGCTAACAAAATAGAGATAAATACAGGACAAACTTGTTGGAGAATGTTAATGCGTTAGAACGACCCAGTCAAAGTCCAGAGTTAAATCCAATTTGGTCCCGGCGGCAAGACTTGCGAAATAACTAATTGCTGTTCACACACACTTCTATCGATGATGACTCGAGAATATCTAAATCGTTCCCACACTTTTCAGATTTATGTTTGTAAGAAACTTCAAAAACAGATTCTTCAAATTCATCAGCCTGTGTTTCTCAGGATCTGTTTTCCACAGTGACAAACACTAGTGGAGGCTGTCCCACTGTCTTATTGATGATTAATCCAGATTTTAGTTAGCACCATTTGACTAAATCCTCATTCAAAGGGGGTTCTAATCTAGAAAGGTAGGAAACCGTTCAGACGTTATGCAACCTGCAGCTCATATGCAGACTCCACTGTTGTCTGCACTGATTCCCAGGATCAGGGTCGATCCTGGGAATCAGTGTGTGCACGGTGATGAAAACGATGCTGCCTGAGCTTTTAATTTCGGGTAATCCCATTAGATGATGCTCACCGTAGCAACATGCCGTAATGTGGTTTAATCCTCCCTCCTGTTCTGTCTCAGAGGCAGCCGAGGGGCTTCTGGCACCTTCTGGATGCTCATGCTGTCATGCTAATGTGTCCATACTGTTTGGTCCTGGTACAAACACAAACCATAGGATAGACCGGCAGAAACAAAGGGTGGTGTACCTTTGTGTATCCATCACCCTTGTATCAGTCTTTTGCACCAATAGGCTGAAATATTCACCTGTTTTTCTAGTCTAAGTTCAGGCAGACTGGACAGCTTTCAAGTCAAAGATTGTCAGTTTGATTTAGAGTTGGACTTTGACTGGGCCATTCTTACGTGAATTATGCCTTGATCGATGGCATTCCTTTGGCTGCGTTCACACTGCAGCCTGAAGTGACCCAATTCCGATTTTTTTGCCGTAAAGCGACCTGTATCTGATTTTTTCATGACAGTCTGAGCAGCAAGGGTCGGATTCTCTTCGAATGCAACCCAGACCTCTTGGGTATCCGATAAGTATCCGATTCAAATGTGACCTAACGTCCAGGTCGCATTCATCCGACCTGAAGGTCATTCATACTCCACAAATGTCACTATTCTGCGTCCTGATACACACAAGCAGGAAAGAAAACAACAACCATGATGGACTATAATGAGAATTAAGTTGTTGATATGCTGCTCCGTTCAACTGTGTAAGCTATGCTCCAGCGTTAGCCTCCATGTTTACTTCTGCAAACACCGAGCACTACTTCTTTTTATGGCGGTTGGCAGAACAGAGAACGATGACGCTATTGTGCCCTCTACTGCTCATGCGGGACACTTAAAGGTTGTTTGCCCGCTCACACTGGAGAACACGTACAGGTCGCATATATTTGGAAGTGTGAACGGCCACGGCAAAAAAAATCCAATTTGACAAACAATCTGAATTGGGTCACTTCAGGCTGCGGTGTGAACGCAGCCTTTGTAACTCTGGGTGAATGTTGAGGACGTTCCTGGATCAAGGTAAAAATTTCCAAACAGTGCTGTGGTGGCGCAAGGGGTTAGCGCGCCCCACGTTTGGAGGCCTTAGTCCTTGACTCGGACGTCGCGGGTTCGACTCCCGGTCCCGGCGACCTTTGCCGCATGTCTTCCCCCCTCTCCTCGCCCTCTTTCCTGTCTGCCTACTGTCGCAAAAAATAGGAGAAAAAAATAACATTTCCAAACAGCCTCAAGTGTCTGTAGCTTCAGTCTGGTTTTCTTCCAGGGTTATTCAGTACGCAGCTCCATCCGTCTCTCTCACTCTTTGAGGTAAACAAGAATGACACAGCTACTAATTAGTCCTTTTTTGAAACTTTAATCTAAATTTTTGAGATATGGTCTTAAACTTTTTATGCCTACTGCCTATTTCATTTTAATGGTTGTTTGCAATAAATGCTTACTCAGATTTTTTTTTGTCTCACTCCCATCTCTTCATGTTGCATTTTGAAGCTGCACTTAGAACCTTCTTAAAATCCAAAAGTGCAAAACATAAATTCTTGTCATTTTTCAACTGGTCATAACATTTTGATCTGGAGAATATTTGCCCAATGGACAACGATGGGAGCGAAGCACTTTGGGGTCCGCTGGCTATACAAGTTCAAAGCCATTTACCAATGATATAATTTAAAGGTAATTCACTTTATGAATGTTCCTCTCCATAGGATCAAACGTGTGTCTTTCAGGGTTTTAGAGATCAGTAGAAAAGTGCAGCGTTCCAGTAGGGGGCGTAGCCTCAATGCTGCTTCAATAAGCAGAATGCTAGCTTAAATACAAGTGTATTTGCATGAAATGTGCTTCTCATAGTCAAGATTATACAAAATAGAGTATTTTTTTCCCCCAAATGTATTTTAAATTCAACCTTCACCAGTGTTGTATAGTAACGAAGTAAAAATACTTCACTACTTTACTTAAGTATATTTTGGAGTACTTCATACTTTCCTCGAGTATGAAAATTTTTGATGACTTTCACTTTTACTTCACTATATTTCCGAACTTAATTGCGTACTTTTACTCCGATACATTTTCAATGTGTGGTTTAGTTACTCGTTACAAAAAAGCGAGAGAGAGAAACGCAAGTGTTTTGACCCCACCTACTGATTAGCAAGTAGCAAGCAGGCTACCGAACAAAGTCGGTAGCCTGCTTGCCTGGGCTTGTTCATCACCACCAATAGGATACACCTGTTTCGCTTCTCCCATTAAACACAAAGCAAGTCTCGCAATCAGCAGCAGCCACATGGAGGAGGAGACGGAGACCACAACGACTGCAACTACGTCGGACACGGCTCCAGGGGAACCACCAGCTGGTGATGAGAGCCCATGGCCTTATTTAAACACAATACACTCTTTCGTGGGTGTTAAAGATTCGTTGTACCGCATGCAGTTTATGTTATTCCTGCCCAAAGATGTGGAAATTCTATCTTACAAAAACTCCCCGTCCAACTTGAAGAAACACATCGAGGTAACTTCTTATGAAATGGTTATAATCCTCCTGTTTCAGTAACTATAGCTTGGTCACTAGACACTACTGTATTGTGAAACGTTGACCATAAATGAACTTTGTTTGGCATTGTTTCAGTTCCACACGTGGTGTATTTAGCTGAGGCCTAATGTTGACTGTAGCAGGCTACCTAGACTCCTCTGTTCAAGGGGGGACAGAAGCCATAGCGATAGCAATTTAGACTAAATTTAACGAATATAGGAAAGGCATGCAAGTTCAAAACCAGGTTTACAGATGCCTATAAGCTGCATTTCCCTCCCAATTCTTTTTTTCTTTTGCATAATGACCAGTTGTGTGCACCACATACTGACTGTAGGATTGACTGATTCACTGATTTGTGAAGTAGAGTAATCGTAACAGATCTTTTTCTTCATGTTGGCCGCATTTTCTGTACTATTTATTTTTCTCATTTTCAGCACTGACCTTACTTGAAGGGAAAACTTAAGGCTTACAAAAACTTTGTATTTTCTGTCCTGGAGGGTATACTAAGAAGCTGGTTCAGTTGTAAAGCAGGTTAAGTTAACCTTGTGCTATAGGTAAAGCACCTAATTTTCTTAACTAAATGATGCCTGCAGGCATATCTATTAGCAGGTTTAATTTTGCCTGCACTTGGTTGGGTACATTATTTTAAGTGTATTTGACAAGTTTACCAAAATATAAAAAATGTCATTCAAACTGCATTTGCTTTGTTTTACTTTTTACTTGTACTTTTCATTACATTACTTGAGTACATCCATTTTTACAGTAATTTCCATACTTAAGTACAAGAAGTTTCAGATACTTTAAGACTTTTACTCAAGTAACATTTCAGTCAGTGACTTCGACTTTTACCAAAGTCATATTTTGGAGAGGTACTTATACTTTTACTTGACTCTGAGATTTCAGTACTTTATACAACACTGGTTATCCACTAAATCTCTAAATAAACTATTTAGTTAAATATTAACAATCTAAAATCTTTTATTTAGTCCAACCATTCTTTGTAATTTAGTTTTTCTGGAGTCCGTCTTGAAAATCCTGCCCTTATTTGGCATTTTTGTGACGTTTCACTGCTTTGTGCAGAAACAGCAGAGGAAGCATCAGACTCCCGGGCAGCATGAGAAACATGGTACACGCCAAGACTAAGCAGTAACGGTTTGAGTCAGACAGGGGCATGGCAAACCAAACTATAGTCATAGCACATCGCAGCAGCAGCACCATCAGGATTGATACAATAGCGATAAACGCTCTTCGCTTTCGCTGGTCAAGTTTCTTCTTGAGTCCAGATTTTTCACCTGGACCAGGACGGATCATACCTGCCTTGTAGGGAGAACATAATTGGGATCCAGCTTAGACACAAATGTCCTGAATCCAACGTCATCCACAATAGTGAAAGGCTGGGTATCCTTCACTATCATGGAGACTAGAGCTTCATCCAGCTCTTGTTTTCTGGTGGCTGGTTAAAAGGGAATAAATACAGTGTCTGTTACCTGTCTTTATTTGCACAACAAGCAAACATCAGCATGCAAAGATTGTGATAGTGTGTTTGTAATATAGTAATGAAATACCTTGGCTGGGTGAAGCTACAATTTCCTCCCTATTCTCATGCAAGGCACAGTAGTGCCTTAGCATGGATGAGGTGTTATTATTGTACCCCAACTCCTTGGAGCACAATAAACACCTCACCTTTACAGAAAATAAGAAACAGTGAAAAATACAGTTCCTCATAAGCAAACATAATGCATCTGCAAATGTTCAGTTCACCTTACCTTGTTAGGGCTTATCAAATCAAAATGTTCCCACATAGGGGAAATCCTCCTCTTTCTCGCCGGCTCCATCCTACTCCTATCCTGTCCTCGCGCTCCTAAATCTCCTATCTATCTATCTCTCTCCTAAACTCTCCAAACACCAAACTAACTGTCTCAAACTAAATAACCACTATCCAAACTCTGCTATCCAAACTATCAAAACTCTATCCACTCTCTCAACTGACCGCAACTCGCCTACAACAACCCACATTTTGAATGGAGCCTGTGGGGTTTCTAAAGCTGTCAAACCCCGCGCCAAACTCTGAGCCACTTCCCGAAGCAGTCATGTGGTACAGCCGGGCAGCGAGGCTTCGGACGTCATCGTTTTCGGCTCCTCCCCTAAATGAAGCAAGCCTCGATACGCGCTTTACGGAAACGCCCCCTCCATTACTCGACACACGCCTCGAAGCCTCGGCACATCACGTAACATCACAGGTAATTCCTTAAAATTGTGGGGAAAAGTACCAGTTCCATTGGCAGATTATGTCACTTTCAACAAGACAAATAATCTGCTAATGCCACTAGAACTTTTTCTTCAATGTTAAGGATACTGACCTAAAAGAAACTCCTATAACTTGCTAAAAAGTTATTTATAAGGTAGTTTTGTGTTATTTCAAGTGTGCTAAAATACAACCACTAGAAACTAGACCAAATATACTTGGTGATGTCTACATTCTCCTTCTGCACAGAAGTCGGATTCATGTCGCATTTAATAAGTAGCATGAACGACCAAACAAAAACATTAATTAAGCATCAAGACCTCCTGTGTGAACGTAGCCTGTCTTTTATTTCTTTAACTTTTTATCATATTACTGCTAAGGTTGCTCTTTGTCTTATAAGGTTGTGATATAATAAAGATTAAAGTCAGGTCACCTCTTTGGAAACTTCAGTGAGGAGATCCGGAGAAGATCGACACTGTCTGGGGTCATAGTCCGACTGACCGTGGGTTCTGGTTCATTCAACAAAAAACTAAAGATTTTAGTTTCAGTGATTTAAAAAAATCCCATTTTCTTCACTATCATATGAAATGCTGAGCAAAAATACTTAATTTCTTTTATAAATCTGCTTTTTTAAGTTACTATACAAATGTTTTTATTACTTTTAAGGAGAAGGATCATCCAAATGTAAAATTCAGCATTAAAAAATGAAAAAGTGAATCTTACTTTTGAGGAAAACTCATGTAAATATGTGATATTTATAGATTTTTCTGATTGATTTTCACCTTTCAAAGCGTGATGGTTTCTTTTCTCCGGATCCCATACATTCCAGCAGCTGCTTCTGGGTTCTCCCACTGACACGTAGCAAAAAAAATACTTTTATTAGTCATTGTCAGTTACACAAGAGCCTCAGATGTAGTTCACAATTTCAATAACCTTACATTAACTCTTCTGTGACCCTGGTTATTTTGTTTGTTTAACTTTAACTGGGTTGATCCAGATACATTAGACATGATCAGGGTACATATAAGAGACCATAGATACACCCTCCCATCAAACTTCAATATGACAGGTTATGAATATGAACATGAATAATTAGGAGTATGACGGGGAGATGGGAGGGGCTTATATGTTAATGAATTTGACACCTCTTCCCGCTGTGGGTGGTAGTGCTTGATGTCATGAGATAGAGTGGATGTTATTGACTTATTGTAATTCTTTATCACAGCCCTGTACTGTTGGTGAGTCTGAAAGACTGCTGTTCTTTAGTGGTCTAGACTTCCTCTCCCCCCAATACTTTGCACTTGGTCTGAAAGACACCTTTCTCCTCCTGCTCTTTGGTGGGATAATCAGACTTGCCACCTCAGCTGTCTTCTGCTCTTTGAGTGGTCAACCCAACCTGCTTCCTCTCCCCCCACCTCATTCTTTCTCCTGTCTTTGTATTCAGCTTGAAACACACCTCTCTTTGCTCATCCTCTGACTCGTCTCCTCAGCATTAATTGTTTGTCCTGTTCTTCTGGGGTTCTGAGAGACACCCCCTACCTAGCTACAATTGTTTTTACCTATCTCCTTTTACCAAGGTGTTGAGGGGATCCGTTTTGGTGGCCTTAGGATCTCATCTCTGCTTTTTGCAGATGATGTGGTCCTATTGGCTTCATCGGGTCGTGATCTGCAGCTCTTGCTGGAGCGATTCGCAGCCAAGTGTGAAGCGACCGGGATGAGGATCAGTGCCTCCAAATCCGAGGCCATGGTCTTGAGCCGGAAAAGGGTAGAGTGCCTTCTCCGGGTCGGGGGGGATGTTCTGCCCCAAGTGGAGGAGTTCAAGTATCTTGGGATCTTGTTCATGAATGAGGGAAGAAGGGAGCGGGAGACCGACAGGCGGATTGGCGCAGCGTCTGCCGTCAAGCAGGCGCTGTACCGGTCCGTCGTGGTGAAGAGAGAGCTGAGCCAAAAAGCGAAGCTCTCGATTTACCGGTCGATCTACGTTCCCACCCTCATCTATGGTCATGAGCTTTGGGTTATGACCGAAAGAACGAGATTGGCCGAAATGGGTTTTCTCCGTAGGGTGTCTGGGCTCTCCCTTAGAGATAGGGTGAGAAGCTCAGCCATCTGGGAGGGACTCAGAGTAGAGCCACTGCTCCTTCACATCGAGAGGAGCCAGTTGAGGCTCGGGCATCTGGTCAGGATGCCTCCTGGACGCCTCCCTGGTGAGGCGTTCCGGGCACGTCCCACCGGGAGGAGGCCCCGGGGAAGACCCAGGACACGCTGGAGGGACTATGTTTCTCGGCTGGGAACGCCTCGGGATTCCCCCGGAGGAGCTGAATTATTCATAGTGGACTCACGGGATTATATTGCATTGACATGAACATTTTCAGTGTGATTGTGTTCAAACTGAGACTAACTTTCATCCTTCTGAGAATTTATTCTCTAACAATCATATGATCTTTCTACATCAAGTAAAGAAACTATTTCTGATAAGATCTTTATAGAAGATCACATCACAATAAAATACTTTTTAACTCTTTTATTATCAGTAAAACAAACAAAAACAAATGTTTTGATCATCATGGAGTTGAAGTTTATGTCAACTGCATTCAGTTTATCTAACGTCTTTTTAGCCTCTATTGAAGTATTCCACCATGTTGGCCATTAAGTCCCAGTTAGCTTTTCATCTGGACACTTAGTAAAAAATCATAAGCTTGAATTTTTTATCCTGATCTGACTTAGAAACAAACCACATGAATTCTGCAGAATTTTACCACAAAATTAGTTTTGCGGTTCCTTAAGTGACTGAAAAAAAATATGAAAAGAACGAAGCAAAACTGACTTTGTCTCATCCTTCGCCTCTGCCTCTATATTTGAAATTCAGGACAGAGACGGTGTTGTAATTTCCTGCATAAACATTTATGATTCCTGAGAAAGGATCTGAGAACGCAAATCATCCTGAGTAAACAGCAGCAGGCGGGGAACTGTGTTCAGCTCCAAAGGAATCATATCAATCAACGTGTGAACAACAAAAGTGTCCAGTAACTACTTGCTACATGTCAGAATTGGTCAAATATTTAATGCTCCAATATGCATCAGCAAATCACCAATTTAGTTCAATGTAAATAGAAATTAAATGTCGTAATATCCAGTATCAAGCAGTCTTCTAAAGACAGTGTTGCCGTCATGGCATGCTAACTGTTCCAATAGCTAACATTGGAATATTCCAATATTCCAATATGGATTTTTCTATATCTAAATGTGACTGTGCGGTGAAGCTAAAAATTAAACTACTGTAATAATTGGTGCAACAACAGTTACATTTTGTCAGAAATATTTACAAATAAAATATAAATGGGGCATATGGGATCATTTCACCTCCTCTGGGTGTCACAGACACAGAATCTGAGCACCGGCAAGAGGAGCGTTCATATCTACTAGCTGGGGTTTATTTGACTATTTTTATGATTTACTTCATTTGTAAGAAATAAGCTACGTAGGAATATATGTGTGTGCCTGTGTTGCATTGTGCGTGTTTGTGTTTGTGTGGGTCAGACACACAACGTGTCCACATTTGTGTGGCTCATAAACATTGTGTTGATTTTGTGCTCCACTTACATGAAGCGCATTAGGGTTGTGTTTGTGTGAGTCGTGTGGAAATTAGGGCATAAGCAAATTATCACTGATATTTAAGATAAGTTATAATTTGCTTATCTTAGAGATAAGTGGATTATCTCTAAGATAATAAGCAAATTATTACATATCTCTAAGATAAGTAATAATTTGCTTATTATGATCTGTAATAAGTAATAATTTGCTTATTATCTTAGAGATAATTAAATTATCTCTAAGATAATAAGCAAATTATTACGTATCTCTAAGATAAGTAATAATTATCTTATTAATTAAGATAATTATTACTGAGAACAACTTTTGCAAAGTGAGAACAACTTTTGCAAAGAAAAAAACAAGACTGGGTTTATTCCTGGCAACAACTAGCTATCAAGCAATGCAACATGGCTCAACAGCAACAGCAAGGGCCCCTCCTTTTCCAGTTCAGGCATTCGCCTTGTTAGGCCTACGACAAAGATTATTTGCCCACAGCTGATGAAGCCAATAGGACCTCATCACATCTGCAAAAAGCAGAGACGAGATGCTAAGGCCACTAAAACGGATCCCATTAAAAAACCTTGACTGCATCTAGAAACTGGTGGGAAAGGGCAACCTGTGGAGGGCAACCTATGGAGAGCAACCTGTGGAGAGCAACCTGTGGAGAGCAACCTTTGGAGGGCAACTTGTGGAGAGCAACCTGTGGAGAGCAACCTGTGGAGGGCAACCTGTCGAGAGCAACCTGTGGAGAGCAACCTGTTTAGAGCAACCTATGGAGAGCAACCTGTGGAGAGCAACCTGCGGAGAGCAACCTGTGGAGAGCAACCTGTGGAGAGCAACCTGTGGAGTGCAACCTATGGAGAGCAACCTGTGGAGAGCAACTCTCACTATGTTTCTCTAATCTGAACCGTTTGCAAATTAAATTTTCCAGAAATTAATACTACCTTTTTTGAGGACAATTTACTTTGGTCAATAACCATAATTTATATGGTTTTGGAAATCTGTGGGAAACCGGAGCACCCGGAGAAAAACCCACGGGCATTTTTTTGGGGGGGATCTAAAATAAGAAATATATTTTGGGGTTTCAAACGGTTCAGAAATTACATTTTTTCCTAATCGCTTTATTCAGAGGCTTTCTTGCTATTCTTCTTGAACATTTGTGGTTTTCTGAGCCCCAAACAGTGTCGTATCTTCTTCCACACTGATTTTTCCTTGGCGACTGCCCCCACTGGTTCCTGTGACAGATTTTCCACAGAGCGGTCCGTCACGTCCATGGATTCTATGTTACTCGGCATGTTTTCCATAAAGTCGTTTACCTGGTTGGGAGAGGCATCAGGAACATCAATGTTTTCTGACAGGGTTTCCTCTGTCAGACGGTCCTGATCCATGGACGCAGTGTCAGAAACCTTGTTTTCCGGGGTAGTGTCTTTCTCGTTTGGTTCTTTTTGTCTCTCAGGTCCTAATTCGTGTTTGAGTTGATGTTCAGTTTTCATGTTTTCCTGCTGTGAGTTAAGCTCACAGCCGGAGGGAAGTTGTTGCAAAGCAGTCAGTTGTTTTAGGAGACTGTCTTTCTCAGCTTTAAGCTCGGTGATAATCTTCAGGTCACTCATCCTTTGCTCTGAATAAGTTTTAAACTCTTCATATGCATCCTGCTTAAATGTTTCTAAGTGCTTTATTAGAGTCAAAACCCTTCCATCATATCCGGCTTTTAGTTCTTGGTAAGTAACTGTTGCGAATTCCACAACAGATTCCAGACGTTTTATTACCTCAGTTGATTGCCATTTCAGGAAAGAGATACCTTCTGCATTTTTCTGGTTGAGGTTGTCCTTCTCTGCTCTGAGTGCCTTGATGAGCTCAATAATATCATGCTTGGTTTTTTCCAAATTAGCTTCTTTCATATGAGTCACATCTGCTTCATACCTCGACTTTAGTTCTTGGTATGAACCATGAATCTGCTCCAGTTCTCTCACCAGGCATTTCTCGGTAATCTTGAAGCTGCTGATCTCCTTGGACATTTTCTCTATTAAATTTTGGTCCTGTCTGATCTTGTCTTCATTGACCATCTGCATGTCAGCCTGACGTTTCCTCTCACTAATGTCTGCTTCAGATTTGGACTGAAGCTCCTCATATTTAGCCTTCATGTCGTCCAGCTCTTGTTGGAGTGCTCTGTTTTTATCTTTTAATTCCTCAATCCTTGACATGAACGCTCGCTCTGTGACAATAGGATCTACCTTCACTGTGTCTAGGTCCTCTATCAGCTGCTGTTTTGTTTCGCTGTCCACATCGGAATCGATAATTGCAGGGCTGAGAGTCTCTGGATTGTTGCACTTTTCAATTGCCTGTAGTTTTTTCTTCAACTCGATGCTCCTGCCGATGAAAATCTCCTTAAGAGCTCTCTGCGTCTCTACCTCAGCTTTTGTTTCCTCCAGTTTTGTTTGGGTGTCGTCCAGCTTTTGGTTCTGGTCAAACAATTTTGCTTTCTCCATTTTTAAAAGAGAGGCAAGTCGTTGTATCTCTATGTGGAAATCAAAGGGAGGAGGTCTGTTCCCTACCCACCCATACTGACGTCCTTTGGCTAAATCACTGATGGAACAATTTTGGCTTTGATGTGCCATGTTTTGACAAAATAATACTTGTTCAAATCAGTCTGCTAACAATCTCACTGTAAAAGCGCTTTGCGTGCGTCTGAACTCCTCAGTAGTGCAGCAAGCAATGACAAGAAGGTAGAAGTTTGTTACATAGATAGAGTGCTGATGACATCACAAGCATGACTCTAGTTGTGACATCACAGAGTTTTCCTTCATCTTTGGAATGTGTTACCGTTGGTTACACTGTCTATGTTGTTATACAAGCAGTTTATGGAGAGACGTTTTTTTTGGCAATATTTACATAAAATGTGTGAATTTAGATTTCCAGATTTGTTTCATTGTGTCCAATGAAACATAAAACCTTTCAAAAGTTTTCACACACTCACACTTTTACAAACCTGAAAGTTGCAAAGAAAAATGATACTCTCCTTTAAATCTTTGTTTTAATATGTAGCGTCGCTGCTGGCTATCTGTTTGTATTGGGACTTTTTTGTCCTCCTCTGTGATTCTGTACATTCATTTTCGCGTTTAGATGTTTTCCTGTTGGCCTTTCGTTAAACCCCTCAAGAGGCTCGGCAGCACAAACACTCAGCGATGATCGAGATCAGCGGGAGCTTACATCCATCAATCAGTTCTTGGTCCATTAAGTCCCCACAGAAATATTATCTGTTTCTTTTTGTCTTTTTTTTTACTCTTGGTTTTGTGCTGCTTCTGTCTGCTGTCTCTCTTTGGATCCGTTTGGCCTGAGGTACCGGCTCTCCAGAACTAATCTAGACAAAAGTTTTCTCTTTTGTGATGTGATAAAAAAAAAATGCCTCAGAGTCTTTTGTATTATTATTATTATTATTTGCTCTACAGAGCTAAACTGGTGGAATAATCTGTTGGTCTCCTCCTTTCTTCCTTTTGTAGAGATATTTGATATTTGAGAGATAAGACACGCCGTGTCTTCCATTTTGTTGACCCCAGTAAAGGTTCCTCATTTCTGCCTGCTACTATGATTAAAGTCCGAGTTCTCCAGCAATCAGTGCAGAACGATTACCAATGAAACATGCAGCAGGAGATCTCTCACCTGTGTAACAACACCGGCTGTTTTACCTGGAGGTTGATACTGATGGAGCTGACAGTCTATGAAGCAACACTGACCTGAAACATAATATATGCTGCTATAATTGGAACTCTATAATGTAATCTCAGTAAATATGTTTTATACTATGTCTGTTTTTATAAACTATCGTATCCGTAATAAAAACAGATAGGTTGCTGAATCTAGCTGATGGGTCGGTCCCGAATGTTTGGGCTGTTAGAGTCGGTTCTTTGAATTGAACCACGGGAACCGGCTCCTAGAGCCGTTCTTCATTATGAGGGCCGGGGCTGCAAACACAGTTCCTACCCAACTCTTCAAACCGCACAGTGATCGATCTGCACAGGTGCTGTGAGGAACAAAAGACAATTTTAACTCTGTTTCTTGTCCAGTAGCATAAACACTGAAATTAAGAAACCACAATCCCTGAATTAGGAGGGAATGTGGGGCAAATGTGATGAAAGATTTGCATTATTACTAAACTTGTATCACTGCTGGATCAAATAATTATGGAATATTATGTATTTATTCATATTTTAAAGGTATGTACTTTTAGGACTGCCATCTAGTAAAAGCTGCATGAGCTGGCTACTGGTGTCTAAAACTCAGTCACCATGTCTTCTCATCTTCTGAAACAACCAGGAGGGGTATTGTGAAGCACCGCCTCACAGGGCGGGTATCAAAAAGGCTAACATGAGGTGCAAGTTGGGCGGGTTAAAGTAAGAGAAACCAGATACTGCATTCAAAGCATGATGAAGACCAGCGAGCAAAACATTCACAGAGTGGATGTAGTAGAATATCAGAGTTCAGGAGATACAGGATAGAAGATTTGACTGAATCAAGACACTGTTCACAAGTTCAGACTGGGGAACTAACTGGCAAATTGCTGGCTAAGCAGAAAAATAGACTGTATTTACTTAAATTTATACAAACCAATTTTCTCAATTACTGCAACATATAAAAGACAAGTAAAATTACATTGTGTGATTTAAGTATTGCAATCCTAAAATAACTTGAACAATTTTGTTTTTAAATGTGTTTTTTTAAATGCATTTAGTTGTACATAAACTAAATAGTAAATCTTGACATTAAAAGTTAAATGCGAATAATCTATTTGGTCAAGACTTTTCCATGGTACAAAATATTCTTAAACTCATCTAAAATATTATTCTCAGCAACATTTCTTTTTTTTTCTGCCTACAACAGCAGCAATATATTTACTACATACATTAAAGATTCATGGTCTCATTTTCCGTCTGCTTGAGCAGAAATGGCGTAGTGTCTGGGTTTGTTAAAATGTTAAACTTTTACCACCCGAAATCCTCACCACTTTCAAATAATTCACTATTTATTTTATTTTAGTTGTTGCATGGACTCAATTTAAATAGATTAACTTATAAAGAATTACTATATTTGTTTTCTTTATCCAAAAGTGTCTTCCACTTGTTTAAGATGAGTACAAATAACAAGTTGATGAGAATTAAGTGATGCTCACTTGAACTTTTTTTTTTTTAACCATAATGTTTTAATTTACAGTGAGGAAGGCCAGAGTCCAGCTCTAGCAGACGGCTGAAGGCATCTGATCCGCTTCAAACTCAGTACCTGTTCGCTCTAATGCAAAACTTTGGTAAGGTTAAATTTAGTCGGCTAAAGAAAGTCAGACGGTTCGTTCTCCAACTTCAGAAATCCCTTGAGGTAGTCAAGTTTCTTGTTTGTTCAGATCTTGTTAGTCATTTCCATAGTATGATTATTAATGATCGATTCTTTTGTGTCTAGAGGCAATCTAATCATTCAGTTCACAATTTAAGCTTTATTACCAGGATTCTGCAAATTAAATATTTCATAGTATATTTCAATCATTCCGTTCATACAGTTTAGGCTCCATTACTCACCTGTTTTTTCTTGTACAAAATGCGTAACACCAGCTTTCACGCACCCAGTGAGACTTTGTCTCCCTCATTCTTCCTCTGGCTGAGAAAGACTTGGTCTCTAACGACGGTTTCTACGTTGTTTCCCGAAAATAACTTTAAAGACCTGATGCAGGACTCGTTGAAAATGTTTCCTTGCTTGTTGTTTTTACCTCAGATTTTGGTTGATAAGGCAAAAATGACTCAAAAAATGTTTTGGGTAACGGGTTGAGTTCTTCTTCTTCTTTTCAGTTTTATTGGCGGTTGGTAAAAAACAAAAACAAAAAAAACGATAGGTAAGCATTACCGCCACCTGCCGGTAAGGAGTGTGAACATCAATACAGACATTAATGGCATCTGTATTGAGGTACACATACGTATGTGTATACTGTACGTACACATACTTATAGGTATACATACTTTTAAATAAGATTAAACACCCTGGTATTTAAAAAGAAATCTAATTAATTGATTTCTAATAGATTTCGGCTTGTGTCGTAATAGATTGATTATAGAAAGTAACTTTTCGTCTTTGCTTAGAGCTGACTCTAAATGCTGACGTTCCACTACTTCTGCCATTATAACACAGTTTGTTTGTCGGAGGTTTTCTCCAGCTCTACATCATCAGAGTGGCGCCGGCGTCATTTCAATCATGTTAGTGTAAATTTACAAAACTTGCAGTCTGATATAATGGTAGGTTGCAGTGTTGTATAGTAACGAAGTAAAAATACTTCACTACTTTACTTAAGTATATTTTGGAGTACTTCATACTTTCCTCGAGTATGAAAATTTTTGATGACTTTCACTTTTACTTCACTATATTTCCGAACTTAATTGCGTACTTTTACTCCGATACATTTTCAATGTGTGGTTTAGTTACTCGTTACAAAAAAGCGAGAGAGAGAAACGCAAGTGTTTTGACCCCACCTACTGATTAGCAAGTAGCAAGCAGGCTACCGAACAAAGTCGGTAGCCTGCTTGCCTGGGCTTGTTCATCACCACCAATAGGATACACCTGTTTCGCTTCTCCCATTAAACACAAAGCAAGTCTCGCAATCAGCAGCAGTCACATGGAGGAGGAGACGGAGACCACAACGACTGCAACTACGTCGGACACGGCTCCAGGGGAACCACCAGCTGGTGATGAGAGCCCATGGCCTTATTTAAACACAATAAACTCTTTCGTGGGTGTTAAAGATTCGTTGTACCGCATGCAGTTTATGTTATTCCTGCCCAAAGATGTGGAAATTCTATCTTACAAAAACTCCCCGTCCAACTTGAAGAAACACATCGAGGTAACTTCTTATGAAATGGTTATAATCCTCCTGTTTCAGTAACTATAGCTTGGTCACTAGACACTACTGTATTGTGAAACGTTGACCATAAATGAACTTTGTTTGGCATTGTTTCAGTTCCACACGTGGTGTATTTAGCTTAGGCTTAATGTTGACTGTAGCAGGCTACCTAGACTCCTCTGTTCAAGGGGGGACAGAAGCCATAGCGATAGCAATTTAGACTAAATTTAACGAATATAGGAAAGGCATGCAAGTTCAAAACCAGGTTTACAGATGCCTATAAGCTGCATTTCCCTCCCAATTCTTTTTTTCTTTTGCATAATGACCAGTTGTGTGCACCACATACTGACTGTAGGATTGACTGATTCACTGATTTGTGAAGTAGAGTAATCGTAACAGATCTTTTTCTTCATGTTGGCCGCATTTTCTGTACTATTTATTTTTCTCATTTTCAGCACTGACCTTACTTGAAGGGAAAACTTAAGGCTTACAAAAACTTTGTATTTTCTGTCCTGGAGGGTATACTAAGAAGCTGGTTCAGTTGTAAAGCAGGTTAAGTTAACCTTGTGCTATAGGTAAAGCACCTAATTTTCTTAACTAAATGATGCCTGCAGGCATATCTATTAGCAGGTTTAATTTTGCCTGCACTTGGTTGGGTACATTATTTTAAGTGTATTTGACAAGTTTACCAAAATATAAAAAATGTCATTCAAACTGCATTTGCTTTGTTTTACTTTTTACTTGTACTTTTCATTACATTACTTGAGTACATCCATTTTTACAGTAATTTCCATACTTAAGTACAAGAAGTTTCAGATACTTTAAGACTTTTACTCAAGTAACATTTCAGTCAGTGACTTCGACTTTTACCAAAGTCATATTTTGGAGAGGTACTTATACTTTTACTTGACTCTGAGATTTCAGTACTTTATACAACACTGACCTTCACTACTTCAGGTTTATTTCTGTTAATTTCCTTACATTTTTCTTCAATTGAAACCCCTGGAGAGTTTCGGACTTGCTGAGAATGTTGCAACCATTGGATGTTTCGCCTGATGGAAACGGGTTTCGTTTTGATTACGTGCGGAGTGTGTTTGTTGGTACAAAAAGTTCTCTTACACTCTCCTCTGACCAGAGCACCTAGTTCTTGTTGTGCCCCACATGATTCACGTAAAACAGAACTTCTGCACGGGGTTTCTGTAGCGATGGCCAGATTTGCGGGCCGTACCACTTGTACCAGAAAGGCTACGTCACGGTGATGTGTGTTGATGCGTCGTCTCTGTTCTCCCTCCCGTTTGGGGGGTTTGGCTGGTGTTTGATAGCTTCTCAATGATCTGTTCCAATGTGACGGAGTGGGTGTTACTCCGCCTTCACTCAGCTGAAATACGACCCGCTCAGAACTCAATTCCTTCACCAGCACTCGCAATCATCTCAGCTATTCCTTTAACACGTGCCCCGCCTCCTCGCGGTTTCTCTCATTCCCTCACACACGCACGCACACATTTCCCTTTCCTTTCTGGACTCATTAGAAGTATTATTACATTAGGGAAGCACTGAGATGAAAACTGAAGACGTGAGACTTTGTGAGTCCTCGGAAGCGCGTCGAGCCCATCCGCGTTATGAGCCTGGTCTTTCCTAACTGGTGGCTTGGGTCTTGATGTATCACAGCTAATATTTCCAGAATAGATCATGTGATGGATTGCCTTTTTTTTTTTTTTTTTTTTTTTTCTATGGCGTATGCCTGCGGTCGGTGCAGATTGCTGCCAAATGTAGCTGCAGCTCAAATCTTCGAAAGGCCTGTAGATGCAGCAAGTAGGCTGGAGATAAATCACCTGGACCGTTTAGGACCAAAGCTGAAAAGAACTGAGAAGTCAGCTTTCTTCAGAGCTAAAAGTTTTTTTTGTTGTTGTTGTTTTTTTAAATGCACCAATAAAGACGCAAAGAGAAAGTATAAAGTATAAAAGTGCGGTTATCAAACTGGATCAACAAGGGCTCCCAGATTTTCTCATTTGTGAGAAATCTGGCCTGCAGAAGGTGGGCGGGTTTCTTTCCAAAACATTAGGTCAGCTCTTACAGACGTTTTTGCAGCACTAAGTGCTTTCACCGTCGTGTATTAGCTTAATTGTTGGGCTGTTCATCTCATAAGTGGAAGCTTTAATTTGTTAGTGTGATGGGGGGACAACACTTGACACTTGATTGATAGTTTTGGCTTTAACGCCAATTTACCGATCCGAGAGTCAAGATTAAAAAGCGATGAAATTTATTTGTTTATTTTTATTTTTTGCAACAGATCAACCACGTTGGCCTGGACTTTGACTGGGACATTTTAACACTTGAATATGCTTCAGATTCAATCGATCCACATCAGTTCTGGCTGAATATTTGCTCTGCAGAGTCCTAACAGGATGGCCCTGTGTGTAGCTCAAACCATCTTCCTGTCAAATTTGAGACGTTTCCCTGTAATCGTCATAGAAGAGAATCCCCACAGCATGATGTTGCCATCACCATGTTTCCGTAAACCGTTGACGTGTTCAGAGATGTGCGACGTTGCTTGTTGATTTTTCCACCGTAGCATTTTGAAACCTGAGTGAAGTTGCCTCCCCCACACTCGCACATCTTCTTCAAATCAGACAAAATTGGCGTCAAACGTTTGTGCAGCAAAAATTTTCGTTTGTGCCGCTATCACTTTAAAGATATTGAGAAATGTTCCCAGAGGTTATGAAAGGTCGTCCACCCATCCTTAACCGAAAATGGACTTTTTAGCCTTCCTTCAAACATCTAACCAGCTTGTTCCTTGTGTATTTACAGTTTCCTTTTACAAACCTCTGAGACCTTCACCGAACATCTGGATCAGCTCTCAGATTAAATTACACAAATGTGATATCTATTTATTGATCGTATATGTTGTGATTGGAATTAGTTATTCAGAAATCGGAGTAGAAGGGGCTGAATGCACGTTTAGATTGTTTTTTGTGGGAAATTAAAGACTTGAAAACGATGTAGTTCTTTTCTAACTCATAAAAAGCCACTAGGATTTTTGAAGTTTTTCCATAAAATGTGGTAAATTTCAGTTGCTATGAGTACATTTTCAATATAAAACAGCACATGAAGGTTTTCATTTAATTTCCTGGACAATCGACTTACAATGGAACGCATCAGTACGAGTGAAACCATTAAAAACCTAATTCTGGAGTCATAGAACTCACTGGGAACATTTCTGCGCAAGTCTGAGAGGAAATATTGAATTCATTCTTTCACCCGAGTTAAATTAAATGACACCTGGGAGAGATGAAAAGTACGTCTTCACTGTAAAACAGGCAGCAGCAGGTACTGTCTGCAGAGATGTGAGCAGATGTTGGAGGAGACTCTGATTTTTCTTAAACTTTGGCTAAAAGATGGCAGTGAGCGCAATGATGGGACTGTTAATCTGGTTAATGTTAAAACTGCTGAACAAAGATGTGACAGACATCATCTTAACCAACGGAACTGAAACCTCCAGGCCACCGTAGAAGTCAAATGCATGCTTTTATGGAGACATTTAGTGTGTTTGCATAAGCTCAGGTGACGTTTATGCTCACTGTTCACTTTAGAGATCTGTTGGAGCTTTAAATTGGGCTAAGGAGAAAAGGGGTCAATACATCCTGCACGTTTCTCCGAACAGGAGGGCGGATGTAGAGGACGTAAAAGGCGGAGAAAAACTCTCAGGGACAGTTAAAGCATCTGTTGAGAGAAAACGGGTCTTTCTGTCCTTTTGCTCCCTCCAGCATTAAAGGCCTGTAATAGATGGATTGCCATAAAGCTCTGAAGCATTGATGGTACCCAAATGATTGGCTCCAACAGCTTAAGTTATCAATTACTTTTTATGCTTTCATTTCCATAGAGCTCATATAAATGAATGTGACAATCAGACAGATGATGGTAGTTCCTTAATTCTGTATAACATGATTTGGTTTGTAATTAGCTCAGTAGAGACAAATATATGGTGATGATGATGTCCCCTGCATCCTGAACTGGACCTGGAGTTTATGTCAGCGTTTGACTGGTAGGCTTGTTAGCTGTTGGCAGCACCTAACACAGGCCTCGTGAGTCTTACAGAGAGAAATCATGAGTCTTACAGAGAGAAATCATGAGTCTTACAGAGAGAAATCATGAGTCTTACAGAGAGAAATCATGAGTCTTACAGAGAGAAATCATGAGTCTTACAGAGAGAAATCATGAGTCTTACAGAGAGCATCCTGCCAGTAGTGCCAAAATGTTGAATTATCCCCCAATCCCATTCTTCTAATTTCTCATTTTTACCTGTTGTGGGCCTGCGACTCAGGTGGTAGCAGTTGTTAGCTTTGCTAAACCCCGACCCCTCTGGGTTAGCATGTTAGCATACTTACTTACTTTAGATTGGGTGACAGTTTCGCTGGATTTGTTTGGCTCTGTAAAGTTTTATTTTATTCTCTACACTTAGAGAAACTGCAGGAATGAAGCACCAAACCCAAGTCCTTGTTCTTCAGCTGTCCACATGGAGGCGACATCTTGTGTTCTTTCTTTGTTTACTTAAAAAGAGAACGTTTTTGTTCTTACTGACATTAAATAAGACCAAACTGTCTCTGCTTTAGCACAGTTAGGATTATGAAAACTATTTTTATTTTCTTAATGCCGGAGAATCTATTTGCTCAAAGTCGGACGTTTGCATACGCTAGCATTGCTATGCTAGCCCAGATGAGGATGTTGAGTCTTTGTAAGCATTTAACATTTTCCTTAAAAATGTTATGGAAAATATGGATGTATCTTAAAGCTTCATTTCAAATTCACTACTTCCTTCTGTGACATTGTGGGAAGATGAAGAGAAATCATTTAAGATATCAGGAAAATAAATGTGGACCAAAGCGAGTTGAAAGGCCACACAGAGACGAAAAATTCACAAGAAATTAAAAGTTAATTGCTTGACCACAGTGACCATCATTACAATTTAAGGAAATAAATGGTTAGTTAATAATAACTCTTATATGTCACGGTTGGATATTCCAAGACTCTGAGTTACAGGTTTATTGTTATGTCTGAGGTAATGGGGCATCTTGCTGCTGTGCGCAGATTTCTCCGCCGTTGCTGCCAGCACTGAGATTTAAAAACTTGTGCCAGTGGGCGCTTCTTTTGCTTAAACCAGGCATTAAATGAATTAAACCAGAATGTCAAAGCGCAGCCGGATTTGTCCAACGTGTGGTACGTGTGCACTGGGTGCAGGAGAGAGACGCATGGCCCAGCCGGCCGAGCATGCACTGCGGGTGTTGTGTGATGTCCCAGCAAGGCAGCGAGGCTGGTAATTTGATTATGATGTCATTGGAGGAGATTAAAAGCCGAACTGATTGATCGGGTTGTCGAGGAAGCGAGCGGGAGAGAGGAGAGAGCGGCTGATGGCCGTCTGTTCCTCCCACACAGTGTTCCTCATTCCTCTGTCAGCGCAGACACACCGTTGTTTGTTTCTCTGACAACAGTCACCTACTTTGTTTCCATTATCCGTCTCATCAGTGTCTTTTTCATTCCTTATCTAACCTTTCATCACTTTTAACCTGTGTTAGTTTGTGCTTAAGACAAAACCCATCAAATACAAATTTATTTTTAGTCTATCTGACCCATCCAAAAGCATCACAATTTTAAAAGCTTGCAACTGCCTTGTTTTCTTTGGTCCAATACTGATAACTAGCACAATATTTACTGCTCATGAATTTTACACCCAACAGTCTACATACAGTATGCAAATAGGTTGTTTAAATATTTTCTATTAGTTTTAGATTACTGAAATGTCTCTCCCCATGAGCAGCAGTCATAGGCAACGTTCAAAATGTATATGAATCAATCCAGACTTATCAAAAAATGCTATGTAGTTGCATTTTGTTCAAGTATATAACTTTAATAAAATATGTTTTCTCCATATTCGTTAATTCTGTCACCATGTTGTGCCAGTTTGCTACGAGACAGATAATCTGTGAAAACAATCAATCTCCTCCCTGAACTACTATTTCTGGCTAAAATGATGCAACGTTCTGACCAAAACAACCAATCAGAACCAGGAGGAGGGTCTTAGCGCTGTCAATCATCCTCATTCATTCACTGCTAAATGTGCTAATGGTGGATAAACAACTTATCATTACAGGAAAATTGTTTATCTGCCATCATTGGTAGCTATGCTAACTAGACTGAGCATTCACAACAGGCTATGCTAGCTGCAGCATAGCACAGAGCAAATTGGAGGAAGGATGAGCAGCAACATGAGATTGTGATTGACAGCACTAAAACTCTCCTGTCTCTGATTAGTTGTTTCTAGATATCACTGGGAGAAGACAGAGGAAATAGATTTTTAACAGATTATCTCTTATACCGTACTGTAACAACATAATGACAGTTTTAACAAATATGTAAAAAATATTTTCTATAGAAGTTACATACTGCAGCTTTAATTTCACTTAGCAGAGGACGAGTCAGGAGGGACGTGGGTTAGAGCTGCTGCTGACTGACTCACCTGTTGTTAAGTGGTAAAAGGTACAGGGACAAGTTCAATATATGAATATGTTGGTAATTTCTTTTCTTAATTTATTCAATGCTAGTGACATGGAGGCAAACTGTATTCTGTAGCTAAGCTAACTATGCTAAATGGTTGATAATCTCACAGTTTACCCACCTCTCAGAGAAAAACGGGATTACAAATTGAAACTTACCTTATTCTCTCTCTACCTCGCTCTCTATATATATTTTTTGAAAACCTGACTTTATTATTTTTTCTTATCAGCACAGTAACAGCCACAGTCGTTCTTGTTTTCTACTGTCTGCTGCTGAACATCGTCACCATCAAGCTCCAAGCAGGAACGAAGCATTTCATGCAGATCCAGGTTCGGGGCAAACATGGATGTGTCCTGTTGGGTCTGGGAGTGGCAACATTAACTTTTTACTGCTAAAAACAATCTTCGAAAATACAATATGATTAATTTTGTAATTGACAGGGCCCCATTTTTATTTTTTATTTCTATGAGCAAAAGGTAAATAAATAAATTGTGAAGAGCCCCCTGTTGGTCAGGAGGCCTTACAATTGTCATAACTTTTCCCCCCTACATCTACGGCGCCCCTGGTTACAGGCTCACCCAGGTTTCTTTACAACTGAATTTGCCTCCTGGTCTTTTGCAGTAATGCATTGTACATCTGTTCTTGACACCAAGAAACGTTTGTAAATGACCGTGTAGACTTCATCCTCACGATAAGCGTCTGCCATGCTCTGTCTGAAGTCCAGATTAACTTCTTTTTCCTTTTGGCATAATGAATTTGCTTCTCAGAATAGTCCAAGTGTTCAAGTGCCTCTGGACTTCGCAGGCCATTTCTTTTACAGACAGACATGCAGACATGTTGTAGCTTGTTACCAACACTTGTTTTAAAATAATGTCACCATTAAAGCAGTGGCTGGAACATCTTTTAATGTAGTTACAGAGCCAAGTTGGCCAGTAACAGTGCTTCCCAAACAGAATATCCAAATAATCCTCTTACTGACTTTAAGGGATTCAGGATTGTGATGCTCCATCAGAGAAAAGACTTTAGGAATCACTATGTAAGAGGAATTTGATTGATCAACCAAACTCCTCAGTCTGACTGGATCTGGAAACAAATTACCAGAGGTCCCGACATTGAGTGTACTCTGTTCTATTTCTGTCCTAATGTAATCTGCTTTTAAGTCCGTGTATGTGAGCTGATGTGGATCATGCAGAGCAGAGACACAAGGGAAGATTCCCGCCCTGTGAGAAATCCTCTTTGCCTACCTAATGGCACATCAGGAGCACGCCCTGCACTGCACCAGCCACTTCCACCGGCCCGCATGGGTTGTGTTCTCCGAAGTGTTTGGTTGAGAAAAAGAAACACACAGCCTGCAGCCCTCCCCCAGTTTTTCTATACATCATTAGTGTAATGCTCCCGTTTCCCCCAAGCTGCTGCGATATGGGGTAGATTCCAACAAGCAGGGAGGAGGGAGGAGGCGAGGAATGAGTCACACACAGGCCAGCACCCATCTTTTTTATAGCTGCTCAGTTTTGCTTAGAAGACAGTGATGCAGAAAAATGCTCTTTTGTGCTTTTTCACAAGAATAGAAGTTAGGTTAGGCTTGGTGCTACATGATAAATAACTATAGCAACGTGAGTTCACAATACGCACAGTGTGAGTCAGCTGTCAGCTCCTGTTAAAGAAACACCTAAGAGGTATGGATGGCAATTCCAACCAGAAGAGGACAAAGAAACTTAAGATAGATAGATAGATAGATAGATAGATAGATAGATAGATAGATAGATAGATAGATAGATAGATAGATAGATAGATAGATAGATAGATAGCATTTATTGTCATTGAACAGGATTCAACGAAATTTCTATTGCAAATTCCTAGTTCCTTAATAACAGGAACTATAAGAAACAGGAACTGGAATCTTGTTTGTGGGATTGCTGGACTCCTGGATGGCCTGCAGGTCACAGGAACCGACTTGGTTTGCCAGCCAAGAGGCGGCTTTCCCTCAAACTCCTGGTGTACCTATTCCTTTGTATCATTTGATTATGTTTAGAAATTGTAAGTACTCCACAATTTCTAAACAGTTTCTCCACCTTGTGGAGTACTCACTATTTAGACCAATATTATGCATTTTAGATTATTATGGAGAGAAACTCCTATTAGTTTTTCCAGAGATTCTCCTTCTAGCTTAGAAATTATGGAGTTCTTATAAATATCTTGCAACCCAGAAGAGGAATTACAACAAACTTGGAATGCAGAGAAACAACTTCCAGAACAGGAACAATTAGTTTACATACTTTAGATCACAGGTGTCAAACTCCAGGCCTCAAGGGCCGGTGTCCTGCAGTTTATAGATGTGCTACAGGTACAAAACACTGGGATGAAATGGCTTAATTACCTCCTCCTTGTGTAGATCAGTTCTCCAGAGCCTTAATGACCTAATTATTCTATTCAGGTGTGTGGAAGTAGAGATACATTTAAAAGTTGCAGGAGACCGGCCCTCCAGGCCTGGAGTTGCCCACCCCTGATATTCATAGAATCAAACATGGAGAATCAACATTTAGTTTTATGCCAACTTTCTTTTTTGTTTTTGTTTTTTTCACCCTTTGCTCTTTCCTGTGGTTTATTGTTTTGTTTATATTGCCGTCTAATTCATGTAAAGCTCTTTGGATTGCCTATAGCTGAAGATGTGCTACATAGATAAAATGACCTTACCTTACGTCATTGATGGCAGAAACAAATGGTTGAGACAAAGGAGGCCGGATGCCTTTGGGAATCATCGAAGAGCTCCAGAAAGGAAACTTGAGGGAGGAGCTCTGGCTACGTGGAACCAGGAACCTGAGGCAAATCCTCCATCTTTGTTATCCAACACACCAACACTAACAACTAAACCGAACCCAATTATGTGCTGGCATAATGGCGAATGCGTGAGAGAAACTTTATCTTGTCTGGTTGGGTTTTTCTGTATTCTGTCTTGGCAGCTGCTTATTTCAGGTGACTTTGAAGGAGTTGGTTTTGAATCGCTGATTTTGTCACGATCAACATCCTCTCAGTCGACTGTAATGTAAAACTATCTTTCACAGTGGACATTGACATAAACAGCATCCGCCTTTAAGGGAGTTGTTAGCTCTAGCGCTAGTATACTGTGTGTTCGCTGATTAGAAGATTGCATTTTTGGTCACCAAAATGGATCAACGGAGCTGGAAATGTTACGAATCTGGTCAGGAGCCACTTTCTCGGTCCATGTCTACTTTTAGCAATTTTCCTAAGTGGGTTGTTGGATCCGTGTTGTTGTACACAGACACACATTAAGATTAATTCAGGTTGAAGTGATGTAGATCGACACGTTGTGAAAGTGGATGAGCGTTTCATCGTTGTGGATGGTGCTGCTTCACACTGTTATTTTTGTTCAAATTAAACTTTTGTTGGTAAGCTGTGACGTGAATTCGACTCAACAGATTTTTGGTTTGGTGTGTTCCTGCAGGCTGGATGAGACATCATGTCCTCGGCTGAAAGTGAGGATTTATCAGGCTACCGTTTGAGTGGTGAGTATGTCATAAATCTGTCATCTGTCCACATTACTGCATGTATGAGAGCATAACTTGTTTTTGTCTCAAACATTTTTATATTTATTTAGACTCGATGTGTCCTGCTTGTTCCCTAAAGTCGCCCACTCTCTCTGCTCAGATGCAGAGCCTGAAACTCTGGATCTTTATAAAGAAACTCTTTCATTGTTTATTTCTTTTACTCTCAATCATTAAATGCTGCCTGTTCTGAGGCTTTTTGTCAATAAAACATCAGAGCGGCTTTGAGGATCGGTTTGTTTTTCCTCGTGTGCTCCAGTGGTGCAGAACCCACCAGGCTGGGAGGTGGGGATTTACTTGGTGGGCTTCTTGGTGCTGCTTGGTGCAGCGGGACTCAACATCTGGAAGCTGTGGAAATCTGGAACCTTCCCCGCCCCCTCGCCATTCCCCAATTTTGACTACAGATATCTGCAAGAGAAATATGGAAACTCCTTCTCAGAAGTCAGACAAAAGGTAATATTTGTTTAACTTCACTAAAAAAAAAAAGTAGCTTCAAGTTTGGCTGACAAGTTCAAACCTCTGTGATCCCAGCTCTCTTCTTATATGAGATTATTTTTTGTTTCGCATGTAGTTTGTTGTTTTACCTCTGACACCAATTCTAAGCTTAGGTATTCATTAATAAGTACCAGTCTAATATTTTATTCAAATTGATGCAGAGTCTATAATTAAAAATTCAGCAACTTTAAAGTACAATAAAATATCACACTGCATTTCATCAACTGTACATGGTTTACATTCTCTTGTAAACCTCTTAACTCTCTCACCAGTGATGTTCTGGATGCAGTGGGATCCATTTTTATTGATGCTGAAAAATATTTTGTCCCAGCAGGAGATCCTGTTGGGCAGCCTTTTGCATCTATTAACATATTTGACACAACTCATCTAACTAGTCCTCATTAAACCCCCTTGATACAGAATAGTTTGCTAAAGTGCTAGGCTAACATTGACTTATTGTTTTGATATTACCTATTGATTATTTGGAATGTGGGATATTTCAATGTGGCTCTAGTTAAAATATGTGGATAAATCCCAAGTAAAATGTTGATCAGCTGCGCCAGAATATTTTCTTTGAACATCATTCAATTTAGTGACAAGTGTTTCAGCTGCTTTCTCCTCAGTTCTCACACAAACAGTGGTTAAAGCACAGCTCACAGAGTAGGTCACATGACACGTAGTCAGGAAGCTACGGCAACCAGTGCAGACTCTCTTTGACCTTAAATATCAACGTGAAGGGTGAGCAAAACTGCTATTGTTCTGGAAAACACAGATTCATTAGATGAAAGTCTCAGACAGTTCAACAGCAACTGGTACTGAAAGCCGAGTTTAACCAGGGAAACTGATGCGAATTGTTTCAATTGTCTTGATTAAGACCACAATAGGACATGCCTTGAATTTTACCACGAGAGACCAAAATCAAACCCAAAAGACTCAGAAAAGAAACAGTGAAACGCTGCTCTATAAATTCTGAACACTCCCAGTAAAACAAAGTAAATTAACCTTTTTAGGCTTTTGAAGATAGGAAATTCTGCGTATCCCTTTGGCGTTATAATCATCTCCTTCTCTCTCCTCCACGAAGAGAGTGGCGGCCATCAACCACCGGCGCACCTCCACCACCTCCAGCCGTAAACCCAGCCTGGCCCTCGGCGACACCCCCGACACGTTCAGGGAGCTGGGCCACCTGGAGCTGATGAGCAGGGAGCTGGACCCAACGGGCTTGGCTCAGCTCAACCGCTCCATCTCCACCGACTCGCTCAGCTCCATCTCCTCCATCGCAAACAACTTCGGTCACGACTTCACGGTCGGCCAGCTTGAAGTGACCCTGGAGTTCGACGCGCCTCGGCAGCTGCTCCACATCACCCTGCACCAGGGAAAGGACTTGCTGGAGAAGGAGGAAGGGGACTTCCCTGGTTGCTTCATCAGAGTGTCGTTGGGGCCAGAGGAGTTTAACGTGGGAGTGACAAGGGTGAGGACCTCTCCTTGAATGCTGGTGTCAGCAATGTAGGGTAGGCTTGTTCTTCCTTATGCGATAAAAAGGAAACACTCTATTATTTACTTTGTAGTTTACCTTTAAAGTAGGACTTCATGTCTATCTTCTCAACTCTCTGAAGGAAACAAACGCACCCAGTATAACACTTTCGTTCTATTGGCTGAGAGGTTGCCAGGCGACGGTGCTTTTTTTGTTCCAAGTACAAAATGATTCACAAGCAAGCAGAAAGGTTTGCAAGCAGAGATTTGATCCAAGCAGAGACACATTTTGAGCAAGAGGAGAAAGGTTTGAGAAAGCAGAGTGAATATTTGAAAGTACAAGCATTACACTTTTTGAGAAGAAAGACTTGAAGTCCTGCTTTCAAACTGAAAATGTGTGCATTATGGCAGAAAAAGCTCCCCATACACACATAGCAAAACTGCTACAAGCACTGCATTTCTCCTAGCCAGCAGGTTACTACTGAGAAAATAATACTAATGCACTTCAGGATCGACAAGAAAATGTCTTCATAAGAAACCCGTTCTTTACACACACAACATAGCGTCACAATAACATGTCACCAGAAATTGATTTTCTTCAACTTTACCCAGGAGCTCGTTAACTCAAAGATGCCTCTTTACAAAAGAAACCCAAATCTGACTTCCTCAAAGAATCACTTTGTGAGATGCAAACGCAAATCCAGACTACATGGAAAAAAGACAAGAGCAGAGAAGATATTTGGCAGTTTCATTGCACCTTTGACTTTGATTCTGCAGATGACAAAATGGATTTTCCTTTTATTGTTTGTGATCAAGCTGCAAAATTATCGTTATTTTGACCACATTTTAGTTACGACAGTGACTGTACTAACTTGAAAAACCTCATAATCCCGTTGAGGCACAAACTCAATCAAAGCATAATTACTGAAGGTTTTCCATATTGGAAATTTTACATTACTTTGTTATACTAAAATGTTGATTTTGACTACACCAAGGTCAGACAGAGGGAAAAAATCAGGGTATAGTTTCAGTGGATCATTAGCATTTCTGACAACCCCAGTGGACTTATGAGCCATTGAGTTTTAAAGATAGAAGTGTAATCTTACCCTGGGGACATGAGACCGTCTCCCTGTCTCACAAAGAGGGCAGTTCGGACTCTCTTGAAAGTGGTTTCGGATCTAAGCCCCAGCTGAATTTCCACTGTGACGGTGATCCGTCCCACGGGACCAGGAGCTCGACAAGCCAGTTGCTTCTGGTTGCAGAGCAGCCTGTTTCACTAGCTGCACCCTGGGGGGCTGGAGTCAGGAAGGCAGATTTCACATTGTTTTACTGTCACAACGGACTGATGAAATCTCAGCTCGCTCAATTTGCCACTACACAATCGCCCATCACAGTGCGTGATCCATTTTCTGTCTGCTGTTTTCAGAAACACACTGCAGCTGAGTTCTTGTGATGGACTATATTTATCAGCATTTAAAAATTTTCATTCCAACCTCCCTAATGTCGGTGATCATTAATTATTCATTTTTGGAACCAAAGCCGACGTTGCTCACTGAAAGAGAGGAGTCGCTATAAAACATGGCTTTATTTTTAAAAAATAAGGTTTCAAAATAATGCTGAGCTGACATTTTAAATTGTCTACAGTGCATCATGCCAGCAATTAGCATGGTTACCTACTGTGACAGCAGTCTGTGTAATCCCTAGATAATTTAGACCCTTTTCTCAACCCTTTGTTTTTCCTGACACAGAAATCCAAGTGGAACTTTAACCTTTCTTTTACTAGCTTCTTATACCTTTTACACAAACACTTATGGTGAAAGTATATTCTTAAGTCTTCATTCAGTAACAACGTCCACACTGAAGAGTGTTGATGTTGGTGCGACCTGTTAATGCGACGTTTTACGGATCGGAAAATACTGGGATTTTAGTGTCCGATCTCGAACACGTTTGGCTTCGGTCACCAACAAACGTCTTCCTGTAACCTGTCAATAATTATGTGTAACAGGAACATATTTTAAAAATATTCCAAGTAATATTCCATTAAGCTCTGTTTTTATTGTTTTTGCTTAAGAATCCATTCCAGCTGATTTACTTGAAAATACTCACACCGCTAAATCTCCACTCCGGGTATTCCTGGTTACCTACAACAACTCGGCACGCTGCCTGATCCAAATATAAAAAACACAGTGGAATCGCTCAGAACTGAACTGGACGTCAGTCCCATTGACATCTGACTGTGGCTAGACTGTTTCACCAGGTTATAAAACCTTTCTGCTATAACTGTGCTAATGCTAGTGGTTCAGTTGAAATGTCCGAACCTCTTTGCTCTAAAGAAATCAAATTAAGTTGATATTTGTCAAAATAAAAGATTTTTAATATAAAATACTCCACAAACTGCATTTAAAACATGTTAGCCACTCCTGCCCTGGCAACGTTATGAAGGCTTTTGACGCTCCTGCTGTGTTAATACCATTTTAGAGTCTAACAATTAATGATATAAATAAGAATTACGATCCTCATAATGGGATATATACGTAAATAAATATGAACAAATTTTCCTGTGAAGATCAGATTTGGTTTCTTTTGTTGCAGCTGCTATTTTGCTTTTTATTTTTGCCTCATTTTCATTATTTGTGTTCCAGGAGCTGTCCTCATTTAGCAGTCGTTTATATTTAGCTGCTAATAGTTCACCTTTCAGAGTCCTGCCATAAAATCCACAGCTAATTTTCATCGCCGCCCTCTAATACGAAACGGAGGGAAAGCGCCTGCGTCCCTCTGCCTGCCCCACCTGCCTTCTGTTCCCACCTCCTGGTTGCCAGAACTTCCTGCTCCCGGTCCCAGCTGGCTGTGAGTCATCTCTCCGCTGTGTGGCTCTGTTTCTTCAGGCTGACATGTTGGATGCGCAGGCTTATCGGCTTGCTTCAAAGTGTCCATCCTGCTGTAACGATGGCAGCAGCCACTGATGAAGCTGCATCGACACTCTGCGGAGTTCCTGACATTAGCTTCACTCGTCACCCTGTCAGTCCCCCGATGCTTTGGGGACATTTTGATTCATTTCATTGTGGCATGTTTGGCTTTTTGCTGCGGTTCTAATTATTGCTACAATATTTTCTCTGATGTTTATTTTGTGACTCTAAATGGGCCGAATCTTTCTTCAACACTTGAGGTTCTGCAATAACTTCTATTTACAGCCCAGAACCTCCAGCCCGGATCCCATCAGCAGCGGCTTTAACCCGCCTGGTAGAAACGTTAAGAAGAAGCAGAGCGAACAGTCAGTAGGTGGTACCATGTGGTACCAGGTGGTACCGGGTGGTACCGGGTGGTACAGGGGCTTTGAGCTGCGTCGCGACTCGCGGTGACAGTCGGTACCGTGTCTTATATCAGGATGTCTGATATAAAGACAGATATTCTTTCTATCTGTCGGTGGGACCGACTCAGACTGGGCCTTTAGCAGAATGATGAAGTTAAGGTCAGAAGTTTCTCCGCAGCTGAAGCATTTCTGTGTTTAGGGGCGAGGCGGGTTTTGTCTCGCTATAGCGAGGACAAAAATATAAATAGAAACAAGTTTTTCTAACGTCAACATCAGACTTACCTTTTTATTCACAAACCAGTGTGTTTGGTTTGTGACTAAAAATATTCTTGCCCATAATTTAATAGTTAGAGGCACAGATCCGCCCCCCTTCTCCTCACTTTCTCTGCCTCCATGTTGTTCGACAACATGGAGGCAGAGAGACTGAGAGTCATTACTAGACTGAGGGCAACCAGACTAGTTTATTTTGCTAAATTATTGTACTTAGCTAAACATTATTGCTGAGGGGCACAAGCAGGCCTTCTGACATACAGATTTAAAAAAAAGAAAAGAAAAAAGGGCACTAGGGCATCAATGATAAAAGGGGCAGGGGCTCAAGCCCCTTTCATCCCCCCCTCTGCAGGTGCCTGCTCGTTAGTGGTCAAGCAGGCTCCTTTCTTCTGCCTGTTCCTGTTTATTCTACCATCCGACATCTCTGTCATCACTATTGTTTTCCCCACATTTACCCTCCGCCTCTCTTTACAATCCTTTTCTTTAGTTTCTTTCTCATCTTCTATATATTTGCTGTCATGGCTTCTTGCCTTTATTCTCCCCTGTAATAATCTTTCTATTTCTGCCGTGACTCACACTTACACACGTCCACACACACTTACTCTTTTTATTGCCTCGTGTTGCCATCGCCATTGTTGTCTCCTGAGAGACGAGACCAACACAGCAGCACGAAAACCTCGCATTGTGAAAGGAGGAAAGGCTAGAAGAAACAGAGACTTCTTCTCCGGATCATTTTTTTATTATTATTTGTGCAGATTTTTGGCAGTTATGATGCTCTTTAAGTTCAAGATCACGACCCCAAGCTTACATAAAGGCACTTTGCTATGATTTTTAACCTGTTTTATTGCACTGCCACTAGTTTTTATTCGCCAGTGACCTCAGTTTTTGTCTTTTCTGACTTTCAGTCACATGACAAAATCAACAGTTGCACACATTAGCTTTAATAGCTAAACTTGTTACTTGGTCTTATTTTTTTTAATAAATTATCTCAAGCTCAGTCAGATTGGATGGAGGGCATCTGTGGGCTTTTAATTCTTGCCAAAGACTCTAAGTTACACTCAAGTCTGGGCTTTAACTAGGCCATTCTAACTCTGTCCTAGTTATTCTGACTTCTTTGTTCCAAACTGGGCATGGGCTGGTATGAAACTATGAAGGTATCCTGAAGTAAAAATATCAGTTTCAGTTATCACCGCTTTTTAATCACAGGTGGTCTAAAATGAATAAATTGAATTTACAGTGGCCACATAAAGAACTTTGCATTGAGACCAAAAAGTAGTGGAGAGCATCACTTATAGTTGTCCAGTCAACAGATTCTCTCACTTGAGCTGTGGAGTTTTGCAGCTCCTCCAGAGTTACTATTGGCTTTTTATCTGGTTGTCTGACGAGCCCCATGTGCAGTCATTAAGTTAAAAACTCTTCTTTGCCTCAAAGTACTCTTGAGTCAGATGTGAAGCCAAAGCTGAAGTTGGACCAAAACTGGTTCAGCAAAGACGACGATCCCAAACACAGCAGCGAACCGTCGAGCAGCGAAGAGTAAAAGAATCTGGATGTAGCAGGGATCCAATTTAGTCAAAGTTCAGAACTTCAGGAGACCAATGGATGAACAAACCTCCATGTACCGAGTCAACAGTGGGCAAATGATTCCCTCCGATGATTTTGGCGACTTGCTAAGTCATACAGAAAACAAGTGCTTCAGCTTCTTACTGCTGAAGTTGTCCCGCAGACTCTTTAACCACGGGGTGTACTTACTTTGTCAACATTTGTTTCACAGTCTCGTACATTTCAGCCTCTCTCCCCGTGTCGTTCCCGCAGGTCCAGACGAACGCGTTCACCGTCATCTTTGACGAGCGCTTCTCCGTCCCCATGGACCAGTCCGCCCTGGACGAGTACAGCCTGCGCTTCGCCGCGTTTGGCATCGACGCCGATGAACGGAACATCAGCGCCGGCTTGGCTGAGCTGAAGCTGTCGGACCTGGACCTGACCATCAGGCCGTTCAACGCCTGGCTCTACCTGCAGGACGTCAATAAGGTCCCTGAATTAACCAGGACCTTAATTCAGTGGTTGAAAGGATTGCTGCTGAAAATAAGCTTCCAGTTTGAAGCTCATTCAAATTCCAGAACGGAAAATGTAATTGGAGCATTTGACTGTTTACATTGTGGACGTTGCAGACAGCATGAAGTGGAGTTTTGATCCCTCTGCTGGCCACTAAACAAAACTACACGTCCGTTTTAATAAACATCAGTTGAAACTCATTGAGCACATCGTTAGCAGTCCATGGCTTGTTGCTTCATGAGTCACATGGGGTGTTGAACGGAAAGTGTAAGCAGTGAATGCAGATATGAAACTTTAGGCCTGCATAGCAGAACCAGATGTTTATCGTGTGTCATACAAAAAGATAGTAGGTTCAGCATCTTTGCCCATCCAACCCAAATGTTTCAGACTTTGTGAATTTTTCGTTAAATAACTAAATGATTTTTTTTTTTTGTAACAAAAATATTTTGAATGGCTAATTTTTAGTTGGCTAAATATTAGCTCAGTCCCTTCAATGACTTCTTATGATTTTCCATTCCAGAATCTGTTCAAGAAAGTATTCAGATTTTCTCGCACAGCATCTGCCTCAGTTCACACGTCTTATAAACGATTCACCTGCAGGTCAGGATTATGATCCAGCTGCAGAAGCTTCTTACCTTTGCGTGTGTTTGACTCCGCAGGCCGTGGATGCGGTCGGGGAGATTTTGCTGTCTCTCAGCTACTTGCCGACGGCAGAGCGGCTCACGGTGGTCGTGGCCAAGTGCAAGAATCTAATATGGACCAATGAAAAGAACACAGCAGGTGAGGAGAGGCTACATGTGATGTTGTTTTTCCTGCTTGTGAGTTTATTTATTATGTAAAGGGATTCCATCTACATGTAGCTGATCGTGGCGCATCACCACTGCAAAATAAAAGCCACCACAAATTCAGAATGCAGTTTTAAAAAAAATTATATGTTTAAACAATGTAAGGCATATGGGATATTTACCTACACATCTATCTATATATAGCCTACATTTGTGCACTTATAGTACCCATAATCAGAGTTTGAAATAAATGTAAGTGTCAGGAAGCATTGAAATTGACTTTATTTTGAAAACCCAACGCCTCTGGCTCTGGCCTGTGGGGTTGTGAAGCTGGCTGCTGTCCGCCGCGCTGCTTTCAGGAGTGAAGTAAAACTAGCCGACACTCTAAAGTAGAGAAAAGGTGAAACAACAGTTCCTAAAGAAGGTCAAGCTGAATGCATTTTTAGCTCAGCTCTGTGAAAACGACCCTGTTAACGTATGTTGCATTTGAACGAGAGTAACGTGGCTCATTAATTTAGTTTGGCCTTCATGCACAATGCTTCAAATACTTTTTGAAAGCTTCCCGATTAATCGGCAGCATCGTATCAACCCTCCTCAGCCCACCGTCACAGCTCAAAAACATCCCAAAGGAAACTCTGAGGTACACAGAGGAGTACACTTATTATTTGAAAAGTTTACGACACAATTCACAACTCTCAGTGGAAAATATCAAGCACTGTGCAAAACTCTTCATTTTATATTGGCTTTCAAATCGCAGAGTGCTTTAAAAGTGTCGTGGTTGAGTGCTAACAGGAATTAAATGTGGGAGGACGTATCGGTCGTCATCTAGTCGGACAGTTGAGCTATAAATCACTCGTCTCACTCGTTCTAAGTCTAAAGGTCACCTGAGCTAATCGTGTCTGCTCCATGTGAAATTCTGCTCAGAAAAATAAGGGGATGGGTGATTCTAATTGAAATGTGTTTGTTGACTTACAGAGAACAAGCTGCTCTAATGTGACTCTCTGGTTCTCCACCGTCAGATCCGTTTGTCAAAGTGTATCTGCTGCAAGACGGCAGAAAGATCAGCAAGAAGAAAACCTCCACGAAACGAGACGACACCAACCCGATCTTCAACGAAGCCATGATCTTCTCGGTGCCGTCCGCCGTCCTGCAGGTGACGCTTCAGACGGCAGACTGGTTTTATTTTATCAATAAGGGGGTAGCCTTGATTAGTAACCAGACAAACAAAACAAAAAAGTTGCAGTGGAGTCAAAAGGTACAATTTTTAGAAGAAAAAAAATCAGTTTGCATTTGCCAAAAATGTGAGCGTAAATAATTTTAAAAGGAGAAACTTTCAATATTTTGCATATATTGAGTTTGTATTAGTTTTTTTTCTCAAGAATCTGGGGCATTTCACTTTCTGGTTAATATGCAGTCTAGATGATTTTCTTAATATCAGTGGTGGCCAAACATTTTGCTGAAAGTGCTCGAGGGACACATCATTTCATTTTTTTTTTTTTTTTTAAATCAATCGAGAAACACCCCTTAAAAACTTGTTTCAAAGTATTTACTCAGAGTGGTGTTAAAAACAAATGCACGCCACACTTTCCAGTTTATTTGAACCTTAATTCGAAAGTCATGCATGCTTTTTCTTACTTTTCACAAGAATGCTCCACTTCGGTTTGTGTTTGTGACATGCAGAAATGGGAAAAGTAAAAAAAAAAAAAGCTTTCAGAAAAACGGCTGTCTACTGAACCAAACTAGTTGAATTGTCTCAGTTATTTTATTTTTCGGACTAAATTGGCTACCAGTTCTGTATAGTTTTTCAGTTTGCGTATAATAGCTGCCACTACATTCCACAGATTTGACCATTTCCACCCAAAAACTCCTTCCTCAATAAAACCAACAGAGAACTTTGGGGGTTTTTTTTTCGGCCAGTTTCATAAAGCTTTGGACAAAAACATGCGGAGTCACGTCTGCAGAGCCTGTTTATGTAACCTTGTCGCTCTGCTGGCAGGAGCTCTCCCTGAGGGTCACCGTGGCGGAGGCCACAGACGACGGACGGGGCGAAAACCTGGGCCACGTGATCATCGGCCCCGAGGCCAGCGGCATGGGGATCACCCACTGGAACCAGATGCTGGCCACGCTGAGGAAGCCCGTCTCCATGTGGCACCCGCTGCGCAGGATCTAACACACACACACACACACACACACACACCCACCATGGAAAAGCCTCTTCTCGTTCCTGTGGACTCTCGTTTGGTGCCGTGTTACAATGTTAGGATGTAGATTTGTGAGCGATTTTATTGGTACCACAATGAAATTTAAACCACATCTTCATGTAATAGGGCTAAGTAAAAAAAAAAAAAATATATATATATATATATAAAATATATTTGGTTAATTACAGGCTGTGGTAATCAATCAGTTTTAGTCTCCATTAAACAGCAGAAGGAGACATGGACATGAAATGTTTTTCTTCTTTTCACAGGACTTTGAGCTTAGAGTTTGGGTTGAAGTGTTTGGTAAGAAAACTCCCTGTACTTGCATGGTGCCTACTCTGGCTGTAGCCTCTCATATGTGTGTTGAGAATGACCGACAGGGCGGCGGCGGGCGGGCGTCGCTCCTCTTTCAGGAAAAAAACACAATCGTTTGTCATTGATTGCGCCTTATTGGTTTTGTTATTCCCCAGTGGATTCTGAGCTGTTTTAAAATTACTTATGTATCTTGTAAAGAGTGAGACTGACAGGTTTTTTTTTGTGTTTGTTTTTTTATTTATTGTACATTTAAAAAATATATATCCAGGTACTTTTATCCAGGTGAAATAATTGTAATCTGTAGCAGTTGTTTCAGGATGGCCGTCGATGTGTTTTTAACGCAATAAGCTGATTTGGAAAGTAGAGTGCCGTAACTCTCTTCTCTCATTCTCATTTTTGTTGTTCCTCCAAAGATTCTGTGTACAAAATCATGTTTTTCTAACAATAAACTTATTCAGAAAAAACAGCAAAACAAGCTTTAGCATAAATATCATCACTGACCAGTTAACTATAATCCAAACTCCTCTGGGAATTTAACTTGTGATGTAAAGAACACTACACAAAATGTATGAGTTTATTTTGTGTGAGAGAGAAAAACCTCGATGATCTACAGTACAGACCAAAAGTTTGGACACACCTGTGTGTCCAAACTTTTGGTCTGTACTCAATACAGACCAAAGGTTTGGACACACTTTCTCATTGAGTTCAATGAGAAAGTGTGTCCAAACTTTTGGTCTGTACTGTACGTTTGATACAGCAGCGTGACGAGAGGCTCACAAAGCTCAGAATGTCAACGTGGCTTCTGATCTGTCTGAGAGATCCTCTAGAAACGTGTGCAGTTGTATTTTATTGCAACTTTTAAATGTACATAGAATTAACGCATAATCAACCCTGGGCATTGTGGTATAACTACATTTTTGTGTTGGTTTTGTTCGGTTGGAACTTCATTTCACTCCTCGTTTTGCAAATCTGTTCAAAAAATAACATGTATGGTAATACAGAAGAAAAATACATTTCCTATGTGCCAAATAATGAAGCAATATTGTTATTCATTGTCACAATTTGCATTCGACAAAGCTGTAGCCTACATTTGGCATTGCATGAAGATCCTTAGCACCTGATGTGAATGTGCCTCAAGAATACAGTGTATAGCGTGAATGCTGTTTCAAATAAAAATAACAAAATTAAATAAGATTGATTTATTTGTTTATATCTTTTGGGCTTGTCTTTCTGATCTCAAAAAATCCAAAAATTCAAAATAATAAAAAGAATTAAAGACGGGAAGCAGTAGGCAGCTGAGAACTCCGTTAAAACTTGCAAGTGAACGACTACAAGATCACTGAACTCAGAAATCACTCTTACTGAACATAATGGGCACACAAGAAGAAAATAGTGGAAGTAAAGTTCATATGATGATGATATCCGGTGAGTAGAAAGAAGAGAAATGTTTTCTAACAGGCAGTAACTTGGAGACCTAACAAACTGATGTGGTTGATTGAAAATCATTCTATGGAAACCCCAGTTGGCCTATAATGTGCCACAGTGGTGATTAATGCCTGTAACAAAAGGTCTATTCCCAAGGAGAATGTTATATTAGCATATTTCTGTGCCACACTTGCATGAAACAGAAGTAGTGAGAGGAAGGAGTTGAAAGCCTCACTTTTATACACATAAGCACTATCTGTTTTATCAGTGAGGATTTAATTGTACTACACTCTGTAGTAGTCTGTACTGCAACTGCACTATGAAATTCTGTTTACACAACAAGGTGTCATTTGAACCAAAAATGAATAACAGAGGACACATGCCAAATAAAATCTAGTCTTTTTTTTTTTTTTTTTAAAGAAAAGTGTGTTCTTACCTGAGAAACTTTATGCTCACAAACAAGCACTTGTGATTGCCTTGGCTGCCTGGTTGCTAATTGTGCTAAGACATCATTTGTTGCCTTAGAAACAAACTGTGTTGTGTTGTTGTCACTGAGTTGTTTCCTACCCTAAATCTTAGATTTTGTTGGGGCAACAAAACACCTTTTGCCCCAAAACCTTTTGTTGGGACAAGAGGTGTTAAAATTGCAAGATTGTTTTTGGTTTGTGACGAGATTTCTTCACTTTACTTACAGTCACCTCACCTCTGCTGCACAGTAGATGTTTAGGGAAAGAGATAGTACTCACTTCATTCTTTTCCATGTCATTTTGTTGTTCATAAAAAGCAGTGGTCCACATATGATAATATTTCTGTTTTACAGAGGTGTGGTTCCAAGCACTGCAAATTACATATGCATTTAACATCTATGGAAACCAGATTTTGAATTATATGTTTATGCTAAATTAGCATAAACAATTGTCATCAAAAGTGTCTGAATATATTTTCTTACAGCATGAATACATATTTAAATGTCAAGTGTGAATACACATTGTGAACACTCACTGTAGTGGAAGTAAACGGTCAAACAGACCATGTTTGCTCAACTCTTGAGAGACAAACTGATATAGCCTGAGTGGCCTCTGACAATGCTAACAGACAATAAACAATAAAAGGGCAGTAAGAACAAAAAACCCTCCCATTATATTATTATTATTATAACTAAGTGAAAAAGAAGCAAGTACAAGCTAACAAACAGTAAACTGAACGGTAGGTGCAGCTGAATTAAAACTGTGTTTTTTAGACGTTTTACTAACGTAAAGTGTATGCATTTATTCCTATTTACTATGATGTAGTATTAAAACTTCTGAAACCGTCTTGTGCCAACGCTCTGCATGTGCAATATTGGAAAGAAAAATGCGTTTTGCCCTCTTCCTCTTGATAAATTGACTCAAAGTAGCTATAACGTTTTATATATTTTTATATATATATATATATCTTTGACGAAAAGTGTCATAATTTTAAAAAAAGGTCATAAAATAAAGATGGAGGCATCTGACGTTTGTTCAAGTCTCCAGTGAATTACACTTTCTGGCATATATATATATATATATATATATATATATATATATATATATATATATATATATATATATATATATATATATATATATATATATATGCGTGTGTGTGTGTGTGTGGGGGTGTGTGTGTGTATTTTCTTCTTCGTCTTTTGATAAATTGACTCAAAGTAGCTAAAACGTTATACAAGGTCAGCTGCAGCGCTTATTTTTTTTTTAAAGACAAATAGGTCGCGTTAGTCCTGTCAGCCAATCAGAAATGAGGGGCGAAGGAGAGGCGGAGTCACGTGGAACAAAGTCCAGGAAGACTTTCTCTGGCATTGAGGTAAACAGATAACGCTTTTCTCCAAGACACCTACCGTGCAGTTAGTGGCCCCGACGCGCCGTTTGTCGAGATGGCGGAGACCAGAGATAAAACTACCGACCAGATGAAGATATGGAAGGAGAACCGAGGCTCCCAGGTTTGTACAAATGCTGCATTTTTATCAAGGATTTTGTTTGCTCCGTGTCCGACTTGCAGGAATTGGGTGACAGGTCGTTTGGGGGTAACAAGAGTCGAAGCCCGTCGATTGTTCAGTCGTTGTCCGCTCGTTATTAAGGTCAGCTAATCTCAAACATGCTAACACATGTTGTTTAAATCTGCACTCCGGTTTTGTAGTCGTTTTGTTGCAGTAATGAGAGAGGTTGCTAATGTTTTGCTAACTGAAATTTAAACAACGCCATCAAGCGAGGGCTCGCTCTTCCCAGCATTTTAGTCGCGACATTAAGAAGTGAGCTCCTAAAATGTCTCCCGTGGGTTAAAATTAAGTTGAAAGACGTGAAAGTGGGTCGTTTTTATTGCACATGGTGGAACTTGAGCCTTTAGTTGCATAACAAGACCACAGTTCAGTTTACATTAGTGTGCTAAACTGACTGAAGTCTACCTGCAGCTGAATGTGAGGGTTCAACCCAATTCAGCTCTGAAAGGATTTTCCTTATTCAATTTGCCTTATTGACGCACTTTTATTTATCACAATATATAAACTATTCATGTTTATGCAAACAAACAAACACATTTCATCGGGTAAAGTCAGTGTTATTACACTTAAAATGGGTTTAGCTAAACCACATTTTTTCAAAACTATCATAATATGTGAACAACTTAGTAAGTTAATGTAAAATAAAGATAAATTTAAAAAAACCCAATGCATTTCAAAGCACATGATTTCTTTTGAAAAGTAAGAACAGAGCTATTGACATGTGTATATATCGTGTACGTTTTTATAAATTGACATTTGCTGGGTGTTAAGAACCAGTTGAGTAAATTTATTTCCTTCGATTTACATTATAGGTTGTGAAAAGTTTTGACCGAAATTCATGATATTTGATGGATGTTGTAACTTTTCAATGGTTAAAATAAAGGCCTGTTACTTGATATGTGTTAGTCCTTTGTTTTACTCAACCACAAAATGGTATTTGTTTTCAGTATAATTCAACCCTTAATTTAAAAAAAATAACACATATTTCAGTTCAGGTGTTTTTTCTATTATCTTCATATGCATCAAATCAATGTTCATGTCACAAACCTACACAGTTTTTTGTAAAAAAGTATAAATATGCTTCCTATAACTTGACATCTGATCCAGTATGTTATGAGTATAGAAAGCTAGCTAGCTGTGCTCATCTTGAAGACAGGGCTACACCCTATTCTTAACCAAACTTTAGCCTAATATTTATGTTCACACTCGCCTCCTATCATGCCGGTTTTATTGGCCCATTACTCCTCTTTTTATTTCGTGAAGGAAGTCGGACGACGACAAAGCTGAAGCTGTCCTTTCAGACAATTTTTGGACCTTTCTGTGAGCTGTGAATAAAAATGTCAGGAATATAGTTTTTTTTTTTTTTTGCCCTCCATAGACGGGTAAATAAACATGCTGCCTTTTCTGTTTTCCTTCTTGCCCAATCTAGATCTGTGGGTGATCAACAGACTCTCGTTGGATTGATCAATACATTTAGATTATTAGTGGTAGAGCTGTAGAAGAATGTGCCACACAGACAACTGATCTGCGTTTTAAGTTCATATTGGTGAAATATTTTCCAGGGTGTCCACACAACCTTAAGAAGTCTTAAATTCATATATCTAAAATTAAAGACTGTCTGAAATTAATTGGAAAATGTACAAGTTGGCCTTAGATACGTTAATCACAGGTCTTAAACTTTGTTTTGGCAGGATTATTCCATGTAGTTCATTGTTCTCCCAGCGCCTTTTGTGTCGGGCAAAATTTGACTCGCTCGGAAACATTATTAGTAGCGTTTGAGGCTACCGCTAACTAGCTGCTAATAAACACTAGCTAGCTAGCTTTTTTGTGTGCATCATTGATAATGGCAAATTTATCGGCAGTTGGCTGGATGACCTTCATCGTTGCCACTGGCTCACTTCTGCTACCAATTCGTACGATGCAATGTGCGTTCGGTTCAAAAGAATGAAATAAAAATTAGATTTTCTTTTGTACATTTCTGTTGTTACATGTCTTTAATTTCATTCATAGTGGTCTTAAAAAGTCTTAAATTCGAGTTGGTGAAACCGGCAGAGATCGTGTTTACTTCTGTTGTCTTCATGCAGAGGAATCCAAATCCTCTTTTCTCATCCAAAGAAGGTTTTGACATTAAACTGCATTTAAATGCTATTCATATTGTTGTGTTAATAAACATGTAAAGTTAGGGGTGTAGTTGTTAGCCAGGGTAATATGTATTAACAATTTTTCAGTCGGCTTTCCATTGGGTTACTCTTTGCTTGTCACCTCATGAGAAGCACTTTTAATAAGAATAAGTATGAATGGTTTGAGCCCAAACTTTTAATATATATATATTTTTAAATTCTTGGACTGTATTTGGTTCCAGAGACCAGATGTGCTAACGACAGGAGGTGGCCATCCCGTTGGGGACAAGCTCAACCTGCAGACTGCGGGGCCAAGGGGCCCTCTGCTCGTGCAGGATGTGGTCTTCACCGATGAGATGGCCCACTTCGACCGGGAGCGAATCCCAGAGAGAGTGGTGCACGCTAAAGGCGCAGGTTAGCTAACGGTTGTCTTACAGCTCATGTGTTTTGGACTCAAGGTCTCATTTTGCTTTGATAAACAAGTTTCACGTAATAAATTCAACCGCTCCAGAGAGCAAGAGTTAAGTTTTTATTGTAGAAACTGCTTTTCGTAAATAATAATTTAACTTTTTACCGTACGTGTGTAATTTAATTTCTGAGCTCTTTTTGTTCAAAGGAACGTTCTAGAAGCTTTAGAACGGGACTATTTTTTCCACATCCAGACTTTAAACAAACAGCAAGCCCTCTTGAAAAGCTGCTACGTTGTTCTCAATGCTGATACGCTGAAACATTCAACAGCATCGATGTAAAGGCGATTTTGTATTTTTCTTCCCGTGATGCAGGCGCGTTCGGCTACTTTGAGGTCACTCACGACATCACTCGCTACTGCAAGGCCAAGGTGTTTGAACATGTTGGGAAAACGACTCCCATCGCTGTCCGGTTCTCCTCTGTGGGTAAGAGATTCACTTTCATTTCCAAGGAACATTCTCACTCTTTGTCATCGTAGGAATAGCTGTGCCATGTTTGTGCGCAATAATTTAATTTTACACTTGAAAATAATTTTCCTACAAAGTGATCCACTGATGTAATTTTTCATCTCGAGAACCAAAAAATGTGTTGTCTAACTGTCTGTCTAGCAGGTAGCTACTTGCTAGCTAGCCGCAGTGTTGCAATATGTGTATTTTTTTTATTTAACCATGATGTTCACACGCCTCTACCCCTGCAGCACCCATATTCTGTTCTTTTATGATGGCAGAGGGCGCTGTTGTGCAACTTTTAATGTGTGGCATTGTTGCTTCTGTTACTGCTGTAGAAAATATAAGGTCTTTGTATGATGAAGCTGCACACAACAAACTGAATATTATAAACGATGATTAAAATGCTTGTGTCCTCAGCTGGGGAGTCTGGATCAGCCGACACCGTCCGAGACCCCCGAGGCTTCGCTGTAAAGTTTTACACCGAGGAGGGGAACTGGGACCTGACGGGCAACAACACCCCCATCTTCTTCATCAGGGACGCAATGCTTGTAAGGTGGCGTTGAAAATTTGGAGTTCAAGTGAGAAGATCAACCACTTTATTTGTTATTTTATCGGTGCTGTTTGTTTTCTCTTCTTCCGCCCTGCAGTTCCCGTCCTTCATTCATTCCCAGAAGCGTAACCCTCAAACCCACATGAAGGATCCTGACATGGTGTGGGACTTCTGGAGCCTGAGGCCTGAGAGTCTGCATCAGGTAGCCGCGGATATTCAACCTTTAGCACTTTCAGAAACTAAAATAAACACATTTTCTAAAATGATTTGGTAATCAGGAACTTGCAAACCATAGCCGCTCCCGCTGATGAACATTTTTATCTGTTTTATTTGTCAGTATCTACTTTAACACGCTCTTTTTCTACCTTCTGTCTATGAAGACAGTCTGTTTGTCACAGATTGTCTGAAACCCTCCACACAGCCATGATGGAGCATAAACACGTCTAGTTCCTGTTTATTAAGATTCTCGTTAGAATCAGTAGCATCAGCAATTCTTCCCGGGTCAGATTAGATAAAAAAAAAAAAGACAGATATCATTCACAGGAAATCATATTATAAATGAGGTACTAAAATGTAAATGGTGATTTAAGGATTGGTTTACTTTGTCTTATAAAGGGCTGCAACTATTATTTTATTTATTTATTATTTTATTAAGTTTATCTGTTATTCTGACAAATCAGGTAAAAAAAATGGGCATATTCTGCAACTTTTTCATTAAACTACTTCAGCATTTTCTGTATAATATTAGAATTACACTCAAAGATGGACATAAACAAATAATTTAGTTTCTGGTTTTAAAATAGGGAATAATAATTTTATTGGCTGAAATTCAATAACAGCCTTTCTTTTGTGAATTTCAACAGATTGAATATAAAAAATGACACTTGAGGAGTTTTTGTTAAAATATAGTGGTGGTTTTATCTTAAATGCAAAACATGTATACATTTTGTATTGTTTTATCTCATTACTCTGAATATGTTGGGGTTTTTCAGCATTTTTACTCCAGTTAATGATTGATTGATTACTAAATTAGTTGATGATTAATCAGATGAATTGTTTCAGCCTTAGTCTTGTACACTAAGATTCTCTCATATGTAAAGCACATACAATTACCAAAGGATCATATCAAAAGGACTTTACTGCCATCTTGTGGTCAGTGATCAAAGCTAATTTTCTTACTATAATCAAATGAAGCATCTCGATTTGATTTAAAATCAGTTTGACAGCAATAACAGTGATAAAACATATTTTTTTTGTGTAAATAAACTCGGGTAAACCTTTTTTTTTTCCTCTCAGGTGTCGTTCCTGTTCAGCGACCGAGGCCTGCCTGACGGCCACCGCCACATGAACGGCTACGGTTCCCACACCTTCAAGCTGGTCAACGCTGACGGCGAATGCATCTACTGCAAGTTCCATTACAAGGTCTGTTTCTGAAACTGGTTTGTTGGTTTGCAGAGCTCTGCGATGGATTTTATTTATTTATTTATTTATTTTTCTCTAAAGACTGATCAAGGAATAAAAAACCTGTCTGTGGAGGAGGCGGACCGCCTCGCAGCCACCAACCCAGACTACAGCATCGGAGACCTGTTCAACGCCATCGCTAACGGCGACTTTCCGTCCTGGACCTTTTACATCCAAGTCATGACCTTTGACCAGGCGGAGAGGTTCCAGTTCAACCCCTTTGATGTCACCAAGGTACGGAGTCCCAACAAAGTGAAACGGCTGACTATCCCTCCGGTTTGAACTTTTGGTAAAAAACTAAACTCTGGGTTCTTCGATGCCAGCAAAGTGTTACTCTAGTAGAGGAGAACCTTTTAATCAAACCGCCTCCTTCAATATCTCTCTTGAACGCATTCGTCTCATTTTCAGTCTGCAATATCTAAATCTGGAGCTACTTTCCCCAGGTGTGGTCGCATAAGGAGTTCCCTCTGATCCCTGTGGGCAAACTGGTCCTCAACCGGAACCCGGTCAACTACTTCGCAGAGGTGGAGCAGCTGGCCTTTGACCCCAGCAACATGCCTCCAGGCATCGAGGCCAGCCCCGACAAGATGCTGCAGGTGACGCAGTAAACCGAATCAGCTGAGAAAGGAGTGTTGAAATTTACCAGAGGTTAACCTCGTCCGGCTTGGCGTAGGGTCGGCTCTTCTCCTACCCAGACACGCATCGCCATCGCCTGGGAGCCAACTACCTGCAGATCCCGGTCAACTGTCCCTTCAGGGCCCGCGTGGCCAACTACCAACGAGACGGCCCCATGTGCATGTCTGATAACCAGGGTGAGTTCTTCGCCTGCTGCTCAGCCTTAAGTCTTTAAGTCTTAAATTCATGTCTAAAATTAAGGCCTTAAAAGTAATGTGTTAACCGCAGGTCTTAAATTTTATCTTGACACGTCTGTTTATTCATAGATTATATATATATATTAATTTTTTTGTTGTTTTTTTTGCTGGAAATTTCTGTCCGGCAAAACGTTGAGGGTTCTGCCACCCACTGCTAACATACCGTCGCTAAATAACTAGCTAGCTTTTTTTGCATCCTGGGTAAATGCTAATTTATCACCAGTTGGCTGGACAAAGTTTGCAAGTTTTTACGGAGATATAGGTATTAAATTTAATTCTTAACAGTCTTATTAATACTTACATTTGAATTGGTAAAACATGCAGAAACTCTGTGAATTATTATTATTATTATTAATATTATTGCACTTATGCTGTCTGGTTCACTATCAGTGAGGTAAATTAAAGCTGTAATTCTACATTTTGCAAATTTGTAACGCCTTAAAACTAAACTGTCATCATTTTATAACCAAGGTCAGTTTGCTCCCAGAAATTGTGGCGCTAAATTTTCAGTGTTATGACAGAGCTGTAAGAATTCAATGTATGAACAACAAGAATAAGTACAAATAAATAAAGTTAGTCTCTTATGTATTCACAAATATAAAAAAATTATCTTTGGTTAGTCCAAGGGGAAAAAACAACGTCCTACTATACATTTGGTTTATGGACTCTATGACTTTAAAATGACCAGAATTGGACATGTTTATGTATAATAAATGTATAAATCATATATTTACACATGTGATTAAAACATGTTTGTGTTGATGATTAATCAACTGATGTGAATTTCTTCACACCTTCTTCTGTCTTTGTCCCTTCTGATGTTGATATGCTCAGTCCAATATCATTTTTTAAAAATCTGCCTCTTAAACTCAACAAGTTCTTGCTTCGTCCGACCTCTAGGTGGCGCTCCAAACTACTACCCCAACAGCTTCAGCGCCCCTCAGAACCAGCCTCGCTTCGTGGAGACCAGGTTCGGCGTTTCGCCCGACGTCGCCCGTTACAACAGCGGAGACGAAGACAACGTGACGCAGGTGACGATGACGCCGCCGCCTCTAATAGCCTCTCTGTGGCTGTTTGCCAGTCGCACACAGGAAGTCGATGTTTTCAGCCTGTTGAATTCAATGTAGAAAATGGTCTAAATATATCCTTCGAAGCCCACACCAGTAAAACAATAAACGCTTACGTGGAATCACTATCAGATTATAACAGAGTTGTCATGCATCTAAAAATGTTGGCACATCCGCCGTCCTTGTAGCTTCATGTACGTTTGGTAACTTGAAACTGGAGCGCAATGGAAACTTAACAATTAGACCAAATCAGCTTCTTCTCATCAACAACGCTCACTCCATCTCTCATGACGACACTTTTAATGCAAAGTTGCATTAAAAGTGTCATTATTTACCAAATGACACTACATGACATCAGTCATGAACATTCATAAAGACTCCTTCATGTTCATGACGTCATTCTTGCCTTCAAATAAAAGTGTTACCAGAATAAGTTTCATCTCCTCTGAAATAAACGACCTTCCCAGTAATGTTGACGAGGCAAGTGCAGAGAAGGGATTGGTTCTGTAGGACTGTGTTTACCGTGTCTGGTTCTGACCGGGTCCGTGTGCGGCCGGCTGCAGGTCCGGGCCTTCTACACCCAGGTGCTGAACGAGGACGAGCGCCAGCGGCTGTGCCAGAACCTTGCCGGGTTCCTGAAGGGAGCCCAGCTCTTCATCCAGAAACGAATGGTGAGTTCCCGTCAGACTCCATGCGGAGCCAAAGATGCTTTCTGTCGTGAAGATGAGTCACTGCGGAGGGCATTTAAAAGAAGGAAAAACATTGTTCCTCTCTTTAATCCACTTCAACCACAGGGTGCTGCTGCATGAAACTAAACATGCACACCGGCCTGCTTTGTGGTAATGTGGTTGCTACGGAAACAAAACATTTTTAAACAAGGAAGAATGATGGTGAACAGAGCCCGACGTTTAAAGCAACACAATCTGTATTTTAAAAAAAAAAAGTTTTCTGCTTTCAAGTTCTGTAAGGCTTTGACTAGGACATTTAAAATGTTATTTTAGTAATTCAACCACATTGTGCAAAAGTGAATCCAAATCTTTGACATTTTAAGATTCAAGCTATTATTTCTTGTAAATTTAGATAATTGTGAAATACAAATAATGAAATCCTGACAGTCAGTGTCAAAAATAAATGAGAATATTTACATAACAACCATTAAAAACCAGCATTTTTAATGTGTGAATGTTGTGTAATGCACCATGTCATGGCCCGAGTTGAACACTAGAACGGATCTATGAGGAAGATGAGGAACGTCAACAACGGACGCTTTCAAAACAACTTGTGTTTCAGTTTCCTCTCGGCTGACGGCGTCCGTGCCACGCCGCATCGACGCAGTTATTCATGCTAAACGAGGCTCAACCAATCACTGAGTGCACTGAAATGAATTCTCACATTTCTGTTTAAAATATCCTTTTATTGTAATATATACTATATGTTCTAAATGAAATACTGAATTTTGGCTTACTGTGTTCCAATATTTGGTTGATTTTAAGTCATGATTGTGAACCTTCAGATGTTGCGCAGTTTAGAAGAACTCCCTCTGAAAGTGGGAACCTTAAATGACATTTATTTTTTCTTCTCAGTTGTTTTCCTGAGCGTCTTTTTCTCGCTTTGTCTCCACCGGTGTGACTCGCCACCGCAAAGTTAATTTTTAAACATTTGAATGAGAAATAAAAGGTGATGTCATTTATCGATGTCACAGCAGCTACATATACCGCTCTGGTTTCCTGTTTTATGGAGGAAAAAAAACAAATTCCTGTTTGCACGTGTTGTAAATCTGCTGCCAGAGTTGTAATTTGCACAACCTTTTGACTTTTTGCTAGTCTCACGTTTTTTGTGTGCATCGCTTTAAAAACAGGAAACCTGAATATAGATGCATTTATTCAATGTTCTTCCTGCAGGTGGAAAACCTGAAGGCCGTCCATCCAGACTACGGGAACCGGGTCCAGACCTTACTCAACAAGTACAACGCCGAAGCCAAGAAGGTAACCAAACAGTTGGTTCGTTATCGCGGCGTAAAAAAGTTCAGTTAACGGAAACCTGCTCCTTTCCTGATGCGCTCATTTCCCGTCTGCGTCCCAGAACACGAACGTCCGCGTCTACGGCCGTCCAGGAGCCGCCGCCATCGCCGCGTCCTCCAAGATGTGATCAGCAGATCGGCTCACATGACCACCGACTGGCTCCACCAGCAGCTGGATCAGCCTCAGCGGCCTAATTACTGTCGCCGTAGTTTGCTTGAGCTTGGTTTTGGTTCATTGCAAAACAGTCAATCCTTACTTTTTTAATTAATTATCAAAAATTAATTTTATTGCATTGAATGCTGTAAGGTAACACTGTTGAGATTAGGCTGCAGTTTTATTAAATTACCTTTAATACATCGACGCCTTATTACTGTTTCAGTTAAATTCAGCTAACCAACAAAAACTGATGAACCTTTTCTCTAATGTTGTAATACTGGAAGATGTTTGTAGCGACTCAAACAAAGTTAATTTTGAAAGAACATCTGTTTGAAACGATGCTGATCTTTGTGCCTGGCTCGTACCGCAACGCGACCGATCGCTTGGTAAAGCTTCTGGTTTTGCTGAGGACATTATTAACGTCTGAGTTGTTTAACTCGGACTTGACTGAATCACTCACTGTTGAATGTTAATATAGAAATGTATTAATCTGTTTTCAAATAATAAAATCATTCAAAATATTGGAGGGCTGAATATTTTCTTCTGCTTTTTTTAGATGCCTCATATTGAGAAAGTTGGCTAAAATAATCTTGTTCCCCTTTAAGTGCAGCTGCGGCGCCATGTAGAATTTCAGTAATTTAAAACTACAGTATGCAACTTTTCTAAAAAGAATATATGTTTTTACTTATATCTTTTGTGACGTTTTAACATGACACAATCTGAAAAAAATCAAGTTCCTTCTGCAATCTGAACAAATGCATACCTCTGTCAGAAACAACCAATCAGAGCCAGTGTTGTCAATCATTCTCGTGGACATGCTGCTCACACCCTCACCACTACAGAGCTCAGGCTCGTGCGCATAGCCACCAAAGATGGCGGATAAACGGTTTTTCTGCAGCGGTGAGTTGTTTCTCTGTTTCTCATTCGTAAATTTAACGGCTCGTTCACAAGCGTGACTGACAGCTTCCTCCTGACCTTCCTCCTGGCTCTGATTGGTTGTTTCTGACCAGATTACCTGCCTCATATTTTACTGTCACAACATGGTCACGGTTTTAAGAAATATGTAAAAAAAAAAAAAAACAACTTTTTTTTTTTTTGTAAAAAGACATCTTGTTCTCTTTTCACATTTCCTTAAAAAGACGATGTTAATGTTTGTGTGTCATCTTCCTCTGAAAAGATAATAGGACGTCCAGGTGATCTACAGTTGAGAAATGAGGAAGAAAGAGTTAAGCTGTATCTTATAGGTTCAAACCGCTTCAGTTCTCCAGAACCTGCAGAGCTGCTGACGCTACAGGAATGGCCACAGCTTCACCAGATAAGGGTCACCAACCGGTGGTTGTTGCTTTGCCGCAGTACGTCTGTCCTGAAGTCCAGGCTCAGCCTCACATGATGGTCCATCAGAGCGCTGTGAACATCCCAGCTGTGCAGCCCAGCGACGACATCATCTGGTCTCTCGTTTGCTTCATGTATGGAAATCCGTTCTGCCTGGGACTGGCGGCCCTCATCTTCTCCGTAAAGGTCAGTTGTCAAACCTTGGTGGTGTTTGTCATCAGTTAAAGAAGCGGTTTGGAGTGAAGCCTACGACAGACAGGTGGTCGTCTCCAGTGATGAACAGTGAAGATTTTATTTCAAACTGCAGCCCCAGTCAGAACTGGTCTGTCATTATAACAGATTTTGCTGGACGATACAATTCAATCAATCAATCAAATTTTATTTCTATAGCACATTTCAGCAGCAAGGCATTTCAAAGTGCTTTACATCATATCAAACACAGAAACACAAAGCAACATAGAATCAACAATCAAAACACGACATTAAGTCAGGTTATATCAATAAATTTGTAATTGATTACATTTCAAATACAAATACAATGGTCCCAGAAGTTATTGCGATAAACGATAAAATTGTTGTTTTGAGACCTTTTTCAAGTTAATGGCATAAAAATACAAGAGCCTATTCTTAAAGATGAATAAACCTTAAATTCTAATGAACATTAAACACAGGAACTGGACGGCATTTAAAATAAGCTGAACAACAAACAAACGAATTATGAAATGCGTTTTACTTTGACACGGATTCAAACCACAACACCCTCTGTCACAATCACTCTAATCCATATAGGATCCTCAGCCACATTCACTGTACTCTAACAAAAAGTAAACTGAAAGGGTGAAGTTTTTTTTCTCCAATCTTCCTTAACTGTGGAGGGAAAAAACACGGTACCTTTTCTAAACCACTAGTGTATTCTATCATCGTAACTAAATGAAAAACCAAAAAAAGTAGTTCCTGACCGTTCGAGACCTGTGGTGTTCAGAAATGTAGCAATATTATTTTATCTATTGATGTTTGCACGAGAGTCAGCACACTTTGCCAGCCAGCAACCACACAAACCAGCCTGTTTCTCTGCTGAAGGCACAGAAACGAGCCTTACGATAAAACACTGTCAGAGCTGAACTCTGCAAGAATAAACCCCAGGCTGTAACCTTTCCCCAAACTTTGTCGAACTACCTTTCTCTGCAGGAACTCGGTTCAGGTAGGAGTCAGAATGTATGGCGAAAATTAAAAATTGAATAGTTCAAAAACACAGTTGTGAGGTGTGAACAGACAATGGAAAGAGCCAGCAGAGACAGAATGGACCAGAGAGGTGGGAGGCCATTAAACCAGAGTGAGAACAGCTGAGTATGCAGAAAATGAAATGAATGTTAGAATCAAACCCACAGAGAACAGAAACTAGAGAAACAGGTGGAGCGCAACTCAGTCAGACACAGAAGCGAGATAAAACAGGAAGGAAAGAGAAGATAGAGAACTCAATAAAACACAAAACTATGACACTTCCTGTTTCACTGTGATTCTGTTCTCATTTAACAGAAACATATTTGATGATTTCAGGCCAGAGACAGGAAGGTGGTCGGAGATCTGGAGGGAGCCAGACGTCACGGCTCCACCGCTCGCGTTCTCAACATCGTGGCGACCGTCCTGACATCTGTAGCCACCTTACTGACAGTCATTGTTCTGCTTGCTTTGAGTTTTCGCTAACTAGCTTTTCTGTTTTTACTCTGGTATCAAACTGAAACCATGACAGTAATAGTAGTAGTAATAGTAGTAGTAATTAGTAACTTTCATTGTGTAACGTTTGCTTATGCACAATCTGCAAACTGTGTCCGATCTGAGATGAATGGAAAGCTTGTTTCACTATATTAATAAAAACACTATGCTCTCTAAAACACAGAGATGTCCTTTCATTTGTGTGTGCTGAGTCTCCAATTTAATTTTGAAACGTTAAAATATTGTGTCACAAACTGACAAAGTGGGGATAATAAAGACAGAAATCATTGTAACTGGATGTGAAAGCTGACATTTTGATTTATGAACCGTTCCGAATTCAGTCAACAGTCATGAGAAAGTGAGCAGCACCTCAGACAAGGACGTTTAAAGTTGTGCAAGAGTCTCTGTACTTGATCCGGTTCTTTCAAAAACATACTTTCTGGGTCTGGATCATTCAGCTGAGGTTCTATTTATTCTGAGTTGCCATTTTCCAAAACAAATTTTGAATAATGTAGCTGATTTTGGGTTGTTTTTTTTAAATTTATTACAACAAAATACAAGACAGGTTGTAAATGGCATGTAGCATTGTTATGAAATGATGGAAACGGTAGGCGGTTCTTAAAGAGACAGGAAGCCAATTTCAAAGTGTTCAGAAACATAACGCTGGCCCTTTAACAGTCGCCTCGTTCGGCTCTGCAGTTCTGTCTTGGCAGTGGAAGGCGGTTGTTTACAGTGCAGGCAGTTTCATGTAAACTTCATGGTATCAAACTGGCACATTAAATATGTCACAGGCAAACGTTAGCAATTGGGCAAAATATCAAACTTCAACAGAGGCCACGCCTCCAGGAAGCAATCGTTGCTCAATAGCCGATGGTCCAGACGCTCTGTACGAAGCGAAGCGCCGAACAAGAGGCTGGTTTACGCCAGGCTGATTCAGATTTTGACTTTAGTTTGATAAAGTGTATATTCGAATTACGTTTAACCCCCACAGACTTAGCTCGACGCTCAGAAAGAACGAGGCAGATGTCACTGTCGGACAACGAAGGGTGTCCCGTCACACCGTCAGTACCCGAAACCACAACCCTTGTAAAAGCTCGCACAGGGTTCACTCAGCCCATCTTGGACCTGGAGGAGGGTTAATGTGTTAGACCTACAGTTCATAATGTCCAGCACTCCTCACGCTCAACAAGCATCAAAATCCTGTTCAAATAAAGACGCATGTTTTGTAATTACATTGCACAAAACTCAGTTCCTTTTGCTATCACTGTGTTACTGAGGCAGCTCCAGTGCAGGAAAGAAGACATGATGGATGGACTCGGCAGAATATGAACTCTCAAGTACAAAAGAACAACAAAAGCTTGAAGACCAGCCAGCAGGAAATGGAGGCCATGTTTTGGTGAGTGTGCAGTTTTGATTTCTTCTTCCATTCTTAGGTTGAATAGGGTTCTCTGAAATGGGATTATGTTTTCTAACCAGATCCTACTTTAAACTTCTCCATAGCGTTATCCTGTCTGCTGAGTTCTTTGGTCTGAATCATTTGTCTTGTGTTCTCTAACGTTCTGGAACAAACCTCTGAGTCTTCACACAGCGGCTGGATTGATGCTAAACGCTAAGTAGCTGTTTTGTGAATGCAAATGATTTTTCTGGATTTTTTGGGGGGGTTGGGAGATTAGGGGAAGGGTGGAGAATAAAGTGACTTGAATACTTATGCAAGCCGCACTTTTTAGATTTCTATTTTTAACTTTTATCAAAGTTTCAAATTAGCACTGCTTTGTGCTTAACCTGACTTAAATCAGTTTTGTTTAATACAATCCATCCTCCTCCTGCTTTTTAATGCCTTACTTCTAAACAGGAGTCATTGAATTATTCTGCAATTAGAAGGTCTTTGGAGACAGAAAGTGAATTCAGCTCCAAAACCTCTTTTGCAAGCACAGACGGGTTGCATGCATGTAAAAAGTTAGAACCTCTAAGCTCTGCAAAGAAAGTGAAAATAAAAAGACAGAGGTTTTTTTTTTGTTCAACTGGTAAAATTTCCCGTTATGCCACCAGCCTCATAAAAAAGGAACCCCGCTCCCTGTAAGGTGCCAAGTTCTTCAACAGACTTTTCAGATCCTCTTCCACCTGCAGCTGAGCAGAGAGCCATGAATCCTGGTTACTCCAGCGAAGCGTCCCCTGGACAGCCTGGGGGTCCCAGAGGCGTTCAGCACATCGTAGTGAACATCCCCACTGAGCCCCCCACAGATTATCTGGTCTGGTCGCTGTGCAGCTTCGTCTACGCAAACTTCTGCTGCCTTGGATTGGGGGCTCTCATCTATTCTGTCAAGGTGAGTTTATGCTAATAGTTTCCCCGTATTTAGTCTTTAATACGAGCCACTTCTGTGTCTGAATCAGAATTTTGTTGCGATATTTTGATACTTTTGTGATAATGATTAAAAAAATATTTTTTCTTAGCAACTTATGACGCGTCATATCAAATATTTATGCTTTATTATTGTAAAACTGAAAGAGCTATTACTATAAATGTATATAGTAATGATATTTTATATAAGGTTTTGGTTCAACAATTGTAAAACTCAGTTTGTTCAATTTTAAATCATTTTCTTGTGCAAGTTTTAAGAAAAACGGCTCCGGCTGAAGGATTGTGATCTTGGTGTTATTGATCACTCTGTAGTGATTAACTTATACCAGCAGACAGTCTTTTTAAAAAAATGTTACCCATCATTGTTTCCTCCAGCAACGCTTTGCAAATGTCACAGTTAAGACTTTTGAAACATGCATATTAAATGTCACTTAAACAAAACAACAATATCAGACCTGACAAGGAATTTTATGGCCTTTGTACAGGAGCCCAGTTCAAGAACGTCTGGATTAATATCCAAAAGCTGGAGGAATTATGGGACTGATTTTATTTATTTATTAACTCTAAACGAGTGCGTCTTATAGTTCCTCAGTCATTTTCACAAGATATAGAAATATGGGAGAGATAGCACCAATGTGTATATGTAAATTGAGGCTAACGCACATGAGTTTCTGGGTATGGATGTACATATTTAGACATATGTAAACCCAGATAAAATTAAACATTTATTAACTTGTTTATTTGTTGTTGTTTTTTATTTAATAATGAGGGACCACCTGAAAATATGGTACGAGTTTATAGGAGTTCATACGTTTCCTACTTCCTCCTACTGCTTTTCAAGCAAGTTAAGATCATTATAGCACAGAAATGTGTCTTTTGAATCCGTTGTGATTTTATACTTCTATCATGTTCAAAATAAGTAGGTTAGAAAATATAATAATAAAAAAATTATAACCGGGAGGGTCTGGTTTTTAAAATAATGTCTATTTTTTTTTTTTTTTTTTTTTTCTGATTTCAGGCCAGAGACCGGAAGGTGGTTGGAGATCACAGCGAAGCCAGGCGTCACGCCTCCTGCGCTCGCATTTTCAACATCGTGGCCCTGACCCTGACGTCTCTGATTCTCTCCATCATCATCATTGGGCAGATTGCCACGGGTGTGAAAGTGGCACAACTTAGAAGGCAGACAGACTATTGGAGAGGCAATTAACCATCTTTCGTAATGTTTGAGGTTTTTGTCCAGCGTGGTTGTTCTGGTTTTACTCTGACATCAAAATGAAACTGTTTTGCAATAATGCTGGTGGAAAAGCCTAAAGCGGCGAAGAAGCGCTTCGTTTCTGTCAAGTTTGCTTGTCAACCAAACGGCAAAATGTGTCCCAGCTCACATGAATAAAAAGCTTGCTTCACAATAATAAAAAACATCCGACTCTGAGCTCTCTAAACCACAGAAACCTCTGTTCACTGATGTGTCTGCGCCGAGTCTCCCGTTTTAATTCTTATACATAAAAATGTCGTGTCACAAACTGAGAAAAAGTGAGAACTGGAATTATTACATTTCATGTGGTGCAGAATTGAACAGTCGTGAGAAAATGAGCACAGGATCAATTGTTCCCATTGTGAAATTACACAGCACGCCCGTCCAGGTTGCCATGTTGGCTGCTCAGTCATCCTCCTATCTCCAGTTTTGTAGCTTATAGAGTCAGAAAACAGCGTAGAACTTTTTATTCAATCTTCTTTAAAGATCAACTTTATGACCGGATTGAAAGTTTTACTGCTTTCTTTCAAAGACGGATTTCCTCTCTACCAGAAAGGCCAGGTTTGGGGAGTGCTAAGCTCACAGTTGTCACGGCAACAGATTCTCTCGACTCTAAACGTCTCCACGGCGTCATTACGTCCCTGAGCTGCTAGTTCAGGTGGGTGGCCGTGACTTATGAATGGAAACGGTTGTTCTGGGTTTTGAGAGGCAAATGAACATTTTTAGACTTTTATTTGTAATAAATTTGTAAAAATCCATGTAAAGGTTTTATTCCAAGTTGCAATTAAGCACGACCTCCTGTTGGTCTTCCTGGAATACTTACCAGATTGGTTGTAGTTTAATTCTCTATTGTATTCCCAGAAGTTCAGCCTCACTCACCATTTTTGCCTTTAAAGAGAAATTATTTTGCACATACGCATTTGTCTTTTCAAAATTAAATCTCAGTTCAACCTAAATCGTCTTTTGCGAGCGCAAACAATTTTAAAATCTTGGACCTCCATGTTTTGCAGAGCAACTAAAAATGAAAGCACTTTGGGGCTGCAAAGTTTCCACTCTGGTACCACAAGCATAAAAACAACACACACTCCAGACAGCGTGCCAAGTTCTTCAACAGACTCTTCAGATCGTCGTCCACCTGCAGCTGAACAGAGAGCCAGGAATCCTGGTTCCTCCTCTGCCCAGATGAGACCGTCGCTCTGCAGGACAGGAGACGTGAAGCGTCCTCTGGACGAGGGACAGCCTGCAGGAAAAGTTGAACGTTGTGCCAAGTAAATTTGATGCTCACTGTTCACCTAAGAAGAACGAATGCTATGAGAGATACGCATTTCGTTCCCGAATGCAGACTCAGCATGAACCCTTCGACAACTTTCTGTCAGATCTGAAAGTGAAAGCTCAGTCATGCAACTTTGGCCTCCTGCTGAAGGACGTCGATGATCAGAGGTCAGATCGTCTTTGGTGTACGAGATGGGAAGCTCAGAGAGAGAAAGACTGCTGAGAGAAGTGGAGCTGACCCTGGAAACAGCTGTGGAGATGTGTCGGGCGAGTGAACTGTCTCTGCAGCAAGTGAGGACATTTTCTGAACTTTCGACAGGAACTACTTCACAGTTCAGCGACGGAGCAGCGGCAGTAGGAGCGGTGTCCTGCCAGCTGCAAGAGGAAGCCATTATCAACTGTAAGCGCTGTGGATCACTGCATAAAGCGAGACAATGTCCTGCTTGCGGTAAGCAGTGTTTAAATTGCCGTGGAAAGAATCATTTTTGCAAAGCAATGCTTAATGAAGAGGAAAGAAGAGGAATCGTGTAAACCTAGTAGAGGAAACTGACCTGAGTGACACATTCTTTATTGGTGTTGTGAATTGTGAAAATGAGTCAGAAAAAGTGCAGTGTGTCGACAGAGATGATAAATGGACAATTCCTTTGTTAATAAATGGAACCACAGTTCAGTTCAGATTGGACACAGGTGCTAAGGCGAATCTCATTAGCATGTCTGATATAAAAGAAATGCAAGTAAAACCTCATATAAAAGAAATAAAGTCGGGTCTGAGAGACTATAATGGACAATCAATTGAGTGCATTGGCACCTGTCAGCTGAATGTGACAGTTAGAGGAACAAAACATCTTGTGTTCTTCTCAGTTGTAAAAGAAGATCGTGAGTCACTTTTAGGTGATAAATCATGTGAAGAACTTGGACTGGTGAAAAGAGTGTATCACATAAACACTGAAATGAATGAATCTAATAACCCTGTTGATGCAATGCTTCAGGATTATGAGGATGTTTTTCAAGGATCGGGTGCTGTACCCTGCACATACAAGATTCAGCTGAGAGAGGGCGCTCAGCCTGTTGTGCATGCTGCAGGTCGTATTCCAGCACCACTGCGAGAGGAGTTGAAAAATGAGTTGGACCGAATGACTAGGTTGGGAGCCATTCAGAAAGTGGAGGAGCCTACAGATTGGGTTAATTCCATAGTGATTACAAAGAAGAAGCATGGAGAATTGAGAATATGCATGGATCCAAAAGATCTAAATGAGAACATCAGGAGAGAACATTATCAAATACCCACTCGAGAGGAAATAATCAGTGAGATGGCTGGAGCAAGATATTTCACCAAGTTGGATGCAGCACAAGGGTTCTGGCAAGTAAAGCTGGATGAAAGCAGTACCAAGTATTGTACCTTTAACACACCTTTTGGAAGATACTGTTTTCTAAGACTTCCTTTTGGGATAAAATCGGCATCAGAAATATTCCACAGAGCGATGGAGCGGATCATAGAAGGCTTGGAAGGAGTGAGAGTCTACATTGATGACATCATTATCTGGGGATCAACAGCTCAAGAACACAATGATGGATTGAAACGCGCCATGGAGCGCATACGGAAAAATGGACTGAAGCTCAATAAAAATAAATGTGAGTTTGGAGTCAAAGAAATTATGTTTCTTGGAGACAAACTATCTGCCCAAGGTGTTACACCAGATAAGGATAAAATAAAAGCCATTTTGAAGATGCCACCGCCTGTCGACAAAACGGGTGTCCTACGCATCATGGGGATGATTAACTTTATAGGAAAATTCATTCCCAATTTGAGTGCAAAGATGACAAACATTCGCAGACTCCTGTACAACGAGAGTCAATTCCAGTGGACAGAAGTTCATGAACAAGAGTGGAAAGAACTAAAAAAATATCTGACTATGGAACCGGTGCTCACCTTCTACGATCCAACCAAAAAAAAATAAAACTGTCTACAGATGCCTCAAAAGATGGACTTGGAGCAGTTCTTCTTCAGACTGAGAATGAACAATGGAAGCCAGTGGCGTATGCGTCCAGAGCCATGACCAAAGCTGAATGCAGATATGCTCAAATAGAAAAAGAATGCTTGGGGCTGGCTTATGGACTAGAACGGTTTCATAACTATGTGTATGGTCTGCCATCTTTTGTAGTTGAAACAGATCACCGACCCTTGGTTGCCATTATAAAAACCATCTGAACGAGATGTCACCAAGGATTCAGAGACTTATGATGAAGATGCAGAGGTATGAATTTACATTGATCTACACTCCAGGGAAACATCTGATTCTTGCTGATGCTCTGTCTAGAGCCCCTTCAGACAGTAGTGTGAGTTCAACTGAAGAGGATATTCAGTGTCATGTGAATTTGGTGTCCACTGTGTTGCCTGTGTCAGATGGAAAGTTACAGGAAATAGTTGAGGCAACAGCTAAAGACAGAGTTACAGTTGGTCATACAGAATATGGATGAAGGATGGCCAATAGGCTCATGTTCACAGTTTTTCAATGTTAAAGCTAACCTAAGTATTGTGAATGGACTGTTACTGAAAAACAACAGAATTGTAATTCCATAAGAGTTACGACAGGACATTCTACAGCGGATTCATGAGGGTCACCTAGGCATTGAAACATGTAAAAGAAGAGCTAGGGAATCAGTTTTCTGGCCTGGACTAAATAAGGACATTGAGGTGCTAATAAGTAAATGTGAAACATGTCAGACATTTAGAAATAAACAGAGCAAAGAACCTATGATTATAACTGACATTCCTACATCACCATGGCTGAAAGTGGGAATGGATTTGTTTCATTTTAAGAGTAAAGACTATTTAGTGACCATTGATTACTATTCAAATTATCCAGAGATGGCTCTATTAGCTAATATGTCATCAAATTGTGTCATAGCACATGCTAAATCAATCTTTGCAAGGCATGGCATCCCACATATTGTGGTGAGTGACAATGGACCATGTTTTAGTAGCAGAGAATGGCAAAAGTTTACGGAACAGTATGATTTTAAGCATGTAATATCAAGTCCACATTATGCACAGTCGAATGGAAAAGCGGAGAAAGGAGTTCATATTCTTAAGCAACTTCTGAAGAAAGCTGCAGATAGTAACTCTGATCCATATTTAGCTTTATTAAGCTACAGATCATCACCATTGCAATGTGGATTTTCACCCCCTTAACTTTTGATGAATCGAAAGATTCGTACAACTTTGCCAAGTTATGACAGTAATGAACAAGGTGCAAAGAAAGCGTTGGAGTTGGAGTACAGGTTACGAAAGCAGAAAGTAAAACAAAAGTCATATTATGACAGATCAGCTAAGATTCTACCCACATTGTCATACAAGGACCCAGTAAGGATTCAGGATGATGAGGGATGGAATACTAAGGCAACTATTCTGCAGGAAGGAGCTCCACGTTGATTTGAAGTGAAAACTGAAGATGGACAAGTTCTGAGACGAAATCGTCGCAGTTTGTTGAAAATTCCATTAGAGCCTGTTGATGAGTCGAATGAAGATTCTAAGGACTCTCAGATTATTCCTACAACTGAAACACATTGCGACATGGACAATGCACCTGTGTTAAGAAGATCTACCAGAGTGGTGAAAAAAACCTGATGGGCTGAACTTGTAAAAAGAAAAAAGGGGGGAAAATGTCTAAGTTGAAATGTTTGTATCTTGTAATTCATGTTTTATCTGTCTCATACAATGTATGTTCTTTGACCTTTGACAGGATTCTTTTGTAGCATTCTTACTTTAAAGAAAGGAGGATGTGATGATTGAATGAATTATGCTTATGTCCACTAGGTGGCAATCATGAGTTCATGTGAATGCATAAATGTAAAGAATAGGACAACAGAGTGAGAGAGTCTGGGGTGACACACCTGTACAAAACCTGTGTGAGCAGACGCAAGGAAAGAGACTTTAATAAAAGTGTCTGAGCAATACAACACGCCTGGTCATTATCAAACACGGATATAACATGTTTATATTCGTCCCCTTATATTGTCCAGGGGAACCTGGACAATATAAGCAATGAGACGAGTACAAGCCAGTGTAATTGTGCAAGTCTTATTTTTTAGTAGAAAAACTGGAGTTAAATAGCAGGAAGTGTTTTCTGCTGTTTCCTTGAAACATGAAGGTTGTGTTTTAGCTGATTTGCTCACTGATTCGTTGATCTGAACTTGACATTTTAAGGACAAAACATCTTTAACAAAATCTACAGCTGAGTAGTTTGACTGCAACTATGCTGAACTAAAGTCAACATTTATACTCTGAGTGTCCATTATCAGTGCAATTTCACCATGAGAACAGAGAACAGGATTGTTTTTATTATCATCATGATTCAAGCTTTTCATTCATCGGAGCTAAAACACACATTGCAGATTTTAAGCCAGTGAACTTTATTCAGTTGAAGTTCTTCTTTGTTGCCTCAGATCTCACCACTAGTACAACTGTTTATGAGGGGCCGTTTAGGACAAAATTTACGTTTTGTCTCTCACACACTACCAAAAACTCTCGCATACTCCAAAAAAGTAGCCACGCACACTCCAAAAAATTACGTTTTGTCTCTCACACACTACCAAAAACTCTCGCATACTCCAAAAAAGTAGCCACGCACACTCCAAAAAATTACGTTTTGTCTCTCACACACTACCAAAAACTCTCGCATACTCCAAAAAAGTAGCCACGCACACTCCAAAAAATTACGTTTTGTCTCTCACACACTACCAAAAACTCTCGCATACTCCAAAAAAATAGCCTCGCACACTCCAAAAAATTACGTTTTGTCCCTCACACACTACCAAAAACTCTCGCATACTCAAAAAAATTACATTTTGTCTCTCACACACTACCAAAAACTCACGCATACTCAAAAAAATAGCCACGCACACTCAAAAATTACTCACGCACATTCAAAAAATACTCAAATTGCGTATACACACACTACTAAAATGTCACACACACACACACAAACGTTAACTTTCTCGCTCACATACACTACTATCAGCTCGCTCACATACACTGTACTAACAGCTCGCACACATACACACAAACGTTAACTTTCTCGCACACATACACTGCTAACAGCTCGCACATTCACAAACGTTAACTTTCTCGCACACATACACTGCTAACAGCTCGCGCACATACACACAAACGTTAACTTTCTCGCACACATACACTGCTAACAGCTCGCACATTCACAAACGTTAACTTTCTCGCACACATACACTGCTAACAGCTCGCACATTCACAAACGTTAACTTTCTCGCTCACATACACTGTACTAACAGCTCGCACATTCACAAACGTTAACTTTCTCGCTCACATACACTGCTAACAGCTCGCACACATACACACAAACGTTAACTTTCTCGCACACATACACTGCTAACAGCTCGCGCACATACACACAAACGTTAACTTTCTCGCACACATACACTGCTAACAGCTCGCACATTCACAAACGTTAACTTTCTCGCACACATACACTGCTAACAGCTCGCACACACACAGACGTTTATCTCTCACATACACAAGACTAAAGTTGAACACACACACAGTACTAAGACTCGTTTTATGTATGTGTGAGAGCGAGACTTTTTATGAATGTGTGAGAGCGACACTCTTTATGAATGTGTGAGAGCGAGAATCTTTTTGAATGTGTGAGAGCGACACTCTTTTTGAATGTATGAGAGTTGTCACGGAAGAGGCGGGGCATAATTTTTGGATCAAACTGCGCATGCGTAGATCCTAAACTATACGTTTCGATTGTTGACTCACTGTATGTTCTATTACTTAGTATATTTGTGCTTTTAAATATATATAGAACGTTTAACTTTCTTGTAGATTAAATGTGCTATAGAAATAAATGAATCTGATTGATTGATTAAAAATAGCAAAATTGCTGTAGTACAATCTGTCCACTGGGAATTTTGCTATTTTTAATCAATCAATCAGATTCATTTATTTCTATAGCACATTTAATCTACAAGAAAGTTAAACGTTCTATATATATTTAAAAGCACAAATATACTAAGTAATAGAACATACAGTGAGTCAACAATCGAAACTTATAGTTTAGGATCTACGCATGCGCAGTTTGATCCAAAAATTATGCCCCGCCTCTTCCGTGACAACTCTCACACATTCAAAAAGAGTGTCGCTCTCACACATTCAAAAAGATTCTCGCTCTCACACATTCATAAAGAGTGTCGCTCTCACACATTCATAAAAAGTCTCGCTCTCACACATACATAAAACGAGTCTTAGTACTGTGTGTGTGTTCAACTTTAGTCTTGTGTATGTGAGAGATAAACGTCTGTGTGTGTGCGAGCTGTTAGCAGTGTATGTGTGCGAGAAAGTTAACGTTTGTGAATGTGCGAGCTGTTAGCAGTGTATGTGTGCGAGCTGATAGTAGTGTATGTGAGCGAGAAAGTTAACGTTTGTGTGTATGTGCGCGAGCTGGTAGTAGTGTATGTGAGCGAGAAAGTTAACGTCTGTGTGTGTGCGAGCTGTTAGCAGTGTATGTGTGCGAGAAAGTTAACGTTTGTGTGTATGTGCGCGAGCTGGTAGTAGTGTATGTGAGCGAGAAAGTTAACGTCTGTGTGTGTGCGAGCTGTTAGCAGTGTATGTGTGCGAGAAAGTTAACGTTTGTGTGTATGTGCGCGAGCTGGTAGTAGTGTATGTGAGCGAGAAAGTTAACGTTTGTGAATGTGCGAGCTGTTAGTACAGTGTATGTGAGCGAGCTGATAGTAGTGTATGTGAGCGAGAAAGTTAACGTTTGTGTGTGTGTGTGTGACATTTTAGTAGTGTGTGTATACGCAATTTGAGTATTTTTTGAATGTGCGTGAGTAATTTTTGAGTGTGCGTGGCTATTTTTTTGAGTATGCGTGAGTTTTTGGTAGTGTGTGAGAGACAAAATGTAATTTTTTTGAGTATGCGAGAGTTTTTGGTAGTGTGTGAGAGACAAAACGTAATTTTTTGAGTATGCGAGGCTATTTTTTTGGAGTATGCGTGAGTTTTTGGTAGTGTGTGAGGGACAAAACGTAATTTTTTGGAGTGTGCGAGGCTATTTTTTTGGAGTATGCGAGAGTTTTTGGTAGTGTGTGAGAGACAAAACGTAATTTTTTGGAGTGTGCGTGGCTACTTTTTTGGAGTATGCGAGAGTTTTTGGTAGTGTGTGAGAGACAAAACGTAAATTTTGTCCTAAACGGCCCCTCATAACTGTTACAGTTTTATTTGACGCACCAAAGTAAAACCAGAAAAGCAGACGAGTCATGGTGTTTGAAAACCCCTCATACCTCACAAAAGTTACTGAGTTAATATCTATAACGGTATCTTGTCGTCTCTGCAATTAAAGCAAGGGGCACAACAATGGAGAGAAAGACGAGTAAAGACATCAGGACGGTCGCTGTGATGTTGAAAGCGCGAGCAGTGGAGGCGTGACGTCTGGCTCCGTCCTGATCTCCGACCACCTTCCTGTCTCTGGCCTGGAAGCAGAAAAATATTCTTCTAATAAACGGTTCACAAGGCGAACAAAGGGCTCTCCATTATTGCCTGCTGCGTCTTTGGGACTTTTGTCTCTGATTTACCAAATCACACATTGATTTATTTATTTTTTGACAAAAAAACTCTTTCAATGTAAAAAATAAAAAGTTTAAAGGTTTTTCAGCCGTTTTTAGCCTTTTGATCCACTAAATTGTGGGGTTTTAATCTAGACTCATAGTTTCAGTAGAAAGGCCATTTATAGCATTGAACTACCTTAATATTTTGTTTGTTTTTTCTTTCTTATTCTCTACATATGTAATGTAATATAACAGCACAAGGAACAATTTTCTGTTCCTTTTTCTGTTTCTGAAAACACAAACTAATAAATGTTCAAAACAAAAATAAATTCCTTGATATTTGAGTTTAGTGAAGTCACACTGTGACTTACAGCTATTTGTCTTTATTCCTTAATAATCCAGATTATTCTAATTAGTCTCTAAATTTGTCCAAACTGCATCAAACCCATTTACCAAAATGGGAATCAGAAGCCAGTTTCAACATTCTTCATGATTTCTGTCCTTTTTCAAAGACAAACAGAAAATGTTTACATTCAAGACAAATTACTGAGAAACTATTAGCATGAACTCACCCTGACAGAATAAATGAGAGCCACCAATCCAAAACAGAAAATATTTCCATAGACGAAGTTGCACAGCGACCAGACCAGATAATCAGTTGGAGGCTCAGTGGGGACGTTCACTACGGTGTGCTGAACTCCTGTGGGATCCCCAGGCTGTCCAGGGGACGCTTCATGTCTCCTGTCCTGCAGTGGGACGGTCTCAACAGGGTAAACTGTGTAAGCTACGTAGGAGGAGTACCCAGGATCCATTGCTCTCTGCTCGGCTGCAGGTGCAAGGCGATGTGAAGAGGCTGTTGAAGAACTGGCACCCTATAAGGAGTGGAGGTGTTTTATTTGATGCTTGCGGTTTGAGGATGTCCTATTCATCACCTACCAACAAGGCTACATTTTTAAATCCCACATTGCTTTCAGTTCTACCAGGTTAGAGTTTCTGAGTTTTTAGCTACTAAAATAAGTTGCCTGTACACACGCAAAACATTAAGTTTGAATTTGCAGAATACTTCAAAATGTAATTTTAAACAAAATTACATAATTAAAAAAAGGAAAGAGAATGTACTCCTGAAAGTAAAACCAAGAAAACAACAATTGTTAAGTATCTGTTAAGTATGGAGGATCAACATGTGCATAACTGCAACATGTAATAAAAGAACCATAGGTTTTAAATAAATAAAAATAAAATAAAATAACTCTTACTAATAAACACCTAAAAGTTTAGTTTCCATGATTTTCAGGCCTGTTTGGTCTAATTCCTGTTTTTAAAAACACCACTAAAACCATATGAATTCAGAAGACAATAAAAAGATTTCACCTGCCTGTAATGCTGAGAGTCAGGACAGCTGTGTTTCCTCTAACCATAAAAGGAACAAATTTCTGTCATATATCGCACTAGCTACATACTGAAATATAGATGATTCTTCTTCTGGTCATATTCTTTGCTGCTAGTTTCTTGTTGAGGTTTGCACAAATAGATACACTAAGATACAGAAGGACTTCACTGATGACCTAATTATTCTATTCAGGTGTGGCGCAGCAGAGGCACGTCTAAAAGTTGAGAGATGCTAAGATGCCCCCTGGTGGCGACTTCAGTACCTTCTGTTTTCTGTCAGTTTTCTTCAGCTAGTAAAGTGCATGCATTCATAAAAAAGATAAAAACAGTAAAAATGAAACATATTGTTTTTAAAAACCTATTGGTTTACTGAATTCTTTGGGGAACAGGACTCAGTATATGAAATAAGATGGTCTGTGTTCTGAGTGTCCACAGGGGGGCGCCACAGAGTTCAAAATTAGGTCCCCTGCTCTTCGTCATGTTAGTGAATCAGGAATCAAAATGCTAAGATGCTGTAGAATCGGTACAGAGATTCTGATGGGGTCTGGCGTACACTACAGCAGGTACAACTGGATCACAGTGCTGACAAGACCAAACCAATGTTATTAGCAAACACCACTTTGGTGCCTCAGGCAGACAGACTGTGTCCACTCTTAAAGGAAATATTATAGAGATGCTTCACACATGCAAACTTTGAATTCTTGTTTGATGACACCCTCACGGTCGTAAAAAAAAAAAAAAAAAGAGATTTTCAAAATTCTCAAAACTGTTTCAGCTTTTGAACATTGAAAATCTTTTGAAGAAACAAAAATTGTTTTTTTTCTGACATTTTTTCTTGTTTCTCACAGCAACATTTTCATCTATTTTAGATTACAGAGGCCTGTTATAGATGAACGTCTGAAAGAATTGACCCAGGTAGACTGCGTTGTTATGGAACATTTAATGAAACTTTAAGGTTTGTCAAAACTTTTAAAAATTTGGAGCTCATTAAAATGACTAAATTTTTTCCCCCTCTGAATTGTAGAGTATAACTAATAACATGCATTTGAAGCTTTAATGCAACGCAGGACAGGCTGTACACTGTGATGGAGATATTTGTCTCTTTAAAGATCTGTTCCAGGATCTTTGACACCTTTGACCACTGCAGCTGGTCCAGGACACAGCCGATTCTGAGGGGGGAGATACAAGACAAACAAATTGTTTAGTTATTCCCAATAAAGAAGAAGATTTAAGGGTATTTATTATAGTCATTGATCCACAGTAGTTCCTTCTTAGGCTGACATATGTGGGTTTCTGGCTGGCTCTTTTTTTTTGTGATCTGAGACACATAACAGAAAAGATACAGTTACCAGATTGAATAATGAAACAACTTTTGGTCCTGTGCAGTATAATTGTGGTATGTTTACCAGATAGTAGATGAAACGTTGATCATGAGTCAGGACAGCACACTGCCCCGGCAGCTTCTCTATTAGGACATACATACAAAATACAAAACAGGATATGATTTAGCACTTGTAGTTGAAATCATACATTTTAATCAACTGCAAAAACATGAAACCTTTTTTCCAAAACAATGACTTTAGTAACTAGTCTGACTCACTCTGCTCCTTTAGCTCTGAGACTCGGCCAAACTTCTTCTTGAACATCGCCGCTATGCCTGCTCCCATGCCACAGTCTTCACTGATGCAGAGGGCCAAGGATTCATCCCCTGGACAGGAGAACAAATCTCCAGTGACATAATTCAACGTCCAGTTGGTTGATTGAGTTTCTCAGTTTTGCACATGTTGATACTTTCTTCAAGCGCGACTTGGGAGAAAACTATAACCATAAAGTACCAAGTTGGTAACAGCGCTTACTACAGCCTAGCTTAACCCCTCTCCATCTGTCCCAACACTAGGCTGTGTCACTCTGTGCCTCAAAGCACCGCCCACTTTAGCTGGATTTATTTTCCAAATTTGTCCGGGGTTTTCAGTCCCAGTTTATAGTAAACTACAATACGCTGGATTTTCTGTTTGCCTCAAAAATGAACTTTTGATGTTACAAAAACAAAAAACAATCTTTGCTTTCATCAACCCATAAAACATTGCTCATCATTTCTCTTCAGTCCAGTCAGTTGGGTAAATCATAACCTGATTAAATCGTCTGATTCATTGTCAGCAGTGGTTGCATTTGCAGCCATTTTGGTTAGCATGTATTTAATATGTCCTGGGTGTGAGTAGCAACAGAGAGTACACAGTGTTTATAAGAAAGAATAGAATTTAATATAATAACAATTGTGGATTAAAATTTATAAACAAATCAAAATTGCACGCTTTTTAAAGAGAAAATAAAATAACAGTCTTTTCCAATGTGTCTGTCAATTCAATGTTTCACAGTTAGTGACCAGTCGGGTCACTGTCTACCGGTTCTGTTGATTCTCTGGGCTGGGGCTCGCCATCCAAGTTCAGATGAGGATGATCATCGGGTCTCTGGTCACCACAGGCCAGAAATCGCACCATAACATGGCAAAAATAAAAACCTGACCTGGAACAAGGCCAAAGTAAAACATCTTAGAATATAAAATGAAATGCCAATATCGATAAAGCTTAAGCTATAGTTAAAGAGATCTTGCATACTTTCTCAAGTTTTTTTTTCATCATGTTGTACAACAATATCAAAGTCTTCAGAATACAACGTTACCAACACATTAGCACACTAAAGAAATTAGTTTATATGTGGTAAAGGAAAATAATAATAATAATAATAATAATAATAATAATAATAATAATAACATATATTTAAATCCAAAGGTGCCATCTACAACATTAGAAGTTCCCTGCAATGCCAACGGAAAAGCACTTAACTGAAATAGCACCGTTGAAATACCAGAACTAATAAAAAAACAAGTACAACTACACAGAGAAAGGAAAAAAAATACAACACCCACAATAATAATAATACAAAATCTTACAATAAAAAAATTATTTTTAATAAATTTGATCAGATATTACGTATTTTAGCCAATTTTCAACAAATTTACTGAGCCAACTGCCGAGCGCGTGCGGTCACCCACCGACGCTACCAACGGCTTTCTCCGGGCTTCAGTCGCTCACAAGGGAAACCCTCCGAGATCTAATAAAAACGGATTTACTATTTTTAATTATATATTTTGCGAATTTATATTAATATTGTTTTTCTTACCGATTTCCAGATTCATCAAATTTCGACAAGCTCTTCACGGAAACAGTCAGCTGTGAGCTCTCAAGCGTGTCTGACGTGGCGTCGGTGGGTGACCGCACGCGCTCAGCAGTTGGCTCAGTAAATTTGTTGAAAATTGGCTAAAATACGTAATATCTGATCAAATTTATTAAAAATAATTTTTTATTGTAAGATTTTGTATTATTATTATTGTGGGTGTTGTATTTTTTTTCCTTTCTCTGTGTAGTTGTACTTGTTTTTTTATTAGTAGTACATGTTCTGGTATTTCAACGGTGCTATTTCAGTTAAGTGCTTTTCCGTTGGCATTGCAGGGAACTTCTAATGTTGTAGATGTTCTTCATTGGCACCTTTGGATTTAAATATATGTTATTATTATTATTATTTATTATTATTATTATTATTATTATTATTATTATTTTCCTTTACCACATATAAACTAATTTCTTTAGTTTGCTAATGTGTTGGTAACATTGTATTCTGAAGACAATCTGCTGTTGGGTCACTTGAGTGATTCATTTTAAAGATAACTTTATTTATTATTATTGTTAAATTAAATCTCCAGCATGGGGAAATGGGATGAGCTCGAGTTTTCTTCACAATATTTTATACTACCTTGTTCTGAAATGATGAATAATGATGTAATTTGTTGAACAACTAATATTGGGATTGATTAAACTCAGATCTTAAACAAATAATAATTGAATAGAAAAGTATCACATATATGTATATGTATATCTATATACATATACATAATAATATACATATATATATACATATACATATAGATATATCTATATATATATATATATATATATATATATATATATATATATATATATATATATATATATATATATATATATATATATATATATATATATATATCTATCAGTCAGGACTTTACGCTGACACTCTATCTATCTATCTATCTATCTATCTATCTATCTATCTATCTATCTATCTATCTATCTATCTATCTATCTATCTATCTATCTATCTATCTATCTATCTATCTATCTATCTATCTATCTATCTATCTATCTATCTATCTATCTATCTATCTATCTATCTATCTATCTATCTATCTATCTATAGGCCTGTCGCATAAACGATAAATCAGTTAATCCTACGATAAATTAGAACTATCGACGTCATTTCAATTATCGGCATTATCGTCTCTTCCGGCCTTTTTCTCTTTCTGTTAATGACACTAAATGAAAAAAAGGCTCAACTCCGGTGCTCTCCACTGATCCTCCCTTCCTCATTTCCTTAGTGTAAAGCCCAGCGCACACTACACGATCTTAGAGCTGGCGGCCGATTATCGGCCCATTTTCAAAACCTGACAGATCGCACATTAGCCGACAGAAATCCTAGGTATAACGGTTCGATCGGGTTCGTTCCTGCCGTGTGGTGTCCAACAATGGGCACAAAATAATGGCTGCAAGTTCAGTGAACTAATTTTAAAACCAGGCATTAATCAACGCTTTACTGCAATCTACCTGCAATGCATGTGGCTAGTGTCAGCGTAAAGTCCTGACTGAATGAAAATCATTAGAACCTATTTACGTCACGTTAACGAAGAACAGCTGAAAAGTTACCGGGTTTATCAACTGTGGTAGCAATTTCGCTCCAACTCCTCCTCTTGTCATTTCTATATTCTTTCCATGTTGAATAAACATTAATGTTGTTTCCACATATCATCTCCAATGTCCGCTGGACTTCGGGTTGCGCCGTGTCAGCTGTTTGGGATTCTCCTCCGTAATTTTCCCTCAGAAAGCCCGAGGAGAATCCGCGCTTTCTGATTGGCTACCTGTCACATTCAACAGGCTCCCAGTCGGGCAAAACCCCTGATTTGGATCGGAGCTGCCATGACGATCTACCGCAGGGTTGCTCAAACGTTTTGAGACCAAGATCTACTTTTTCTCTCACCAGCAGACTGAGATCTACCTCTCATGACAGGAAGACATAAAAATTGTGAATTAAACTTTATTGACTTATTTTATATGCGAATATACATCAGTTATAGCAGAAATAATAAAGTGATAGAAAACCGAATGCAGTATATTTCTTCCTCAGTGAGATTCTCCTACCGTTTTACTCTCTCTCTTTGTCGTTAAGCACGCCCGTTGCCGTGGCAACCGCCTGCAAGAGGAGCAGCGATTACGTTAAAAATGTAACATTTAGTCCGTTATGATGTCAAGTTTCCAGGCTTGATATTTATTTCTCATTGGTTGATTGGCTCATTTAAACTCTGCTCTGCTAGTCAGTCTGTCTTTGTCTCCTTTGTTTTTTGTTAATGGAACTGAAACGCACTGAATTGCGCAACACCTTGTTGAAACAATAATTACTGAGAATATAAATTTTAACAGGTTTTGTTGATTTAAAAAAAATATATATATATATTATTCTTTAATGAAGCTACAAACGTTTAGGATCTTAGTGAATATTTTGATAAGCGCGTCAGAAGAGGAAGTTCTGGCGTTCAGTTTGTCACCTGCTGCCGAGATCAACTCAAAACCTTCTCGATGGACGTACTGAGCATCCTGATCTACCGTAACACACCAAACACTACAGGAGGATCGGTTACGAAATCGTCTGGGGTAGTTTTTCTTTTCGGGAATTAGTAACATCCGGTCCCAAATTTTTTCCTCTTCTTCTGAGGTTAAACTGCCCCGTCTTTCCTCTTCTTTTGGAGGGGAGCTACCCGATGGAAACCCGTCCCAAAACCAATCTCTCTCATCATCCTCGGAGCTTGAGAAACGACTCAGACTTTGGACAGAAGAAACTTCCCCAGCCGGGTCAGCTCTATGTCTGGGAACCGATGGAATCCCGTCCCAAAACAAATCTCGCTCAACATCCTGGGAGGTTCTTTCGTCTGAGTCGTTTCCAGGAAAGAAACGGTCGAAAAGTTTCTTCATCCCTGTCGACACCAGATATCCTACTCCAAGACCGAGTGGCAAAATGAAAAGGTTTTTCATCTTGGAAACAAAAAATCTTCACTACACACAAAACCTGAATCTCACTGAAGCTTTGGATTCTAACTGATGTGTTGAGAATCAAGCATTCAAAGCCTCAGAACTTCTTTGATCTGTTGTGATGTTCATGATGTCATCAGTGAGGTCACTGTGGGTCTGGGTCCTGCTTCTGGTCGTTGCTATGGAAACGATCAGATCAGTGACTAAATATTTAAAAAGTTTGTTTTTTTTCATTTATTTAACATGAATTGATTAACAATTGATTTCTACCTTGGTTTTCTGTACCTGCTGCCATATAAATTGTCTTTATCCATTATTAATTTGGTTCTGGGAGGAAATTGTTTAGATTTTATAAACATTTGCAAAACAAAATTTTCTCTAATCTTTAACTCTCTGATAATGATCAAATTTTATATAATGTTGTTGCGCAACATCCCCCCCCCCTTCTTCTCTCTCTCTACTCTCTCACTCTCTACTTCCTCTTCTGAGAGAGGAGATGTGCTACCAGCTCTCCGTCTATCGGGTTAATTGAGTTCCCTAAATCTGCTGGGTTTTACCCTGTCCAGAACTGAAGTAAACTCTGTTTAAGCTGGCATCGAGAAAAGATTCGCCTGGTTCCTGACGACCTACATCCAGGTGTCCCAACCTTCTTCCCCCTGTGAATTAGCCAGACTGAGCAGCCTACAGCCAACTAGTCTCACAGAGCTCACCTGTTAACGGTCGCTCTTCTCTTTATGACAACTTGCACTTGGTACAGAACCAGGTTGGTTTTAGTGACTCGGCGAGTCCCAAGGATGTTGTTTCACATATGGGCTACCAGCAACCTAAAAACATTTTCCACTTTTTCCTCTCCAGAATCAAACATCAGAGCTATTTTACAACCATCAAAGAACTTTAAGGTGACTCATTAACTGAATGTCCACAACATCTTTTAGATTTTCTTTATGCTAAATATTTTATTAGTAAGGCATTTTTGCAAGGGTCAGTACAGCTTAATTCAGTAGCAGAAATAATCAAATAAGTAAAATCAATCATCTAGTCTATCTTTCCCTAATGCTGACACTGAGAACTAAAAAGGGAACCTTTGAGAGAGACGGACGGAGTTTGGCGTTTCAAACCCCAGACCCGGCCTGATGATGAAGAAGGTGCTGCAGCAGGGGGAGGAAGTTGATCGATGAAGGCAGGGATCTCTGTAGGTCTGATGAGGATGGTGAGGTCACACAGGACTTGGTGCTGGCAGGAAGGAAGGCACCAGTTCTTCTTCTTTGCCTTTGGTCTTTGTCTTTGGGGTCTGAACCCAGCCGATGAGAGAAGTGTGATTTGAAGCCACAGGTTGTGGGCCTGACGGGTTGGTCCCCATGCGCAGGACAGTCTTCGGCTCTGTGGCCCCGGCTCTTCTTCAGCTGCAGAGTTCTTTGTCCGTCTCGATCTTGGCTCGAAGCTGCCTGGAGGATCCAATCAATGATTCCTCTTTTGCACCCACATTTTATAGGGTTTATCCCCCTTTTGAAGCGTTTGCATTGGCTAGCACTAATGCTGGTCTTGTTTCATTGGCTGACTGCTTGGACAGATGATCTCATATCCATCACTGTTTTAGAGACATTATGTCCTGATGTCTGTGCTAATGTCTCAGGATTACCCAATGGTCCTCCTACGTCCCTTGCCTGCACAACCTTTTCTTTGAAACATTTAAATTGTTCAACAGTCTGTTTCCAAATAAGGCGTTGATCATCTCTGCTCTCCTGTTAGTTCCCTTTTTTCCCTTAACCTTTCACCTTTCACCTACCATCTACCTCCAACATATCAGTGATGTTTAATTGCAGTTACACCTTTTTATACCATTTCAAGCTCAATGTCAAAATCACATTTATAACTTCTTTAGCTTCTCTGATTTAGCATTCATTTATAATTTTATAACCATAACTTATTAATTACTCTTATTATAATCTTAATGCGAGTTATTACAGATGTTTTCTGAAAAGAAACCAAGAATAATCTATTATTCTAATTATTTGATACCAAAGTTACAGTTACTTGTTTTACTTACAAGCATTCCCACAAATGTAAGTGTAAGTATTATTATAAGTAAACCAATATTAATATAAGTATTTTACTTTGAATCTTATCCAATTACTCAAAATGTTTAGACTTTCATTCTTTAAAACTTTCATGTTAAAATAAGGAATAGTCTCAACTATTTTTATAAATCTGCAGGCTGGAAACTTACTTCCTCTTTTTCCAGGAAACCCGCTCTTCCTGTTTCACTGAAAAAACTGTGATCAGGGTTAATTAATATTTACTAAATAAATAAGAGCAAACTATACATAATAAAAAAGACTGTGTGCAGTTTGGAATCTCACTGAGCTGAATTAACCAACTTTGAATATTTTTTAATTGCATTTTACTCTGTTTTTATTTAAATAAAATCAGCAGAAAAACAATAAGTAGAATTTATTTATTTTCATTGGTGCAGATTTTCATTCAAAAGTGCAGAAAATTGATCAATTTTACTCATTGGGAGGCCTTGATTTTTCCCGCCCAAGGCATTTTCATCACAGGAACATCGAGTCTGCTTGGCATTTCATGGACTACCGTTTGCTTAAAGGTAAGACATGTTTTAATTGTTCTTAGTTAAACAATTCAAGTGTCTGTAGCAGTTAAACATTGTCTTAAGTTACTGCAAATTACCAAACATGGCAACTTTACTGCACAGCAAGTCAATTAAGTTCTAGTGTGAATGATTCGAAGTCAGTCTACGTCGTCTTTGATTTGACTAAATGCATTGCAATGATTGAAAAAGTAGTCTCAATGTCGCAATTTAATGTGACTAACGTAATACCGTTATATAGTGGCCGTAGAATACAAGCTACTCTTTTATTTAATTTAGTTTTTTTGGCCTCAGCCCAAGCTCCCCCTCCCCCACCTTAACAAGCTAGCTAGCATGTTTGGCACCATAATGGAAAGCTAATCAACTTAGGAGTTTCTTTTAAAGTTACTGCATTTAGTTTTTACAATTAAAGTAACATTTTTACTCAAGTAGCATGTTAAAAGCAGATTTCTAATCAGCTTTTATAACGTTACACATTTCGGAAGAAAAATCAGCCGTTTTGCATAGTTACATTTTGAGACAAAGTGCGCTGTTTCTTCTTTCTTCTTTTAATTTCATACACTCTAATTTTAATCTCTAAACAGCGTAACATCCAGTAACATTTAGCACATACTGTAGGGTCGCTATAATATCCAAGTTTCGCTTCGCTTGAGTGCAATACAGTATTTTCGTCAAATGCGCAGTTCTTCAGTAAGAGTGAAATCATTTGAGTAAACCTTTCGCGCCCAAAATGGCAGGGAAAAAATGCACAGGAAAACGAAAATATGAAGATGAACACAGGACGTTTTTGACAGAGTGGGAGAATTTATATTTTTTTGTTGAACGTAGTGGAAAGCCATTCTGCCTTGTATGTCAGGTGTCCTTGTCGCATTTTAAGGCTTCAAACCTTCAGCGCCACTTCAGCTCACTCCATGCTAACATCGACCAGGAATTTCCAAAACGGACTGAACTTCGCAAGCACAAGTTGGTTACCTTGAAAAGTCAGACAGAAAAGCAGGCAAAGTTTGTTTGTTTATTTGGTTAAACAGAGTTTGTTTGCATGAGAAAGTGCACAGTGTTCATTGTTGAAAATGTCTGGCCTGTGGTCTTTGTAGTGTTAAAATATTGTGTGAAATTTACAATAAATCTGGCTGAGCAAAAGTATGAGTATGAGGAAGGGATGGGTTGATGTTCATGTGTGCCCATGCATATGATGTGGCTCTTTGCGGTAACTTGGTAAAAAATGTGGCTCTTGGTCTTTGTCTGGTTGGCCACCGCTGAACTAGGCTCTAGTAAGCGCTGTTACCAACTTGGTACTTTATGGTTATAGTTTTCTCCCAAGTCGCGCTTGAAGAAAGTATCAACATGTGCAAAACTGAGAAACTCAATCAACCAACTGGACATTGAATTATGTCACTGGAGATTTGTTCTCCTGTCCAGGGGATGAATCCTTGGCCCTCTGCATCAGTGAAGACTGTGGCATGGGAGCAGGCATAGCGGCGATGTTCAAGAAGAAGTTTGGCCGAGTCTCAGAGCTAAAGGAGCAGAGTGAGTCACGCTAGTTACTAAAGTCATTGTTTTGGAAAAAAGGTTTCATGTTTTTGCAGTTGATTAAAATGTCTGATTTCAACTACAAGTGCTAAATCATATCCTGTTTTGTATTTTGTATGTATGTCCTAATAGAGAAGCTGCCGGGGCAGTGTGCTGTCCTGACTCATGAAGTGAACAAGTGAACTATTAAGAAGACAAAGGTAAGGAGCTGCATGTGGAGATGAAAGCCTTGTGGTTTTTGCACACGACTGTTTTCCACTGCTGAAATTTCCACTGGTAAGCCACAACAGTCATAAAAATCATAACTGACTGAGGATTCAACAGATCGCACAGATCCTCGTCCACCTGCAGCCGAGCAGAGAGCAATGGATCCTGGGTACTCCTCTGCACCTTACCCTGTTGAGACCGTCCCACTGCAGGACAGGAGACATGAAGCGTCTCCTGGACAGCCTGGGGGTCCCACAGGAGTTCAGCACACCGTAGTGAACGTCCCCACTGAGCCTCCAACTGATTATCTGGTCTGGTCGCTGTGCAATTTGGTCTATGGAAATATTTGCTGTCTTGGATTGGTGGCTCTCATTTATTCTGTCAGGGTGAGTTCATGATAATAGTTTCTCAGTAATTTGTCTTGAATGTAAACATTTTCTGTCTGTCTTTGAAAAAGGACAAAAATCATGAAGAATGTTGAAACTGGCTTCTGATTCCCATTTTGGTAAATGGGTTTGATGCAGTTTGGACAAATTTAGAGACTAATTAGAATAATCTGGATTATTAAGGAATAAAGACAAATAGCTGTAAGTCACAGTGTGACTTCACAAAACTCAAATATCAAGGAATTTATGTTTATTTTAAACAGTTTATTAGTTTTGTGTTTTCAGAAACAGAAAAAGGAACAGAAAATTGTTCCTAGTGCTGTTATATTACATTACATATGTAGAGAATAAGAAAGAAAAAACAAACAAAATATTAAGGTAGTTCAATGCTATAAATGGCCTTTCTACTGAAACTATGAGTCTAGATTAAAACCCCACAATTTAGTGGATCAAAATGCTAAAAACGGCTGAAAAACCTTTAAACTTTTTATTTTTTACATTGAAAGAGTGTTTTTGTCAAAAAATAAGTAAATCAATGTGTGATTTGGTAAATCAGAGACAAAAGTCCCAAAGACGCAGCAGGCAATAATGGAGAGCCCTTTGTTCGCCTTGTGAACAGTTTATTAGAAGAATATTTTTCTGCTTCCAGGCCAGAGACAGGAAGGTGGTCGGAGATCAGGACGGAGCCAGACGTCACGCCTCCACTGCTCGCGCTTTCAACATCACAGCGACCGTCTTGATATCTTTACTCGTCTTTCTCTGCATTGTCGTGCCCCTTGCTTTAATTGTAGATGCGGTAAGATACCGTTATTAACACTCTAACTAAGTAACTTTTGTGAGGTATGAGGGGTTTTCAAACACCGTGACTCGTCTGCTTTTCTGGTTTTATTTTGGTGCGTCAAATAAAACTGTAACAGTTGTACTAGTGGTGAGATCTGAGGCAACAAAGAAGAACTTCAACTGAATAAAGTTCACTGGCTTAAAATCTGCAATGTGTGTTTTAGCTCCGATGAATGAAAAGCTTGAATCATGATGATAATAAAAACAATCCTGTTCTCTGTAAAACACAGGAATATAAATTCTTTTGTGTGTAGAGTCAGTTGGGTCATTTTTTAAACCAAAAACATATTTGATGACGAATTGACAAAGTGAAGGCAATAAAAACTAAAATCTGACTGTGAAAGATAAAATCATGACAAACGAATCATAACATTTATATTATGTGATGCAGAATGGAGCAAACAATCATGAGAAAACGAGCTGCTCCAATCAGACAAGATCACACAAATAAAGGTCACTTGTTCCCATGGTGAAATTGCACTGATAATGGACACTCAGAGTATAAATGTTGACTTCAGTTCAGCATAGTTGCAGTCAAACTACTCAGCTGTAGATTTTGTTAAAGATGTTTTGTCCTTAAAATGTCAAGTTCAGTTCAACGAATCAGTGAGCAAATCAGCTAAAACACAACCTTCATGTTTCCAGGAAACAGCAGAAAACACTTCCTGCTATTTAACTCCAGTTTTTCTACTAAAAACAAAGATTGACACAATTACACTGGCTTGTACTCGTCTCATTGCTTATATTGTCCAGGTTCCCCTGGTGACGACTTTAGGCTTTAGGTTTTCAGCACCTCCTGTTTCTCTGTCACAAATTTCTTCAATCTTCTTCCAATTCTAACTTTTTAACCACATTGAAAAACATTTTCTTTGCTCAAAAAAATATTAAATATTCAAAGGGTTTTGTAGAGGCGAGGTAAGGCCTTCAGACTGGACTTTACATGGTGGTGCGGATGATGTGGTCCTGTTGGCTTCATCAGGTCGTGATCTGCAGCTCTCATGGGAGCAGTTCGCAGCCGGGATGAGGATCAGTGCCTCCAAATCCGAGGCCATCGTCTTGAGCCGGAAAAGGGTAGAGTGCCTTCTCCGGGTGGGGTATGTCCTGCCCCAAGTGGAGGAGTTTAACAATCTCGGGATCTTGTTCACGAATGGGGGAAGAAGGGAGCGGGAGATCGACAGGTGGAATGGTGCGACACCTTGAGTCATTCACAGTGCCGGTCCGTCGTGGTGAAGAGAGAGCTGAGCCAAAAAGCAAAGCCCTCGATTTACCAGTCGATCTACGTTCTCACCCTCATCTATGGTCATGAGTTTTGGGTCATGACTGAAAGAACGAGATCACGGATACAAGCGGCCAAAATGAGTTTTCTCCGCAGGGTGTCTGGGCTCTCTCTTAGAGAGAGAAGCTCAGTCATCCAGGAGGGACTCAGAGTAGAGCTGCTGCTCCTTCACATCGAGAGGAGCCAGTTGAGATGGCTCGGGCATCTGGTCAGGGTGCCTCCTGGTCGCCTCCCTGGTGAGGTGTTCCGGGCACGTCCCACCGGGAGGAGGCCCCGGGGAAGACCCAGGACACTGGGGGGACTATGTTTCTTGGCTGGCCTGGGAAAGCCTTGGGATTCCCCTGGAGGAGCTGGAACATGTGGCTGGGGAGAGGGAAGTCTGGGCCTCCCTACTTAGGCTGCTCCCCCGTGACCCAACCTCGGATAAACGTAAGAAGGTGGATGAATGGATGGGTGGGCTTATTAGCATGCACCAATAAAAATGATTAACTAACATATTGACATCTCTAAACATAAGGATGCCACAGAAAGTAAATCTGTCTGTAAATAATGCCCATAACTGCTACAAATTACATGTACTAATCAGGGTTGCCATGTTGGCTGCTCAGTCAGCTCTATCCTCCCAATTCTGTGGCTTTCACAGCCGTGCATGTATCCAGAAAACAGCAGCAAACGCTTATTTACTTCCAGTTTTTTCTAAATGATCAACAAAAGCCTTGCACTATACTGGCTGCAGTTCGTCTCATTGCTAACATTTTAGCAAAAAAGATGCAAAGATGCCCCCTGGTGGCGACTTCAGTACCTTCTGTTTTCTGTCAGTTTTCTTCAGTTAGTCCCACAAATCAGTGACTATGAATTGATGCATGGTGGGTTTCATACCTGACCAGTAGCTCCATTTTGTCCCCAAAATTATTTACTATAGCTATTTTCAAATACTTGAGTATTGTTCATGTTCATAAAAATCACAAATTACAACCCACTCACCTCATGTGTGCCTGTAAGTTTTATTTAAAGTGCATGCATTAATTAAAAAAAATCAAAAACAATAAAAATGAATGAATATATATATATATGTATATTAGTTTACTGAATTCTTTGGGGAACAGAACTCAGTATATGAAATAAGATGGTCTGTGTTCTGAGTGTCCACAGGGGGGCGCCACAGAGTTCAAAATTAGGTCCCCTGCTCTTTGTTATATTAGTGAATCAGGAATCAAAATGCTAAGATGTTGTAGAATCAGTACAGAGATTCTGATGGGGTCCGGCGTACACTACAGCAGGTACAACTGGATCCCAGTGCTGACGAGACCAAACCAGTGTTATTAGCAAACACCACTTTGGTGCCTCAGGCAGACAGACTGTGTCCACTCTTAAGGGAAATATTATAGAGATGCTTCACACATGCAAACTTTGAATTCTTGTTCGATGACACCCTCACGGTCGTAAAAAACAAAAAAGATTTTCAAAATTCTCAAAACTGTTTCAGCTTTTGAACATTGAAAATCTTTTGAAGAAACAAAAATTGTTTTTTTTCTGACATTTTTTCTTCTGTTTCTCACAGCAACATTTTCATCTATTTTAGATTACAGAGGCCTGTTATAGATGAACGCCTGAAAGAATTGACCCTTTCTGTCAAGCTTCTCTGAGGTTTATCAGTGACAGTAAAGCAGGATGGCCGTGTTTGTCCTAAAGGAGCCTGCAACATTCATTTACATTTATTCCTAAGGCCGTGTATGAGCTCTACCCTCCGTCTAATCACACAGAGAAGTGTTGATTTTTAAACTTGGCCTTCAAGCGATTGTTTCTTGCTCTCTGTCCCATTTCATCTTACAGAATTGGGGAAAATGACCTTTGTTTACGCCTCTACATCTACATGGAACATGTTGCAAAAAGCCTGGAAATGAACAGAACCTGTTACATTGAGTGCTTTTAAGTCCAGACAGAAAACACTAGAAACACCTTCCTTAATTTGTGACTATCTTTAGGAATAGTCACAAATTAGTTAATTGTGTAACTGTTAGTAATTGTTGTATAACCTCTGCTGCCTCTTGGCCGAGACTCAATGGGAGTTTCCTAGTTGAAAACAGTTATTTTTACTATAAATGTGTATATATTTTATTACTTAATTTTAGCCAGCTATGTTTACTGTTAGATGATGTTTTCCCCGCTGCTCTGTTGGCATGCTGATGTCACTCCTGTTTGATTCTACCTGTACAGGTAGACTGCGTTGTTATGGGAAATTTAATAAAATGTAAATTAAAAAAAAGACAACGTCACTGAGGTGCATCATACTGTTAGCCAAGCATCCCATCTTCCTCTTAGAAAACAATAGGAGATTGTTCAGGTAATGTTCAGGTTGGTGAAAAAAATGGTAAAGAAAGAGACGTGTGGTCTAGAACAATGTTGTTTTTTTTCTGTTTTAAGCTGCTTTTCTGTTCAGAGCAGCGTCAGTTCTCCTCCAGACCCATTTCTCCTCCAAAATCTGCACATCTATTGAAGTTGCAGGAATGGCTACAGCTTTACCAGCTGCAGGGCGCCAAGCTTTGGTTCTTCCGCTGCTGCAGCACGAGAACCCTGAGGCCTCATGAACATGCCGAGCCTCATCAGACCGCCATGACCATCCCAGCTGAGCCGCCCAACGACAACATCATCTGGGCTCTCATTTCCTTTGTGCATGAAAATCCGTTCCGCCTGGGACTGGTGGCCCTCCTCTACTCCTTAAAGGTCAGTTTTTGAGTCAGTTTTAAACTTTATTCATCATCAGTTCCAGAGGCAGTTTGGGAGTAACGATAACGCAATTTGCAGAAGTATTGTGACCAAGTAGTATCTAGTAATTTAGAACTGACAGGTTTTACTAATTATTACAGAGGTAATCAAAAAACCAGAAATGTCCTTAAAAGGTAATAAAAAATAACAGGAAAGCCATACAAATGTGATAACTGGAGAAAACGGTGCATTTTATCCTCTAAACAGAAATCAATTACCAACTAGTACATGTGTTTGAGTTATTAAAAAATACACTCCTCTCTTATGGCTTGAATGTAAAAGTGATTTTTGTTTATAATGTGATTGCGGCAGACCAGTCTGTGCCAGGTGCCGGCAACACTGTCACACACAAAACGGTTCTGATGACAAAGTCATTTGGCAAACAAATGTTTTTGCTCTCTATCCCAGTCGACTGTCATAAGAAGGGCGGTTTATTTCAGACGGATGCTCTGTTACTCTGAAGTTTGAAATTAGCCTTGCAGAATGGTAAAAGTGCAGCTGTGAACGTGCAGCAGACGGCAAAATGCTCCGCAAACACGTGAACGAGGCAAATGCCACCTGCAAAACACACAACCACAAAATACCCCGAATGCAAATACTATGGAATAGCAACATATTTACATACAGGCAGCGCTACAAAAACTTCCAGATTCCTGAGTTTGCAGAAGTTTCGCTTTTTCCTTTTATTTCTTGTGATTGCAGCATTTGCAGTGCTTTCCTGTTGCACTTCTTTCCTGCGTGTGTGGGTGTGTGTGTGTGTGTTTTGGAGTTAGCATCCTTCATGTGTTTGCACTTGTCAGCCGCTGTAAAAAAAAAAAAGAAAAAGAACTAAAGTGTGTTAAATTTTACCCTAATTTAAACCACAAACCTTTCAGTTGAAATCGCATCTGACTCTTAGCCACATTCACCGTAGTCAACAGAGCAGGTTGGAAACGGTGACAGGAAATGTTCTCTAACTGAGAGGAAGTAGACGGCTCTTCCTTTAGACAAATACTTTATATTTGTCACCTCTTAGACAATAGGAGATTGTTCAGGTAATGTAGTAAAGGTTGGTGAATATATATGTGTATATATATATATGTATAGCCTTATCAAGAAGAATTTCTGTCAAGGTTTGAGAAGAGAAACAAATAAAAAGCAGGAGCCAGAAGCTGTTTCAATCAAGTATTTACTTTTAGAGTAGTTTCTAGTTGGAAAAAATACAACAACAAACACCTAAGCTTTGGTTGTTGATTAAATAATTACAACATCCTCAGATTTATTAAGTTAACTTGAGATTTTACAGTGTACTTGCAAATTTCATTTACTAAATTTAAAAAGTTGCATAATTTGCACAAAGTTCAGTTTTGCTTAATCTGCTTGACAAAATGAAATTCATTTACCTGGATGTTTTTTTTTCACGTAAGAAAACGAGTAAGTACTTTAAACAAAGAAAAAGTTGCCTTAATTTTTTTAAGTAGATAAGGCAGAATGTACGCATATATACATATATACATATATTCTCTTTATCAGTGTAGAAACGTTACTTTTGTGTACAAATTGCACAATTTCTAAACCACTACGGTATTCTATCAATATATGAAAAATGAAAAAAGTAGTTCCTGACCATCGTCTTTGAAACTGTGCTAACAACACTCTCTAACTTCCTTCACGTCTGCGATGTTCAGAGTTTTATCGATTTTATTTCATCCTGGTTGGTGTTTGAGTGAAAACGTTTTATTGTTTGACTCCCCAGCTTCGCGTCATCCGCCCATGCTGAGCATCTCCGCACAACAACCACATAAACCACCTGGTTTTCCTGTGAGTGAAGAGGTTTCTCATAGCAAAACCTTCTGCTAGGGACTTGTGGTGGGTAGTGAGTAGTTTGGCTTTGCACAAAATCTTCTTCTGCACCAATGGCTGTGGGTCTTTTTTATTACTTTGTTGAACAACCTTTCAGTGCAGGAACTCGACTCAAATCCAAACTCCAGAGAAATTGTGAGGTGTGAACAGACAATGGAAAGGGCCAGCAGAGACGGAATGGACCAGAGAGATGTGGGAGACCATTAAACCAGAGTGAGAACAGCTGAGTATGTAGAAATGAAATGAATGTTAAAATCACAAACCCACAGAGAACAGGAACTAGAGAAACAGTAAATAGGTGGAGCGCCACTTAGCTAACGCAATGAAAAGTCAGACACAGAAGTGAGATAAAACGGGAAGGAAAGAGAAGGAAGGAGAACTAAATAAAACACAGAACTATAACACTAAATGGAACCAAAACCACAACTGAAAGTGCATTTGCATTTTTCTACACTTTGACAAACTTAAGTCAATAAAAGTCTGGACTGGATTAGTGATGAAGATGAAGAAAACCAACTTTAAATGATCCCAAATTTCAATGGGATCCCTTTCTACTGAACCCAGTTCAAAAACCCTGGGTTCAGATTGATACCCCAGTGGACCGAAAAAGATTTAAAATGACTATTCTCTACTTTGAAAGAGTGTGTTCAGGTTGTAGCAACTCAAAAAAAGAAGCTGTTGTAATATGACAAATGAAAAGAAAAACATCACACCGACTGTAAAATGTAAACATAGTTTGTTAGACATCATATTCTAGACTCTCTCTGACTGCGTGGCAGATCATGTCTGAGAAGAAATGTCTTCTACCAAACAAAAGTGGCTTCTTCTTTCCACGATGTCGAGTTGTGTTTTCAGTCAGAGAGAAATCAGTCGTGACGGCTACAAACGGCCAAAGGTTTCAGACAAGAAGGGAGTTACCATTGTTTCTAGATTGAGTCCGGTTTAAAATGAATATTTTTGCTGCTTTCAGGCCAGAGACAGGAAGGTGGTCGGAGATCAGGACAGAGCCAGACGTCACGCCTCCACTGCTCGCTCTCTCAACATCGAGGCGACCGTCCTGGCGTGTTTAGTAGTTGCTGTTTACGTTGTTGTAATCTTTGCTATGATTAAATGAGCGAACCATTGCTCAAGCTACAGATCCTATTGCAATCGCAATTATTGCCAATAACCAACTTTCAGATTGTATGAGGGATTTTCCAACACTGTAACGCAGTGGTTCTGTTTTTGCTCTGGTGCCAAAACGAAGTTGTGACAGTGACACTAGTAGTAAAGTCTAGGAACTTAATTTCTGTAAAATGTGCTTTTATGAAACCTGGAAGGGTGACTTGTTTCATAATAATAATAACAACAATAATAAACACTATGCTCTTTAAAACACATAAATGTCCTTTCTGTCATGGATTGGGTTGATTGAGGTGGTGAGGATGGACATAGACCCAGGTTGATGTGCAATGATGATGGTTTTAATGACAAACATGAAGAGAACAGAAATCCAGGCAGCACAGGTGAACAATGAGGCCAGTTACTCAGACACTCTGGTGGAGCTGGGAAGACACAGGACTAACAAAGACTGACAGCAATGACAAGGACCTGACGGGGAACAGGTAGCACAGGTGGGGCTAAACACACACATGGGGATAATCACGGAAACAAGGGGCAGCTGGAAACGATCAAAGGGAAGACGAGACGACACAGGAAGTAGATTAACAGAAAACATACAAAAATCCACATCCTCACCAGTGATGTCACTTTGTAACGCGTTACTGACGTTGGACCACTTTTTTCAGTAAAGAGTAATTTAACGCGTTTCTATTTCAAATCCAGTAGTCAGACTACAGTTACTTATCGAAACCACTTTGCGTTACTATCTTCTTTTGTAATTGAATTTTATTTAATCTACGTGTCTTTTGGAGTGACCCCCGTTTCTATGCGACAGTGTCAGCAGCGACAGAAATGTAAAAAAAAAAAATGGAGGGAGATGCGCATTTTGTAGATGAAAAGATGTTGAGTTTCGGTCGCCAATTTCGTTTATTATAAGCGGCCTTGGGCTTGTTTTTGTCTTTCTAAAGTCGCTTGCAAATTTAATGAGCTGCGCTTTTTGGGTTTGCAAATCAGCAGACATAAACCCCAGAGTTTGTCTGACGTCCAGTTAGTTTTAGTCCATCATTACCCGGATGATCCGTCCCGCTGTGTCTTTGTTAATGTTAAGTTAATATATTTGCTGTTGACGTTGAGCTTTGAGTTGCGCTCCAGAAAACTGCATACATCGAGACCAATTTGAACAGCGCAACAAACGCGAAAACAGCCACGAGTGAACGTGTCCGTAAAGTTGTGGGACTAAACGCCATTATAATTATTAATATTAAGATTAGTGTCACAAATCTGTGCAGCATCTGAGCTGTGGAGCTGCAGGAGACGCGCTGTGTGCTGTTCTAAAATCCTATTTAGAGTTTTCTAGACAATGCAGGAACACACAAAAACACGCACAAATTACTAAAGTTTTTTTTGTACTGTTGTGACCATTAAATAATCTCCCCTTCAGTTCAACCTTATAGGTGGAGACACATCGTTGATGTTACAATTATAAAATAACTTGCAATTAAGAATTAGCAAAACTCAATGTAAGTTTCACATGTGGCAGAGTGTTGTGGTCAGCAGCTGCTGAGAGCAACTAAAAAGTTACTTTTAATGTAACTTAGTTACTTTCCAAATCAAGTAATCAGTAATCTAACTAAGTTACTTTTTCAAAGTAACTATGCCATCACTGATCCTCACACTTTCATTGTGTTCAAGGGGACAATTTATTTTCCAAAGGTAAAGGGGTAACAACTGCAGTTGTCCAAAAATACAATTTTGAACATGGCTGGTTGTGTACTAATGTAGTACTTCCTCCTCCCCCCTGGTGCTGCACCTGAGTGACCCAAATCTGACAACAATCATGTCGAATGTTTGTGCTGCAAAGCGACCAGAGATGAAAGTATTGTGG